>NC_052633.1:7889996-8505107 GCF_016161935.1 Mauremys reevesii | reverse complement strand
TGTGCATTCATCATTGTGGTATCTGGACCTCAATCTCCAGATCTCTTTGGGGAAAAAACAAGAGGGCATTTTTTTAGCTGGATAATTTCCAAGTTTTGTGGCAAAAAAAAAAAGTGTTTGGAATATTAATCCTTTTCACTTACATGTCACTTGTGATCAAAAGCTCTCAAAACTCTCTTACCAAGAAGGAGTATTATTAAACCAATGCTAATAAAGGGCCTCTGAATATTTGATCAGGGATAGTTGCTCTTTTTTTCATGCAGATACTTATACCAAACTAGAAATGGTCAAAAATGGTACAGATCTTTTGTGGAAAAAAAATCAAAATCATAAGAGTTGGAAAAAGAACAATTTATGTGTTCAAAATTTTTTTTTCCAAAAAATTTAAAATGAACAGTTTAGAAAATTTCCATTTTTTTTTCATTTTTCCGTTTTGCTACTGAAAAGGGGGAGGGAGAAGAAAAATGTGCAGGGAAAGGGAAAAATGGGAATTCCTGAAAACTGGAAAAATGAATAAAAGGAAAACTGAAAATTGGATATTTGCGAGTTTCATTGAAAAATGGACCTTTTTGGTGGGAAAAATGAAAATCTTTGCTGAAAATACTCATTAGCAAAAAAGGCATTAACCCCCCCTCCTCCTCCCCAAAATCTGTGTCCAGCTCAAATAACAATTGTTTATGGGTGCATGGAGTTCAGGTCCTGAGTTAAAGAGATTTGCATTTCAGTATCTTCAGTAATTTAAGTGTTGTTTACACTTATCCATAGGATTTACCACTCAGCTCAAGATGTCTTACAAGTTGACAGTGGAAGATTTTATAGGTGTTGAGGAAAAAGTTGGGGTTATGGTTCATTCCCTGGACTGAGAACACAGGATTTCTGGGTTAATATTAGGCTTTACTACAAGCGCCCTGTTGGTAAGTCACTTCATATTTCTGTGCCTTAGTCTCCCATCGCTTGACAATCCTTCCTTTGTCCATCCTGGCTATTTAGACTGTAAGCTCTTTCAGGCAGGGACTGGCTCTTACTATGTGCTAGAACAGTGCCCAGCCCAATGGGGCCCTAATTTTGGTTGGGGCCTCTCTAGGCATTGCCAGAATACAAGTAACATGATTAACTTCCCATTTCTACCTGTACAGGCAAGTACAGTCTGCTTTCACAAGGGTTCCTCCTTTCAGGTTGTGCCAGGGCTTCCCTGACATATCTCAAGTAGCACTAATGCCACAACCTGATCCTCCTCATCACTGCTATGGCTGCCCACTGATCCGCCAATGCAACCTTCTGTAGGCTTCCATCTGGGTCTCCACTGTTTCTACATCTGACACTTTGCTACATGACTTTTTTGTTAGGAGCTACTCACAAGCCCTCTTACTCCTGACATCCCATCAGCAGAGGTAACTGGGCAAGGGGCTCTCTCAAGGGTGGGGGTAGTTTTTTCACCTGGATGTTGATCTCAGTGACCTAGGTAGTCTTTTTGCCATTTGAGATAGTTTTCCCCCCAGCAATCACTTAGATCTATAGTTTGGTATTGCAAATTTGCTCTTCTTTTGGGTAGTGATAGTATCTCAGCCAAATGGAAATCAGTGAAAAAATGTCCGCTCAGCTAATGGAGAGATTCCTTAGACCCTACCACTGATGATGGCCTGGCTATTCTTTCTGAAGTGTCTAAAAGTGAGATGTTTCAATATCAGTATGTGACTTGGAGGCAGGATCAAACCCACTTACTTACATCAATGACAAACCCCATCAGCTTCAACAGAGCAGGCTAGAGCCTCTACTCCAGAGAGATTTCACTCCTGTTCCTGAAGTCTGCCTGCGAGGGAGGAGGAATTCTGAGTCTTGATTTTTCTACTCTCCAGTAGCTGCTAGTGGTGGCCCCAATGTGGTTAGTGTCTTCTTGGTGTCTTCTTACTTTAAATAAGTATTACTGATAATACTTTTGCTGCAAGGGTAGATTAGCTGCAATGGTTTGCTGAGAGACCATATCAGCTTCCTATCATACTTTGCAAGTCTCTGCCACCTGAATATTTATTTTTGCTAAAGTGGCTTGATGTTGAAGACTCAAAGTACTAATAAGATTCATAGACTTTAAGGCCAGAAGGGACCATTGTGATCATCTAGTCTGATCTCCTGCACAACACAGGCCACAGAACCTCACCCACCCACTGCTGTAATAGACCCCTAACCTCTGGTTGAGTTACTGAAATCCTCAAATCAGGATTTAAAGACTTCAAGTTACAACAAGACTTGGACTGTACTTCTATGGTACAGTAAAATGTCACTTAGGCATCTCTACAATGAAGGGAACAGTGTTTCAGAATAAGTGCTTAGACCTTTCTACATGCCTTTGTGAGCAGTGCCTCTTAAAATCTTCCTAGAGAGAGGTCCTACTAGTTGAGAAAGTGCAGGGAAACCCACCTCTCTCAACCAGGGGTGTCTGTCCCTGTAGCTAACACTTGCTACACCATGCACAACCAGTCTAAGCTGTACTATATAATGCATTGGTCTCGTCCATTTTTTCCAGTAACATGCCTGTTTCATGATAAATGCTCCATTATACTCTTAAAGATAGAAAAACCTAAACCCTTCCTCCCTCTCTAGGATGTTTTAAGCTTGTTACCTTATCCCCATGAAAAGCCCATCAACATTTTATTAATCTTTATGGGGACAGTGAGGGATTGCGATGGGGTGTTTAGACCTCTTTTACAGGTCACGAAGGGTGTAATATCTCTCTGTCAGGGAAACACCTCTGCCACATGGCCTAACGGGAGCGACTGTCGGGGAAGAATGCCTGGGCCAATGGTAGTGAATTGGGCAGATGTTCTAGGAAGCCCAGGCTAGCTAGCCAATGATAGAAAAAGTCCTCCTTCCAATACGCCAATTTGGCTACACAAAGCCAACGCTTCTTTTTTTTTTCATTTAGGGACAGTCCTGGCTAGGAGAGTGCCTATTTATTTGCTAGTATTCACAAGGCTCTGGAAAACCTGAAGACAGATTACATCATCCTGGGTTCTTGGTCTGATATTTACCTATAGAGCTCTGCTAATACATAGATATTCACTTCATATCTGCAGACCATTTTTGCAGATTGGATGCGGATACAAATTTTGTATCCACACGGGGATCTATTTACCTCTAGCTCCTGTGACCTGACACAGGAATAGATACAGGAAGTGAGCCAAACGGTGTAATGGTTTAGGGAGGCCAGTTGTCTCCTCCATATTATCCTTTATTCACTGAACTGCAATTTATCTGCTTGTTCCCACAGATCCGCTTCCAACCAAACCTGCCTCCTTTGGAGCAGAGAGCTAGACCTCTTCCTGGAGCCAGTGGAGTGAAGTCGGAGTTGACTGCTCCTAAACGTGTTTCTCTTTCCATCACACATCTGGCCTCCACATGCTCCCTTTGTTGGAGGCAATATTCCTCAGTGAACTTCACCTGCTGGACAGTAAAGACAGGCCCCGTGATCCCCATATTACTGGGGCTGATGTTAGCTGCTGTGCTGCTCACAGTGGCAGCATAAGCGCTAGCCTCAGCAGCTGTTTTTATCACATTGACACGCTGAGCAGGTTTCATGACACAGTGGCCATGTCTACAAGCCATTTGAACCAATGTTGCTGAATCGCTGCTGGCAGTCACTAACAGGCAGATGCTAATTTTGCTGGTTTAGATGTGGCCAGATATCCCTCTCCTGCACAAAATATGCAGGGAGAGGAACAAGTTAGGCATGCAACTCTGTTGCTGATACAGGATGAAGCAAGGATACAATGTGTTCAAGGGACTGGGCTACAGAACCAGACAGACAGCTGGGGTCCAGCCCCACACTATCAGTGTGGATCCTAGCCAGATAGGCATATGGAGCTTCCATCTTCCTCCCCATAACCCCTACTAGCCATGGTAGCCCAGTAGAGCTGCTAACTGTGTCGCTAGCGGCTGCCGAGTTCCGGCCATGTGCTGGGACCCATCCGAAAAAGTACAGTTTGTCTCAGAGCTGCCACTGTCCACATTTTTATTAAGCAGCCTATGCAGTTTTGTTAGTGCAGCCTTTCCCTCTCCCTCCCTACCTTGCCACCCTTTTTTGCGTAGCTCATTGGCATGTGACTATTTTGCAGAAAGGACTGAAGGTGGAATGTGGAGGAGGAGCACGTCACCCTTTGTCATCTCTGCTATCCAGGAGGCTCCCCTATAGTTTTGCTGATATGCCATGGTGCAGGGTTTGGGGGAAAGATACGGGCCAGGATCAACAGACAGCTGCAACAATTACACTAACTCATTTAGGCTATTAATCCCATCAAAGCGCCTTGCCATCAGTATAGGGTTCAGACAATCCCTTGTAAATGTCTAGCCTCAGTGTGCTTGTCTCTTCTCTAATGAGGTGTATTCATGTCAGTGTTTCTTGATATTATGTACAACATCTGGCTAAAGTAATCCTGCCTCCAGCACAATGGTCTATACAAATACAAAAACCAGTTGCTTCTTCAAGAAATAATGGAAGCCATTCAGGACACAAGCCAATTCCTATCCCTTTGGCATCCAAGAGGTCTCCACTCCATAGCTTTTTGGAAGCCCTCGACTGATAGCTTTTAGCATTTAAGAAACGATTTCCCCTCTTCATTGATGTACTGTCTCTTTTTCCTGCCAAAACCCACACATTCCATGCCAAAATAAAACCCCACTAGAATATGAAAGCAGCGATCATCATCAGGAGAGGGGAGAGAGAACACACAATAGCACTGAAGATATTAGTTCCTGGAAGCCTTGTCTATTTCTGTCTGCTGTTTTATTTGCTTCATCATAGTGCAGGCAAAAGAGATTTTACCAGGGCCAACATAAGCCCAATTAAAGCCCTCTCTTTTTAGTTTTCTCAGAGCTGTTTTGGGCTGTCCAGAAATATGGTGCAGACTCAGGAGATCCACAGATGTCTTGTTCTTCCCAATTGATTAACCCAATGAAATGACAGATAGGTTAAAAATCTTTCTTCCTCCTTACACTGCAGGAAGGAAAACAGGTCCAATCCTGCTGCCTTTGCTTGTGTCACATCATGTTGGCTAGGTCAGGTTGCATTTTGTTCTAATGATCATGGAAATGGCCATCAGAGGAAGAGAATATTAGATAATCTACTTATGGCAGGGACTTAAGGTGCCATTTGTAGATCTTGAAAGAACAGTTAAAGAACAGTTTGGGGCTTGGCAGAGTTTACATACACTGTGATATGAAGCTGAATGAACAACTTCAGATGGGTGAGGTTGGAGTCTATTGAGTTAAAAGCACAGCCTCTACCCCTTCAGCTAATGAACCAAATTCCCCTGCTGGCAGCTACAGAAGACTCGTTAACCTCTTATATGAACTGGTCACTAAAGAGGGACAAACCTACATGCTCTCCTATTGTAAGTTACAGTGGCACAAATCAGAATGACTTGGCTCAGATTTGACTGATATTCAGAATTCTGAATGAAAGGTGTAGTAAACACCAACTACTCCTTCTTGTTTGGCCTGCCCTCCCCCACACCAGGAGAGCATTAGATGAAATTCAAGAGAAAATAATGTCAAGCCTGCACAGGGCAATGATTATTTATGCAGCAGAGAGTCAATCCATGGGAATCACAGGAAAGAGAATCAAATGCTATTGCTAAGTTTTAAGAAGACTGAAATTACTTCAAGACCATTTATAGCACTCCTAGGTATGGATGCTCAGATGATACCTTGGATAATTCCATCTCATTTTTGAGGCTTATTCAGGAAAAAATGTCTCCCCCATGGTAGACAGTTAATTGGGTGCATTATGGACATTTTCACCTTCTTTGGAAGCATCAGACTCTGGCCACTGCAAGAGACATGGCGCTACATTAGATCACAAACTCCTATTTTGTAATCTAGGGATCAATTCACCAGAGGAACCACTAGAAAGCTCTGAATCATGGCTCAGTGGAAAGCCTTAATTCAAGAAAGACCCACATTTCTTTGGACAAGTATCTTTAATCCCCTAGCGCATAGAGCAGCTCTGATACTTTTGGGGAGGGTACACTTGCAAACTCTACACATTTCCCTCATCTTTTGAAATACACCAGAGGTTCAAGTTATTTAAAGCTGGGGTCTTAAGTTACAAGGTAATAACAAAAAAAGTAAATAAGCAAGGTCTACAAACCCCACTGGCCATCACTGGCTATCTTGGTAAATTAATATGTAACACCAACAGACTCCGGTCATCAGTGGGCGGGATCCAACCTGGGACCTCACAAACCAAAAGCCAACTGGCTGTTAGCTAAGGCTGTAGAGCAGACTCATTTCAGCTCTCTCTCTAAGTGGTCTCAGTGCCACTAGATGGGACAGAGCACCACACCCAAAAGTGTGTGAGTTCTAGCAAATACGTACAAACTGTGAGCCAGATCCCCAGCTGGCATAGCCTACTGAAGTCAGTGGAATTACTTCAGTGCATAATGATAAGCACGTTCATCAGTGTTAGCAGAACTGGTGCCAGATACAGCACCTACCACAACACGGTTACACTACCAGGAAAAACAGAGGTTCAGATCCTCAGCTGGTGTCAACCAGTATAGCTTCAATGTAGTAAACAGAGCTCTGCTGACTTACATCTGCTGTAGCTCCACCCATATTTGACTGAAACTGGTTTACTTATTGTTGTTTCAGGTAATTGGCAGCATGACCACAACCGGGACTCGAGAGAACGTTATTGCTCTTAACTGTGTTCACATGGGACAGTATTTTGTCAGGGTCACTATTCCCCGTGTGCAGTTTGTGTTTGTAGGTAGGTCTCTCTCAGCCACAGAGGAGAGAAAAAACTTTTTTTAAAAATGGGAAAATGGGATTGTAAAATGATGAAAATTGTCACTGGGAGTGGAGGGCAGATGCTGCTCTTGGAGCTACTTTGAACTCCTATTGTGAAACTGTCTGGACTTGTCGAAATGGCCTTGTTAAGATTCTCTTTCTAATCCAGCAAGTGGGGAAGGGTTAGCTATTTTATGAGAAGAGAAGACATGAACATAAGAATGGCCATGCCGGGTCTGACCAAAGGTCCATCTAGCCCAGTATCCTGTCTTCCAACAGTGGGCAATGCCAGATGTCTCAGAGGGAATGAACAGATTAGGTAATCATCAAGTTATCCACCCCCTGTCGCCCATTCCCAGCTTCTGGCAAACAGAGGCTAGGGACACCATCCCAGCCCATCCTGGCTAATAGCCATTGATGGACCTATCCTCCATGAATTTATCTAGTTCTTTTTTGAACCCAGTTATAGTCTTGGCCTTCACAACATCCTCTGGCAAGAAGTTCCACAGTCTGACTGTGCATTGTGTGGAAAAATATTTCCTTTTGTTTGTTTTAAACCTGCTGCCTATTAATTTCATTTGGTGACCCCTCGATCTTGTGTTATGAAAAGCCGTAAATAACACTTCCTTATTTACTTTCTCCACACAAGGCATGATTTTATAGACCTCTGTCATATTCCCCCTCAGTCATCTTTTTTCCAAGTTGAGAAGTCCCAGTCTTATTAATCTCTCCTCATAGGGCAGACACTTCATAATAATTTTTGTTGCCCTTTTCCGAACCTTTTCCAATATATCCTTTTTGGGATGGGGTGACCACATCTGCAGATAGTATTCAAGATGCAGCCATGACATGGATTTACATAGAGGCAATATGATATTTTCTGTCTTATTATCTATCCATTTCTTAATGATTCCCAACATTCTGTTTGCTTTTTTGACTCCCACTGCACATTGAGCGGATGTTTTCAGAGAACTATCCACAATGACTCCAAGATCTCTTTCTTGAATGGTAACAGCTAATTTAGATCCCATAATTGTTTATGTATAGTTAGGATTATGTTTTCCAATGTGCACTACTTTGCATTTATCAACGTTGAATTTCATCTGTCATTTTGTTGCCCAGTCACCCAGTTCTGAGATCCTTTTGTAGCTCTTCGCAGTCTGCCTGGGACCTAACTATCTTGAGTAGCTTTGTATCATCTGCAAAATTTGCCACCTCACTGTTTACCCCCTTTTCCAGATCATTTATGAATATGTTCAATAGGACTGGGACCAGTATAGATCCCTGGGGGACAGGACTATTTATCTCTCTCAGGTTTTTTTATTTAAGCTTAAGTTTAAATAAGTTTAAGGAATGTTATGTGTATCTAGCCCCCCTCTCTCCCACTTCCCCTGTAAACTGCCTCACAAAACTCCCATTAGCCGCTAGCTTGTGGACTTGTCCACGGTGTACAGCGGTGGCCCCTGATCTTGCAAACAGCTATGCATGCGCTTAACTCAGACGCAATGCACTCAGATAGTCCCACTGGCTTCTGTGAGACTGCACATATGGCAAACTGTTTGCAACTCAGGGCCTGAGCCATTTTGTCAGGGAGGGATAGCTCAGTGGCTTGAGCATTGGCCTACTAAACCCAGGGTTGTGAGTTTGATCTTTGAGGGGGCCATTTAGGGATCTGGGGCAAAAATCTGTCTGGGGATTGGCCCTGCTTTGAGCAGGGGGTTGGACTAGATGATCTCCTGAGGTCTCTTTCATCTATGATTCTTCCATTGCAGAGTAGGCAGCTAGAGAACTGAGAGTGGTTCAATTGCTATATCTTCAATCTACTGTTGCATTCAGTGTCATTGTAGCTGCATTGGTCCCAGGATCTTAAAGAGACAAGGCCAGGGAGGTAATATCTTTTATTGGCCCAACTTTTGCTGGAGAGAGACTAGATTTTGAGCTTACACAGAGCTCATCTTCAGGTCTGGGAAAGGTACTCAGAGGGTATGTCTACACTGTAATGTGAGCCCAAGTTAGTTGGACTCTAGTGCCACTAGCTGTAGGATGGTGGTGTACTGTGGGAAAACTCTACTGCCCACCCTCAGTGTTACAGGAAGTTTGAAGCAGCTCACTTTGCAAAAAGCTTGATGGGTTCGCTCTCCATTGCAAACTTAGGAGGCTCTCTGATAACGTGCTTACCGAGCGGTGATCAGAAGAGAATGGGTTAATGCTGCCCTGAGCTGCTGCCCTTTGCAAAGGGGGGTGGCTTCCATTCTCAATAAAGTGGATTGCAGATTGTTGGGATAGAGAGGACTAAGAAAGTTGTCTCATGGAATTGTGGGATACTTCCGGCTGACTCCTGGACCTGATTCAAGCAGGGCTGTGTCTACATTGCAAAGCACTAGGGTTCGGACCCTGGGTCCCAGTTTAACTTGAGCTCAGACCCTCCAGCTCTGCAGGGTTCTGGAACTCTGAGTCTGAGCCCTGGATTAACGCAATTGCAGTGTAGATGCAACGGGGGTTAGGCTTCAGCCTGGATCCAAGCACAGGCTTATGTTGCAGTGTAGACATAAACAGAGTATCACAGCTCAGTACAGGTAAAATAGATTGTTTTGCATCAGTAGTTAACTCATTTCAAGGGATCATTCAAGGTGAAGTGGCCCATTAACACCTCTCTAGTCATGATCCATGGAATTTCAAGATCCATGGGTCTTACACTTGCCTATCACAATTTGGTGTACCTCATCCCGTGCACTAAGCACCGTGACCAACAACTGTGTGGGTG
This sequence comes from Mauremys reevesii, assembly GCF_016161935.1. NCBI lineage: Eukaryota > Metazoa > Chordata > Testudines > Geoemydidae > Mauremys > Mauremys reevesii. The sequence goes on along the minus strand of NC_052633.1, from coordinate 8,495,560 downwards.
AAACCAGACAATCTCTATACTCTTGAATGAAAATGGTAAAAGACAAAAAACATCCTGTAACCTGTGGGTGAACACTTTGTGAACACTTTTCACATAACGATCTCTCCATATCTGACCTATGAGTTCTCACCTTCAAAGGAAACCTGCACAGTACTTTCAAAAGACAAGCCTGGGAGCTTTTCAAGACACTAAAAATCATGGACTGAACAGAGACACTGGAATTATGGCTTATTACAACACTCTGTCACCCACTAACCTATTTCCATCCCCACCCACCCCCCAGCTCTTTTCCCCTACGGAGAGGTGTTAACAGGCCACATAATACATATTTCAAGGGACTATTCAAGGTTAACTACTTTATGTTAAACAATCTGTTCCACCTTGTGTTTAGCTGTGACACACTGAGTACAGTCTCCAGACCTGAAGAAGAGCTCTTGGTGAGCTCAAAAGTTTGTCTCTCTCTCATCAACAGAAGTTGGTCCAATAAAAAATATTATCTCACCCACCTTGTCTCTGTAAAATCCTCAACCTTTCATTCTTACACAGAGAGCAGTGGAGCAAGCAGCCAAGAAACTGCAATTAACTTTTTTTCACAGTTATTAAAAAAGACCTTGGACCATCCCTAAGGCTGTTATTCCTCATGTGGGGATTAAGTGCACCATTAAGAGAACTTTCAGAGCCTTCTTTCAAATCTTGGGAAACCTACAACATCAACTCGCTGTCCTGCGGGAGAGCTTTCTACCTTATCCCACCCTGCAGTTACCACACCCAGAATGACAGAAGGCCTTAATAACTGGGCCGTTCCACTTGTCAGATATCGGATGAATTTGCCACCTCAAGACCCCCTCAGGTTTCTTCCTGAGGTGTTTTCTTTACATACTCATGAATTACCATAATGGAGACCTTTCAGAGTCATTCTTCAGATAAGGAGCAGTACAAGGTAAGTGGACTGGGAGTAACTGAACTGCTCACATTCATTCATTTAGAAAGGCACAGAAACAGGTGTGTCTGTCCAATGAGATAACACTGATCTCCCTGTATAGCACCATATAGAGGAAGACAGTTTTGAGAATTGGAGGCCTATAGAAAATTATTTTTGTTCTCTATTACAATACATTGAAGCCATGGAACCAAGGGCCTGATGGACTGATCTCCATCAATCTGTCCCCTGTTAAATTTCCACCACCACAGCCCTGACGTTAACGTCTGGCTAAAAATAATATGTACACAGCATCTTGTATCTTCTAAGCTGATTATAAACCATGACGCCCACCCTGCAAATGCTTACACTTAGACACTCTGTACCAGACAATTTAGTGTCAGGCATGATCCATTTGCTAAGGAAGCACAGAGGAAATTTCAGAGCTAATTTGGTGATGGTGAATATAATGTCTCTGATCTGGTCTCCTGGGGCTTGTTCCTAGGTCTATTGAAGCAATAGAAAATCTCCCATTGACTCCCTCAGATCTCTAACGTCAGGGCAAAGTATACTGTCATATGGACCAATATTGCCCTAACTTCTAGATAAGACTGAGTTGCCTTCTGTGGGGTTAAGGTGCTGCTTTTTTTCTGAGCTCCTGTTTTCAAATGGGTCAAAACTGAAATATGTAAGTTTGGTACACTTCCACTAGGCTATCTTAGAACTCTCTGAGTGTGATTAAAAAGGCAGTTTCTGTGTTTCAAGACAATTGCTCAGAAGACTTTTATGATCAGGTAACTTGAAAGTGATTTTGCTGTTAAAGATCAAACTTGGTACATACCTAGTCTTCCTTGGGGAAAGCAAGGTTTGCTAAGTGGGAGAAGGAGAGATTTGCTCACCCTGTGCAGTAACGGAAGTTCTTCGAGATGCGTGTCCCTATGGGTGTTCTATTGTAGGTGCGGCAACGCCCCCTGTGCCTGGGATTGGAGATCATCATCAGTGCCTGTTGGACCACACGTGCGTACCTCCCACCTCTCCAGCGGTGAGTGGGATATATATATATAGAGTGGGATATATAGAGAGAGAGCAGTGTGTGGTCCAGCCACCCTCCAGTTCCTTCTCTGCCATGAGCCCATGTGTCGGCTCTGCAGCAGAGGGGAGGAGGGCAGCTAGCCGAGCACTCACTAAGATACACATCTCGTAGAACCTCGGTTACTGCACAGGGTGAATAACCCTCTCTTCTTCTTGGAATAACATCCCTGTAGGTGCTCCACTGTAGGTGACTATAAAGCAGTCCCCTTGATTGGAAGACTGGGGCTTCGGAGTGGCATTTACTGCAGACGATATGACACTGCAGCGGACACTCTCCTAGGACACACTGTCCTAAGTAATGGCGTAGCGATGGACAAAAGTGTCTGTTGATGCCCATGTGGCCACTTTGCAAATGTCAGCAATGGGGAAATTATTGAGAATGGCAATGGAAATGGAAATCGAGAGGGTGGGAGGCTGTCAATTGTGTAGTTGGTAGGACAGATGTCTACACTGCGAGATCCACTTGGAAAGGCATTGCTTAGAGATGGCTGCGCCCTTGGATCTTTTGGTCATTGAAAGGAATAAATGTGGTGATTTTCAGAAAGGTTTAGTCCTGTCCAGGTAGAAAGCTAATGCTCATCTGGTGTCTAGGGTGTGCAGTGCTGCCTCCCATTGGTTGCTGTGAGCCTTCGGGAAGAAGCAAGAAAGGTGAATAGGTGATTGAGATGGAAAGATGATTGAACCTTGGGTAAAAATCTCAGATGTGGGCATAGCATAACTTTGCCATTATGATAAAATGTGCACAGGGAATATGCCACAAGGGCAGCAATTTTGCTGACTTCTCGGGCAGAGGTGAGAGCAACAAGAAAAGCTGCTTTCATTGATAAGTGAACGTAAGTGCACGTTTCCATTGGTTCGAAGGGAGGTCTAGTCAGAGAATGTAGGACCAGGCCAGGGTCCCAGGTTGGGTTTGGGTCTCGTAAGTGAGGATAAAGATTTTGGAGACCCTTCAGAAAATGTTTGGTGAGTGGGTGTGTGAAGATGGAATGGCCGTCTATGTGGCAGTGGAAAGTGGTGAAGACTGCCAAATGCACCCGAGTGGAGCTGGTGGATAATCCTGATTATTTAAGGTGTAACATATAGTCCAGAATAAGCGGTAGTGGAATGCTTATTGTGTCGACCTGATGGGAGGCACACCAACATTGGAATCTAGTCCATGTGTGAAGGTAAGTGCATCTAGTCCTGTTGCACCTGCTATTCAAAATATCTGTTTAACTGCTTGAACAGGTTATTTCTGAATCCTGGAACCACAGAGGAGCCAGGCTTTGAGGAGGAGCCTACATTCTCTGAAAGGACCCGCGGAGTTGGATGGAGAGAGACTGGTCAGCATACCATCATGTGAAGGAGGTAAGTATACCAGATCTGTCATGGTCATGTTGGAGCTATAAGGATGACATGAGCTCGGTCCCCCTGTATCTTGGGGAGTACTTGAAATAGAAGGGGGAAGGGAGGGAGAGCATAGAGTAATGGTGCATCCCATGTGATGAGGAATGGATCTCCCAGAGATTGTGTCCCAGCAGTTGAAGATAAGCTGAAGGAACTGAAACAGGGGGAATGGTTCTCAGCCCTCGACCTCTAAGACACATATTTCCATATCACAGTACACTCTTCCCACAGATGGTTTCTCCAATTCACTGTGGGTGCTGACCACCCTCAGTACAAGATACTGCCTTTCAGACTGTCAGTGGCCCCTGGTGTATTCTCCAAAGTTCTGTCAGTGCCTACCTAAGGAAACAAGGAGTCATCATTTTTCCATAGCCCCGTTCCAGTGCAGGGATAATGGCAGAGAGGGAAACCATCTTGAAGCATTGCAGTTTGACTAACTTGTTTAGGTTTTGAAGGTCCAGGATCAGCTGCCATCCACCAAATTTCTTCTGGATCAGAAAATAATGGGAGTAGAAACCATTTCCTCTGTGTTGAGAAGGGACTGTTTCTATGGCTCCCAGATGCAGAAGATGATTATTTCTTCTCATAGAGTGGGTTAGTGAAAGGGGTCCCTGAACAGGGATGGGGAGGAAGGGTGGTAGGGTGGGATATATAGAAAAGGGATGGAGTAGCCTTCTCTGACGATCTCTAGAACTCGCTTGTCTGAGGTGATCAGTCTCCATGATAGAAAGAACGGAACTAATCAGTCGCCAAATTGGTGGGATGTTGAAGATGGTTGGTATGAATGGAAAAGGGGGGTGCTTCTCAGGGTCTTGACCACACCTTCAAAATTGTTGCCTGGCTGGAGCTGTGTGAGAGGCAATCCCTTGAGAAGTGGCCTGTCTACATTTAGTAGGGGGCTTTTGTCATTGGTGCTGAATGTCATAGTGCTACTGACGAGTGTTCTGCGGTGGTTGGGATCACGGGGGAAGATGATACTTCCCCGGGCATCTTTTTGGTGCAGTGTAAATACCAAGGGAGCAGAGAGTAGTCAGCAGTCTTTAAGGCAGTGTAGGGAATTGTCTGTATGCTCTGCAAATTGTTTGCAGCTCTAAAAGGGTAAGTCTTCAACTGTGGTTTGTACCTCCTTCCAAAAGCCCGAGAGTTGCAGCCATGATGCATGTCTCCTGACCACGGCTGTTGCTATGGAGTGGGTGGCAGTATCCGCAGAGTCTAACAAGGCTTGTAGGATTGTACAGGCCAAGAGGTGTCCCTCAGGCATAAGAACCTGGGATTGTTCTGTCTTGTCCTCAGGAAGGTCATGGCACAGTTCCTCGAATTTGGAGTAATTGAGGCAGTTGTACTGGCCATAAAAGAGCCTCGTAATTAGATGTTCGAAACTGGAGCCTGGCTGATGAATAAGCCTTATGTTCGAATAAATCTGAGCATTTCCAGTCTCTGTCCTGATGGGTAGAACGAGATTGATATTGTCGTCCTTTCTCTTGCACCTTACTAGAAACTTTGCGGAGGAATGCAAGGACAGAAATTCCACATTGTTCACAAGAGCATAATATTTTTTGTCAGTGTATTTGCATGTTGGAGGGATGGACACTGGAGTCTGCCAGAGCACTTTTGTGGGATTGAGAAGAGCTTCATTGACAGGTAGGGCAATTGTGGAGGATTGAGATGTGTGTAGGATATCAAGCAATTTATGCTGCTGATCTTTTACTTCCTCCAGATTCCTCTAGAGAGAGTCTGCAATCCTGTGGAATAATTCTCGAAAGTGCCTGAAGTCGTCAGCAGCCATAAAAGATGGAGGCATGATAGCCTCATCAGGGAAGAAGAGGAGAAATGTTGTGTTGATAGGGCTTCCTCTTCCTGATCTTCCCCCTTACTTGGTACCTGGGGAGGTTCAGTGTCTGGTGGGCAAGACACCAATGGAGAAGGGAGAGGTGTAGGTCTCCGACTTTCCTTCATGGGAGGTTTCCCAAATTGTTCCCTGTACATGGTCCAAGGGTCCCAATATGACCAATATGGAGAGAGTGGAATGTGTGGCTGCATTCATGGCAATCCATATCAGGATTGTGGTTTGGATGTGGACTGCGAATAGTGAGGATGTGTGGATGAAGTCATTGTAGCCTGTCTCGAATAAGAGTGTGATGGAGCCCTCCTCCTTCTCTTCTTCCTCCTTATTGCTGGGGTAGGGAGGTGCCATCCTTGGAGGAGAAAGGGAGGAGTATTGTGCGTCCGGAGAGGAGGGTGGAAGTGGGGGGAGGTGGCATCTGAGGGGAGGTAACTCAGGCATGTCAGATACCAGCAGCTTTTTAGGGTATCTGAATTCCTGTGGAGGAGGAAGGAGCATGATCAGTACCAGTGCACAGCTCGGTGTCAAAGGAGAGATGCATTCTCCTGAAGATTTGCCCAGTGCCAAGGACTTGCTTTGTGTCAACAGTTTCCTCGGTGTCAAAAAGGATGTCAGTGCTGGCAGTTTTGTCAGTGCCGTGGCTACCGAGTTTAGGTCTTTAGACCACTGTTTCGTTCAGGTACCAGAGGTACTCGGATGGGCCCTGGAGCTATGTCCCCTGTCCAAGGATGTTGAGGTGACTGACCTCTCAGGGGATGGTGTTCTGGCAGGCTGTGCCTCGGAGTGTGATGAGGAAGCCCATTTCTTCTCATCAGAGCAAGAAAGAGATGACATTGTTTTAGAGGGACATGGGGAATGAGAATTGGTGGACAACCTGGCAGAGCATTAAGTCTACACAGTGGGAGAGTTGGGGTCCGGCTCCGATGCTGGATGCAGTGATTTCTCCATGAGGAGAAGTCTTAACCAAATGTCCTGGTCTCTTCTGGCCCTGGCAGTCAAATCATGGCAGTGGGAACACTTTTATGGGACATGTCCCTCTCCCAGCCAGTGAATACCATTACCAGGAAGGTGGTCCCGCAGGAGACGCATCTCTTAAACCTGAGAGATCTGGGCACAAGGGTGAGGGGAAAAAGCTTTCCAGTTGGGAAGTGGGGGAAGTGGGGAAACAGAAACCTAAGCTATGAAGTAACAGTAAAGGTAAAGCGAAAACAAAACACATTTTGTTGAGAGAGGAAGAAGTACTAACTACACTAAAATTGACAAGTAAGAGACTATCTACTAGGGAAACATGGAAGCGGCTCTGCTGTGGATTCTGTCCCAGACCAAAAGTGGTAGAGAAGGAACTGGGGGACGGTTAAACCATACAGCATCCCACTCACAGTGTGATGGGGGAGGTGCGAATGTGCGGTCTGACGGGCACTACTGATGAAGATCTCCGATCCAGGTGCAGGGGGCACTGCCGCACCTACAGTGGAGTGCCCTTAGGGACATCACTTGAATAATTGGTTGAGAAATAAAGAAATAAAGATGTTAGCAAATGCTAAAGCATACGATGGCTGCTCATCACTCTGTTTTCTTTAGCAAAGTATGTACACAGAGTGTGCTTAACTATAGGGGATGCCAGCAGAAATGTGCATGCATTTATTTCGGACATGGAGTGGGGGAATTGCATGAGTGCAACAGTTATTCTATTTTGTTGCTCCCAATTCCACTTTATCCGGTTCTTCTGTTTTCACTTAGCTTTTAGTCCTGGTCTACACTAGGACTTTAATTCGAATTTAGCAGCGTTAATTCGAATTAACCGCGCACCTGTCCACACCAGGAAGCCATTTAATTTGACCTAGAGGGCTCTTTAGTTCGAATTCGGTACTCCACCCCGACGAAGGGAGTAGCGCTAAATTCGACATGGCTATGTCGAATTAGGCTAGGTGTGGATGCAAATCGAACTTAATAGCTCCGGGAACTATCCCACACTGCACCACTCTGTTGACGCTCTGGACAGCAGTCCGAGCTCGGATGCTCTGACCAGCCACACAGGAAAAGTCCCGGGAAAATTTGAATTCCTTTTCCTGTCTGGACAGTTAGAATCTCATTTCGTGGTTGGACATCGGGGCGAGCTCAGCAGCACCGGCAGCGATGCAGAGCTCTCCAGCAGAGTTGTTCATGTAATCTCTGAATAGAAAGAGGGCCCCAGCATAGACTGACCGGGAACTCTTGGATCTGATCGGTGTGTGGGGCGAGGAGTCTGTGCTTTCGGAGCTGCGCTCCAAAAAACGGAATGCAAAGACCTACGAGAAGGTCTCCAAAGCCATGAGAGACAGAGGATACAGCCGGGATGCAACGCAGCGCCGCATGAAAATCAAGGACCCCAGACAAGGCTACCAAAAAATCAAAGCAGCAAACGGACGCTATGGAGCTTGCCACCACTGCCCCACCAGTGACCATGGACTCTGACGATGGGACAGTGTCGACGGCCAGTTCCTCGGCGATGTTCGCGGACGGGGAAGATGAGGAAGGGTTTGTGGAGGACGAGGCAGGCGACAGCACTTACAACGCTGGTTTCCCTGACAGCCAGGATCTCTTCATCACCCTCACGGAGAGCCCCTACCAACCCTCCCCGGCCGTTAACCCGGACCCTGAATCAGGGGAAGGATCACTCGGTAAGTGCTTTAAACATGTAAACTTTTATTCTTAATATAACAGGAATCTGAAGTATGTGAAAAGGAGGTCTCTATATATATGGGGATAAATCAGAAATCCTCCCAGGAGATCTCCACGAAGCTCTCCTAGAGGTAATCGAAAAGCCTCTGCAGGAGGTTCCTGGGGAGAGCTGCCTTATTGGGTGCTCCGTGGTAGCACACCTTTCCGTGCCAGGCTTTCATGAGGTACTCAGGGAGCATTGCCTCCCCGAGCACGGCTGCATAGGGCCCTGGTTTGTGCTGCCTTACGCAGCATGCGCTCTCTATCTCCTTCAGTGACCCTCCTCAGGGCGATCTCGCTTGGCGACTCCTGCATCTAATTAGGAAAATTACCGTAATGTTACGGCCGGTCCAAAGTATTTTAAAAAAATCTCCGGACAGACGGCGTAGCAGAGAGTCAGCACGCTGCTGTGTGACAAGCGTAACGGGAAGCCAAAGAATCAAATGGACGCTCATGGAGGGGAGGAGGGGGGGGGGGCTGAGGACGCCAGCTATCCCACAGTTCCCGCTGTGTCCGAAAATCATTTGCATTCTTGGCTGAGCTCCAAATGCTTCTAGGGTCAAACACAGGGTCCGCGGTGGTTCAGGGCATAGCTCGTCAATGTACAGCCACCCCCCACCCCCAGAAGGAAAAGGGAAAGAAATCGTCTCGACTCTTGTAAATGTCACCCTACGTGTACTGAATGCTGCTGGTAGACGTGATGCTGCGGCACGCTACGGTAGCATCCTCGCCCCCTCCCCCGCCTCATGGGTGACTGATGGTGCAAAACGACTGGTACCCGTCCTCATCATCAGCCTTGTGGTAGATGATGTAGTGCAATAGGACTGCTACCTGTCCTCATCATCAGCCCATAAGTAGACGGCCTGCTAACCATCTTCATCATAGCAACAGGGGGCTGAGCTCCATCAGCCCCCGCCCTTCATGTGTAAAGAAAAGATTCTGTAATGCCTGGACTATCATAGCAGCTGGAGGCTGCCTTACCCTCATTTCATTTCCCTAACAAGTCACTGTTTCTTATTCCTGCATTCCTTATTACTTCAGCATACAAATGGGGGGACACTACAACGGTAGCCCAGGAAGGCTGGAGGAGGAGGGAAGCAACAGGTAGGGTTGTTGCAGGGGCACCACCTGTGAATGGCACGCAGCTCGTCATTCCTGTGGGATCTGACACAGAGCAGCTGTGCTCTGTAGTTCTCTGATACACTAAAACCCTAGTACAGTTGCCCCATATTTTAGGCAGGACTGTTTCTATTTTTAGATACCATAAAGGAGGGATTGACTCGGGGAGTCATTCCCAGTTTTGTCTTTTGCGCCCCCGGCCGATCTCGGCCAGGGGCACTTATGACAGCAGCAGAAGGTGTAGTGCAATAGGACAGCTACCCATCATCACCTTGCCAATTTACATTGGCGTGGTTGATGGTGCAGTATGGCTGACAATCATCTCTGCTGTCATGCAAAAGCAAATGAATGCTGCTGTGTAGCGCTGCTGAATCGCCTCTGTCCGCAGCATCTAGTACACATACGGTGACAGTGACAAAAGGCAAAACAGGCTCCATGGTTGCCACGCAATGGCGTATGCCAGGGCAATCCAGGGAAAACGGGCTCGAAATGATTGTCTGGCATTGCTTTCCCGGAGGAAGGAAGGAATGACTACATTTACCCAGAACCACCCGCGACAATGAAATTTGCACCATCAGGCACTGGGATCTCAACCCAGAAGTGCAAGGGTCGGGGGACACTGCGATGGGGTAGAACAAGGGCAGAGTTTATGCTTTCCTGATTGCCTGCTGCAGGAGTGCGGACGAGATAGGTGCTGTGCATGGTGTTGTTCACAGACACAGACTAGACTGTGTTCATTGTTCACAGAAATGTATCTTTGCAAGGAATTCACTCCCTCTTTCCCATCACACAGCTTCGACTGTCTCCAGACCTGCAACAGCATCCCCCTCACAGAGGCTGGCAAAGATTAGGCGGCGAAAGATAAAGACACGGGACGAGATGATCGCTGAAGTTATGGGGTGCTCCCGAGCCGAGGCGGACCAGCAGAGCCAGTGGAGGGAGACCCACTCTCAGCAGCAGCGCTCACACAGCGAACGGGAGGAGAGGTGGCGTGAGGAAGACAAGCAGGCGACTCAAATGCTGCTTGGACTAATGAGGGAGCAAACGGACACGCTCTGGCGCCTTGTGGATGTTCTGCAGGACCGCAGCCAGAAGGACAGAGCCCCCCCGCAGTGTATCTGCAACTGCCCTCCCCTGCCACAAAGTCCCATACCTCCCGTCACCCAAAGTAACCAGAAGGAGTGGCGCCAGGGGCCGTGAAAACTGTCACTGCACCCCAGCAGAGTGCTCAAGTACCCAAAAGCTCTCAGACCCTAATTTTTGAGAATTCCTTCCCTTCCTGACTCACCGTAGCCCCAATCCCAGTTTCATCCCCTGACTGTCTGGTTAATTATTAAAAATACTTTGCTGTTAATTACTGTTTCCCTCATGCTTTTTTACACAACGCTGCGTTTGAAGGGGTGGGTGGGGAAGGGGGTAGGGTATTGCATAGGACAGTCACCTTTAGCAGGGTACAGAGACGGGGGCAGGATCAGCAGCAGGTCACACACACACTGCAGTCAGTAGGCACCCTGGTCGGTATGGGAGGTGGTTTGCAGGTTCTGTGTGTGTGTGTGGGGGGGGTACGGGACTTTGTAGCGGGGGAGGGGGGTTACAGATCTCATGCAACGGTCCCTGTCCTGGACCACAGAGCCACGCAGCAGAGGAATCTATATCCGTCCTCCCCCGCCGCAAGGCCACATAGCCCCCGCACACAGAGTCCCAAAAAGGAGGGATGGCAGGCCCGTTGAAACAACCAGTCCGGCACTGCGGACCGCTCTGGGAGCAGGAGCCTGTCATTCCTCGAGTTTAGAGGCGGTCTTTACATCACCGCACACCCTACCCAGCACAGTCTGCGTGCCAGTTTCAACCCTTTAACGCAAAGTCATCAATAAAGAAACCTTTGTAAAGTCACAGTGGACCATCTGTTTTATTTTTAAAAGTGTGTTGGAAGTGGGGGAAGCGGGGTGGACGGGGTATGTAACTGCAGATGCTAGTCAACAGTAACTTGGTAAAGAAACAGGGGCAGGTTCAGCTTCTCTGTAAAGAAACTGAACAGTCACAGGTCACGCTGCTCGCTGGTACTTGAAGAGTTGCTTGTCGCTGTGCAAGGCGCCTGCACAGAGCTTCACGAGCCAGGGCATTAGCGGGTAGGCTGGGTCCCCGAGGATCACTATAGGCATCTGCACATCCCCAAGAGTTATTTTGTGGTCCGGGAAGAAACTACCTTCCTGCAGGCGTCTAAACAGACGAGATTTCCTGAAAACACACGCGTCATGAACCTTGTCCGGCCACCCGACGATGTTGGTAAAACGTCCCCCATGGTCCACCAGTGCTCGCAGCACCATTGAAAATTAGCCCGATTTCTCAGCAGCTGACTGTGGAAGAGGTGAACGATAAAGTGAGCGGAGTTGACAACGGCCATATATGCCATGGGCTCCGTGCTTGCAGTGCTGTGGCGCCCGCGCTGTCACTGAGCAGAAAAGTGCACGAACAGATTGTCCGCAGGCGCTTTCGGGGAGGGAGGGAGGGCGTGATTGACGGTTCAATGATGACAGTTACCCAAAACCACCCTCGACACATTTTTCCCCCCAGCATGCATTGGGGGGAAATCCCAGAATTCCAATGGGCAGCGGGGAGTGCGGGAACTGTGGGATAGCTTCCCACAGTGCACCACTTCCAAATTCGACGCTGGCCCCGTTACTGTGGACTCACACAGTCGAATTAGTGTTTTTAGTGTGGATACACAAATTCGACTTCATAAGGTCGATTCCACAAATTCGACTTAAGTTGATTCGAAATAGTCTTGTAGTGTAGACATACCCTGAGAGTGGAATGGCTGACCTGTCTGCTCCACTCTGCATTGATGGTGCTTGTAAAAGAGCAGACAACTGCAAAATTCAAATACCTGTCAGGGAACAAGTGAACTGCAATAGCCTTTTGGTCACACCGGTGAATGTCCCTCGATACCTGTCAACATCACAGAGCTGCACACACCACCTATTTGCTCTTACAATCTTAACACACAAAGCATGGGAGAGAAAAGAGGGGAAATGACTTGCTTAGGGTTAAACAACAGGTCAGTGACTGACCTCCAGCACTGTGCTCTTCCCATTAGATAATGATGCCTGTCAAAGGACCAGATTTTACCATATTAGGCCAAATTTTAAGGTCCTATGCCAGTTTTCACTCCGTCCTTACTTGGGATTCCTGCAGATTTCAGGCACATTTTTTCCTGAGTAAGGATTGATTTTCAACTGAGCACTGCAACTCCTACTGACAGGCACTCCACACCTCAGAAAGTGTATTAAATAAATACAAATTTGGCGACTGATTAGTTCCGTTCTTTCTATCATGGAGACTGATCACCTCAGACAAGTGAGTTCTAGAGATCGTCAGAGAAGGATACTCCATCCCTTTTCTATATATCCCACCCTACCACCCTTCCTCCCCATCCCTGTTCAGGGACCCCTTTCACTAACCCACTCTATGAGAAGAAATAATCATCTTCTGCACCTGGGAGCCATAGAAACAGTCCCTTCCCAACACAGAGGAAATGGTTTCTACTCCCATTATTTTCTGATCCAGAAGAAATTCGGTGGATGGCAGCTGATCCTGGACCTTCAAAACCTAAACAAGTTAGTCAAACTGCAATGCTTCAAGATGGTTTCCCTCTCTGCCATTATCCCTGCACTGGAACGGGGGTATGGAAAAATGACGACTCCTTGTTTCCTTAGGTAGGCAGCAAGTATTTGTAAGGAAGCAACCTTTCCCCGGCCAGTGTGTCTGGGAAGGGGCAGAAGTCTTTGGGGAACTGGCAGCAGGTCTGGGTTTTAGAATCCCACGAGAATGTGTGTGTTACTTTATGTGTCCAAGGGGAATGTTTCTCATTATCCTTCCTCTCCATTTAATTAATCTGCATTCAGTAATGAACCTTGAAGTTTCAATTAAAAAAATCATTACTAATCAGGACAGGATTCAGAAAAGAGTCAGGGGGGCTCTTAGTAGCTTTGCAGTGGCAGGAAGTTGGGTCTGAAATAGTATTTCTACATGCTGCATGATCAATCTCTTCACTTGGGACATTTACATCCATCGGACTTTACACTTCTTCACTTTTCTTCTATTGTTTTGGCAAACCCAAGGGAGTCGTGTCTCAGAGGAGAGAGGCCCGAATTAGTTTTAGATTTCTGGTTTATATAGAAAAACACAGGCTTTGGAAATAAATCTGTTTAAAGACAAGATGTCACTGAAAAATACCAACACCACAGCTTGACAGTTTCACTTTTGGGACAGGGTTCTGCATAGGAAGTGGTTGGTTTGTCTGTGTATTTTCTGATGATTACAATCTTGTAATAGGAGAGCTGCATGTTTTCATTTCATTAAACAGACTGTCCTGGCATTACTGTGCTGTTCTGCGTGGCAGTAAATAAGAAAAGCCACAGAACAGAATTGCTGCATTGGTAATGTCAGGATAACCTGACCTGATCAAGACTAACATCTCTTGTCCAGCTAATAGCCCCCAGATTTACTTTGCCACTCCTTTCCCCCAGTTAAGTATGTCAATTGCACTTCAGTTTAGGAAATCCCTAAGCCTGCAGCCACAGAAACATCACTGGGATTTAGGATACAACAGGACTTGTTAGCAGAGCCAGACCACAGCCTTCATTCACAGCTGGCTTTTCCACAGAGTCGAGACAGTTGTGCAGTGGAATTACCCACAATGAGAGAATTGCAGATTCCATGAATTCTTGCATGGAGTAGCAGGGAAAAAAAAACATTTACAGTTCATTTCCCACTGCCCTAAGGAAACTGTGGGATCCTCGGTCAGAAAATATGGCACTCTTCACCTGGCCTCTATGCCATAATAATCAGAGATGGGACTGAGCTGCATGGGGCTGGATGAATATTTCAAACTTCCCCAAATTTGGGGATGTTCAGATCTAGTCCTTGGTGCTGGCTCATTGACAATGAGAATATACCACTCCATTAAAATGTGTATCCAGTTATCCAATCATATGGTTCTAACAGCTTATGGTTACTTTATGCCTCCAAAGACTACAGCTTCCAACCATTTGCTCACCAGATCTGAATTTCTGAGCTTTTATTCCATCACAGAACTAATGCAGTGGTTCCACTCAGTATGGTAAACTAGCCATTACAGCAGAGAGATACCTGTTAGTCAAGCAGGCCCATCATACATTAAAGTAAGTCATAGGTACATGTGATCATCTCTGGTTTAAATCCAGCAAGTGATCCCCAAAGCCAAGAACCAAAGATCAGAGTTTCTCAAACAGGGGTTGCCGCTTGTGTAGGGAAAGCCCCTGGTGGGCCGGGCCGGTGTGTTTACCTGCCCTGGTCCACAGGTCCAGCTGATCGTGGCTCCCACTGGCCGCAGATCGCTGCTCCGGGCCAGTGGAAGCTGCTGGAAGCGGCGTGGACCAAGGGACTTACTGAAACACCTGAAAAACCGACAGCAGTGCTTTCTCCGGACGATCCTCAACATAAAGTGGCAAGTATCAGAGGGGTAGCCGTGTTAGTCTGGATCTGTAAAAGCAGCAAAGAGTCCTGTGGCACCTTATAGACTAACAGACGTATTGGAGCATGAGCTTTCGTGGGTGAATACCCACTTCGTTGTCTGTTAGTCTATAAGGTGCCACACAACATAAAGTGGGAGGATCACCACACTAATGTCAGTGTCCTCATGGAGGCCGACATCTTCAATATTGAGGCCCTGATTATCCAGCTCCAGCTGAGGTGGAGCGGGCAGTGTGTGCGCAGGCCTGATACACGCCTGACAAAACAACTGTGTATGCCCAACTCATTAAAGGAGAAAGGAAATGGGGAGGCCAAAAGAAACACTTCAAAAGACACCCTCAAGACAATTATCAAGAGATGTGACATCGATACCACTCACTGGGAGACAGTAGCCCAGAGCAGGGCTAACTGGGTAAGACTTGTCTGAGAAGGAACGACCACTTTTGAGGAAGATTGCCTTGCCCTGGTTGCAGAAAAACTCCAGAAAAGAAAGGACAGACAACTGTCATGCAGCAATCGTGGACCAACTCTGCCTTCCAGCATCATCTGCAACATCTGCCAATAAGTTTGCGGTTCAAGGCTCGGACTCCTCAGTCACCAAAGGACCCATAAGAAATAAAACCTATGGAAGAGATCATCCTCGACCCTGAGGGATTGCCAGCGACGATCACAATGGGGCCTTGATTTTAGTTGCAGCCTCTGGGTGCTACTATAGGTACTAACGATTTGCCACTGAGAAGCAACAGAGTCTCTGACAAGCTGTATAATAGTGTCAAAAAAAGAAAAGGACCCTCTCTGGTTTGTCACTTAACAGGAGATTTGAAATGGACTTCGATGGTGCTACCCATGGCACAATCTGCAGGAAAATAGAGTTCTGAACAACTTCCCCTGTCTCCCTGTGTGAAGGGGCCCCCTAGGGTAAATATGCTCCTCCCACCTGTTTAAGAGATTCTGCACCCCTCTGTCCATTGGAATCAGCCGCAGACAGGTACTTTTGCACAGGAGTGCTACATCACTTGGAAATTCAAACAACTCCAGGAAGCATCTGGTGACTGTGAGGAAGAGGTCTCATTGTCAGTTTTCAAGGCGATTAATGTGCTGAAATCGGAGAAGGAGAAAATCCCTTTTGGGTGATCAGGAACAGCTAACCTTGTTCTCCCTTTCTACTCACAATCTCAACATTAAATGTGCGCAGGACTCCAATTTTAGAGGGAGAGAGGACTTGTTTTTCCCTTTATCCCGCATTGCTGATTTTCCCACAGTAACTTGTTTTCCACCTGCCCAATGAGACATGACAAGCCATGATCCGATGCCACTGAGTGGAAACTGACATGTCAGCAGAAATCTGAGACAGGCCTTCCTTAAAAACAATTGCTATGGTAGGTCATGTTATCAGTAAGAAGATAAAAAAGATCAAGAGAGAAACTCGGTCTATTTGTATAGCTAGTTGCCAAATTAGATGTCTCCACTCTTTGACAAAGGAAAACTCAAATGGGAGAAGCAGCATTAAAACTAAAGCACCAAATCTTCAAAAGAAGAGACACACTTTACGGAATGTTTTAAATCTCTCAGCAGAGCTCAGACGCCATTGCAAAGGGGGCCATATAAGTACCTAGATAGCAGTTAGCTAAGCTGAACCAGCTTTATTTACAGCATCAATACCCCACCGCACCCATCTTTGATCTCTCCAGATACTAAAACAGTATGTCCAGTAAAAATTGCTGTAAGTGACCCTCAGCAAAGACTGGTTCCCCATTTAACTAAATGCCAAACAGAATTGTAGTGCAAACTCTAGAGAGAGAAATGTACTTGGGGGAGGGGAGGAAGATCAAGTTACATTCACTTGATGTCGTAACATTTTGGTGGTAATTTTCAGACTTGGATGACTGAAAATTGTCTCATTGCTACACAATGCCACACATGTATGTCATTTTCCTAAATGATAATTTTGTGAATAATTTATTCTAACATTTTTAGTCTCCCTTGAAGTAACCACACTAATGACTTTGATGCATCAGACTATGCAACTGGCTGCTGATTGTAGACTTTTGTAAAATACCAGATGGATTGAATTACATAATTCATCTGGTACCTTTATAATTCTGCCACTCTTTTACAGTTAAAGACATGGGCTGAGATCTGCCTTCCACTCAAGTCTCATAGACTCATAGACTTTAAGGTCAGAAGAGACCATTATGATCATCTAGTCTGACCTCCTGCACAACGCAGGCCACAGAATATCACCCACCCACTCCTGTAACAAACCCTAACCTATGTCTGAGTTATTGAAGTCCTCAAATCATGGTTTAAATACCTCAAGGTGCAGAGAATCCTCCAGCAAGTGACCCGTGCCCCATGCTGCAGAGGAAGGCGAAAAACCTCCAGGGCCTCTGCCAATCTGCCCAGGGGGAAAATTCCTTCCCGACCCCAAATATGGTGATCAGTTAAACCCTGAGCATGTGGGCAAGACTCACCAGCCAGCACCCAGGAAAGAATACTCTGTAGTAACTCAGATCCCACCCCATCTAACATCCCATTACACATCATTGGGCATACTTACCTGCTGATAATCAAAGATCAATTAATTGCCAAAATTAGGCTATCCCATCATACCATCCCCTCCATAAACTTATCAAGCTTAGTCTTGAAGCCAGATATGTCTTTTGCCCCCACTACTCCCCTTGGAAGGCTGTTCCAGAACTTCACTCCTCTAATGGTTAGAAACCTTTGTCTAATTTAAAGTCTAAACGTCCCAAGTCCAGTTTATATCCATTTGTTCTTGTGTCCACATTGGTACTAAGCTTAAATAATTCCTCTCCCTCCCTGATATTTATCCCTCTGATATATTTATAGAGAGCAAATCATATCTCCCCTTAGCCTTCTTTTGGTTAGGCTAAACAAGCTGAGCTCTTTGAGTCTCTTTTCATATGACAGGTTTTCCATTCCTCGGACCATCCTAGTAGCCCTTCTCTGTACCTGTTCCAGTTTGAATTAATCTTTCTTAAACATGGGAGACCAGAACTGCACGCAGCATTCCAGATGAGGTCTCACCAGTGCCTTGTATAACGATACTAACACCTCCTTATCTTTACTGGAAATAACTCGCCTGATGCATCCTAAAACTGCATTCGCTTTTTTAACGGCCATATCACATTGGCGGCTCATAGTCATCCTGTGATTAACCAATACTTCCAGGTCCTTGTCGTCCTCCTCTCTTACTTCCAACTGATGTGTCCCCAATTTATAACCAAAATTCTTATTATTAATCCCGAAATAAATGACCATGCACTTTTCACTATTAAATTTCATCCTATTACTATTACTCCAGTTTACAAGGTCATCCAGATCTTCCTGTATGACATCCTGTTCCTTCTCTGTATTAGCAATACCTCCCAGTTTTGTGTCATCCACAAACTTTATTAGCACATTCCCACTTTTTGTGCCAAGGTCAGTAATAAAAATATTAAATAAGATTGGCCCCAAAACCGATCTCTGAGGAACTCCACTAGTAACCTCCCTCCAGCCTGACAGTTCACCTTTCAGTACGACCCGTTGTAGTCTCCCCTGAGCTGGGACTGAGCACTCCCTGGGGAAGGCATTTGGATAGTGGCCCTGTCAGGCTTCACAACCCCAGAAGGGATGGACTAAACGGGGACCTGGCCAGCAAGACTATCAGAGAGTGAGCAGAGAGAAGAAGGAAGGGGGCCCCCAATGCTGTGAGAGCTATTTTCCCAGATCTAGACACGAGGAGGCGGGAACCCTGGTACAGGGATCCAGCTTATTAAACATCGACTGGCCACCACCAACTCCTCAGCTTTTCCACAGAAGCTGCTTTTTCTCCTCACACCTTGCTGCAAACTAGTGACTATCTCTTCCCTTTTGCTTTTGTTCTCTTACCTCGGCAACTCGCGGACCCACTTTCATCCTGCTGGGCTACTTCAGACACACGTTCACTCAGCCCTGAATTCCAAACCGCCTTCTCAGTAGGGATTGCCTGCATTTCTGCCATTGGCTGCTGCAGAAGGAAAGGAAAAGCTCTCTTCCATTGTTGGCTTTGCAGCCCTGTTGCATTGCATAGCTAGTGCTCTGCTTACAGACCCCCACTAGCAGCCTCCTTTTCCTCTGTGCATGGGTGAGAGCGTGCACAGCTGCGTTAACAGGCCCTGTGGTCTAAACTTCAAAAGAGAGTTCAGCAACCATCACCGGAGACAGACTTCCAGCAATGTCACCCTGGGCGCTCAGCGCTTTTGAAAATCTAGGGCCAACTGTGGATGCCAGGCACTTGAAAATCCAGCCCTGATCCCTTTTGAAAATCTGGCCATATATACTCTTGCTGAAAGCTCCAGCTGCTACTTGGGTAATTACTGAGGGCTGCATTGAGCTCCCTGCTCCCAGGCTGTGCGAGGAGGGGACTGTCCCTATATAACCTCTTCTGCATGAAAGCGAGGCCCAGATGGCTCCATAGTCCCTCCCACCAACCTGCCCCGAGCAGGTCCCTGTCCCCTCTAGGGAAGAGGAGGAGACTGGTTGAGTGAAGAGTGAGTGGGCTCAGAGCAGAACCATGGGCTGGGGGAAGTGTGCACATCACTGGCCTCAGCTTCAGAAAAACAACAAAGCCCCAGCGTGTATTCTTGTCTCCATGCAGGGTGCCCTGGGGGCTGCTGTGGTCAAGGCAAGTCTCCAATAGTGCAGCTCCCAAGGATTCAGGCTGTACAGAGGCTTGAGGAAAATACTGGGACCGGAGGCCTGGGGCCTTCTACAGATCCCCCAGGAACCTTGGAGATCCCTGGGCATCTTCCCAGGTCCAATGGCCTTTTCCATCATCCCCCCACATGGGATGTCACGGGGGATTCTCTGTGAGGGTCACCTCCTCTCAGCTGTGTCCTCTGCAAAAGACTTTAATATGGAAGGGGATCATCATGATCTGGCCCTGAGTGAGCTACATGTATTTTGTGGATTCCTTCAGTTGAGGTGAGTGCTTAACTGCTTATGCTTCTATACATGAGACGCTCTGAGCAGAGGTGGCTGCACACACCACACAGCCAGCACGATGCTTGAGGAAATGGCTGGGTGCCTTGGTTTCATTGAGTTTTTTTGCACTGTACAAGGAAGATGAACAGAAAACATGTCACTAATCCATTGCCTTCCCTTCTCTGTCCCACCTCCTTTCCTGTGCGACCTTCAGAGAGTCAGAAACAAGTCTGATGGTGTTTGGATTTCTACTAAGGTAGGTCAGTTCTCAGCAGGACTTGTCTGGTGCTTTGGAATTGCTCGGAGGCAGTTTGTGTCATTTGCAGCATTAAATAATGGCATGATAAACGTTTGATCACTTCAATGTCGAGGTTGGACAGAGCCCAGGACCGAGCCTTCTTCAGTTCCAAATTGTATCTGGAATCATTCTTTGAGCCAAGAACATGTTTGGGTCCTACTTCAAATTGCTTGTGTGTGATATTTAATAAAACCGGTGACCCATTTATGCCATACAGTGATGTAAACGACGCATTCACTCCTATGGACCTAGGACCACTTAACATAGCATCTACTGCTGAGACACATAAAAGGTTACTATACACAGGCATTCATGCTTGATTTCTTCAATTGTGAAGACAGTCTACGTATTGTGCCACTGGCTCCTTCCAGAGCCAAAAGAAAGGCACTGCTGGCTCCAATTTGCCCAGTCCTGTGAACAGACTTAAAATTAGGTGAGTGAAAAAGTGGCAAAATCTCACACAAAAACTTGGGCGTTCCTCCCTCAATTGCCAGAAAACCTCAGTCTTCTGGGGTTTGACTCTAAAATAACTCGGAGTTCCATTTCCAGACTTGGACTCTGCAGCTGGTGGCATCACACAGAGCTCTTTCTGGGAAACCCTTTGTTTTCAACCAAGTTCTCCAGGACAAAAGTGTCACAAGTGACCTTAACAGGCTTGCCTGGGCAACTCTGAGTGTACACCTCATGGTATCATGTTTCCCTTCTGTGCTCGTGACTGGAAACTGGTTCTCAGGGCCAACCCAAGGCTCTGCATGGAAGCAGAGAGAATTCTCTATTTCTCTTTCACTGTCTGTTAATGTCGAACTATCCCCTTTTCGGATAGTCAAAGCTGTCTTGTTTGAACTAGGTCAAGAGTTACCCATATTATATATGCAATAATGTAAGGGCTCATCAACACCATACAGCTACTTGGCCTGATGGAAAGCATTGCAGTGGGAAGTCACATAAGGCAGGGCAAAAGCATCCACCAGGTCTGGCTTTGCAAAGCACACAGAGGAGAGCTCTGCAACTAGCTCAGTAGTTCTGACAGCAGACATTCCTTGAGAGACTGTTTGCTGAGACAGTAAAAAGCACACCAGAGCTGCATCCTAGCTTCGCATGCTAAACCAGAAAAGGTGTTGAACAGATCAAACTGATTTTTGTCTTTGTCTTTTTGGTTCATTTGCCTGCCACAGAAGATCCCTAAGGTTTTCTAGATCTTATTACATCTTGAAGGGTTGGCTCAGTTCTGGACTGCAGCACTTACAGAAGGGAAAAAACATGTGTGTATTAAAAAAACCATCAGGCCTGTCCCAGGCGGAGCCAG
This sequence comes from Mauremys reevesii, assembly GCF_016161935.1. NCBI lineage: Eukaryota > Metazoa > Chordata > Testudines > Geoemydidae > Mauremys > Mauremys reevesii. The sequence goes on along the minus strand of NC_052633.1, from coordinate 8,474,412 downwards.
CATTCATCTTTGTGCATGTGTGCATTCAAAATAGGAACATATTTCCCATATCAGACCATGGAACCATCAAACCCTGATAACCTAGCCTGGTAGTGGCCAATACCTGATGCATCAGAGAAAGAGGATTCTCACCCCACCATTATGCATCTAGCTAATTGTGCAATTCTATATATGGAGGAGGGAAATCGTATTTGATGCTTGGGTTTATCAGCTTAGGCCATGAAGGAGAGGGGCTAGAGGCACTCGAGGTTAACCAACAGGAGAACTCAGCTGTGAGGAGGCAGGTGGGGAATGACAGGCTATAGGAGGTGTTCCCAAATGTGCTGGCCACACATTTTACATTTGGGAAAGTAAAAGCAGCAAAGAGTCTTGTGGCACCTTATAGACTTATAGTCTACAAGGTGTCACAAGACTCTTTGCTGCTTTTACAGATCCAGACTAACACGGCTCCCCCTCTGATATTTGGGAAAGTGGATGTGGAAAGTGATGCAAAGGCAGGTAGAGGACTCGGCGTGAGCGCGCGCGTGTGTGTGTGTGTGTGTGTGTGGGGGGGTGGCCTTGTCCATAACTAGGGCTTCTCAGTACTACGGTAATACAAACAAATAATAAGATCACAATGGACACTATGGAAATCAGATAGACCAGGCAGATGGAGGCTGCATTAGTCTAGGTAGCTGATAGATTAAGATATTTATCTGACTGAGCAATGAGGCAATTGCAAACTCTGTGTAAAACCTCTCCAGAACACACCCATACTTTGGGTTAATGGCTGATTTGCAACTGAAAGGAAAAAAAATGGAAATGAAGAGGATGCCTTAATCCTAGAGCTCAAAGCTGTATAGCAGGGGGTGTGCATTGTCAGCCAGTTGGAAAAATCTTATTGATGAGAAGGGTGGCTGTTGGCAATTCAGACGAGATGAGATCTTCTTGGAGCTGAGTGCTGAATGGTACCATTGCACACAGCACAGAGCAGAAGCAAAGTCTGCCACCTCCCTCTTGGAACCCCCCCCCCCCCCAGCTCATGCAGAGTCTCAAGAGGAATATGGTGTGTGTGTGAGAGACAGCAGGGGTGCTGGAACCATGTATTTAGTGTGTATTGCTACTGCTTCAAGCCAGGGGGTGCAACAGCACCCCCAGCCTCCCTAGGTCTAGCACCACTGGTGTTGAGGAGCATATCAAGTGTCCACAGCACACTATGTCTCTGGCTGGTCCTAGAGCCATGGGACTGGTATCCTCAGAGAGTAATAAGCATTGCCAGAGAAGTTCACTACACAGCCAAAGTTTAGATAAATATGTCAGTGCCCTTTCATTTCCAGGTCTAGTTTACAGTCCTCAGATCTCCTGCAGTGAGGGGAAAAAACGATAGTCCCCAAACAGGCAGAGTGAGCTCCCAGCCCTGTAGTTAGTCCATTATCTTGTAAAAGAGGAAATTGACCTCTGAATCCAGCAAGTGATCTAGGCAATGCCCTGTCTCAAACAGGCTTTCTCCACGGGAGCAGCCTAGCCGGACCTCCCTGGAGTTCTCTTGCCACATGGAGTGAGTTGGGGCTGGCAGGAGAAGACGTTACCAATATCCCTTGCTTTTGCCCCACCCAAGTTACAACTCTGGATCTGCTTTTCCCAGCTGCTTTTTGTACCTGGTGATGGGTTCTCCCCTGGGTGCCGCTTGGAACTGGGGTACCACTAACCTCTCTGACTCACCAGCCTGGGCTCCCTCTCACACTGTGCTGGAGACCCACCCCCGCTCCAACACTTCCACCAGTATTCACAAAGGTAGGGACACACCAGCTGCAGTTACAGGCAGGCTCTCTGACCAGCCACTGCATAAACCAACAATAGAGAAGCTACAGCCAAGATAACTCCCAGCTTCCCAGGCACGGACCCCCTCCCACTGGAGTATAAACCCCAAATTATACCATCTTGTGCTACATAGGGAACTGTACAGCGTACATTCATAGAGGTCTCCCCTCCCTCAATGTGGAGAGGAAATGCAACAGCCCCTGCTCCTCAGCTAATATTCCCAAGCATTTCACTCCAAACTTACTGGTTTAGGTTAAAACATAAAATAAGTTTATTACAAAAAGATAGATTTTAAGGGATAGCAAACAGATCACAGCAGATTACCTAGTAAATAAACAAAAATGCAAAAACAGCCTAAGATACTAGAAAGATAGGATATGAATTAGCAAATTCTCACCGTGACTGATGATACAGGCAAGGTTGCAGATTCTTAAGGGACAAGCTGCATTTGCTTTGCAGCCTGGGATTCCCATCCCAAGTCCTTTTCCTTGGGAGCTTCTCTTAGGTGTTCGGCTGTGGGGGAATGAAGAACCACAGACGATGTCACTCCCAGGCTTATATAGTTTTTTCATAGGGAGGCAACCCTTTGTTTCAAACTTGGTTCCCAGACCAGTTTGTGGAAAAACAGACATCCCAAAATGGAGGTCAGAGTCATGTGGCCTGGTCACATGCCCTTGCATACCTTGCTGAGTAATAGCAACCATTACTTGCAGGCTGTCTGGAGTGTTCTCAGGAAGGTTAAACTATTCCACAGCCCATTGTCTTAATGCTAATGTCTCATCAACAATCTGGCTTCTTCATTATTGTGGTAAGAAGCTACAGAGTCCTGTGGCACCTTTTTGTCGCTTTTTACAGATCCAGACTAACACGGCTACCCCTCTGATACATTGTTGTGGTGTTTTCCAGAGTAAGCCTATTTGAAATACAGAGCCACAGTCAATATTTATCATTTCAGATACAAAAATGATACATGCATACAAATAGGATAATCACTCAGCAAATTGTAACTTTTCCAGTGATACTTTACATGACCCATCTTGTACCAAATGCATCACAATTATGTCATAATCATATATTACTAGCACAAATAGGGGGGTAGTGACACACCTGAAGACTGGTACCTCCTGTCAGTCACATGCAGACCCTGCTTGCATACACAAATGGCAAAGGGCAAAATGAATTAAAGGGACAGTACTTGAAGAATCAGGATTGTTCAGAAGAAGCTGGGCCAGTAGTTAGGACACAAGCCCATATCTTTGGAGTCTTTGAAGATCTTTCAAGTCCTTGCTCTACTACAACCAGTGACAAATCACTTAGTCCTTCAGGTTTTCCCCTCTGTGAATTGGAGATAGCCTCACAACAGGCATGTGGGATTGGGCAAGTCCCTTAAGAGACTGCAAGGTGCTCAGATAGGACCTATAATAAGTACCATAAATAGACTGATTTCAGCTGGAGGACAGAAAACCCAGGCAAGGTAAATACTCTCTACCTGGCTTCTTTAAAAAAAAAAAAAAAGAACACGGTGTGCTTATTGTAGGGAGTTAAAGCCCGGCTGATAAGGTAAGTCCATTCCTGAGAAACTTTTATAAAAAAATGACATGATCATAATAGTGTATACGACGCTAAAGGATGAGTAGAAGCTAAGGCAGTTCACAGGAGCCCAAGCAGAAAAGATCCAGTGTAACCCAGAAAAAACAATATATGGTAAGAGTAGCTATGTGCAAAGGCATGTTGTTACATTGCAGAGCATCAGGACGAGTGTCTGTTAAGTAAGAACAACAGCCAACATACCACCCCCTCAAGAGAAAAGAACTGCAGAGACTTTTAGGAATGGTGCAGCATGGTGCAAGAGAACCAGTTTGGTGGGCTAAGAGAGAGAAAGGTTATGTAAAGACAATCTAGCAATGGGAGCCAGAATAAAATGCACCGCAGCAATCAGAGACAGTGGCCAGCACCAGATGCATCAGTGGAAGGTGCAAAACCCCTGCTTTTGTAAAGGAGCCCTCGAGGCAGGGCTGGCTCCAGACCCCAGCGCGCCAAGCGCGCGCTTGGGGCGGCCTTTTGCCGGCAGGGTGGCAGGCGGGTCCGGCGGACCTTCCGCAGTCATGCCTGTGGGAGGTCCAACGGAGCCGCGGGATGACCGGACCTCCCGCAGGCATGACTGCGGCAGGTGCGCTGGTCCCGCGGCTCATGTGGACCTACCGCAGGTATAGGCGGCAGGTTTGTATAATTTTTGGTGGGGCCCAAAATGGTGGTGCCCCCCCGCTCCCCCCCTGTAAGCCGATATAAAATGAAGCTACAACGCATCAGTGCCACAAGATTACAAGGGTCAATTAAAAGTGGAAAGTCAGAAGCAGCACTTGCCTACTTCAATATACAGTATTATATTTTGCTGCACCTGTTGTGATGAAGTGGGAATGTCCTTAATATTTTCTCTGAATACTGTGTGGGTGCCTCAGTTTCCCCTGCAAGATGCCAACTGAAGGTGTTGGGGACAAAGATCAGGTGGCCTCCTTGTCCGGAAGAGACACAAAGGCCAGAGGAGGGAGTGTCAGTTTGGAGCTGGCTGGGGAAATGGGGAGAGACCCAGAACTTGGTTCTGGGCTCCCCACCCCCCAAGATGGACCTGACAGAGGGGTTCTGTTTTCTGTACCTACAAGCTCTGTTTAAACTGTGTTCCCGTCATCTAATAAACCTTCTGTTTTACAGTCTGGCTGAGAGTCACATCTGACTGCGGAGTTGGGGTGCAGGGACCTCTGGTTGCTCCAGGACCAGCCTGGGCAGACTTGCTGTGGAAAGTGCATGATGTGGAAGGGCATGCTGAATGCTCCGAGGTCAGACCCAGGAAGGTGTAAGCTTCTTGCCCTGGAGACAGTCTGCTCCGAGAGAGAAGGCTCCCCCAGAGTCCTGACTGGCTTTGTATGGAGTTGTTCCAAAGCATCACAGCATCCCCTTCCACACCGTGCACTTCCCAGAAGTCCACACAGGCACTGACACTCCCTCTTCCGGCCTTTGTCTCTTTTCCAGGCATTAGGAGGCCACCCGATCTCTCTGTTCTCCAACACCTTCAGTTGGCACCTTGCAGGGGAAACTGATTTGGGAGAAATGAAGTAAAAGCTGCCCAAACCGAGCTTGAGCACACCTGAATTTTGAGGTGTTCAAATCTGGAAGGCAGGTGCTGGGGGTGGGAGAGGGCTGTGGGCTCCATGGGGGAGCATGGCAGCAACTATCTGGAGCTGCACGGAGCCAGACACGCTAGTCTGAGTGGCACAGTAAGCGGTTTGGGGGTTGGAGATGGGGCAGGGGGTTCCGGGGGGCAGTCAAGGGACAAGGAGCAGGGGGGGTTGGATGGGGCAGAGGTTCGGAGGGGCAGTCAGGGGACAGGCAGCAATTGGATAGGCATGGGAGTCCAGGAGGTTTATCAGGGGACAGGTAGAGGGGTTCTGGGGGGAAGTTGGGTGGGGTCTCAGGAGGGGGCAGTTGGGGACAAGGAGAAGGGAGGCTTAGATAGGGGCTGGGGTCCCAAGGGGCAGTTAGGGGCAGGGGTCTCGGGAGGGGGTAATCGGGGGACAAGGACCAGTGGTGCTTAGATAGGGGGTGGGGGTCCTGAGGGGCAGTTGGGGCAAGGGTCTGGGGAGGGGGCAATCAGCGGCCAGGGGCTGGGATTCAAAGGGCTCTGGGCTGCTGGCAGCTGCGGGGAGCCCTGAGCCCTTTAAATCCCAGCCACCTCCCCGGCTGGGATTCAAAGGGCTCTGGGCTCCCTGCCCCTGGGGCAGTGCAGAGCCCTCTGACTCCCGGCTGCGGCTGAGATTTAAAGGGCGCTGGGCTCCCCGCACTTGCAGGCAGCCCAGAGCCCTCTGACTGCTGGGATTTAAAACTCTGGGCTCCCGCGCAGGGGCAGCCCAGAGCCCTCTGACTCCCGGCAGTGGCTGGGATTTAAAAGGGGCGAAACCTAGCTCCAACTATTGGTGGAGCAGAGCCCCTGACTGTAAATATTCCTGGGGCTAAAGCCCCAGGAGCCCATATAAGTCGGCGCCCATGACCGCAGGCATGACTGCGGAAGCTCCACCGTAGGCGCGGGACCAGCGGCACGTCTGCGGGAGGTCCCGCGGAGGCGCGGGACTGGCGCCCGGCCGCACGAGCGGCGCGGCGGAATTCATAGAGCCGCCCCTGCCTCGAGGCAACAAAATAACACTTTACTCACAGCAGGACTCTGTCTGCTGGCTGGAGAGCTTGTCACAACCTTAGTCACAACCAACTGTCTGTGTGTGTGTGTAGCAGGGGGGAACTGCCCCTCACAAAACAGGAAATAAGGGAGCATGGCTCCATCCCCTAATGCTTTGAGTAACCCAGTTAAATTTACTACACCTGCATGATTCAGTTATGGGATAAATGTTCCCAGGGAAAGTTTCCTTTCAACCCCTGTGCCCTGAAACATGAGTTTCTATCCTTTCCAAAGTTCTTGGCTATGGATCAATATTTGCTATTATAACTCTGCATACTCTCATTATCCATAGATAGCCACTCCTTTTTATGAATCCTGCTAAGCTCTTGCTGCAGTAATATGTTGTGGCAATGAATCCCACAGGTAATTTTGTGTGTTAGGCCAAAACCACCAGAATGACCTGTTATGGCCTTGCACTAGGAAGACACAGTTGAGGCCAAGAAATAGCAGGATAAAAATATCTTCCTGTCTCATTTTTCAGCATATATGATGAAAATATGAGACCACTGGGCTTTATCTAGGCAGATTTGACAGCCTTTACTTGGTCTATGAGACAAATTAAATTTGGGGCTCACTCCAAGAATTAGTTATTTTTACCCAAGTAAGTATGTGCTGGTGAATCAGACATTGGAAAGGTGCTTCTGTTATAACTGTATAGTTGGTATGGTTTATATTAGTCCATGGTGTTTTATATTGTGCTTCATTTTGGAGTACTTAATTTATTTGATTTGCCATGTTTTATTGTTTTTTAATTTTTTAATGGTTGGTTTTGGGTTTCAGTGACTGACGTTAGTATTGTAACTATTTAATGCAAAGAAAGAATATAAAACAATGGCATAAATAAAAATCACTCTGGGTTTGCAAAATCAAACCTATCCCTCTGGAAACGGATCTGGAAATGGAGAATAAAGCATTACAAAGTGCTTTTCAATCATTCATAGCTCCTTAACTAGGGAAATTCCTCACCTGAGTTCAGGAGTACAATTTGTATCCTTGTATGCTGCAGATGTCCCTGTGCATTTAAGTATATGACCACACCCAGGCCTGCCAGTTTAACCCTCAATTCTGCAAAGACTTCTGCATTTTTGAGTTCAATGGGACTATTTCCATGTGTAAAATTAAACATGCATGTTCGGTGTTTGAGGATTGAGGCCCTATTTTGTTTAAGTAACTAATAGAGCACTTTTAAGCACTATCTGCTGAAAATTTTCAAATGTGCCTGTGGCAAACCACCAAGAGACAGTAGGTGCACAGAATATGAATTCTCCTTTGCCAATGAAGGTCGGGGAGAGGAGTGAAGACAGGTGTATTTGAGGAATCAAGAATTACCTTTGCTCAAGATTTCAGTTTCTTCAAGGATATCCAAGAACTATTGTCTGGCTAGGCACATGCCTGCCCATTTCATGCACGCACATCAGGTTCATTGCTTTGAAAAAAATCTATGGCCTACTCAGTAAAGATGCATTTTACACAATGGCTGCCTTTTCTGATGTAGTCCAGATAACCGGTTACAAACATAAGATGGAGGAAGTGGCTAATGGCAAAACTAAACTCAAAAATACATCTGCCAGCTGGACAGGGATGCTGTTCCATTGGAGTGGGAGTGGCCAGTGTGGCAGGCCTGTGGTCCTTCCCTAGGGAAGTTGCTCTGCTTTCCAGTTTAGGAAGGCTAGCAGAGGCCTAAAATGTATGGGATGGGCATGAGAAGAGAATGACGGGAGCATAGACAGTGACAGGAATTTACCCTGACTATAGAGCAAAGGGACAAGGTCATAAAATCACAGAAATGTAGGACCGGAAGGGATCTCAAGAAGTCATCTAGTCCACACCCCCCGTGCTCAGGCAGGATTAGTTTGCAGCTCACACTGAAATGAAACTTCCAGTATTCAGCAGAAAGGTAAAAGGGAAATTAACTACATAACTTAGGGTGACCAGACAGCAAATGTGAAATATCTGGACAGGGGTGGGGGCGGGGGTAATAGCAGCCTATATAAGAAAAAGACAGAAAAATCAGGACTGTCCCTGTAAAATCAGGACATCTGGTCACTCTAACATAATTGCACACACTACACACCTATATCCTGAATTGTGATTGGCTCCCTATGTGCTACCTCTGTGGGTCCTGAATTGTGATTGGCTCCCTATGTGCTACCACCATACCAATAAAACCAGCCACCTATCCATTTGTACCCCAGGAACAGGGTGAATGGGCATGGTGCCATATACCAACCCCCCTTTTGTTAGCAGATGTTATGAATATCAGCCGCAGATAAAATATTCATGGAGGTATAGTGAGTAGTGTCAGCTACTGGTGAAGTGGATGGATGGGCTGACAGGACAGATGTGCTCGCAGCTCCCTGAATGCTCCTGTATTTGTCGTATATTCATCAGCAGTTGGCCGTCTCCTCCTCAGAGTGTAAAACAGCCCTTAGAGTTAGAATTCTAGTCCTTAGAAATCTTTGCAGAGATTGGAATCTTCTTCCTTCTCCAAATACACACCTCATTACCCCTCTGCCCGAGCTTCCTGGCAAAGGAGAATTCACATTCTGTGCACTTCGTGGCTCACTGGCTGTAACAGGAAAAATAAGTCCTGATCAGCATTACTGATCAGTGAGATGCCTGCAGCTGGTAATTAACACAGGGGGAAAAAAAAAAGATAAATAATCTTCTCTGTGCTGATTTATGCGATTTTAAACTTAGGAACTCAGATTTTCCTATCACCATCTATGGGACCCCAGGGACAGTTTTGACTTAATGCAGAGTCAGATGCCTCTCTTGGTTATGAATTAGGAAGGTGATCTGGGGAGCCTGAAACAGAGGTACAAGCATTTTAAGATGAGCGCATATAGGGGCTTTGATATTTTCATTTTACCGTCAGTATTTTGTTTTTATTGCAATTCTAACAGTGTCCTGGGAGAGGGATTCGGGCTGGGGCAGGAGGTTGGGGTGCAGGGGGGGTGAGAGCTCTGGCTGGGGGTGCAGGCTCTGGGGTGGGGCTGGGAATGAGGAGGTTGTGATCAGGAGGGAGTTCTGAGCTGGAGCAGGGGGTTGGGGCACGGGAGATGGTTGGGAGTTCAGGCTCCAGGAGGGAGTTTTGATGCAGGAGAGGGCTCAGGGCGGGTGTCTGGGGCACAGGCTCCAGGAGTAAGTTTGGGTGTGGGACCAGCCAATGGCAGCTGTAGAGCCAGAGCTCAGGCAGCACATGGAGCCCACATGGCCATCCAATCAGCAATGCTGACTAGAGCCACAAGGATACCTTTTCAATTGGGTGTTTGGTCAAAAACCAGACAGCTGGCAACCCTAGTCTCTCAGGACCTTGAACAAGTTGTTCATTCTGTGTGCCTCAGTTCCCCCATCTATGAACTAAAGGTAAATAGTGCTGCCTATGTTATGCAGGAGGCCAGGCTAGATCACCACAGTGGTCCCTTCTTGACTTAAAAATCTATTAAAGCTGTTGGAGGTTCAGTGTCTGAGCCCAGCTGTGCTGCCCAGTGGTGAGAGTCTGTGGCCCTGTCACCCAGTGTCAAGTTTATGGCCGTGTTGCCCAGCGCTGAGAGTCTACGGTGGGTGGTAAGGGAACCGGGGCAGTCCCTGCTCCACCAGGGCCCTGTGACTGGCTGGTCAGATATGTGGCCTGGCACTTGCATACTCCCAAGCCTGCGCCTTGGGTCCCTTCCTATCGCATTCTCAGCTCCCTCCAGCATCACAAAAGGGGTCAGCTTATGAGCTCACGGGAGACAGTTCTCACCAGAGGCTCTTCTCCTTCAATTGTGGCCCTCCCTTCCTGGTCTCCATGGACGTCTTGGCAGTGGGGTCTGCTCCAGGCGGCATGGAGCCCTGTGGTCTTGTAGGACTGCTCCTTGCTCTGCCCTCTGATTGAGCTCTGCCTCCACTGCAAATGTGCCCAACAGGTGCAGCGGAGCAGGGCCTTTTGGGCCCAGAGCTGCTTGTTAACCCTTGCTTCCCCATCACAAAGACACCACCAATAGAGCCCTCCTTCTCTCTCATGCAGGTATTAGCGCTGAAGGGGAGGAAATCTGAAGGGATTTATAAACAAGCCGATGCTAGTTTAAAGCCTAGAGTCTGGAGTCCTTTGCAGAGGGAAGGCTGGAGGAACTCCCCTCCATAGTGAGGAACATGGCTGGCTAGTCCTAACTGGTCTCTGTTGCGCCAGGAAGGCTGGGATACATAGTTCATCATGGCAGACAAGCACAGAGCTGTTATTTTTAAAAACAAAAGCCAAAAAGAAGTGTTGGGCCAAGGAAAAGTAGTGCTGAGGAGAGTACATGGGTGAAGTGTTCTCCAAAGGCGAAGAAAAAAGTTCCTTCCCTTCCTGGGTGATTCATATTTAGCTCCGAGAAAGACAGCGACCATATGGAAGGAATCAGAGTGAGTTCTGGGAGCTACTGCAGCCTTCCTGTAACAGATAGGAAAAAGAAAGGTGTTTCTCATCTCTGATTTTCTAAACCTCCCTGGGAAACCTGTCCACTCCCTGAGCCTATCCCCAACTTCACTGATGAAACAGCCAGATTCCAGTTAAGGTAATCGTCTTGCTTAATAATTCATTACCTGCTTTCAGGAGAAGCTCAAAGGAAATCTAAAAAGCTGCTACATCCATTCCCATCAACAACATTGTTCAGAGAATATCTTTTTAAAAAATAAAAATCAATGAAAGCATTATTAATAACACCAGGGTCAGACAATGGCTAGAGATTTCAGATCTTACTTACAGCTTTTTTTTGTTTTGTTTTTAATATCACTTAAGAAAAAACTAGTACCAAATGAGAATAAGGGTACAAGACAAACAGTCACAGCTGAGGCTTCCACCTTTAATAATGAAGCAAAAATGAATGTGGTCCCTTGTAGGACCAAAGGAAATAGGGATTTAATTGGGGAAGAGATGAACTTTGGAAGATATTCTGTATATGCTTTACATGCCTGTTTTCCATAGTTCCCATTATTTCTTAGTTGCATTAGAGTAGTGCCTAACAGCCCCCCCAGCTCAGGTCAGGACCCATTGTAGTCTTACACCTGGAAAGAGAGAATCAAAGAACTCACACTTTAAACTCACAAAGAGGGGAAGAAACTTGACCAAGGTCACACAGAAGGTCACCTGGGAATAGAACCTGATCCACTAGTCACTGTCTACTGCCCGAACCCTTGGACCCTGACACCCCCTTTTTTTTTTTTTATTATTGCCAAGTATGTTTGCATGATACAAAACAATGCTGCTGTAAGGGTTCATCTGCTGCTGGAATTTCCCATGGTGAAAGATTATGGCCCTTTGTTTGTGTCCGTTTTGTCTGCCAACTGGTGCAGAACAGGCTTCAACAATTGAGTTCGCTAGCTGATGGCTGGACTGGCCAGGTATCATCCTACATAATACTGTGCCCAAGTCTCAGAACATCTGTCTCCCTTGCATTGCTAGAGATGCTCCTGACTCAGAACACTGGCTGTGCACAGACCTGGGACTTCAGAGAAGTTGGGTTCAGGATCTGAAGTCTGATCATGCACACAAAATTCCAGAAGTAAAGATCAGCGAGTGTTATAATAAATTGCAGCTGTGTCAGTCCCAGGATATTGGACAGACAAGATGGGTGAAGTAATATCTTTTATAGGCCCAACTTCTATTGGTCCAATAAAATAAGGGACCTTGAATGGTCCCTTAGAAATTGTGCTAACTACGTATGCTAAGCTCTATTCAATCTTATATTTAATTGTAACACTATGTTTCCCGGACCTGAAGAAGAGCTCTGTGTACCTCAAAAGCTTGTCTCCCTGACCCTCAGAAGTTGGTCCAATGAAAGATATTACCTCATCCACCTTGTCTCTGTTATCAGAGGACACTCAAACTACACATACGGGTGAAGGACAAATACTTCATAGTTTGCAGTTCAGGTACCAATAAGAATGTTTTTTTTTTTTTGAGGATTGACTCGGACAATATGTCTACACTTAAAATGCTATAGTGGCACAGGTTGACAGAAGAATTCTTCCGTTCACCTTTACTAACTCCACCAGCAGTTAGGTAGGCTTAACTACACCACTCAGGGGCATGGATTTCACACTACTGAGCGACAAAGTTAAGCTGACTTAATTTTCTAGTGTAGACCAGATCTGACTTTAATGGTCAACTCCTTCTGCTCATGTGGTGAAGGGAGACTTGGAGGAAGCAGAAGGTCTGAATACTATTTCCCACTCTGCGACAGATTCATTGGGTGATCCTGGGCAAGTCACATAGGCCTATAGTTTCAAATGTATCCTCTGATTTTGTCTCTATTTTTGGGGACTTCACGAAAGATACCTATTGCCTGATTTTCAGAGGTGGTGAGTCCCCATGACTCCATCTAATCTCAGTCGAAGCTACAGGTGCTCAGCCAGTCTGAGGGCCTACCTGTCAATAATTCAGGCACCCAAATTTGTGCACTCTTGAAAAGGTGAGCCTAAATCTTTCTATGCCTTGGTTTTCCTTATCTGCAAACTAGGAAAAGCAATATTTATCTTCCTCAAAGGAATATTAGAAAAAACAAGGTGGGTGAGTGAGAGGTGCCCGCGGGTACCACCTGGAAGTGGGGTTCTACTGAGCCCTCTGGTCACTAACCTGGGCTCCCTCTCAGCACGGTGCTGCTATGACAAGCGATAGACCACTGCCGGTCCTACACTCCCACCAGCATTCACACAGGCAGGGACACACCCAGCTGCAGTTGCAGGCAGGCTGTGGCCAGCCACTGCATGAAACAATAGAGAGGCTACAGCCAAAATAACCCCCAGCTCCCCAACCTAAGACCCTAGAGCTGCACTGTCCTGATCGAAACCCCACCCAGCATGAATTTATTACCCAGTTTGCCCCTCCCTCAGTGTGGAGAGGAATATGCAACAAACTTACGTTAATCAATCTGAAAATTTCCCCAGACACTTCTGTCAAAAGCACACTGGTTTAGATAAAGCAAAAAACAAGTTTGTTACTGTGATAAATGAAGCGGGCGGGGGGGAGGGAGTAGCTCCCTTTTACAGACACCCAGCCAGCAGCTATAAAATCCCTGTTAGTAGCTCTTCTCTACTTGCTTTACCTGTAAAGGTTTAAAAAGTCTCCCTGCATAGGTAAAAGGAAGGGAGTGGGCACCTGACCAAAAGGAAGGCTAGAACTTTTTAAAATGGGGGGTGGGGGAACTTCCTCTTTGTCTGTGTTGTTTTCCCGGATAGCAGAGACAGGGCTGGGACTATGCTGTAAAAAGCTTTGGGCCAGGTATGAAAATCACCACATCATACTTAGAAACTACTCATTTGAAACCCGATATGCAAGTAGATCAAGAAATGTCTAGGAAGAGGCGATCACGTTTATCTCTTATTTCTTTATGGGTTGTGGACTCCTCTGTGCTAACCCTAGGTGTTTTTGTTATGCTTGTACCCTTAAAGCTTCTTAAGATCCAGCTATCTTGACACTTAACCCTTGTAATTTTTTTAAGCCTAGCAAAAAGCTTAAGTTCCCGATGTATTTTCTCTTTTGTTTTTAATAAAGTTGACTTTAAAAAAAATGGATTTGTGTGTCCCTAAGATGTTTGTGCATGTTGTATAATTAGCTGGTGGCAACAGCTGATTTCCTTTGTTTTCTTTCTCAGCTCTTCCCTGGAGGGAGGGTGAAAGAGCTTGAGGGTGAAGGAAGGAATTCCCAAGTGTGGCTTCCCGGGTTCTCAAAGGGTTGTTTTTTTTTTGCACGTTGGTGGTGGCAGCATCTACCCACTCAAGGTCAGAAAAAAGCTGTAGCCTTGGGAGTTTAATACAAGCCTGGAGTATTAATTTGTAGAAGCCTTGTGGGCCCCCACCTTCTGCACTCAAAGTGCCAGAGTGGGGAAATCAGCCTTGACAGTTACCTACAAAAAGATAGATTTTAAGTGATAAGTGATAGCAAACAGACCAAAGCAGATCACCTAATAAATAAACAAAATCGCAAACTAAGCCTAAGATATTAGAAAAAATTGCTAATTCATATCCAATCTCTCACCCTGGCTGATGATACAAGCAGTCCACCAGGTTTCCAGACACAGGCTGGAAATCCCTTGAGCCTGGGTCCAGCATTTCCCCTAGTTCAGTTTGTTCTGTAGGTGTTTCCAGGGGTGTCCTTGTGTGGGGAGGGAAGCCCTTTGATATCACACCCCACCTTATATAGCTTTACCATGTGGCAGGAACCTTTTGTTCCAAAATCAGTTAACAGCCCAGTTTGTGGAAAACTACAGAAACTCAAAATGGAGATCAGTGTCTGTGGTCTGGTCACATGCCCTTGCATGCCCTGTGAGTCATAGCAGCCATTACTTACAGGCAGTCTGGAGTGTTCTCAGGAAGGCTCAGCAGGTGCGAGATAAGCTTCTCCTAAGGCCTATTATTTTTCCTAATGGCTCATTACCCTGAATAGGCTTTCCCAACTAGCTATCTAGACTGGAAGCATCTTGCTTAGCAGGTGTCACCCAGGCCTAACTACATTTGAAATACAGATGCATAGTCAATATTTTTTAATTTCAGATACAAAAATGATACATGCACACAAAGACAATCATTCAGCAAATTATAACTTTTCCAATGACCTCATGACCCATCTTGTACAAAATGCATCATGATTATGCCATAATCAGACCATACTATTACTATGTGACACTACATCCCATATTAGTCAGTGAGGTAATATTCATTAGACCACCTTCTGTTGGTGAAAGACAAGCTTTCGATCTACACAGAGCTCTTCTTCAGGTCTGGAAAAAGGACTCTGAGTGTCACAGTTAAGTGGAACAGATTGTTTAGGATAACCCCCCTACCCTTTTTGTTCTATGACTGGACAGGTGTTAACAGGCCCTTGAAATGTGTTAATTACGTATTCTAAACAATCTGTTCCACCTTGTATTCAGCCGTGACTCTGGTTACCTGTCCCAGGCCTGAGAAAGAGTGCTGTAGCTTGCCTTTCACCAACCATCTTGTTGCTCTAATATCCTGGGACCAACATGGCTACAACATTGCAAACATCAAAGGAATATTGTCAGGTGTATCTCACTGAGATCTGTAAAGCCCTTTCAGCACTTGAGATGGAAAAGACATCAGCAGGGCAAATATTGTCATCTTGATTATGAGGAACTTGCTGTTACCTGGGCTCCACACTGTGAAGGAGGAAGAGAGGAACAAGCTTTATTCCCCCTGCCCCCTTTTGCATTTCAAATGGATTGTAGTGCTCATTTTAAGTGAGATAGATAGTGCTGGCGGGAGTCCAACATTCCGTACACTAAACCCATCTTAATCTTTGCCTGCAAGCATGCTTCCTCCTTTTGCTATTTCAGTCGTAACCCCCCATCCAGCCCCCGCTGCCTTTCCTCCACTGCTGGTGTTTGCAAAGCAGCTAAACAGATCTGCTTGGAACTAGGATGAATGTGCCAAATTCTTCAAGGCAGATTTTACTGAAATTGTTTGGAAGAGAAGAAAAAACACGGGTGACTATATTTAAGAAAAAAGGATCGCTTAATCCTGCTCCTTAAGCAGGACAAAGCATGGGTGGTGTATAAACACCCTCTTTAGGGAGGCTAACTGGTCACCTGTACCCTCCCCCACCCCAGGGACCAGAGGAGCCCCAGCATACCCACCCTAGCTGCCCCAAACAGCTGGCCAGTCCGACCCCGGGGCGGTCCGGGTGCTCCATGCTGCTGGCTGGAGCAGACTGTGGCTCTGCTGGCTTCAGGGGAGAGGGGGTCTGGGGGAGGAACATGGGCAGGGCCACAGCCTGGTTAGGGGAGGCTTAGCCTGTCCAGGCCTGATACTCACCGCCCATGACGAAGTGTACAGGGCTCATTGTGATTTCTGAAATCTATTCTGTTACAGCATATTTCTTTAGTCTGTGAGCCCTTCAGGAGAGGGATTGCCTCTGAGGCGTGTCTGTGCTGGGGCCCCAGTCTAATCTGAAGCCAATAGGTGTGACCAAAACAAATATTTTAACAGTAATGTCACCAAGTGATTATACATAGTACGTTGTGAGACTAAAACCGACCACTCACCAGTGACTATATTAGAGGTGCTCCACCAGAGGGTTGGGGCCCCACCCAGCCCTTCTGACCGTGCTAAAGAGGAGGATCCCAGTTGGATGGGATGGGACCCTGGAGAGGTGGTTGCAGTCTGGAAAAGGCTGAGAATCACAGGGCTAGATTGTAGCTCTGCACATGCTCTGCCCGGACCTTCAGGAAGAAGGTCAAAGAGATGATTATTATGTGTATTGCAGTAGTCCCTGTATGTGTGTTACAGAAGTTACCATCGCTGCTGGCTGAGGTCTGGGCTCCAGAGTGCTAGGTGCAGCCCAATGACAGTCCCCGCCCTGACAACCACACAATATTGCGAATCCAACAGAGGTGGATTATTGTATTGTAGTTCTAGGGCTGTCAGGCTTTTCACCTTTGTACAACTCAAAAGCAAGAGTCTTCAATAGAAACTTCTTATGTACCTATCGAAGCTTGAAGGTGCAGAAATCTGGAGACATTATGCAAATGATATGTCCTAATTTGCATATTGAATGACTACTGACTGCCTTATTTACATAGATGCCAGCAGAGCATCAGACCAGTAAGGCTGCAGAATGGAAGGCGTTTTAGGAATTGCTATGCTCCAGGCTGCTCTGGCATACCTGGACTGCAGCTCAGGGCCATCTCTTGCTGCTTCTCCAGCCTGCCGCTGGCTGCGCTTTGTCCTGGCCTAGGAGGAGGTAGTCCTGTTCTGGCTGCTGTGTGCCCTAGGCTGGGAGGGGCTCTGTGCCTTGCCCCAGCTGTGGGGAGGGGAGATGGGGCTCAGGCTGCTGTCCCTCATCACTGCTTGCAGGCCCCTTGTTGTCCAGGACATCACTCTGAATCTATGGCTGTGGGTGGGCTCAGAGAATATGGCTGGAATCCTCCTGGATAGCACTGCAGGACTCTGCTGGTGGGGAGAGGACATCTAAGTAGGGTGACCAGATGTCCCAATTTTATAGGGACAGTCCCAATTTTTGGGTCTTTTTCTTATATAGGCTCCTATTACCCCCCCACCCACTGTCCTGATTTTTCACACTTGCTGTCTGGTCACCCTAGGCACTCCCAGGCAGGGCGGAGCTGTGCTAACAGCTGTATCGGTGACACGAAGGCTCCCTCTCTCCAGGCCAGCGAGTGGGGCAGGGCCCGGACAGACAGAGCGCAGACCACGGCTCTGCTACGCACAGGATGCGACTGCTCGGTCCTCATTCTGCTCGTCCCCACACTAGACATTGCACGTTCCTGCTTGTGGCGAGGGCTGCATAGCCAGCTCCTTGTAGCCATCGGGACAGTTGGTCAGGCATTCTCCAAAAGAACCCTTTGTCCACAGAAAATGCAGATTAGTCAAAACAGAAACTGTCTGTGGGAAATGGTTGGTTTAGAAAAAAAATCTGATTTGAAACATTTTGGAAAAGAAAAAGATTTTAAAATTCTCAATGTCCATTTCTGCTCTTCTGTCATTTACCCAAAAAAAAAAAAAAAAAAAAATCCATTCTCTATTTCAAAATGATGCTTTGTTTTGAAATTTTTACACTACAAAAAGTGTCTTTAAAAATAATCAAATAAAAAGAAAAAACTTTTTGAAATTATCAAAATGTACCATTGACCTGGTTTGATTCTTTTTCCTAATTGTTGGTGTAGTAGGAAGAGAGCCTAAAACATAAGCCCTTGTATCAGAGGCCTGAGCTAAAGTTGTGGTCAAAGCTTTGCTGCCATAAAGCAAAGTTAAGTTAAGTTGTGAGCAAGAGGTAGGCCCTGCTCCCAGAATCTGTCAAGAACAGGGCTGATATTTCAGAAATACACATTCCTAAGTAGTGCTAGGTATAAGAATATATACACAAATGCATTTCAGAAGGGCGGTACCAGAACACCCCAATACCAGCGCATACCCCAAAGATAACAGGAACATACTGACCTTCCTAAAGATAAGGTCAGGATGACAGCATGATGAATAAAGATGTTTTGATCGAAACAACCAATATAAGGCAATGGATGGTACCCAAATACATCAGAGGGTGGTTACTTTTGTTAGGAGTAACAAGAAAGGTTTCTTCAGGTATGTTAGCAACAAGAAGAAAGTCAAGGAAAGTGTGGGCCCCTTGCTGAATGAGGGAGGGAACCTAGTGACAGAGGATGTGGAGAAAGCTAGTGTACTCAATGCTTTTTTTGCCTCTGTCTTCACAGACAAGGTCAGCTCCCAGACAGCTGCACTCTGCAGCATGGTATGGGGAGGAGGTGACCAGCTCTCTGTGGGGAAAGAAGTAGTTTGGGACTATTTAGAAAAGCTGGACGAGCACAAGTCCATGTAGCATCCGAGGGTGCTAAAGGAGTTGGCCGATGAGATTGCAGAGCCATTGGCCATTATCTTTGAAAAATCATGGCGATCAGGGGAGGTCCCGGATGACTGGAAAAAGGCTAATGTAGTGCCCATCTTTAAAAAAGGGAAGAAGGAAGATCCAGGGAACTACAGGCCAGTCAGTCTCACCTCAGTCCCTGGAAAAATCATGGAACAGGTCCTCAAGGAATCTAGTCTGAACCACTTAAAGGAGGGGAAAGTGATCAGGAACAGTCAGCATGGATTCACCAAGGGCAAATCATGCCTGACTAATCTAATTGCCTTCTATGATGAGATAACCGGCTCTGTGGATGAGGGGAAAGCAGTGGATGTGCTATTTCTGGACTTTAGCAAAGCTTTTGATACAGTCTCCCACAGTATTCTTGCCAGCAAGTTAAAGAAGTATGGGCTGGACGAATGGACGGTAAGGTGGATAGAAAACTGGCTAGATGGTCGGGCTCAACGGGTAGTGATCAGTGGTTCCATGTCTAGTTGGCAGCCGGTATCAAGTGGAGTGCCCCAAGGGTCGGTGCTGGGGCCGGTTTTATTCAATATCTTCATTAATGATATGGAGGATGGTGTGGACTGCACCCTCGGCAAGTTTGCAGATGACACTAAACTGGGAGGAGTGGTTGATACGCTGGAGGGTAGGGATAGGATACAGAGGGACCTAGACAAATTAGAGGATTGGGCCAAAAGAAATATGATGAGGTTCAACAAGGACAAGTGCAGAGTCCTGCACTTAGGACGGAAGAATCCCATGCACTGCTACAGACTAGGGACCGAATGGCTGGGCAGCAGTTCTGCAGAAAAGGACCTAGGGGTTATGGTGGACGAAAAGCTGAATATGAGTCAACAGTGTGCCCTTGTTGCCAAGAAGGCTAATGGCATTTTGGGTTGTATAAGTAGGGGCATTTCCAGCAGATCGAGGATGTGATCATTCCTCTATTCAGCACTGGTGAGGCCTCATTTGGAGTACTGTGTCCAGTTTTGGGCCCCACACTACAAGAAGTATGTGGATAAATTGGAGAAAGTCCAGCGGAGGGCAACAAAAATGATTAGGGGGCTGGAGCACATGACTTATGAGGAGAGGCTGAGGGAACTGGGATTGCTTAGTCTGCAGAAGAGAAGAATGAGGGGGGATTTGATAGCTGCTTTCAACTACCTGAAAGGGGGTTCCAAAGAGGATGGATCTAGACTGTTCTCAGTGGTAGAAGATGACAGAACAAGGAGTAATGGTCTCAAGTTGCAGAGGGGGAGGTTTAGGTTGGATATTAGGAAAAACTTTTTCACTAGTAGGGTGGTGAAGAACTGGAATGGGTTACCTAGGGAGGTGGTGGAATCTCCTTCCTTAGAGGTTTTTAAGGTCAGGCTTGACAAAGCCCTGACTGGGATGATTTAGTTGGGTTTGGTCCTGCTTTGAGCAGGGGGTTGGACTAGATGACCTCCTGAGGTCCCTTCCAACCCTGAGATTCTATGATTCTATGACCTAAGTAAGTCAGAGGGGCAATATGTAACTTGTTTGTATCGGTGTATAAAGAGATCTGAGGCAGTGTCTTTGGTTAGTTGAGGGGGGGAATGGAAAGTCCTGCCATTCACTGAACTGCGTTCATTGTCACAGGCATACATGTCTTAGTATTCTGGTAGAGTTTGCCAGGTACTATTACTGTGCTTTGTCAAGAATAAACCTGGCTGGGTGCCTTCGTACCTTAACAGATCTTGTGGTCATTGGGGAGGTCTGCTCGAGGTCTGCTGTGCCAGCTACCTGTGCAGAGCTGGAATGGCATACAGAGGGAACACATGCAGCCAAACATCTAATACTGGTGAGCCCGACTACTGATCTGGCAAGAAAGCAAGCTGCCCTCTGTATGAATCGTGATCTAACATGGCTTTGTGAACATTTTCATGATTTCAAACTTTTCACCTTGATTAGGGATGGGAAAACATTTCAAAATCTTGAAAATGCTCACAGGACAGAAAGACATTGCTTGCCCCACTCTTCCCTTTAATATCCAGTATGGGCACTGATGTGGGACTGTGCTTCCTCCCTCCAAATGGATTCATCGTTCAGCTATGTCACTGCCAGAGGTGTAGCCCTCCTTGTCAGCCGGGTCTCTAACCCCGCCCCCCCCCCATGCTGTGGGAGGAAGGGCTATGGTTCTGTAATGGAGTTGGAACGCTGTTCAAGTATGGGTGCTTAAAGCTAGGCCCCTAAATCCATATTTTCAGCACCAAATAAGTGGTCTGATTTTCAAGGCTGCTGAGCATCTGTAGCTCCCATTGTCTAAATAAAGACATTTCCCCAAAAGCCTGACCTCTGCCATGCACTTTGCCAAGCCAGCCGAAGGCTGTAGAGTTAGTAAACTCCAACCCAGAGATCTGCTATTGAGAACATACTCATCACCAGCTCCCTGGCACATACAGAAAATGTCTTTTTAAAATTGGCTGGGGATGTGATGCTGATATAATTACAGCCCAGCCCACATGGAGTATTGCAGGCATGCTGTTCAAAGGTAGCGTGGCTCAATAAAAACAGGCCAGATCCTCAGCTGGTGTAAAAGGGAGCCACTGATGTTAATGGAGCTACGCTGATTTCCATGGGCTTAGGATTTGGCTCACTGTCTATAATGCTTTACTATACAAAGAGGTTCTTTATTAATATACAGTTTCAGGAGTCAAGCAGTCTAAGCACGAATGCAAGAAACTGTATGTAAAAAGCAAACATACATCATTTAATTTCCCTCTGTGTGCTGTTGCTCTTGTATCAGTGACCACCAATGTGTGTTCTTGCTGTCTGAAACACAGGACTTGCCAGACTGGATCGGACGTGGGGTCCCTCTAGTCCAGCATTCTGCCTCTGACTGACTGTGGTTAGTATTTCAGAAGCCCTGCAGGAGACAGCTAGGGGTAACCTCTGGAACAGTTTTTCCTGACCCCAATACTTCATGGTTGGCTTATGCCCTGAAGCAGGAGGTTTGAGAGCTGTTCCAAAACTCTTGTTTATTTAAATGAAATTTACTACTGTAACTAGAGATTCTTGTTTTGCACTGAAATGGCCAACCCTTTTTTTAAAAAAAAAATCCTGGTAAGCTCTAGACCTCAACAAGCTCCTCGGGTTAACGATGCATCCTTTGAAAAAAGTATTTACTTAGTTTTACATTTGCCACTTTTCAGCATCATTGAATGACCCTTATTTTTGTATTATCAGCTGGGTTAATAGAAGTTCCTGTTCTACAGTAGAATCTCAGAGTTACGAACACCAGAGTTATGAACTGATCAGTCAACCACACACACCTCATAATTGGAAGTACACAATCAGGCCGCAGCAGAGACAAAAAAGGCAAATATTGTACAGTACTGTGTTAAACAAACTACTAAAAAAGGAAAGGTTTAAAAAAAGATTTGACAATGTAAGGAAATTTTCTGTACTTGTTTCATTTAAATTAAGATGGTTAAAAGCAGCATTTTTCTTCTGCATAGTAAAGTTTCAAAGCTGCATTAAGTCAATGTTCAGGTGTAAGCTTCTGAAAAAACACTAATGTTTTGTTCAGAGTTATGAACAACCTCCATTCCTGAGGTGCTTGTAACTGAGGTTCTACTGTACCATCTTTATCCCATCCATTATACATGTACCATATCTTACTCTCTTCTCTTTTACATATCTTCCCTCTAGGATCTTTTCAAGTTCTCCTCCTGTGAAAGTTTCCCCATACCCATCCTGTTATCTCATGATTCAGGGCTCTCTCATTGCTTTCCCCAGACAAAAGTTCTTTCTGTCCTGTAGCAGGGTGGACCCCCGCTCCTGCCCTGAAGGGGTAAAAACAGCCCTGGGAGGGGGCTATGTCTGGGGAAAGCAGCCTTTAGGCTGGGCTGATTGGGGGAAGTGGCTGGGGCCATGCCCCAAACACTCAGCTGGCCCTATAAAGGCAGAGAAGCCAGGAGCAAGGAGACTCTCTCTAGCTGTAGAGGGAGATGGACCTGGCTGCAGGGAGCTGGACATAAGGTACCTGAGTGAAGCAGGGCTGGGGACAGGTTGAGGAGCTGGGGAACGCTAGCCTGGAAAGCCCCAGGCTGCGGCCTAGCATTGCGCTAATAGGTACTGGGGGTTGCAGAGGGCAGCCCAGGGGTAGGCCAAGGCAGCGGGTCCAAACCCTCCTTGCCAGTGATGAATAGGCTGATACTGCAGTCTGCCCCACGGCGTGGGGCTAGACAATGACTGGCAGTAGCCATGTATTGAGGCAAGGTGGGGATAGAGGGTGGGGGTTCCCTGGGGAGGGGAGACCTTGAGAGAAAGGGCTTACTTCCAGGGGGCAGCACCCCAGGTAAAAGGGCACTGGGTCCAGGGAGGGACATGGGGGCCAGAGGACAGGTGGATCACCGGCCTGCAGAGGGCGCTCCAGAGCTGAATTGAGCTAATTCCCGAAGTCACCAGCAGGAGGCGCCGCAGGGATGAGTCCGCTCATCTACATATCCCAATATTCTCCTGGTCCTTCCACAACAGATGAGTGTGGGTGTGCTGGGAGGGAAGGCTTAGAGCAGGGGTGACCAACCTGAGCCTGAGAAGGAGCCAGAATTTACTAATGTCTTACTGTGGTTCTTTGGCAATGTACATCAACAGCCCCCCATCAACTCCCCCCACTCCCAGTACCTCCCACCCACTGGCAGCCCCACCAAACTGATCAGCGCCTCCCCCTCCTCCCCTCCCCCTCCCGATCAGCTGTTCTGTGGCATGCAGGAGGCTCTGGGGAGTGGGGAGAAGAGGGAGGCACAAGGGCATAGGCTCAGGGGAAGGGGTGGAGTGGAGGCAGGGCCTGGGGCAAAGCCAGGGGCTGAGCAGTGAGCACCCCCCGGCACATTGGAAAGTTGGTGCCTGTAGCTCCAGCCCCGGAGTCGGTGCCTATACAAGGAGCCGCATATTTTCTGAAGAGCTGCCTGTGGCTCCGGAGTCATAGGTTGGCCACCCCTGGCTTAGAGTAAAGTAACTCCAATCTTTGCAACAGGCTCCAAGCCCTGTCTCCAAGCCATCTGTGATACACGGTCGTCTTTCTGCCATCTCCAACTTTCCTTTATTCCACATGCTGATTCTTCTGCCAGACCCACCTGTCCTTGTGTCCCAGCACTCAGAGCTCTCCTTCTGGACACGGGTTTTCTGTATTCTCTCTGCTGATGCTGCTTCATAGGTGAAAAGTAGTTACACTCTTGACTGCTTTACTGACAAGAAAATATCAGCTCTACTTTCTTTTAATCCTTGACTGAGATTTCTTTCGCTTCTCTCTTCCTGCCACTTCTCCCCACACATTTTTGTTTAACCTGATTTGTCTTTTTATGAGGAGCTCCAGCTTTCAATGAGGGCTTCATACCACCTATGGGGCTTAACAGATTTAACACAATTACAACTTGAGTTACAAGATGGAAAACTCAAAAAAACCTTTTCACAAACTTTCCTTGACTAGAAGAACAGATCTCATAAAAATAGCTTCAAGGGGCATCAGAAATTGGTCCTAAATTCTCGGAATATGCAGAGGGTAGGAGCATGGCAGCCCCTAGGTCCATCACAAACAATCCATCCATTAGACAGAAAGAAGTGTGACAAGGTAAGACATTTTGAATCCACAATCAGCTCTGTATTCTACGACAGAATTACATCATGACTGTTGCAAAAACATCAGCTAATCCAACACACGGTACTCACCAAAACCATACACAGATAGCGTCAGTATGGCTGATTTTCACAAGTTCACTGGGAGTCATGTGTCATTTGGTGTTTTGCTTAAAACTCCAGCTCCTGGAGTTATAAGATTATGAGACCTGACAATATGAATCCTAAAGGCTTAAAATCCAAGAGGATAAATACCCCCTCTCCCATTTTTTAAAAATATCATGATTTTTTCATCCCATCTCATGCTTGTTGAGGACTTGGCTCAAGAGTTTTGGATGCTTGGAGTTGAAATATATCCACATCCACCCTTCCATAGGCAGATTCTCATTCACACTGAGCCCCCTTTACACCTCTCAAGCAGCATAATGTAATTTTAAAATGGGAGTATATTACACTCCTGTTAAGGCCCGTGTATACTGCCAGCTATTTTAAATAGCATGCAAACTGTAATATTTTAAGTGCATGGTATAGGCCATGACAAATAAATGAAACATTTGACTTAACATATGGAAAAAAAATGTTTCCATATGTGAGCTTAAATGGGCTCCTGACTCTCCCAAGATGAGATCACCTCTTCTTTTGCAAAGCTCCACAGTCAGAGCAGTACCTGCCTGGCTTACTGGGAAGATTAATACTGCCTGGGCTTGGTATTGCAGGTCACTGCTGTGAAAAGACGTATCAATATGTCTTCGCATTGCAGAATGGAAGGCCAGGGCAAGTCGGTCATATGATACTACCCTTTAATTTCAGCAAGAGGGAAGTCTATAAAAGCCAGGGAAAGGATTTCGGGGGTGGGGGGGAGTGCTGGAATGATCTTCTCAGGCTGTCAGAGATTCATGAAGAGCAATGAACAGCTCAGACATGTGAAGGCCCTGGGACTGGTCTGGCGTGGGGTGGGGTATAGTCACTACAGCAACAGCGGTGAACACCTTCACTGTTATCCAAGCTTTGAATTATTAAATGCAGTAGAAAAATATTTCCAGCTCCTATCTTAAAGACAGAAAGCCAATATCTATGCAACTCATGCAAAGCACACATAGGGAACAACTGCAGAAACACACACTTTGTAAGGTACAGCCAGACTTCAGTTGTTGTCTTCTTATTTGTGTGATAGTAGCACCTATAGGCCCCAACAGATTGGCAGCCCCATGGTGCTAGGCATGAGGTGAAGTGATTTGCCCAAGGTAACAAAGCAAGTCAGTGGCAGAGCCTCCTGACTCGTTGTCCAGTGTGACAACCATTGAATCCCCTTCAAATCGTATGTGGAACAGCAGCCATTAAGTGCCAAAAGGTCTGGGGGTGGGGGCAGGGAGGGGTAAGAAGGGAAAGGCAGAGGCTGCTGCGACTGAAGGCTCAACTACTGCTCTGGACATAGCAAAAGTGTTTGGAAAGGTTATTAAACCCTGTGCTTCAGCTTTCATACCCATCTCTAATGAATTATTCGAGACCAGCACGAGTCCTGTGTGGGCACAGATTATCTCACATCTGCTACTGTGGGATTCTTACACCTTCCTCTGAAGCATCCGGTGCCGATTCCCGTCAGAGACAGGATACGGAGCCAGATGTGCTATGGGTCTGATCTAATGTTTCAATTCTTTATAATCCTGATCTGTACCGTAGTAGCTTCTGGATGTCCTACACAAGACTGGGGCCTCACTGTGATGGGCTCTGTATAAGCACAAAGGAAAAGACAGCCTTTACCCCTAAGAAGCATACAGTCGAATATAAGGGAAATTAAAAAAAAATAGGTAGTAGAATCAGCTGGGAGGGAAAAGGAAGGAAACACATGGGCAACAGTGGTTCTAGACTGTTCTCAGTGGTAGAAGATGACAGAACAAGGAGCAATGGTCTCAAGTTGCAGAGGGGGAGGTTTAGGTTGGACATTAGGAAAAACTATTTCACTAGGAGGGTGGTGAAGAACTGGAATGGGTTCCCTAGGGAGGTGGTGGAATCTCCTTCCTTAGAGGTTTTTAAGGTCAGGCTTGACAAAGCCCTGGCTGGGATGATTTAGTTGGGT
Source organism: Mauremys reevesii (assembly GCF_016161935.1). Taxonomy (NCBI): domain Eukaryota; kingdom Metazoa; phylum Chordata; order Testudines; family Geoemydidae; genus Mauremys; species Mauremys reevesii. The sequence continues at coordinate 8,448,351 of NC_052633.1, read as the reverse complement.
TTGGTCCTGCTTTGAGCAGGGGGTTGGACTAGATGACCTCCTGAGGTCCCTTCCAACCCTGAGATTCTATGAAACACAGTAGGGAAATAGAACGGGGCAAAAGAACGGAAGGACATTGTGAAAAAAATTGGAAAGAATTTTTTGTTTAGTTAAAAATTTTTCATGAATTTTTCCAGGCAAAATGAATATTTCCCAAACATTTTGATTTTGTGGACCCCCCCACCTTTTTCCAGCAAGGGAGGGGGGGAGGAAGAAGGAGAAAAAAGAAAATGAGATATTCCCCAACAATGTGAAGGGCAACATTTCAAAAAACATTGGAAAAATTATACCCATTTTTCCTTTTTTATTTTAGTCAAAACCCAGGAAGTATGGAAGAAACAGGAATGCGTTCCCAAAAGCCTTCTGATTTTGTCAAAACATGATTTTATTAGGGGTTTGGGGAGGGGGTCAAAAGTTATGTTGAAAAGCTCCCAAGGACGTCCTAACTATGTGCACAATGAGCAGGTGGCAGGACAATTTAAAAACCTAAGAATCAAAAGAGATCAATCCAATTGGTTTGCCCTGTTGTATACCAGCAAAATCAGAAGGAGATCAAAGAGGGGAAAGATACTGCTGTTTATTCCAGGGGTTGTAACAGCTTCAGCATCTTTATAAGCTGTGCAATATGGAACCAATCCAAAGCCCAACCAAGTCAATGGAAAGACCCCCGCAGACTTCACTGGGCTTCAGCTCAAGCTCTATATCTTTCCAGCTGCCTGTAAGATCAAAATGCTCTGCGACACATTTGTTTGATTAAAAATGCATGACATCGACTGTGGCTGAGGCCCCCAAATCATGTATTTAATATTTTATTTGTACAAGCTGTTTGACTGAAATGAATTTATTACCCCAGCTCTCCAGCTGGACACGCTACCCCAGAAGCTGAAATGCCAAGTTACGAGGAGGTAATTTCATCTTCTTTTTTGCCCCCGTCACATCACGCAAGCCAGAAACACAAAGCAGCACCCTGGGCCTAATGTTTTCCATAACAGCCTGCAGGCTACAAGAACAGTACCCAGCCTGTGCGTTTTAAAGAAGGCTACCTCCCTAACAAATCATCGGGGATCATGGGATGATGTGAGAAATGCATTATAAAAGACAGCAGGAAGCTGCTTGGCTAGGACTGGCACCACACATACAGCCCTCTTTCCTGACCAGTTGTTTGCTCCGTGATTACAATTCTGGCACAGCCTCCTTTAAAATAGTCAACACTGAGTATTTATTCTAATGAATCAGCCAGCAAAACTCTCAGCTACAGATCTTCTCCGAGAAATACATATTTTACCATCCCTGTGGCTTTTGTTGTCTGGTTTCACCAGAAGCTGCCTGCAGCTTTATAGTCTTTGTTTACAGTTTAAAGGAGAGACTCTCACAGCTTTGAAAGGCACATTATACTCTCTGCTGGTAGACGCTCATGTGTCGCTAGCAGTGAGCAGGTAATAGTATGCATGTCTAAACACTAAGGCTACGTCTACACTATCACTAATGTTGGCATAACTGGTGTGAATAAACCACCCCTGAGCAATGTAAGTTATACAGAACTAAGCACCGGTGCAGACAGCGTTATGTCAGCGGGAGAGATTCTCCTCGTGCCAACAGAGTTACTCCAGTCCCCACAAGTGGTGGTAGCTAAGCTGACAAGAGAGCTCTCTCCCATCTGCTTATTGTGTCTAATAGCAGCGCTACAGCAGTGGATGCAGCTGCGTCAGAGCTGCCACTGTAAGCCCCTCGCCTCAGAGTTTCTCTTCTGTAGTGCTACCAAGTCTGATCTGTTTTTTGCCATGCACTTGGCAGTGCTTTCTCTGCTGTGTCGTTATCTAAGTGGGAAAATGGTCCCGCTGTTGTGGGGAACTTTCCTGGCTTATACACTACCCCGGTGAAACGGGCTAGCGAAAGGATCTGAGTCCTCGCTCCCTCTTCCTTTACCCAGAGGCCTGCCTGCCCTCAAGGGCTCCCCTTCCACTCTCCTGTGGGGCAGAATGCTCGTGACCCCAACAAGGCTGGGCTCAGGATACCTGAGGGGCTCGACCCCCAACTTGTCATTGTCACTTAGGACAGGGGTTAGGGTGTCCCCACTCCAGGGTGCTCTCCATTCTGGATGCTTCCCTGACCCACTGATCATTACATACAGTTCAAAATAAATACAATTTATTAAACAGCAATCAGTTTGAAAAAGGGGAAAGGTTAAAGGAAAACATGTCCCTGGGCCACAGAGCAGGCTTATCACAACCAGCCAGCTTTGGGATGTAAGGGCAGTTCACAGTCTGTTCCTCACACATCCCAGGCCTCCTTCTCATGCTCTGGGTGGCAGGACCCTTCTTCTCAGGATTACCCCTGCCCCGTTGGGGTTATGATCGCCCTCCAAGTCTGGCCTGCAAAGCCTCCTGGCTGGGAGCATCTCCCTGCACTAGGCCTGCTGCCCAGGGTCCCCCTCGCTCTCCTCAGCTGCTCACCGCACCTGGCTTCAGACTGCTCCAGCCTCAGCCCCAGCTCCACCACTCTGCCTCAGCACAGCTGCTGCTCTGACTCCAGCTCCCTGGGCTGCTTCTCTGGCTCCTCTAGATCTGGCACAGCTCTGCTCCCCAGCTCAGCTTGGGCTCCTGCTCTCTCCTTAGCTCAGCCCCACTCTGTCTGACCCAGGCAATTCCAGCTCACACTGAGGACAGGACCCCCCTGGCCTCCTGGCTCCCTGATTAACCTTCTCGCCCTGTCAATTGGGCTGATCTGGAGCATTGGCCTCTTCCCATTGTTCCTGGGGACTGTCAATCACAGGGTCCTGATTTCCCATCGACCCTTCCCCTTTCTTTTGGTATTGATTTAGTTGGGTTTGGTCCTGCTTTGAGCAGAGGGTTGGACTAGATGACCTCCTGAGGTCCCTTCCAACCCTGAGATTCTATGATTCTATGATTGGGAGTTAGCCAACCAGAACACCCCCACTGAGTTTTAGTAAGGGGACAATAGCCCCTGTACAATTAGGTAATACATTGGATTGTACATCAAACTCTTAAAAAAAAAAGTTGATTTTGCCCTTGGTGAAGACCATGGAGTGAAATCTACTACTGATGGTCTCTCCTTAGAGACTGAAGAGTTGTCTGCTTGGTTTGCAAAAAATACTTTGGAACAGCAGAGTCAGTGACTGGAACTGGCCTTATATGGTCACAGACTGGTACAAACTCAGGACTCTGGGGACACGGCCAATGGCGTGATGACAATTTGCACCAGCTGAATATCTGCCCCCTCCCCCATTAGTTACACAGGATCATTAAGACATGTTGATTCTGGATCTTGTAATTGCAGTTGTTCACTAAACAGTTAGTCATGTGCTCCAGCATGATTGTCTTCGAGAGTGGATATTGGCCAACCCGATGGAAGGACTCAAGATTGCAATGAGACACCAATTTAGAGTCTCAGCTCCTCGAACTACTGAGTGGTACTCCCATTTTTCTAGCCCCAAAACTGTGTGGCTGGTGCTGGGAGTGCTTCATGTCACTCAACAGTGGTCTCTCCACCTGATTCAGGAAGGATGCTGCAACATTCCAGACTGAAGCCCCCCCCAGATCTCCTAGAATGGGAAGTGGAAAAGGGATCAGAAGAGATCCTCCCATTGAAGAGACTGGAATTCAGCCCACATTGGTGTTGAGTCAGAGACCAATTTACTGAAAATAGCAGGTTTTTAAAAAAATGTGTACAACAATTTCAGGTTTTTTTTAAACTTAGTTATGCTGAGAGGAGCCATTGCATCAAGGAATGTAAGTAGAGACACCACCGACTGCATCCGGTGTAATACACTTTACACCGTTATCCATCTTTACTTCTGGGCAAAACTGTCCTTTACAAAACATCACTGTGCGCCACAGTTCTAGTCTCTATTTGCTATACAGGACCCCATGGACTTTTTCCCATAGGGATGCTTGTTATCTGAAACTCCTGTGAAAGAGCTTACAAAGGTAAAAATCCCACAAGTGTGTTTATACCCTAAAGGAGGAACACCCTAAAGCAACAAATTAAACAGTATGTGAAACTTTTTAAAGCATATGAGAATAGCAGTTTATGTACAGCATTTAAAATCTTGCAGGTAATATCCTAATAAATTGGCAGCTTCCTGCTTTGTATGCTTCCAAAATACTTTGCACTTAGAGCTCCTTTTATTTAACTAACCCCAAACACTGCACAAATAGTTAATTATTTCAGTATACAATAGATATGCAGGGCCCCTACAAAACAGATATCATCACAGTATCCATGTAATAGACTGGGAAACTGAGGCATGGTGATTTTAAGGGATTTGCTGGAAGACAGAGAATTTCTCTGTTGGAGCTGTGACTAACTGGAGTTCTGGCTCCTAGTCCTATATGCCTCTGACACCCAACTGAATATTTTTATGCTGCATGTCATTATTTATATTTCTGTAAAGTTGTTCTTGACTGATGTGCTTCATGCCGTCCTTCCAGTAAGTAGGAACTTTATTTTTGTTGGAGTGCTCTATTTTTATACTCCAATCATGACACATTCATTCCCTTTTGCTAATCCTTCATCCTGCCATCCCTGTACATAGGCCATTTTCCTGCCAAATGACCTACATCCATCTGCAGCTCAAATGTATAAACCTGACTAAAGTGCAATGAATGGATTAGAATGCTGGATTTGATTCTTCCGTACATCATAGCTGCACAAGACAAAAGGCATATGATTTCTATGTGTTTTAAAGGGCTTCCAGTCCTTTTCATTGCTTATTGTCACATGTACAATAATGGTACAAAGCCTAATTTGTGACCGTGACACACATTCCACTCATGCTTTGCATGAAAGAGGCAATCAATAAGAGCAAATGCTTACTCCCTGACAGGCAAAAATTATTAAAGTCTTTGATACTTGGAATTAATTGTCCAGAAAAGAGGAATGAAGAGATGAAATTGGGAAGCAGTTTTATGTGATGGGGACATTCTTGGCTCAGACAGTTTGCTTTCATTATTTTACACACTTTTCTGATGTTATGATAGATTAAACCTAGCAACCCAAAGTGGTCTAACAGGTGGTCTTCAGAAGTAGAGAGCAAGCTTTGATCAAATATAGGCCACTAGAAGGTATGCAGCTGTGTGATGTAAAGATTTTAGGTTTTATCACATTTTGGGCACGCCTGGTCATGTGAAGCTCGATACCGGTAGGTTTAAAACTTTTAAACAAGGTTTGGGCTATAAGATTTTGTACCCCGTGAAATTGGCTATGAAAAGGCAATATACTATGGTGGTTAGAGCAATAACCTGACAGTCAAAAGACACACTAAACCTGGGTCTGTGGACTTGGTGTTCTCAAGCCCTTTCTTGAGCGGCCACACTGCATTGTGAACCTGGGCTTACAATTGCTGGAGGCAGGTCTCAGGCATGCTAACGCAGCCACACTGCACTATGCAGACCTTCTGACTCAGGTCTGCAGCTTGGCCTGCATCCACACTGGAAAACGACAGGGTGTGGACTGGAGTCACAGTGGATCTCGGGCTCTGACTTACCCCCCTCACGGGGTGCTAGGACCCGGGTCCTGAGTACTTGCTAGCCTGAATTAGACTGATTTGCATGTGGATGGAAGAGGGTGTGTGAGCTCAAAGCTGAGTCAGCCTGGGCATAGTGTGGACATACCCACAGCAATTTGGGGGAAGTCAATTCACCTCTCGTCTCTGTTTGCCCTCCCATTCTTTAACTCGTCTATTTAGACCATATGCTCCTCAAACAAATTGCTTCTACAGCACCTTGCACAAAGAGGCCCTCGTCTGGATTCCTGCCCAGAAGTGCTACTCAAATACAAAATTGGGTAAAATTGTCAAAAGCACCTGAGTGACTTGGAAGCCGGAGTCCCATTTCCAGAAGTGACTTGGGCGCCTAGGGTCGGATCTGCAAAGGGGATCTAGGCTCAGTGCTGCAATGTACAATGCAGGGGGGGAGTTAGGTGCCTAAGTCTGGGATTCACAGAAGCCAGCACGCTGACTGGGGAACTGCCTAACCTAGCCAATAGGAAACCCTCTAAAGGGCTTAGCTGTGTAACTCTGGGCCAGAGAGAAGTGTCTCCCTCTGCTCAGGTTTCACAGCCGTGAACCCTCTCCTGGAATATGGCACCCGAGTTCCTTCTCACAGAAAACTGAGGCATAGGGGTGCTGCCTTTGCCCAGTGGCTAGCACACTCACCTCAGATGTGGGACACCTAGGTTCAAATGCTCCCTCTGCCTGATTCTACACTCATTGGAACCAGGCCTTAGGGTGAGTGCCCTAGCCACTGGGCTACAGAATCACACTTTTTCTGGCTCAATGACTAGTAAATACAAAATGGAACAGCTTCAACAGGGTAAAGACCCATCCCAGAACTCCTCATAGCCCAGGGGCTAGGGTACTCATGTGGGAGCTGCAAGACCAGGTTTCAGGTCTTTGTTCCATATGAAGAAGTGTAGGGATTTGAACCTGCATCTCCTGTAGCTTGGTTGAGGCCTCTAACTAGAGGGGCAAAGGTTGTAAGAGGCATTACCACCACCACCATTTTGTGTGATGCCTGATCTAGTAGGCATGGTCTGAGACCACATACCAGATCACAGCCCATAGTTGAGAGAAAATGCCACGTTTGGGGATACTGCCAGGGCTTTGATTTGAACTCGGTGCTTGGCATCAGGGCTTAGGCAGCTTTGTGCATACCCACCAGCAGGAGTTTAGGCAGCTGGGGAATTTGTGTGTACAGGGCTAGGTAGCAGTTGAGCAGGGGGTTTGAGGATCTAAATTTTGGACTTAGTCACTTAAATCCCTTTGTAGATCTTGCCCCCAGGATCCTAATTCCAATGGGCTGTCTTCCAATGGCCGCCACTGGAGAAACTCTTTGTGTGGGCCTGTCTTCTCTCACCAAACCCCAGTTCAAGAGACTTAAGCTCACCTTCCACTTCTCTGGATGTGAAATGGGATGCGTTGATGAGACGGAGTAACCCAGGATGGGCCAGTGTCAGGGTTGAACTCTTCTTGCAAGTCTTTTGGTTTACCCATGCTGTGCAGCTGCTTTGGGTATCACTGATGCAGTGAGTCAGCTGTAAATATCATAGGCCAGATCCTCAGCTGGTGTCAAGCACAGCCTCATTAACTTCACTGTGAGTATGTTTGATGATATGAAATGACTATACATACCCAATCAACCTACTAGTACGTAATGAGCCTCGTGTGTTCCAGTATATTAGTGACACATAGACCTATGACACCAATGACATTCTACTAAAATGGTTCAGCAGTGAAGTAGTTGAGAATTTAAATAGCTACTTGGTTTTGGGCTTCAGAGTTAACTCATTGATATGAATGGAGTGGTTCACATCTTTCAGAGCTATGGTTTCAGGCTCTTTGCAGACTCAGGAAGACAACACTGCATCAGTTACACTCGAGTCACATTTTCAAGGTTCTCGTCATGACCATGAGAGCAAATCACATTTTGTAAACATGAAAGCTGAGCTGCTGGAGCACGATTCCGCAACAAAGAGATTCTGCAGTCTCTGCCAGGGAGCTGCACCATACATAAAGCCCCGATCCAGAGGTACAGGTTTTATTGCACAGACTCATTTCTACCAAAAGCTCAGCTGCCATCTGTCATTCACAAGACAGGAATGAGGGTTGCAGCCAGAAATAAGAAGTTTGCTTCCAATGACTGTAAGTGATTGAGAGGAATGGAAACCTCTCCTAACCCTTACTGTGGATTGTTTCCTTTAGCTCTCAGCTATAGGTGTATTCAAGAGAATCAAAAGGTGATCAGCCTTACTTGTTAGCCTTTAAGAAAGATGAAAATTTCCCCACTCGACTGAAGCCATTTTGTGATACCACTCAAACGTCAGTCATTGCAATTACAAAGTTAGCTATGCTCCACACAACATTGGAGCCCCATCGCTGCTGGTGTGCTCTCCTGAAATGTGCCTCCCCCTGCACTGGTCTCTTCAGCATTGCTCGGGAGATTGAAAGTGAACTGTTCCCCAGATTAGAATGAAAGTACCATATATTACCATTCAGAAAAGCAGGAACATCTTTGAAGGCCAACACCCAATGATGTCACACAATCTCATTGTTTTCATAGATTCCAAGGCCAGAAGGGACCATGGTGATCATGCAGTGTGTTGACAATGACATCACCCTAATTAAGCAACTGTACTTCTCCACCCTAATTGAAATCCCATGTTGACAACCCCAGCTGTCTTTCTGCCACCTTTGATTCCTTCTTCCAACCTTCCCCTTCCTGCCTTAACTTCTCTTTGCACAGGATCTCACCGAGTTCTTCATTGACAAAATGTGGCGAGATCTCTGCTCCTCGTAGCTTATCTTCCTTTCCCCTCCTCTGAGAGGGAGTCTTTCTTGTGGCAGCTCCCTGATACCGCCAGCCCTTCACCACTCAAGCACTCTCCTCTGGACTCTGCCAGCCCCTACTTTGCCTTACAAGCAAACACGAACCCCTCAGAAGCATGTCCCCTGTAATGTCCAGCCCCTGTCACTGGATGCTCACAGTAATTACCTGGTTCCTTACTCCCAAAGCAATCTCAGAAAGACTCCCATGCAACCTCCTGGGGAAACAGAATTTTGTCACATGGTATTTGTAGGAAATCCACCTGCTGTTACACCTATAACCCATTCAGGGCATGATTGTCCCTTGAAGTGGATGGGATTCTTTCACTTGAAATCAAAAGGAACTAGATCCCACCTATCCTAACTTATCTTGTGAAATGCACCAACCTGACATCTCGCTATCGATGATCAAATATGTCTATGTTCTAATGCACAATTTTGAGAAAATCATATAAACTTAAATACCACTATGTGAGGAATCTCTCTCTCTAATGTATCTTAGAGCAAGCAATAAAAACCAGGATAAAATCTGAGCTCCCCCAAGATCAATGAAGGGTTTGCCACTGATTACAATGAAGCCAGGATTTCACCCCAAATATTCCCAGGGAAAGAAAGAGGAAAAGGCAGAAATATGGAGAAGATTTATGCATAAAAATAATTTTAATCCATATTAACTTTGTTATTTTAATACTGAGCCATCAGTGAGCACAATACTTCCCCTAAACAAAAATACACATCGTTGTTTTACAGCAGTGATTCTCAAGCTTTTGTACTGGTGACCCCTTTCACATAGCAAGCCTTTGAGTGCAACCCCCCGCGTCCCATCAATCAATTAAAACCACTTTATATATTTAACACCATTATAAATGCAGGAGGCAAAGCAGGGTTTGGGGGTGGAGGTTGAAAGCTCATAACTCCCCCTCCCCCACATAATAACCTCACAACCCCCTGAGGGGTCCTGACACTCAGTTTGAGAACCCCTGTTTTACAGTAACTAGCCCCCAAACACTGTTCTTGCTCTAGTGTTTGGGACCGTACTTGTACAATATCACAGCAATCTTTTATAAGGCCACAATAAGGAGAACCATGTCAAACAGGTGAGATGTGCCTGGCCTGGGGATCCGAGAGTTTACAGGTCGGATGCAGCTCCTGATGAAGCCAGTGGGTGCTTTTCCATTGACTTCAGTGGGAATTGGACCAGGCCCTAAATGCAGCACAATAAACACACATGCATAATGGCAAATGCACATTCCACTGAGCACTGTGCAGATCAGGAGGGGGTTTTTAGAAGCAAAATTGTGGTAGTGTCTTTCACCCTGGAAGATCTCAAAGCATATTTTAAGTTAATAGGCTGTCACAGGGTGCTCCACTCACCCCTGGGTTGGCACCTCCTGGTCACTCTGGAGACTCTCTGTCAAGGCCAACACCCGCATCCATGGTTTATATGCCGTCACTCTGACTCTGGTCTCAGCTCCTCTTGCTCCAGGGCCCTCAGTGTCCTCTTCACAACATAGGCCTCCAGCTAGGTTACTCAGCTCAGCGTTCCCCCTTCCAGGGTCAGTCCTAGGCAGCCTGCCCATTCACTGCCTGGGCTCTATGCACACCCTCGGTGGCTGATAGGTGAACCTAGGCCTGCCTGCTTCTCCAGATTCCAGTCCAGGGACCCTCACCTCAGCAGTTCTGGTCTTCCTCTCCCTGCTTCTTCCCTGGGCTGCTTCCTACCACACTGGTTCCCCGTCTCATTCCAGGTATACTAGCTCCAAGAACCCTTCTCCCATTTCCCAGGGACTGACTGCTGCCTGTCTTCCTGTGGCCTTTCCCAGCAGCCCCCAAATTTGTAGCCCTCTACCTGGATTTATAGGCCCCACTTGTTCCTACACAGCTGAGCCTACTTGTAGCCACTTAGTTCTCTGCTCCCTGGCTCCTCATCCAAGTGCAGCCTGGGCAGTTAATTAGCCTACCCGGCCACTTTAACCCTGGTTGGTCCTGTATGTCCCATCACATAGGCGTAGTGTTATGTGATACCTTCAGCCACAACTCAAATGCAGCCATCTCTGGTGTGGAATATGACAGCTGTTTAACAATGCAGGGCAATCTTAGGACAGGGTGAGAAAAGGCACTACTCAATTGATGTTGAAGGAGGGATTTAGGGATGCAGAATTGAATTGCCCATGTTGGAATGTTGACTGGAGACCTGGATTAGCAGCCCCTGTTCTTGTTTAAAACATCAGGAGACATGGAATGGGCAGAAGTACTCAGGAACTCACTCCTCTGCTTCCTCAGAAAGGGTCTGAGGGCACCACAGCAGCACACAGATTCCTTACTCTGATTCCTAACCCCACATCCTCTTTGAGGGTCACCCAGGTTTCTGTTTCATCATCTGGTTCTAACATAGGGAGGTCAGGATTTTTTAGCTAACAGTTTTCATTTGGGATTTGCCCCAAACCTGCATGTGCCACCTAAGTTCTGCTGATCTCTGTACTCCAGGCTGAAAGGATCTGCTGTAGCATTGTCCAAGTTCTCCTACGGAATTCCAAACCCAAGTTAGTTTTTCAGTGGGTTATTCCCCTAGCAAAGGTGAAGCCAACTATGCCCTCTGGCAAGCAGAGGACTCTGATCAGAGGGCAGTGATATCACAAATAGAATGGCAGCAACGGTTAGGCGCTATGGAGACAATCAGCCAGCGCTCAATCAAAGGAGAACATTGAAAGCTGTCACAGCCCAGGAAATGGAGTCTGAACTAAATTAACCCCTTGAGTGAGGCACTTCATGTCATTCCAAATTATAACATCCACTCACTGCGCTGTAATCACTTCATCTACCATTCAAATACGCACGCACAGCATGTGACAGCTGTGTAAGAACGCACGGCAACAATCCATACCAAGGTAGGACAAGACGTGAACACTGAGCTGGGTTCCCAGCGATGCCCACTGGTATTGAGAAAGCACGCTTTTGTCAGTACCCACAAAGCGTCAGGGTGAGGGGACGGCCAGAACCTCAGCTGGTGTAAATCTGTGTAGCTCCACGGACTCAGAGGTAGCTTCCTGGATTCCCCCTAGCTGAGCGTCTGCCCATGAGGTTGCACACCATACAACAGCACTATCGTTATAAATCTCAAAAGCCCACATTTGGCCCCATTGCCAGGGCGCAAATCTCTCTCTGGCCCAAAGAACCTTTCAAGGAAAACCAGAAACTTGGGATGAGCTGTTCTCAACCCATTCGGGGGCCCAGTTGTCTGGCTACAGCCTTACCTTTCTAGGGCACCAGTTCTAGGACGGCTCAGGCTGGTAGTGGTTAAATGCTGGTAGCACATGGTGAACTGTGTGAACTGACCCCCCCACCTCGATATCTGTCTGTCTCCTGTGGTATCTCAGTTCAGTTCCACGTGGGAAGAAATTGACATAACCAGGGCTTCTCATTTTTGGGGATTATTAATTTCATTTTTTGTACTGGTGGGCTTTTATTGGTGTTTCTCGGTTAAAACTGAAAATCAGAAGCTCTAGAACGACCACGGAATGCAGTGCCCTGAGCAGCTTTGTTGTCAGTCGTAGCAGAGAGGACAGTGAGAGCAGGGGCCTGGCCAGGCATGTGGTGACGCAGGGTATGGGGCATGCTCAGAAGTAGTCCACAGCATTTTGCAGCCATGGTGGAAAATGTTTTCACCCCCCCTCACTGGAGCGGCCAAGTAAAACTATATAAACTAGAGCAAAGGAAACAGAACACCCCGAACCAAAACATGGCTGAGCAATATGGACCCCACTCGCCCACCCCTAGAGCTGTCCCTTGGCATTGCTTTGTACACCAATTAGAAATGCGGTGGGAAATATTTCCATTGGGGCACGCTGGGCTCTGTTCTATGGTAAAGGTGATTGTCATGATATAACAAGTGAGATAGCAGCTTAGGTTACAGACTATTACTGCTCCTGGCCCCAATTCCATGTAATTACACAGGTGCAGCAGGAAAGCAATTCAGGTACTGCCTTGCCAGCTCAGAAATCCATAGTGTGCTAGACTCCAACTGCAGAGGTAACTACATGGATCTGTTTGGAATTACACAGGAACAGGGGTTCATCTCAGAATGATGTTCACTTCCAAGGGAGCTACATGATAGTTACATAGGGAGGGACGTATCAGGATGCAGGAGATCGAAGCATGTGCTGAAACTCCCCGTGATTGCTTGAGAGAACAGTCAGAAGGTAATTATAAGCTTCCCCCTAAACCAAGTTCTGCCTTGTGGTTAAACTTCTGTCCTTCTGCACAGTATGGGGCACATTACTCTAGTGTGTCACACAGGCAATCCTGATTTTTAGGAGACTTCTAGATGGCCCTTCCCAACTGAGCTCTCTCACTTTGAAGGCCTTACTGACCCTTTCGGAGCTGTGCCCAAGAATTGCAATTAAGCCACCAATCAGGATCGGTGGGGGGAGGATGAGGTGGGGGAAGGAGGAAGTACTGTAATTGCTGCTTCACAGCTGAAGCTGATCCTGACTTCCTTTAAAGGGCCAACTAGCCTGTGCCACATGGGTGGATCTCACTGGCTGAGAAAAGCTCCAGTCAGGCACCAGGAGTGGCAATATAAGAGGAGTGGGTGGCAGATGCAGTGTCCCTTGCAGTAGATAAGAGATAAGTGTAGCCAATGCAAAGGGGACACTATCAAGGGTGTTGATCCTACACCGGCTCTCTAGCCCCCTCACTCTCGACCCTGCAGCTAGAGAGGCTGAGCTCGTGGTGCACAGTGTGACTGCACAGGGTCTGTGTGAGTCCTGCCTGGATCATGGAATAGATCAGTGCGGGAGGGATGGAGTATGATCAGCACATTGGAACTGATGGTAACAAATTCAAATCAGCTCCCTGTGTTCTAACTGCTCCAAGCCAGGAATGCAACCATACCTATTTACACAAGCAAAGTGGTTCTTTTGGGTATCTTCACGACCTGATAAACCATAACGTCCAGATCATGGTCTCTCTGGAGTTGCTGATCACACTTCATCGATCAGGTCCAAGGTTAACCCTGTGGAGAGGAGTCAGCGCTGGAGCAGACTCTGGGGCTGCTTCTTTTGAGGTGCTGGGTTTAACATTTTCTAAATCACCTACATGACTTAGGAACTTAAATCCCAGTTTCAAAAGTAACTAAGGGCTTGTCTACACATACAAGTTGTCCCCCTTTAACTATACCAGTGTAGTTAATGTGATACAACCCCCCCAGTGTGAATATAGATATATTGATATAAAGGCACTTTAGACACTCTAAGGCAGTGGTCTGCAAACTTTTTTGACTGTACACCCCATCAGTAAAATGTTTTTGAGCATGCACCTCCAATATATGTATATTTATTTATGTATAAATTATATACATGTACTACTGTACTAATATATTATGTACATTATAAAACACACAAAAATAGAAATTAAAAAAGAATGAAATAAACAATATTTTTAAATAATTTTTTATTTTATTTAACGGTCAAAAAAAACCTTTTTGCTCTATATTTTTTAGTGAGAGCAATGTGATTGAATATGCTTCATTATTTTTGAAAATCTTGGTTTATCACTTTGTGATACAGCGATTCGAAGGTCTGGTTCTAAGTTCAGTTTATTTCGCACCTTGGTTTTAATGGCTGTCATAGCTGAAAAAGATGCCTCACAAAGATACGTAGATCCAAATGTAAGAAGTGCATTGTTGGCTGCGCTTACTAAATCATGATACCATTTTTCAATCCTATCCACCAATTATGCAAAGGTGTTTGTTGAAATTTGGCTAGTAAATTTCCATCTTCCCTGATGTCAATCAGTTGTTCTTGCAAACTAATCGGAAGGTGTTGCATTTTTATATTTTTAACAAATGGGTTAAAAAACCCACTGAAACTCTTCGTTCGGAAGATTTTTAAATAGGTTAGAAAATTCTGTTTCCAAGTTTTTTTAAGTATGCAGATATGAGAGTTTTTATAGGTGACACACTTACATCGTTTTCAGCAACAAAATCACATAACGATGGAAACATTTCCAAACATCCGTTTTCAAAATGCTCTCTCCATAGCACAAGTTTCTTTCGAAAAGCAGTTACTTTCTCACTCATTGTTAAAACGTCACCTTTACCTTGAAGGGACAGATTAAGTGTGTTTGTTTTTTTTGAAAATATCTGCTAGGTAGCATACTACTGACAGCCACTTGTCATCACAGAAAAGGTCAGCAAATTTGGAACACTTTTTGTAAAAGAAAAATGTGTAACTCATCTTTAAGTTTGACAACTCTTTTAAGCACTTTGCCATGAGATAACCAGCGAACCTCTGTGTGGTACAAAAGATTTTCATGTCACTCCCCATCTCATTACAAAGTATTGTGAAGATTCTACTATTTAAAGGTCTTGTTTTTATAAAATAAACCACATCGATGACATCCTGTAGCACTTTGTGCACTTCTGGCTCCAACTTCTTTGCTGCAATAGCTTGCCTATGAATGATGCAGTGAATGAATTTCACGTGTGGTGCTATCTCTGTAACCTTACCCCAGACTCCTTTCTTTATTCCAGTCAAAGCAGCCGCTCCATCAGTGGTTACACTTACACAGTTTTTCCATAAAACATTGTTTTTATTAAAGAAGTCATTTACTGTTGAGAATATATCTTCTCCGGTACATCTTTCCTTTAGTGGCTCACAAAAAAGTAGTTCTTCGTGTATTTCATTATTGAAACAGAATCTAGGAAATACCATAAGCTGAGACATGTTAGACACATCTGTACTTTCATCCAACTGTAGAGCAAACCTCCCACACTGCGTAATTTGTTCTAATACTTGTTTCTTCAAATCTTCAGCAATGTTTTCGATGCGTCTTCCAACAGTATTTGCTGACAAAGGAATGCATTTTAGTTTGTCGCCATATTGTTTTCCGTGTATTATTTCTTCCATTTTTACCGCGGCAGGAAGAACAAGGGTTTCCCCAATGGTATGTGGCTTTTTGTCTTTCGCCATTAAATAAGAAACCTCAAAAAAGGCTTCTAAACATTTATCATTAAGTTTAGTGAAATTTTGTAAAGCACTGGATTGAGTATTGCATGACTTTAAACATGGCTGAAAGAATTGTAGAGGTTTGTCTTCATGGTCTGGATGCTTAGTTTTTAAATGTCTTGCTAATCGTGATGGCTTCATACTATCATTCACTAATATCTCAAGGCACAATATACACTTAGGGCAAGGTTCATCGTTAACGATAGTGGATGTAAATCCATATTTCAAATAGTCTTCTTGATAATTTTGATTTTTTTGGCCAACTTCTTGTCAGATCTGATTAGATCGTCATTGTTTTTACCTCGTAACGTGGCTGACGAAGAGCTCGTCCTAGGGGTAGAACTGTCAGCTCTGTCATTTTCTTGTTGTTTGCTTGTGCTCGCAGTATTAGTATTATCTTCAATCCGCGGTTTCTTTGCAGGAATCTTTTTAAGCCACTTGTCCATTTTGTGAGGGTTAATTTAGTTAAAACTAGATAATATGATCCATAAATCCACTTAACCAGGCACACGTAAACTGCAATACATCGCAATACGCTGAAAGCGAATGAACGAGTGAGGCCGCCACTGTCAACTCCTCTGCGTTGCGGAACTCCCACTCCTCCCTCAGGATACCACACAGGGCCTGCTCCAGCCACCAGCATAGGAAACACGTGCCTGGGGCGGCAGACGATAAGGGGTGGCATTCCGGCCAATCTTGGGGCGGTGCTCCTCCAGCCGTCCTTTTTTTCCCCCTCTGGCAGCGCTCCTCCTGCCGCGCCCCCTGATGGATCGTCTTGTGCACCCCCTGGTATGCATGCACCCCACTTTGGAGACCACTGCTCTAAGGCTATGTCTACAATAATGAGCTTACAGTGGCACAGCTGTACTGATGGAGCTGCGCTGCTGTAAGATCACTCTATGCCAATGGGAGAGAGCTCTCCATCGACATAATAAAACTACCTAAACGAGCAGCGGGAGCTATGTTGGTGGGAGAAGCTCTGTGTACACTAACACTTATGCTGGTGAAACATATGTTGCTGAGGGGTGTTTTTTCACACCCCTGAGCAATGTAAGGTTTGCTGACATCAGTGGTAGTGTAGACATGACCTGTGGCACCTTTATACCAGCATAACTGCATTCACACTAGGGCTTGTACTGGTATAACTATTTCAGTTAAAGAAATCACACCCTTAGTTGACAGTTATAACTATACAAAAAAGTCCGCAGACTAGGTTTTAAGGTTTTTGGACCATAAGTCTGATGGGACCTAGGGCCACATTTGCAAAGGTGTTTAGGTGCATAAAGATGCTGATAGGCCTCTAGTGAAATTCCAAGAGTGTCTAAGCAGGTTGGGCACCTAACTGCAATTGATTTCAGCTCCCATGAGAGTTGGGGACCTAACCAGCTTGGGTGCATTTGAAAATCCCACTAGGCATCTCTCTGCAACTTAAGCTGCCAGAAGTAGCCCTCCAGCCCTTGTGAAATTTTTACCCACAATCAAGAAGAAAGGAAAAATAAAACTAAGACTATGCAGAAGATGAAATTCAGAAGACTGGAGGACTGAAGCCCCACAGTTCCTGCAGCCTCTGAAAATTATTTGCATTCTGGGCTGAGCTCCAAATGCTCTAGGGTCAAACAAGGTAAAACAATCCTCTGACTCTTTTACATGTCACCCTATCTTTTACTGAATGCTGCAGAGACGATAGTAATCCATCCTCATCATCAGCATAAGCTGATCTCTCCTACACACTGCTTAATGTCCTGTCTGGCAGGTGGTTCTCTAGCACACTTGCCTATATTAGGCAGCACAGATTCTACTATGTCTGCCCTGCAGCTTGGACAATAGGGTGTGAATAGCAATGTGCACCAAAGTGCTGTGTGTCTGTAGGTGTGAATTTAAGAGTTCCTAGCTCAGATCAAGGTAATCCTGGTGGAAGAGGACTACATCGATGCAAACTAGGGACCTTTCAGTTCCCCGTAGTCTGAACAGCAGGGCGGTGCGGATAGGGTTACCAATTTTAGTTGGATGTATTCCTGGAGGTTTCATCATGTGACATAACCTTTAATTGAAGATTAATCTGGAGGCTCCAGGACAAGCCTAGAGAGTTGGCGAGTCTAGGGGAGGATATGCCCTAATACCCAGAGCTCCCACAACTCAGAATAACAACTAAGACTGGGAATTGGATAGAAATTCCACTGTAAGAGTTCAGTTGCTGGAGATCCTTTGTCAGTCTATTAAAAGGGGTGTTCTTGGAAAGGTAGGTTCTCAGAGGGAAAATACAGAAGTATTTAGCGCTGTAATAGAACGTCCAGTTTGATGCACGACTCTCCATTAAAAGTAATTCACATTACCGTAAAATATTGTGTGTCACTTTGGGTGCTTGTAAACAGGTCAGCTGCACCCTGAGCAACCCTCATAGCTCTGTGGCGCCCTGCCTCCATTTCCCCTCCTCAGATGAACGGAAATAATCTGCAAATACTTTTCATCCAATAACACCCCTTCTTGGGGCCTGGGTTCAAAACTATTAGACTCCCTCTTACCTGGAACTCCTAGTACAGGTCTCTGCCTGCCATGTCCAACTCCCTCTGCTGCTTTCCTGCCGCCCCCCAACCCCGGTTTCTCAGGGTCCATGCAGGAACCGTGCTGTTCTCAGCTTCCTTCCCCAGGCCTTTGGTGAATTTTCTCTCCTCTCTAGCCAAGCCTCTCACGTAGGGGCTGATTGAATCACATGACCTTCATTTTCCCCCTCTGGGGAGCAGAGTTGGCTGAGACCTCTCTCTCTTTAATGGGCTAAACACCCTGTGACAGGGCTTAACTGTTGGGGTATGTTTTTTCTGTCACATGCACCAGTGCAAATCAGGAGTGGAATGACTCCAGTGCAATCAGTGGCATCACACTGTAGAGGAGAGGAGAATCAGGCCTCTGCTCTATTAGAGACGGAATCAGAGAAAAATGGAGAAAGAGAATGACATGGTGTCTAGCACTTTGTACATGATGCCTCCACATGGGGTGGAAAGTGCCATAGCAATCTGGCCCCAATAACATGGACCAAGGACTGTTACTAACATATTGCTTCCTTGTCAAATGTATCACTGATTCTGCAGCCAAGTTTCCTGCCAGCAAGACTGCAGCAGTGCCTCTCCATTGCTTTCATATGCAAAGAGGATGTTAACTCAATTGCCAATAAAATTCTAGTGGGTGGAGAGGACATCTGCCTTTCTAATGCTATGCTTGCCAATATGCCTCTTTTATGCTCCCAGAAGCCAAAAGCTCCTGCTTGAGCTGGTATTTTGACAAGCATTTCTGTTTTCTTGACACAATGGGCAAAGTGTGCACGGATGTCACATGCCACTCATCATATGTTTTTCATGCCATGATTAGCAGTTGCTGCATCTTTCTGGATGATGGTTGGCATAGCACTGGCCAAAGCAGAATTAGCAGTTTGGCCAGCGGGTTAAGCCTGCCACGTGAACTGACTGTTTAATTACGTGTCAGGGCATTAGGGACGATGCTCCTGAGACTGCTGTGGTCGTAACACTCATCTGAAGTTGGTTTTGGAAAGCCCCCAGCTAGGCTGAAGAGGGAAGGGGAATAAAGTTGATTCAGGAATATGTCAAGGCAGCTGCGAGGCCAGCTGCAGGTGTGCAAGTTAGCAGCAGGGTTGCGGGAATCATGGATCTTTTGGTTCATTGGCAATTTTGAAAATGTTTTAAAAATGGTTTCTGGTTGAATAGAAAATGAAAATTTTGGTAAACCAAAAAATGGAAAAGAAAATTGTTTTGGGTCTCAGTCTGGAAGTGGGGCTTGCAACAGACAAACCCTGAAAAGTCGCTAGATGTAGCTGTTTAAGCACTCAAAAGGGGTCAAAAAATGTCACCGAATAACATTTCCAGAGAATTATATACACACACACTCATACTCATACTCATACCCGCTCTCTCTCTCTCTCTCGCTCACACACACACACACACACACACACACACACACACACACACACACACACACACACACACACACAGGCGAGCAGTCACAAAATCATTCACAAGCAGCTCAATAGTGTTAATAAAATCCATTCCGTGCTCTTCTTAGTACATTCTGTTGCACACCTGCAGCAACTACACCAGTACACTGTCATCATCCAGAGGGTGCCCTCTGCTCATTGGGAAGGAAACTGCAGCCCTCTGCTCATTGGGAAGGTCACTCTGTACACTGCAGCCGAGCCTCCCTTTCTTGCCCGCCTGGATTTGAGCCGCCAGACTAATGAAAGGGAGAGGCCAGACCCAGGGGGAAAGAGGGCATTTACCTGACCTGAGTTCGGCACTGCAGGGAGCTAAGGAAGTAGCTTTAAAAACAAAAATCTGCTTGCCGGACCCCATCCCCCTGCTTCCAGGGTTTCATTTCTGGAAGCAGCAGGGCAGCTAATCCCAGGCCAAGCCAAGGGAAGGAGTAAAGGGCAACGGAAAGCAAGATAGCATCACCTTTGATCCTGTAGTATGGGCTTCACCCCTGGAGGCATGGTTCCCCCCGCCCCAAAGGGACACATGGCCCTATCTCACCCCACCCCATCTTCCATCCATGCAGTTCTCCTTGCTGGCTAACCTGCCTCCCCACCCAGCCCACTTCATTAGCCATCTTTCCCTGCCTCACAGGGTGCGCTACCTACTACGGAGCAGCGAGAAAGAACAAATCTGGTTAGAAACAAGCCCTGGCTAATGTGCTGCTCTCTCCAAAGTGCATCTGCCTTTAGCAAAGTATCTAATTAGCCTCCACAAACTTCTTTTCCTTGCCTGCAGATTATATGGATCTCAGCCTAAGAAGCCCTGGAATGTGATTCCTTCCAAGGACATGCTCAGTGAGATGTAATGACATTGACTTGGTGTGCAACAGAATAGCAATGGTAAGAAGAGCATGGAATGGATTTTATTAACACTACTGAGCTGCTTGTGACTGATTTCGTGACCATAGTTATTGGTGACTTCTTTCCCTGAATGTCGCTGTCATTGGCAGTGAAAGTCGCTAGATTTGTCACTGGTCACTTTGACACTTATTTTTTCGTGAAGGAAACCAAAAAGTCACTCAATCTAGTGACAAAGTCACTAAGTTGGCAACACTGGGCCTAACTGGCCACATCACCTGATTGGCTGGAAGAGGCAGCAGACTGGCTCTTAAGCCCAGCAGCAGCAGTTCAGCAGCTGTTCAAAGCATTTGCCCACAGCTGTGATAGCGCCTGCGCTTATTTGTACCCAGCCGTGTCCTGGCCTTGCCTTGTTCCAGACAACCCAGTTCTGGCTCTTGACTCCGGCTCTGTCCTTTGGTTCTGCACCTGGCCTCTGCCTCAGGCTCTGACCTTGGGCTCCCGACTCCTGGCTCCCGACACCTGCTGTAAGCACTAGACTGGAAGCTTGCTCCAGCCACTAGGCATGAGTTGACCACCCAGGTCCCAGTCACTGGCAGTTTCACTTCTACAAGATCAAAATGTTTCATTTCAATTTCAGCCACGTTTGAATGTTTTTAGATTTTTTAAAAAAATAAAATCAAAATAACATTTTGGCACAAAACATCATTTCAAACCAAAAAACTGAAATGTTTCATGTCAGAAGTGTCAGAATGAAATGTTTTGATTGTTTTCAAAATGTCTTTGTTTTGGGGTTTTTTTTTGTCCCCCTAAATGAACGTTTTGGTGAAACGGACACAGATTTGCGAAAGGTTTCAGGGTAGCTAAATCTGCATTTTTCACCAAAAAGAAGAGTTAGCTGGAGAGTTTTGCCCATCTCCAGTGGAGAGCAGTTTATTGGTGAGTTCACACTGAATGGGACCATCCATTGTCTCTGTAATCTTATTCTCAGCCTGTCCAGATCAAGGGCCTTATTCTGATTTACACTGTGGCCCTTTTACCCCACTCTGGCAGCAAAAGGGTCTTTACACAGCATTTTAGAGAGACACTCCTCCAATCCAGGTCAACACACGAGGGCTAAGGAGGTTGATGTTAGTGCTCTAAAAATAGCTCCAGGCACCAGCGCAGCAAGCAGGTGCTTGGGGCGGCCAACAGAAAGGGCTCTTCGGCGGCAATTCGGCGGCGGGTCCCTCAGTCCCTCTCGGAGGGAAAGGCCTGCTGCTGAATTTCTGCCAAAGAATGAAGCGGTGGCGGTAGAGCTGCCGCCGAAGTGCCACCGATCGCGGCTTTTTTATTTGCTGCTTGGGGCGGCAAAAACGCTGGAGACGGGCCTGATAGACATTGTTCTGAAGCCCCTACCTCTCCTTATACGTCAAAGCCTGAACCACAACTTTAAAGTGCTGTCTGCAGAGCTATTTTCAGAGCAGTTGCATAAGACCTGCTGGACTGAGTGTTGACCTAGGCTGCAGGGCCGGTGCAACCATTTAGGCAACCGCGCTGGCATTTGGGGGCACCATTTTCTTCAGCAGCGATCGCGGCGGACGGATCTTCAGGCAGAGGGAACTGCCGGCATTTAGGCGGAGGGAGCTGGGGCAGGGAAGCGCGGGGAGGGCTGCCTGCAGTGAGTAAGGGGGGGGCAGCACCCAGGGGAACTCCCCGCCTCAGCTCACCCCTGCCCCGCCTCCTCCCCGAGCATGCCGTGGCCGCTTCACTTCTCCCGCCTCCCAGGCTTGCGGTGCCAATCAGCTTAGGCGCCGCAAGCCTGGGAGGCGGGAGAAGTGAAGTGGCCACAGCATGCTTGGGGTGCTCGTGCACGGAGCAGGGGTAAGCTGGGGCGGGGGGAGGGGTGCCTCAGAGCGGAGGGTGGGGAGCTGCCGCAAGGGGGGCGCCTCAGGGCGGAGCTGCTGCGGGTGGGGGGGTGCCTTGGGGGGGCCATGGGGAGGGGAGGGTGCAAGGTGGAAGTTTCGCCTAGGGCGCGAAACATCCTTGCACCGGCCCTGCTAGGTTGGGAGGCTCACTCCAAAATGCTGTGCAGACATACCCAACTTGGCTGTAAATGAGAAGCAGGCCCAGACTGATTTCTGTGCCCTTGCTTTTCACTGGCCACTGTTTCATACCAAGTTAATATGTCCTGGATACCTGGCTTGTGCTGCAGCACACTTTGTACCTATAGTCACACAATTGCTTAAAAGGGCGCCTCATTGTGAACTGGGCCCTACGTACAGTCCTGCCAGAGTCAGCAGACTTCAGAAAGCATAACTCAGAAATGTTCAACCTCTAACTTTTGCATGCAGATTCCCAAACAAGAAACTCCCACATCCCTCCACCTAAAGAATCCAAACCAATGTCCCTTTCCTCCCAGTGAAAGGATATTTAACTCTGCAATAAAGAAATGTGGGGATTTATTGTATGACTGTAGCAGTGAAATGAAATTACACAGGGCCAGGCTTCAGATATGATCAAGCTCTGTAAATAAATATATATCAGAAATGAAAGTCCATACCCTTTTTAAAGCCTGATTTGTATGCCTAATTTGCATGATGTATTACTGCAACTTTGTATGCAAAGACTGGGTAATCATGCATGCAAATGATTACTTAGTTTGCATGTACAATTACTCAGTGTGCTCATGATGCATTACTTGTACATGCAAACCATTTTTATAGTAGGCCCCGACACTTGAGAAAATTAGGATTTTGCTGTGTATTTGAGAAGGGGTCTTGGCCTTAAAATCTGTTTAATTAATATTAGGAAAATAATTAATGTCAGTATCTGAGTGATCTGACAATACGGACCAGTCTGTATGTATGCAATGGAGCAACACAGACTGACAAGAAAACAGATTTCAGCTTCTAATGTCCGAGAAGCTTTTGTAAATGACAATAGAAACAAAAGCTTTTTAGAATATGATGGAGATGCTTAGACAGTGGCCTTTGACTTTCAGAAATGACAACTGAATATACATCTACTGCTTTTCCCTGATGCTATGGTGGTCTGGAGAATACTGTACTGGCTTAGAGGAATCACTGCAAGCCATGAGCATGTGAAAATGAGCTCTAGCAAGGAGTTCACCATGTCAACAAGTCCGAAGGATGGACCTCCTCGCACTTTGTGCACCTTAGCTAGTCATTCCCCTAGACAGCACTGGATGATTGGTTTGGAGGTACCTGTAGGAAGAGTAGGGCAAAGAAAATGGGAAGAATCCAGACTGAAAGTTCCATGTGTGTATCAGAGGCACTATGGTCTGTTGGAGTGAGCATGGGGCTGGGATCCAGGACCTCCTGCATGCCAATGCAGCAGCAGCACCACTATAGTTAAAGTTGCATCACTACTTCTGTGTAAAGGCTCATCTATCTAAGTCCTCTGCAACTGATATGCTTGGGCCAGTGTACACTACAAAGTTAGCACGATGTAATCTGCCTTGGGCTGACAGAACAAGGAGTAATGGTCTCAGGTTGCAGTGGGGAAGGTTTAGGTTGGACATTAGGAAAAACTATTTCACTAGTAGGGTGGTGAAGCACTGGAATGGGTTACCTAGGGAGGTAGTGGAATCTCCTTCCTTAGAGGTTTTTAAGGCCCTGCTTGATAAAGCCCTGGCTGGGATGATTTAGTTGAGGATTGGTCCTGCTTTGAGCAGGGCGTTGGACTAGATCCCTCCTGAGGTCCCTTCAACGTGCCCCAGACGTGCTCCTGCTTGGAGTTGACAGAGATACTTGATCTCTGGGCCTGGGAGGAGAAGAGGCTGTGTAAGCACAGCTATGGACCAGCCATAGAAACGTGGACATCTAGGAGCAGATTGCACGGGGCACACAGGACAAGGGGTATGACAGGGACCAGCAGCAGTGCCATGTGTCAGACACACCAGAAGGCCAGGGAGGCCAGCAGTCGATCTGGTGCCAAGCAACAGACCTGCTGCTTTTACAAAGCGCTGTGCGCCATCCTTGGTAGAGACCCCACCAGCACCCTGAACACCACCATGGATACCGCCGAGGAGCCCGAGCCATGGGCCCCTGGCATGAGCAGTGAGGATGAGGGACATGTGACTGGGGGAGGTCCAGCTATGTCATGAACCAGGAGCTCTCTGAGACTCCACCACATCAAGCACGAGCGAGCCTGATGCAGGGGAAGGAGCCTTGGGTAAGTGTGTAATTGTATTTCCCATTACAGCGATGTACTGATGGAGCTCCCAACTTAACAGGACACAGCTATTGACTTTTCCTTAATTTACTCATAGTATAAGAGGTAGTGGTACAACAAAGGGAGGTAGAGTTGTTATCTACTTGTCACCCCCCTGTAGTGTGAGGCAAGAAGGACCATGTGCAGCAGTGTGGTTATGTGCACAGGACTGTCCCTTGCATCCTCCTGAGAGACCTTGATGAAACGTTCAGGGAGATACCCTGCAGTCCTTTGCTGGAGGTTTTTAGGGATGGCAGCCTTTATTTCTTCCTCCGCAATACACACTTTCCCACAACAGTCAACAGTCAACAATAACTTCAGCAGGCACCGTTGCGGTACACAGGCTAGCAGCATCCAGGCCCGGGCAGCTTTGGGGCGCCAGCAGCAGCTGCTCTCTGTGCCTTTGCTACCCTCAAGAGCAGGATATCAGCTAAAACCACCGCCGCCTGTGGGAAACAGTGCCAGTATTTAGTGCCATTGCCCTGTGCTACTAGAATCATGCAACCGAGCAATTCCCTCCTCATTTCCCTCCCCCTGGTGGCCTTATACTGAGGCGAGGTGGGAATAGTGGGTGGGGGTTCCCTGGGGAGGGGAGACCCTAAGACTGAGGGGTTACTGCCAGGGGTCGCCCCCCCCAGATAAAGGGGTGCCGGGTCCTAGGAGGGACACGGGGGCCAGAGGACAGGCAGATCACCGGCCTGCAGAGGGTGCTCCGGGCTGGAAATTGAGCTAATTCCCTGAGAGACCAGAAGGAGGTGCCGCAGGTGTGAGTCCCCTCGTCTACACCCCCACAACATTCCATATGGCATCAGGGGCCACTGCACTTCCCCTCTGCCCCCTGTGGAAATTAAAGACAACCACAACTTCTCATATACAGCAACTGCAGCTTTCACAGGTCAGTGTGTGCAGATAAAATGGACACGAATGTTCTTTCCCCTTGTTAAGATCTGTTCCATTAATTTATAAAGTTTTCCATTTATTTGCTTTTCAATTGCACATATATATATATATATATATATATATATATATATATATATATATATATATATATATATTGCACTGGTTCTGTTACTGAATCAAATGCTATTATTTGGAAAATAATTCATCTTTACTAGTTCCCAACATATGCTGCAGAGTGCCTAGCAGTTCTGAAAGCACCCACTTGTTACTGAACAGCGTGGTACAGCTTGTAGTATCAGTGACAGTGTAATAATCAGAAATGTACAACATGCACCGCAAAATTAATAGATGCCCTTACAGTGTTATATTCATAGATGTACACCAAGCACCACACAATTCCTAACAGGCCCCCAAACAGCAGGGCCAGATAGAGCACAGTGCACCACAACGCATCACTGCTGAAGTGCTCTGTCAAAGCCTCACTGACAGACCCCACCGAATCAGTTCTCACTATGTCCCCTAGCAATCTGGCCTCCATGTTCCCTGCTGATTCTGTTCCTCTTGTGGCTTTGCAGGCTCGTGAGGCCTGTGCTTGCACCACTTAGGACAATAGTGCAGAGGTGTGCAGGCTCCATGCTTCTGGCAGAAATGGCAGATAGTGAGGAGGGCTGGGCACGTTCATGGGATTTTGAAAAACGGGCTATAGATGATATTATGGGATATTATGAGACAGTTGCATGCTGGGAAATTGACCCCTTGCTGACAGTCATCCTGCGTGACTCATTTCTACCCCACTATGCATTCCCAAAACTTCCCATAAGACAGTGCGCTTGATGGTGGCAGGTTGCACACAGGGATACCTACCCATGCTGCACTGCAGTGTGCATCAACACAAGCATGCCTGGTGAGTATGTGCAGCACCGACACAAGAAGCCGACCATCCATACACACAGGCGATGTACTAACTGCAGCCGCTGTCTGATGCCGTCACTTGCGAGACAAGGTGGGTGTCGTAATAGCTTTAATTGGACCAACTTCTGTTGGTGAGCGAGACAAGCTTACCTCACCCATTTTGTTTCTATAATATCCTGGGACCAACATGGCTACAACTAAACTGCACACAATGTAATGTGCTTCCACCAAACCTTGTAGTGTAGACATGACCTTTGTTAGATTCCTTTGAAATCTGGTGTGCCTCAGGAGAGTGCAGGGTAGGATCAGTGAGTCTCATTTGGGGTTATTAGAGGCAGGGCTGTGGAAATATTAGTTCCCCCCACCCCCGAGCTATTTTTCAAATAGTTTCTGGCAAACGATTGATGTGATGTGGGTCCAAATGGAATCAATCTGTTGAGGATTACTCAGGGTAGTGGATAGCATCCCCTAAGTGTTTGAGGAACCCAAATTGAGAGCAGTATTTAAGAAAATGTATGTTTTTTTACAGATGCGTGTGCCAATGTAGATAAATGGCTAGAGGGTTTCCATTCCTTCCATTTTACATGCTTTAAAACTCAACTCCAGCATCTCTAATATCCAAATAGATGCTAGGATTGCTTTGACATTTGGTATGCCTCAGGGGGCAGAGGGTGGTGTTAGTGATCCAAATCTCAGGTCATTTTCAGTAAGGCATTTGACACGGTTCCACATGGGGAATTATTAGTTAAATTGGAAAAGATGGGGATCAATATGAAAACTGAAAGGTGGATAAGGAACTGGTTAAAGGGGAGACTACAACGGGTCGTACTGAAAGGTGAACAGTCAGGCTGGAAGGTGGTTACTAGTGGAGTTCCTCAGGGATCAGTTTTGGGGCCAATCTTATTTAACCTTTTTATTACTGACCTTGGCACAAAAAGAGGGAATGTGCTAATAAAGTTTGTGGATGACACAAAGCTGGGAGGTATTGCTAACACAGAGAAGGACCGGAATATCCTACAGGAAGATCTGGATGACCTTGTAAACTGGAGTAATAGTAATAGGATGAAATTTAATAGTGAAAAGTGCAAGGTCATGCATTTAGGGAATAATAACAAGAATTTTAGTTATAAATTGGGGACACATCAGTTGGAAGTAACAGAGGAGGAGAAGGACCTCGAAGTATTGGTTGATCACAGGATGACTATGAGCCGCCAATGTGATATGGCCGTTAAAAAAGCGAATGCAGTTTTAGGATGCATCAGGCGAGGTATTTTCAGCAAAGATAAGGAGGTGGTAGTACCATTATACAAGGCACTGGTGAGACCTCATCTGGAATACTGTGTGCAGTTCTGGTCTCCCATGTTTAAGAAGGATGAATTCAAACTGGAACAGGTTCAGAGACGGGCTACTAGGATGATCCGAGGAATGGAAAACCTGTCTTATGAAAGGAGACTCAAAGAGCTTGGTTTGTTTAGCCTAACCAAAAGAAGGTTGAGGGGGGATATGATTGCTCTTTATAAATATATCAGAGGGATAAATATCAGGGAGGGAGAGGAATTATTTAAGCTTAGAACCAATGTGGACACAAGAACAAATGGATATAAACTGGACTTGGGACGTTTAGACTTTAAATTAGACAAAGGTTTCTAACCATTAGAGGAGTGAAGTTCTGGAACAGCCTTCCAAGGGGATTTGTGGGGGCAAAAGACATATCTGGCTTTAAGACTAAGCTTGATAAGTTTATGGAGGGGATGGTATGATGGGATAGCCTAATTCTGGCAATTAATCAAAGATCAATTGCCAAATTATCAGCAGGTCAGTATGCCCAGTGGTTTGGGATGGGATGTTAGATGGGGTGGGATCTGAGTTACTACAGAGAATTCTTTCCTGGGTGCTGGCTGGTGAGTCTTGCCCACATGCTCAGGGTTTAACTGATTGCCATATTTGGGGTCGGGAAGGAATTTTCCTCCAGGGCAGATTGGCAGAGGCCCTGGAGGTTTTTCGCCTTCCTCTGCAGCATGGGGCACGGGTCACTTGCTGGAGGATTCTCTGCAGCTTGAGGTCTTCAAACCACAATTTGAGGACTTCAATAACTCAGACATAGGCTAGGGGTTTGTTATAAAAGTGGGTGGGTGAGATTGTGTGGCCTGCATTGTGCAGGAGGTCAGACTAGATGATCATAATGGTCCCTTCTGACCTTAAAGTCTATGAGTCTATTAGGTCCAAGCTACAATCATCCCCAAACTGGTTTCCTTGTGCTGCCTTCTGCTATTAAACTGAGTACTGTAGTACTAAAGGCTGGCTGGGGCATGGACATTACGGAGATGGATGCCTGTGAACTCAGCATTGAGTTAACATAACTAAGGATAAATTACTCACAAGCCTCCATCTAAGACAAAGGGAATTTCAGACTGAGTGGCTGAAGGGTGCTTCAACGTGTGAGTCATGGATACAATTTTATTTTGGGGGGAATGTAATCAAAGTCTCTCAGGTAAAAAAATTAGACATGTGAATGGTTCCTGGGAAGGGAAGGGTATTAGGAGGCATAGCAGTGGGGGAGAGGAGTGTGGCACTGCAGTGAGGGGTTATGGGAAGGGGGATAAATGGGGATTGGTTGTAGGGCAAGGGAGAGAGGTTGGGGCTCAGATGAAGTAAGCATGGAGTTTCGGGGGAGTGGAGGGACACTGGGGGAGAATAGGAGTGAGGGCACCAATCAGCCCCTCACTCTTCCCTCCCAGGTGTTTGCCCAGAACTGGCGGCTCCTACCCCGCTATGGGGGTCTGAACCCCTCTCAGTGGTCCCCTCATTTGAGCTGAGATATGGGAGGCCTTGTCCCTCTGGGGGTATCTGAGTCCTTCTCACTGTCCCCCATGTTTGCTAGGATCTGGAACTCCTGTGCCTATCTTCAGGGGTTGGACATCCCTTCTATAGCTCTCTCATGTGAGCTGGGTTTTGGGGGTGGGGGTACTTGCTCTTTTGGGAGGGTCTGCGGCCCTCTTGCTGCACCCCATGTGACCCCAGAGCTGAGGAAGTACTGTCTTTTTTGGGTGGGGAGCTGAGAACGGGCATACTCCATGCACATCATAGGTCCTAAGGCACCCGAGAAGGGGATGTGAACACCTACTGAGATGGATGAAGGAGCTCACACTTCTCAGAGCTATTGTTTCAAGTTGTGTTCATATCCATTCATCTGAGAGCAGCACAGTGGGATGAACGGGCCACCTCACAGTGTTCAGAGACTTTTGTGCTGCACAGATGAATATGTCCAGAAGCCCTTTCCCTTCATGGTCTCTGTATCCTTCCTGTTTAAAGGACAATGTTTCTGAGGGCTTGTCTACACTTAAAACATTAAGAACAGCCATCCTGGGTCAGACCAAGGGTCCAGCTAGCCCAGTATCCTGTCTTCCAACAGTAGCCAATGCCAGGTGCCCCAGAGGGAATGAACAGAACAGGTAATCATCAAGTGATCCATCCCCTCTTGTCCATTCCCAGCTTCTGGCAAACAGAGGCTAGGGACACCATTCCTGCCCATCCTGGCTAATAGCCATTGATGGACCTATCTTCCATGAATTCATCTAGTTCTTTTTTGAACCCTGTTATAGTCTTGGCCTTTACAACATCCTCTGGCAAAGAGTTCCACAGGTTGACTGTGTATTGTGTGAAGAAGTACTTCCTTTTGTTTGTTTTAAACCTGCTTCCTATTAATTTCATTTGGTGGCCCCTAGTTCTTGTATTATGAGGAGGAAATAACACTTCCTTATTTACTTGGTCCACACCACTCATGATTTTATAGACCTCTATCACATCCCCCGTTAGTCATCTCTTTTCCAAGCTGAAAAGTTCCAGTCTTATTAATCTCTCCTCATAGGGCAGCCATTCCATGCCCCTAATTATTTTTGTTGCCCTTTTCTGAACCTTTTCCAGTTCCAATATATATTTTTTGAGATGAGGCAACCACATCTGCATGCAGTATTCAAGTCCAAATATAACGAGGAAAAAGAGGGAGCAGAAGAACTTGTGACTTCATGGGAGCAGCAGGGAAGAGGAGCTAGCGCCAGACTGCTGCTGAGAAATCTAGCCCCTCCTCGAGTACAAGGAAGGGAGCTGGAGCTGGAAAGCCGGACTTCCAGGGCTTTTTGGCTTGTTTGTGGAGTCTGCCTAGTTCTGATTTGCTTTAAGCCCCTGCTGCCCAAGTCAAGGGCTGACCCTGGCCCCTCGAACACGAACTTTACCCACGGTGGTGTTCATCATCCACTGACAGCGACCCAAACTGTGACTGGTATTTACAGACATGTTCATTTCTTTGCTTGTGTAGAATTGCAGCCTGGAAGGCTTACAATGCGCATGTACCAAGAACGCAAAAAGCTGAGAGGGTTTCTACGCAGCCCCTTTATGCTTCCTTGGTTAGTTCGATGGAATGTGCTGTCGCCCTTGCCTCAATGATCATCTCAACTCTGATGTTGTACACCTGTGCAATAAAGAGTTAATAAGTCATATTGCATGCTACAAGTTGCTTCTGTTATAGTATCACATGTTTTTATTTTGTGGGGAGGTTTGCTGCAAACACAAGAATAGCCAGCAGTCAGTCTAATCAAAATTATGATGATATTGGGTGGAGAGGAACCAGAGACAGAGGACTTTGTGTGTGTGTGCGGGGGTTGAAGCTGGAGTGAAACAGGAGAGGAAGAGAGATTACGCCTGCAGAGGCAACAGGAAATGTGGACAGGTGGGAAGCAAGCTTTGAAAAAAAATCTGTATTTTACTATCAGAGGGGTAGCCGTGTTAGTCTGGATCTGTAAAAGCAACAAAGAATTCTGTGGCACCTTATAGACTAACAGACGTTCTGCAGCATGAGCTTTCGTGGGTGAATACCCACTTCTTCAGATGCAAGACACTATTCTTGCATCTGAAGAAGTGGGTATTCACCCACGAAAGCTCATGCTGCAGAACGTCTGTTAGTCTATAAGGTGCCACAGAATTCTTTGTTGTATTTTACTAGCTACTTCCTGATTTTGGAGCAGATTAATATGTGGTTTCCAAAGATGTAGAGCACAAAGTTTTGGAACTGACAGAGCAGCTACCTTGACAACTGCGGGAAAAAGAACTATGTGCACTGCTAGGCTTGTGGATTCTAGGTGATTCCCGGCTCACGAGGTTGCAGAAGTTTTCAGGAGAGCAGAGCGAGCATTATGACATGGGGATTGCTGACTACAGGCTGATTTGGGTGGAGAGAGGTGGCCTAGATTGGCATCATGTTTTGGCCACTCCGCAACATCTAACCAATGACTTAAGAGGTTGTGATCTACCAGACACTGCAGTGGTTTACTTGGGCAGAAGTTATCTGGGTCTTGTTCCTGGTGTGCCCCTCATACAATGTATGGGAGCAGATTTGGACTGCATCAGATTTGTGTCATAGAATCATAGAAGATTAGGGTTGGAAGAGACCTCAGGAAGTCATTTAGTCCAACCCCCTGCTCAAAGCAGGACCAATCCCCAACTAAATCATCCCATCCAGAGCTTTGTCAAGCCGGGCCTTAAAAACCTCTAAGGAAGGAGATTCCACCACCTCCCTAGGTAACCCATTCCAGTGCTTCACCACCCTCCTAGTGAAATAGTTTTTCCTAATATCCAACCTAGACCTCCCCAACTGCAACTTGAGACCATTGCTTCTTGTTCTGTCATCTGCCATCACTGAGAATAACTGAGCTCCATCCTCTTTGGAACCCCCCCTTCAGGTAGTGCTGCTATGAAATCCCCAGAATTTGAAAACTGTCCAGGAGCTGTGACAGTTTTCTCTGATTTGGCTGAGCATCTGAATAAGTACTACAGTGACAATATGAAAGCTATTAATAAGTGTTGGAAGAACAGAAATTGGAGGGTTCATGGCTGGCCGGACAATGTGTACTGTATGGCACAGAAACATTACAAGCACTCTGCTCACAGAGGGGGGAACATCTATTGGACAACAGTCAGAGGATCTTTCTCTCAAGCATAAAACTCTTAGTATTTTGGAACAGAAACTATTTGTGATTTCTCTGGCTGGCCCAGCCACAAACTCCACCCTCCCACCATTCTGAAACACGTCCAGGAACACCATTGCACTGTGACTGAGCTGCCCTTTACTCCAGGCACTGCATGTCAGTTGGGTTCTAGAAGGGGAGAAGTAACAGTCATAGAAATGTTTGTATACAAGAGAGCGCAGACTGCAGGGACATGCGTTCCCTGCTTGCAGTGGGGAGTCTGTGTTGAGCAGTGTGGAGGGGCCACTTTGGAGGGGGAATGCATTGAAATTGTCAGGGACATAGCTGGGGAGATGTGCCGAAGCAGGGCTGGCGGGGTGCAGCTGATATTTATATGGGGGAGGGAGCTGGCTGGTGCAGTATGCTAATTGTGGGACACTCTCTATACACAGCTGCCTAAATGACTATTAACTCCTACCAATGTCATGTCTTTTCCTGTTCAAAAAATTAGGAAATTCAATGGCAAGAAACTATGTGAATGCAGAGTGGTGGTTCAGTGACCCTGTGCAGAATGCCGAGTTGAGTAAAACTCAAACTTTGGAAAACCAGGAAATGCGTAGTTAAATCTGCCGTCATTCAGCAGTGTAGGTACACCTACCCCACTGACTGCACATGGAGTGTAAGCAAATAATTCCCATTGGCTACTGCCAGCTCCAGGGGAACAGAAGGATAGTGGTGTAAGCAACCTTCTGCGCCTTAATAATGTTAGATGGAATCCAGTGGGTGAGAGTGAATGAGCTGTAAACAGAGGTGATGAAATGGTACAAGAGGGTAGGGTTGCATGGGCAACCTTCACGGTCCATCTCCTAGTTTTCCAAAGTTTGAGTTTTGCTCATCTCAGTGTGCTGCAAGGTGATGATGGAGGGGCAGTGAGTGAGGGGTTGCAATGCAACTCAAATTTGTGGCAACTAAAAAAGTTGCAGCATGTTAAGAGTTGCAGTTTTTGTAACACCACTGCAGCTCACAATTTTCTTACAACCTTATATGAATTAGTATGAGGATTATGGTGTATTTAAAAATGGTGCTCCAATTGTAGGCTATCACCTGAAATTTCAGGGGTTTCCTGGTCCTGCTTGCTCTGTGGGGAGGCATGTGATCTGAACCTAGCAGCCCTCTTTCTGCAGGCAGACAGCCCAGAGTCAGATGTGGTGAGTTGTGCCTCTCTCTGTTTTTAAGGAGCAGTCTTCTTTGTCTCTCTCTGTTTTTGGGTTCTTATATTTTATTATTCTGAATTCTAAGAAACAAAGCAGTGTTACCTTGCAATCTTCCAGCAAGATTTTTTTTTTAAATCTAACTTCTCTGTGTGTATATACTGTAAAATATAACAAGGTTCAGGGAGACAGCAGTTGATAAAGGGACTGGTATTTCAGGTGAAGAGAAGCCTTTATTTAACTCTCCCAGGGGAGAGTAAAAATGGTACCCATCAATGATGGTCTCTGTTATTAGTAAATATAGTGAAATGGCCATAATGTTGGCATGGGTAAGCATGTGCTATCATCTTTGGAGGTTGCAACCTGGTTTAATCTATGCTTTGGGTTGAATTTTTTTTTCCTACCAAAAAAAAAAAAAAAAAAAAAGGAGGCCAAATTCATCTCTAGGGAGTGTCCTGAGACTAAAACTGCTTGTTTAGCTAGGTTAGTCTGACATCTGAGAGAAGCAGATTATAATCTGAAAACTGGAATGGGAAGGGGCTTAGCTGATTTTATTTCCGGTTCTCATAACTAAAGGACCAAATAAAAGATACATGTCATTCTGTTTTCTGTTCTTGGTCTGAAGACAAAGAATTAAAACAAAAGTGTATGGTCTCATTAAATATCTGGTGCTTTGCTACTTCAACTCTTTCACTGTTCTGTAACTTGATTATTTAGTCTTTCCAGGCTTTAACTGATTCATTCCTACTGTCTGAGTATGTTCCACTGGGAAGCCAAATCTAGGGAATTGAGAATAAGATAGGAAAACCTGGGTCATTTGCATAGAATCATAGGACTGGAAGGGACCTCGAGAAGTCATCTAGTCCAGTGCCCTGGATTCATGGCAGGACTAAGTATTATCAGATCATCTCTGACAGGTGTTTGTCTAACCTGCTCTTAACAATCTCCAATGATGGAGATTCCACAACCTCCCTAGGCAATTTATTCCAGTGCTTAATCACCCTGACAGTTAGGAAGTTTTTCCTAATGTTCAGCCTAAACTTTGGTGCCTATCTTCTTCAAACACGATTTCCCAAAGTCTCTCTCTCGCTCCTGGCCCTTATTTGTGGGCATTACTTTCCCCACCTATCCACAGGCCTCAGCCCATGAAAGAAATTGCATATTTGAGGTTACCACAGTGTGCTCATAAATGTTTAATAACCCCTCAGTCACTGGATGGCAGTTGGATTTCTTGCTTGTGCCATCATTGTTACTAGCTTTGGTTGGAACACTCCAGCTAAATTTGTTTTGTTTAAATAAGTTGTTTCATGGAAGCCAAAGTGTTCCAGAGTTGCATCATTTTCAACCACGTTTTCAATGGGAAGGTTTCGGAGGTCCAGGGTGGAGTCTCCAGTCACTTCCAGAGGGAGAGAGAGGGGAAGGATTTGAACATGTGACCTTTTCAATCCCCAAACACGGGATTTTGATCCAATTCCATTATGTGATGCTCGACAAGTTTTGTTTCCATTACAATGAAGAAGAAAAACAAAAACTTCAGGACCTTGAAAGTTGTCACAAAACAGCATTGTTGTCCGCTGGCCAGCACTAGTCATTATTTTATGACGTTTCAGGCCAGGAAAGGTTTTAGATTTCCAGCCATTACAACTCCCCCATGCACTGAATATAAAGGGATTTGATTGTGAGAACAAAACAAAACAACAAGAAACAACTTTAGCTTTGCCCATTTCACTGTTTTTGTTTGGCTCATGTTAAATCAGGAGCTATTACCACTAACATGAAATCTCATTTGAAGGACAGAGGGCCGACAGCATTCATGTTCCCGTCAGTGAATCAAATGAACCCCATTTCCATTGAATTCATATTATGCTATAATAATGTAGGCTCTTTGAATTAGCAGAATAGGAGTTGTCCTTGGCTGCTTTGTAAACATTTTGGACCTTATTCTGAAAGGAGTCCTTGCTGCTCAGTTTGGTGGGGATTTTGCAATTGTCTATTAGCGCTGGGTGGCAGGTACGCAACAGGAACATGTTCTGACAAATCAGGAACATTTCACTGAATGTTTCCAGGCATATTTCTTCGATTTCCCAGCAAGCTCTGCTCCCTGCCCATTACATACACACAGCACTGTGGCTCTATGAGCCATAACTCTCCCAGTGACCTTGGCCAAGTCACTTCACCTCTCTCTACTTCAGTTTCTCCATCTGTAAAATGGGAACAGCAGCATTTACTGACCAACCTCAGAAGAATATTGCTCTTAGGTGAGGCTTGAACTCACAGCCTCAGCATCACTCCAGTACTGCACCACTGGCAGATTCATAAATAGCTGTGTAGTACCGCTAAGTGTTTGTTTTAGTCCTTGTCTGTGTGCCTTTTCTCCGGAACTGCTAGCTTTGATGTGAGGCACCAGAAGATAAATGAAGGTCTGATCTTTCAAGGAACATGACTCTGTGACCCTTTCCTTATACTACCTACACTCTGTATTAAATACAAAGGGCTAGAACCTCAGATGTAGTCGAGTCCTCTTAGTGCACCAAGGTGAGGAGTGATATAAGAGGCGTTCTACCCCTCTTCTTCTTACCCCAATCCCCTGATCTAGGATCACAGGAGTGCAGCATACTCTTCCATTATTCTTTCCAATCCCTGGCATGCCTACCACACTTGTGCAGGAGGGGGTGGCACAGACCTGGATATGCTGCCTTTCTCTCACCCAGGGATTTTCCTATGCAAGCAATCTTGATCACTTGGTAAACTGGGCTGCATCTGCTCAGCATGTATTTAATCCAGTCAAATGCACACCTCCCAAAGGGGGAAGGAACTTCGCTGGCTCATGGGGAGTACTGCCGAAAAGGATCTGGGGGTTACAGTGGATTTAAAATGATTTAACAGTGTGATGCATCTGCAGAAAAGGCTAATATCATTCTTGGGTGTATTAACAGGAGAGTTGTAGGTGAGGTACATGGAGCGGGGGTAACTTGTCCCACTCAATTGAGGACTGTTGAGGCCTCAGCTGGAATACTGTGCCCCGATCTGGGTGCCATCCTTTAACAAAGATGCGGACAAATTGGAGAGAGTTCAGAAGCAGGCAACAAAAACCATAAAAAAAAGTTTAGAAAACCTGACCTCTGAGGAAAGGTTAAAGAAAACTGGCCATGTTAATCTTGAACCTGATAATCTTCAAATATGTTATAAGGAGAGCAGTGATGAATTGTTCTGTATGTCCACTGAAGGTAGGACAAGAAGCAATGGCCTTAATCTGCAGCAAGAGAGATTTAGGTTAGATATTAGGAAAAAAACTAACTGTAAGGGTAGTTAAGTTCTGGAATAGGCCTCAAAAGGAGTTTATGGAATCCCTGTCATTGGAGGTTTTTAAGAATAGGTTGGATAAACACCCGGTCAGGGATGGGCTAGGTTTACTTAGGCCTGTTTGAGTGCAAGGGGCTAGACTTGATGACTTCTGGAGGCCCTTTCAAGCCGTACAGTTTGATGAAAAAAGAATGCAGGTCACACAGAGGATGAGTACTGTATCTTGGAAAGCAGTGACTCTGGAAAGGACTTGGGTGTTATGGTAGATAACCAACTGGATATAAGCTCCCAGGACAATGCTTTAGCTCAGAGGGCTAACACAATTGTTGGAGGTTGTAAGAGTCTGGTGTGGGGGCTCGGCCCTCTCAGGTGCGGCCGGGAGCCAGGCCGCATCACTACACGGCCTAAATCAGCAGTTCAGTCTCCGAAGGTCCAAGGGCTCAGACCCTCAGGCAGGGGCTGAGCAAAATAAACAGTCAACGAAGCCCAAACCCTCAGTCAGGGCGGGGCAGCAAACAGTGGTTCGAGGGGCTCAGACCCTCAGGCAGGGGCTGAGCAAAATAAACAGTAATTTAAGCCCAAGCCCTCAGTCAGGGCAGGGCAACAGACAGCAGTTCTAGGCTCTGACCCTCAGGCAGGGGCTGAGCAAACAGAGTCAGTAATTTAAGCCCAAGCCCTCAGTCAGGGCAGGGCAACAGACAGCAGTTCTAGGCTCAGACCCTCAGGCAGGGGCTGAGCAAACAGAGTCAGTAAAGCCCTAGCCCTCAGTCAGGGCGGGCAACAAACAATAGTCCAAGGGCTCAGACCCTCAGGCAGGGGCTGAGCAAAATAAACAGTTCAGGGGCTCAGGTCCTCAGTCAGGAGCTGAGCAACCACAATAGTTCAGGGGCTCAGGTCCTCGGGCAGGAGCTGAGCAACAACAATAGTTCAGGGGCTCAGGTCCTTGGGCAGGAGCTGAGCAACCACAATAGTTCAGGGGCTCAGGTCCTCAGGCAGGAGCTGAGCAACAACAATAGTTCAGGGGCTCAGGTCCTTAGGCAGGAGCTGAGCAAAACCAATAGCTAGTGAAGCCCAGGCCTTGGTCAGGGCGGGGCAACAAACAGCTGTTCAGGGGCTCAGACCCTCAGGCAGGGGCTGAGCAAACAGCAGGTAAGTCCAGACTTCTATGTCTGAGCGCTGGTGTGAGGAGGAGACTGCCACCCGTGAGTGGAGTGGCAGGGGGGACACAGGCCCACCCACTCCACTGTGTCCCAGCCCGGGGCCCTAGCAGCGGCAGTTAGTCTGCTGCTGTGCCGGTGGGGTCCTGACCGCAACACACCGACATCGGTTTAAAGTCTGCTGCAGCCAGACTGGGGTCAGCTACCCCCGGGCTACTTTCCATCTCCCCCTCCATGGGTACCTGCTCATCTCTGGTGTCCGGTGCTGGGTCCCACACCATGGGCTCCTCGACGTTCTGAGGGCTGGCTAGCTCGGGCTGCTCCTCAGGACTCGGGTCGGGGGGACGCTCGAACAGCTCCTCGGGGTACCGGGCTCGGGGAAGGCTCGGCCAGTCCTCCTCAGGGTATCGGGCTTGGGGAAGGCTCGGCCACTCCTCCTCAGGGTATCAGGCTCGGGGAAGGCTCGGTCCAGCAGGAGCTCGGTCAGGAGCGTCTGTCCTCTCCAGCCGCCGGGCAGCAACTGAGCGCTGGGGCCGGGCCTTTATACTTCCTGTCCCGCCCCTTGACTTCCGGGGGGCGGGGCCAGGCAGCAGTGGCTCTGCCCACTGCGGCGGCGGCTGTTCTGGCTCAGCCCTCTCAGGTGCGGCCGGGAGCCAGGCCGCGTCACTACAGAGGTATAAGCAGGAGAAGATCTAGTGGAAGTATACAGAGGTTATACACCCTCCCTACAACACTGATGAGACCATTACTGGATCCGGTGTCTAGTTCTGATGTCTGTAATAAGGATGTTGACAATTGGAAACGGTTCAGAAAAGAGGTACAAGACTAATCTGAGGTCTGGAAAACCTGCTTTATAGTGGGAGACTAAAGAAGCTTAGTAGCAGGCAGCTATTTAATTTAGCAGACAAACTCATAACAAGATCCAGGCACTGGAAGCTGAAGCTAGATACATTCAGACAAGAAATAAGGCACACAGGGGCGGCTCCAGGCCCCAGCACGCCAAGCGCATGCTTGGGGTGGCATGCCGCGGGAGGCGCTCTGCCGGTCGCCGGGAGGGCGGCAGGCAGCTCCGGTGGACCTCCCGCAGGCGTGCCTGAGGAGGGTCACGCCTGCGGGAGGTCCACCAAAGCCGCGGGACCAGCGGACACTCCGCAGGCACGCCTGCAGGAGGTCCACCGGAGCTGCCTGATGCCCTCCCGGCGACCAGCAGAGCGCCCCCCGCAGCATGCCGCCCTGCTTGGGGTGGTGAAATGTCTAGAGCCGCCCCTGAAGGCACACATTTTAAACAGTGAGGGTAAATAGCCATTGGACCAAATTACAAAGGGATAGGGATTCTCAATTGCTTGATGTTTTAAATCAAGGCTGGATATCTTTCCAAAAAAATATGCTGTAGCTCAACCACCAGATATGTGCTCAATGCAGGAATTATTAGGTGACATTCTCAGGCTTATGTTATGCAGGAGATGGGTCTAGATCACAATGGTTCCTTCTGGCCTTAAAAATCTATTAAACCCCTAGCTTCTCTCTTGGAATAATTGTCTATCTCCTTTGCAAAAGCAAGGCAAAGAGGAGATGGTGAAGACTGAGGATCTGGCCCAAACTATTTTTCAATCTGCTTGATATTGCAGGAGGCAGTGAATATTGCAAGGGCTGTCCAACTGCAATTTTATGGACGCCTTCGTCAGGATGTCAGGCATTTTTATAGCAGCAACAGGCTGCTGCTTTATTAGCATTAGATCAATTTGCTTTCTGTAAAGGAATGAACTGCATAACCTTAAAGGGACTTACATTTTCAAAGCAATGTGCCAGGATCGCTCAGCTCCCATTGCTGCTAATGGAAGTCATGTGGCTAAGCCCTTGGGTTTCACACAACTTTGAGTCTTGTGAAAGGCTTTCCTGGAATTTAGACCATTATTTTTTCAAAGGAAATATAATTTTAAAAGCATTTGTTTAGCTCTCAGTGGAAGCCTGTGCCAATGCAAACAATCAAGAGTAAAGTTTGGAAGTAATTCTTGCCACGCATCCAGGATGAGAGGAATATATATAACCCCCGCAAAAAAACAAACAAAAACCCAACCCCACCATGCAGCCCAAAGCACAAGTTCTGCTCTGGCAAAAACCACAACATGAGCATAAAAGTACACAATCTTTTGTTCTTACTTTAGAACAAGTAAGTGGATTCTGAATGTAGCAAAACAAGTTTCATCTAGAGCTGGGTGAAATTTTTCAGAATAGTTTATTTGCCCAAAAAATGCATTTTTGGGTTGTCCAAAACTACTTGCGAATTTCTATTGAAATTGGCAAATATAGTTTCAATTGAAAAAAAATGGGATTTTCTAAAAAAAGATTAAATGTTTCATTTTGACATTTTCTAAATGAAAGTTTGTTTTGAAACAACATTTCATTTTGAAATTTAGCAAGAATCGATTAAAAAAGTACCCCAACATGAAATGAAATGTTTCATTTTGTGTCAAACAAAAAGTTTCATTACATTCCAAATGAATTTTTCTCTCCTAGTTTTTCCATGTTGGTGGGGAGGGGGAAACCTAAAAATCTCCTTTTGGTTCCACCTGAAATGAATTTTGCTCCCCACCCAATTTTTCAGTTTGATGACTGAACCAAAACAAGACTAGGGTGACCAGACATCCCGATAAAATCGGGACTGTCCCGATTTTGAGGAGTTTGTCTCGTGTCCCGACCTGAGTACGGTCAGGAAGTCATTTGTCCTGATATTTTGTTTCCTGATCTTTGGCAGCAATTCGGCGGAGAGTCCTTCAGTTGCAGATGGTCTTCGGCAGTATTTCGGCGGCAGATGCTTCTGTCTTTGGTGGCAAGGTTTATTACCTGCTGCCGAAATAAAGCCAAAGACCGTCTGCGACTGAAGGGCTCTCCATCGAATTGCTACTGAACTCCCAGATGGGTGAGCGCAAAAATAAATAAATAAATGCCTCCCAGCGGCGGTCCCAATATTTTCCCCTTAACATCTGGTCACCCTAAACAAGACAAACAACAAAACAAAAATACCACCCACCCCCGCAAAGCCAACCCATCATTTGCTCAGCTCTGTTCTCATCCCGACAGCCTCCAGGTTCTGCCATCCCTGTCACCAATAGCCTCCTTTCTTCAGCACTGTTGACCTCCCTTTCTCTGCATTCCAGGTAATAAATTTGTTTAAAGGGGGCCTTACAACTTAGCCTTACCTGCGTCCTGTGTAACTCAGTATAAAAGGGTACCCCAGTTTTGACTTTTGTTTTTTAATTAATATGCCTTTCCATGTCTGAGGGTTTCTACTCAGATCCAGATCTGAGGGAATCTTCTGACTCTTGCTTCGTTCCTTTTCTTGGCATGAGGCTAGAGCAGGAATGAGTGTACACCAAGGGGAGCACACCGGGGGTAGTGTTCTTTCTCTCCCCTTGGCTGGCTAAAACTCTTTTAGGTGCCAGGCAAAGATGGCGTTTGGGGAGCTGTCAGCTGGAATGCTGGGCCTCAAGGCTTCGTAACTTGTTGGGGATCACAGCTGGATAGCTCATTAGAGAGAAGAGACACTCCTGAGGAAGAAATGGGATGAACATGCCGAGCAATTAGAATCCTGGACCAACACTTTCAAACCTGGTGCCTAAAACTAGACCCCTAAATCCATATGCAGGAACCTAACAAAATGGCCTGGGTTTCAGAGGTACTGAGTGTTTGCAGTGAAGCTGTCTAATGGATTTGGCAGTAATGGACTTTCCAGAGCATAGACTCTACCCACGGGGGTGCATGGGGGTAGCCCTTCCTGTCACCACAGACTCAGCCAGAACATTTCCTCATCTGGGCCTTTGCCTGTGGAGACTGGCTAACAGTTTTAACCCTGAGTGACTAAAATGAATCTCTTATTTTCGTGCCATATTTTCGTGCCTAACTGGAAGTGGCCTAGATGTCAGAAGTGCTGAGCTGAAGTGAACTGGAAGGTAGTGAGAAGAAGACCCTGGAGTTTCAAAGTCAGCAAGGAAGGTAGATGGGGAAGACCTGAATGGGCAGAAGATGTTCATTTGTGGAGGATTCAGATGGGGAATGTGAGAGAGAGCAATGTATGGTTCCATCTGGAGCTTGAGACGAGTGCACACAAACCGGAAGCTGGGGACTCCCTCTCTACAGGTGACACAATCTGAAGGCCAGCAAAAAATGTGACTTACTATTTTTTAAAACTGTCATGACTTTGGAGCCAATCTCATGATCTTTTGGGGTCTGACTCTTGACATGACAATGCTTGCAGTGAGCAGGGCTGAATATCAAAGAAAAATAGGACAATCTTTTCCACTTTCTTTTAGGTAGTATGGACAAATCCCATTAAAAAGGGCATTGGCAGCTCCTTTTTAGATGGTTTTTTAAACATATTAATTCAGTTTTGTGTAATATTCTTAGAAGTTTAAAAATAATTTCCTCTCTTGTGTCAACATTGTCTTTTTCTCTATTTGGCAAACAGACGTTGATTCCAACACAACCCTCCCACTACAGCATATTTGCTGAAGCTGAAACTGCACCTGGCTCCATGCATAGACGCCAACTCCATGGGTGCTCTGGGGCAGGAGCACCCATGGGAAAAAATAGTGTCTGCTTAGCACCCCCCGGTGGGCCCTGCCGATCACCTCCTCCCTTCCCCCCCGTTGCCTCTCTCCCACCAATGGACCCACCAATCATCTCCCCTCCTTCCCCAGCACTTCCTGCCCACCAACAATCAGCTGTTCAGCAGCGTGCAGGAGGTGCTGCGGGGGGAGGGGGCAGAGCATTGGTGGGGTGCACTCGGGGGAGGGGACAGAACGGGGCAGGAAGAGACGGGGGTGGCTCCTTGGAGGAAGGGGTGGAGTGGGGGCAGGGCTTGGGGCGGAGCAAGGGTTGAGCACCCCCCGGCATATCAGAAAGTTGGCACCTCTGGCTCCATGATTTACTTATTTGCACGTCACTACCATTGAACATGGCACAGGAACATGCATAGCTCTGGGAAGAGAAAACTGTTAATTGCTACTGCACATCTATTTAACGCCTCCTTAAAATTCACCTCTGCCAGGATGCTTCCAAAACACTTAACAGCTGTGACCATGATCATAATCATCCCAGTATTCCATCTGCCTGTTTGCAGGATTGGGGGTCTTAGCCCATTACTAGATACGTTATACGCATGATGAGCTCTACTCATGGTGAGTAGTCCATGTATGGAAATCTTTGCAGAAATAGGGCTCTAGATTGTAAACTCAACCTTTACCTTTTTTTTTAATGTGTGTGTCTAGCTTCTATCACAGCTGGGATTCAACTCTTGCTGATAAAAAAAATATCAATGCTATTAAGAAAGCTGTTATGATTCATCTCACAGCTTCTGATATTTCTAATGTGCAATAGCATCTAAAGTTGGGGAACTAGCACAAAGAGATTGAATAGGCCCTATAAAAACACTGTACCCTACCTCTGTAATGAAGTGATGAATCAAAAAGAAACTAAAGAGATTTTTTAGAATCCAGAGGCTTGCCACCAGATTAAAACAATTTTAAAATGGGTTGATTTTTTCAGCCTAAACTACTTGGCAGCATCCCTCAAACTCATTCTTACTTTATTCACAGCAGCAATAAATAGAATCATAGAATCTCAGGGTTGGAAGGGACCTCAGGAGGTATCTAGTCCAATGCCCTGCTGAAAGCAGGACCAATCCCCACCTAAATCATCCCAGCCAGGGCTTTGTCAAGCCTGACCTTAAAAACCTCTAAGGATGCCCTAACTGACATTTTTACCAGGGTGGGTTGGCCCTCTGAAATTCTTACAGATTCGGGAACAAATTTCCTATCAGGGACCATGAAAGACCTGTGGGAAACTCATGGGGTGCATCACTTGGTTGCCACCCCATACCATCACCAAACTAATGGCCTAGTGGAAAGGTTCAATGGAACTTTGGGGGCCATGATCCGCAAATTCGTCAATGAACACTCCAATAATTGGGATCTAGTGTTACAACAGTTGCTGTTTGCCTACAGGGCTGTTCCACATCCCAGTTTAGGATTCTCACCATTCGAGCTGGTGTATGGCCATGAGGTTAAGGGGCCATTACAGCTGGTAAAGCAGCAATGGGAGGGGTTTACACCTCCCCCAGGGACTAACATTCTGGACTTTGTAAACAACCTTCAAAACACCCTCCGAGACTCTTGGGCCCTTGCTCGAGAGAGCTTAAAGGATGCTCAAGCGGAGCAAAAGGTCTGGTATGATAGACACACCAGAGAGCGTTCCTTCAAGGTAGGCGACCAGGTCATGGTCTTGAAGGCACAACAGGCCCATAAGATGGAAGCGTCCTGGGAAGGACCATACGTGGTCCAGGAGCGCCTGGGAGCTGTTAACTACCTCATAACATTCCCTGATTCCTCTTTAAAGCCT
Source organism: Mauremys reevesii (assembly GCF_016161935.1). Classification (NCBI taxonomy): domain Eukaryota; kingdom Metazoa; phylum Chordata; order Testudines; family Geoemydidae; genus Mauremys; species Mauremys reevesii. The sequence continues at coordinate 8,404,073 of NC_052633.1, read as the reverse complement.
AAAGTGTTTCATGTTAACTCTCTAAAGCCCTTTTATCCCAGAGAATTACAGGTCTGTCACTTTACAGTTCAGGAAGGAGATGACACCGAGTGGCCTGAAGGTGTCTACTACGAAGGTAAAAGAAATGGTGGTGTGGAAGAGGTGACCCTCTCCACAACCCTGCAACGTCTGCAGCGGCAACAGATCAAGGAGCTGTGCACTCACTTCGCGCCCTTGTTCTCAGCCAACCCAGGACGGACTGAGCAAACCTGCCACTCCATTGACACAGGTAATGCTCACCCGATTAGGACCCCACCCTACCGGGTGTCACCTCATGCCAAAGTTGCTATTAAACAGGAGATTGACAACATGTTGGAGATGGGTATCATCCGCCCTTCTACCAGTGCATGGGCATCTCCAGTGGTTCTGGTTCCCAAACCAGATGGGGAAATACGCTTTGCGTAGACTACCGTAAGCTAAATGCTGTAACTCGTCCAGACAACTATCCAATGCCACGCACTGATGAGCTATTGGAAAAGTTGGGACGTGCCCAGTTCATCTCTACCATTGACTTAACCAAGGGGTACTGGCAAGTACCACTAGATGAACCCGCCAGGGAAAAATCTGCCTTCATCACCCATGCAGGGGTGTATGAGTTTAATGTGCTTCCATTCGGATTACGGAATGCACCTGCCACCTTCCAAAGGCTGGTGGATGGTCTACTAGCGGGATTGGGAGACTGTGCAGTTGCATACCTCGATGATGTGGCCATTTTTCTGATTCATGGCCCGAACACCTAGAACATTTGAAAATGGTTTTGAGCGCATCAAACAGGCAGGACTAACTGTCAAGGCCAAAAGTATCAAATAGGCCAAAACAGAGTGACTTACCTAGGACACCAGGTGGGTCAAGGAACCATCAACCCCCTACAGGCCAAGGTGGAGGCTATCCAACAGTGGCCTGTCCCAAGGTCAAAGAAGCAGGTCCAATCCTTCTTAGGTTTGGCCGGATATTACAGGTGATTTGTACCACACTACAGCCAAATCGCTGCCCCACTAACTGATCTGACCAGGAAAACCCAGCCAAATGCAGTTAAGTGGACTGATGAGTGTCAGAAAGCCTTTACCCAGCTTAAGGCGATGCTCATGTCGGACCCTGTATTAAGGGCCCCAGACTTTGACAAACCCTTCCTAGTTACCACCGATGCATCTGAACGTGGGGTAGGAGCGGTACTAATGCAGGAAGGACCGGATCACAACTTCCATCCTGTCGTGTTTCTCAGCAAGAAACTGTCTGAGAGGGAAAGCCACTGGTCCATCAGTGAAAAAGAATGTTACGCCATTGTGTATGCCTTGGAAAAGCTACACCCATACGTTTGGGGCCGGCAGTTCCAGCTACAAACTGACCATGCTGCGCTAAAGTGGCTGCACACCAACAAGGGAAACAACAAGAAACTTCTCCGCTGGAGCTTAGCTCTCCAAGACTTTGACTTTGACATTCAGCACATTTCAGGAGCTTCCAACAAAGTTGCTGATGCACTCTCTCGTGAAAGTTTCCCAGAATCAAGTGGCTAAAAACTGTTCTTAAAATGTTTTCATGCTTAGTAGTCGATGTAATAGTGCATGTGTTTTATTACTCTGGTTGTTTTACAGTTCTAGGAGGAAATCGCCGCCAGTGGATCCCACTGTGACGATTTGGGGGGCGTGTCATGAATAGTTAGTAAAGGGTTAAAGCATAGTACCTGGTGGGCACCTGACCTGAGGACCAATCAGGAAGAGAATTTGAAACTCCTAGGAGGGAACTTTTCCCTCTGTTTGGGGGGGTCTTTGTCTTTAGCCGTCTGGAGTTACAAGAGTCCAGATGTTTTAATCAAGTCTACAAGTTTCCACCTTTCTGAACTAATTTCTTCTAGTCAAGATAGTGAGTATTAGAAAGATACTTTGTGTCCTCACCTAATAATCCTATGCTTGCAATTCTGTGTGTTTGTTATTGATTATTCTTAATTCTGCTGTTTGGTTGTACTGAGAAAGAGAGAGGATTCTCTCCAGAACTTAGCAAGGTTATACCCTATGAGTGTCCAGCTTGGGCTCATAGAGATTCTGTATTTTCTTGTTTTCCTTTTAATAAATTCTTTCTATAAAGACTTCATTAAATCCCTTCTACTGTGGATAGGGGGAGGGGCGAAGACACTCGGTGGTGAGACAGGCTTATCTCCGGGCAGAGAAGGGAGGGGGGAGATAGTTCCTCCTGGGTTTGATTCAAACAGTTGAATCAGGTACCTCTTTCCAGTGGCTAGGAGAGAGGGGGGGGGGAGGTTTCCCTCCGATGAGTGGATCTGTATTTCCCCAGGGAACGTCTCTGGAAAGGGGAGTGGGAGGGGGAATATAGGGGTGTCTCGGCCCACGTAATTGACCGAGTGGTGGCAGCCTGAAGGAGACCTACCCTAAGGATTTTGGGGTGGGGGAAGACATGCTGGTCCTCACTTTGAAACCCCCCCAGCTTCAAGTGAGGGTAGACCCATGACAGATGGAGATGCCACCACCTCCCTAGGTAACCCATTCCAGTGCTTCACCACCCTCCTAGTGAAAAAGTTTTTCCTAATATCCAACCTAAACCTCCCCCACTGCAAATTGAGGCCATTACTCCTTGTTCTGTCATCTTCTACCACTGAGAACAGTCTAGATCCATCCTCTTTGGAACCCCCTTTCAGGTAGTTGAAAGCCGCTATCAAATCCCCCCTTCATTCTTCTCTTCTGCAGACTAAACAATCCCAGTTCCCTCAGCCTCTCCTCATAGGTCATGTGTTCCAGCCCCCTAATCATTTTTGTTGCTCTCCGTTGGATTCTTTCCAATTTTTCCACATCCTTTTGTAGTATGGGCCCCAAAACTGGACACAGTACTCCAAATGAGGCCTCACCAATGTCGAATAGAGGGGAATGATCACATCCCTCGATCTGCTGGCAATGCCCCTACTTATACAGCCCAAAATGCCATTAGCCTTCTTGGCAACAAGGGCACACTGTTGACTCATATCCAGCTTCTCATCCACTGTAACCCCTAGGTCCTTTTCTGCAGAACTGCTTCCTAGCCATTTGGTCCCTAGTCTGTAGCAGTGAATGGGATTCTTCCATCCTAACTGCAGGACTTTGCACTTGTCCTTGTTGTACCTCATCAGGTTTCTTTTGGCCCAGTCCTCTAATTTGTCTAGGTCCCTCTGTATCCTATCCCTACCCTCCAGCGTATCTACCACTCCTCCCAGTTTAGTGTCATTTGCAAACTTGCTGAGAGTGCAGTCCACACCATCCTCCAGATCATTAATGAAGATATTGAACAAAATCAGCCCCAGGACTGACCCTTGGGGCACTCCACTTGATACCGGCTGCCAACTAGACATGGAGCCATTGATCACTACCCGTTGAGCCCGACCATCTAGCCAGTTTTCTATCCCACCTTACTGTCCATTCATCCAGCCCAGACTTCTTTAACTTGCTGGCAAGAATACTGTGGGAGACTGTATCAAAAGCTTTGCTAAAGTCAAGGAATAACACATCCACTGCTATCCCCTCATCCACAGACCAGTTATCTCCTGATAGAAGGCAATTAGGTTAGTCAGGCATGACTTGCCCTTGGTGAATCCACACTGACTGGTCCTGATCACTTTCTTCTCCTCTAAGTGCTTCCGAATTGATTCCTTGAGGACCTGCTCCATGATTTTTCCAGGGACTGAGGTGAGACTGACTGGCCTGTAGTTCCCCGGATCCTCCTCCTTCCCTTTTTAAAAGATGGGCACTACATTAGCCTTTTTCCAGTCATCCAGGACCTCCCCCGATCGCCATGAGTTTTCAAAGATAATGGCCAATGGCTCTGCAATCACATCCGCCAACTCCTTTAGCACCCTCGGATGCAGCGCATCCGGCCCCATGGACTTTTGCTCATCCAGCTTTTCTAAATAGTCCCGAACCACTTCTTTCTCCACAGAGGGCTAGTCACCTCCTCCCCAGGCTATGCTGCCCAGTGCAATAATAAACCTAGGTATCACAAAATGCCATCACACCTCACGCATCTTCCTAGCTGTAGATCTCACAAGTGAATAATAATTGCAGCTTACTAAATCAACCCCTGATTAGAGACAACAGTGAGACATTTCATATTCTTCAATTCCTAGCAAAGGAGGAAAAAATCAGGTCATGGAAACATTAAAAATTTATATCATGCCATTTGACTTAGCTCATCTCTTAACAAAAGAAAACATGTATTTGGGCAATTATTTTTAAACCTTTTACAGAATGTGCACCAGAAAGGCTAATAAGTTGATGGGTAGATATATAAAATATGTATACAACATAGATCTAGCAAATAATATATATATTTTACATGCACAGGAAGAGTAAGGTATAAATCTATTTATATCTTTCAGCTAAAGAGAGACACAAAGATAGTGTTTAAAGATCCCTACACAGACAGAATCGTATTTAAAACTGGCAGTTTGGAAAGAATAACTTTTTACCAACTTTCATAACACAGGGGCAACCTCAAAGTTTTGTTCATTAGCAGCCTTGTTACTATTTGTCGTGCAATGTTTTTTTTCTTCTGGCATTTTCTACTCTCATGGTTGAAAAGTACCTTTTCTGGGGTAAAGAAAGTTGCTGTCTCTGGAACAGTGTTGGCACACAGGTGACTGGAATAAATCAAGCAGAATTGGAGGCTACATTTCCAACACATGCCTCAGGATATTGTGACATAAAACTTGCTATTGCTTGAATGGTTTTTACGGCTTATTGTTGTCATTTGTGTTTCAAAATGTACTCCTATGGTACAAAGCAAAACAAAAAGTTACAGACCTGATACCTTCTTGGTGTGTATAGCATTTATGCAAATTATATTAGTCATCTGATTTTGTACAACTAAGGTTGCACTAGGACAGGGGTAGGCAACCTCTGGCACGCGTGCTGAAGGCAGCGTGCGAGCTGATTTTCAGTGGTACTCACTAGGTCCTGGCCACCAGTCCGGGGGGGCTCTGCATTTTAATTTACTTTTAAATGAAGCTTCTTAAACATTTTAAAAACCTTATTTACTTTACATGCAACAATAGTTTAGTTCTATATTATAGACTTATAGAAAGAGACCTTCTAAAAACATTAAAATGTATTACTGGCATCGAAACCTTAAATTAGAGTGAATAAATGAAGACTTGGCACAGCACTTCTGAAAGGTTGCCGACCGCTGCACTAGGAATTTATTAGGAGCCTTCTGATGACACCTAATTCACCTAACACAAAGTGGGTTGCAACTGTCTTCTTTCTAAAGCAGTGATTCCTCACAGACACTACATGGACAGTGCACAATGCACCATGTTGGTCTGAGTCGTCTGGCTACTCAGAGTCAGAAGGAGCATTGTATGCTGGGAGTTTTTGCTTTTGTATGGTTCACCTCTGGGTTAAAGACACAGACCATACTGTAGCACTGTGTGTCTGCTCTTTGATCACCCCATTAATTGCCTTCTAAAAGCAATTTACATAGACCAGCAAACAGTAGTCAATATCAATATGGACGTAACATCATAAAGCGGAGTCAGCAGAACATCCTGTCAATACAAAGCACCCATTTGGAATGTAGCCACGCAATATGCCCCCTCTTGTTCTCATTGAGGAGAATGGCAAGACTCAAAATGATTCTGAATCCGGCCTGAAACTTTCAAATTTCCAGTTCTAGAGTGGGGGGGAAACTGTCAAACAAACACCTGCCCCGATGGAATTCACGGAAAGTCCATCTTGCATTCCATGTGAAGAAATACCCATTTTTGTAAGATACAAGGCTCCATGCCAAATGTTTTCAACATTGTATGCAGTGCTGTTGTAGCTATGTTGGTCCCAGGATATTAGAAAGATAAGGTGGGTGAGGTAATAGCTCGAAAGCTTGTCTCTCTCACCCTCAGAAATTGGTCCAATAAGACATATTGCCTCTTCAACATGATTGTAATTCTAAAGTGGGTTGGAAAGTGAGAAAATACTGTAAAGAATAATTGTTTGCTTTGTACAGTCTTTTCAGACCTGACACTCCAATGAGGAGAAAGGATATTTTAACTACATTCACATTTACAAGGTGGTGGCCAAAACCTCCTCACAGATGTTTTGAAAGATTCTTTTTTTTTGTATTTTTAAAAATATCTAAATCCCTTTTTGGAACATCTGTAGTCGGTTTACAGGAGATCTACAGCTTGCCTTTGTTTATGTGTAAACTGTACACATGAAATCCGAACAGTTATTTTAAAGTGTTGTTGCACGCAAAGATTCTAAATTCACTTTCTCCTTCACTTTTCTGAAACAGTGCATGGAGTTCAGAATTCATTCATTTCCCTTTGCAAGAGACCATGTTATCACAACACCTAAACCATGAAGAATGCAAGAAAGACAAAACAACAGTGGAAAACTAATGGGAAGCAATTTATGAGTTAAAAATTAGTGGTGATGAAGGAAATAGAAGAGAGAGGTTCTGCTAAAATAAATTAGGCTAACACATAAGAATCTGTGTGTCATTTTAAACAAAACTGTAAATTCCTTCGTGATAACCACTCAGCATTTTAATCACAGAAAATACAGGCAAACAATCCTTCCCTATATAGTCTGATTCATTGATATGCAAATATACCTCTCTAATATACCCCATTGCAGTAGCCTCTGAACTCATAAGAACGCCATAGTGGATCAGATCAAAGGTCCATCTAGCCCAGTATCCTGTCTTCTGGCAGTGGCCAATGCCAGGTGCCCAAGAGGGAATGAACAGAACAGGTAATCATCAAGTACAGACCCCTGAGGACACCACTATTTACCTCTCTCCATTCTGAGAACTGACCATTTATTCCTATCCTTTGTTTCCTATGTTTTAACCAGTTACTGATCCATGAGAGGACTTTCCCTCTTATCCCATGACAGCTTACTTTGCTTCAGAGCCTTTGGTGAGGGACCTTGTCAAAGGCTTTCTGAAAATCTAAGTACACTACATCCAATGGGATCACCCTTGTCCACATGCTTGTTGGCCTCCTCAAAGAATTCTAGTAGGTTGGTGAGGCATGATTTCCCTTTACAAAAAGCATCTTGACTCTTCCCCAACAAATCGTGTTCATCCATGTGTCTGATAATTCTGTTCTTTACTAGAGTTTCAAACAGTTTGCCCAGCACTGAAGTTAGGCATATGGGCCTGTAGTTGCCAGGATAACCTCTGGAGCCTTCTAAAAAAATTGATGTCACATTAGCTATCCTCCAGTCATTTGGTACAGAAGCTGATTTAAATGGTAGGTTACAAACTACAGTTAGTAGATTTGCAATTTCACATTTGAGTTCCTTCAGAACTTTTGGGTGAATACCATCTGGTCCTGGTGACGTATTACTGTTTAGTTAATCAATTTGTTCCAAACCCTCCTCTAATGACACCTCAATCTGGGACAGTTCCTCAGATTTGTCACCTAAAAAAAAGGGCTCAAGTTTGGGAATCTCCCTCACATCCTCAGCCATGAAGACTGATGCAAAGACTTAATTTAGTTTCTCTGCAATGGCCTTATCATCCCAGAGTGCTCCTTTATCATTTCGATCATTCAGTGGCCTCACTGGTTGTTTAGCAAGCTTCCTGTTCTATAATGTACTTAAAACATTTTTGCTTATTATTATGGTCACTATTACCAAACGGTTCACTATATTCACCTCTTGGACCAGATCCTGTGCTCCACTTGGGACTAAATCAAGAATTGCCTCTCCTCTGGTGGGTTCCAGGACTAGCTGCTCCAAGAAGCAGTCATTTGAGGTGTCAAGAAACTGTCCCTCTTTCAGGAGTCTGATTTGTCTTGCATACCCCCAAGTTTCACCTCACTTAGAAATTACTTGCTTACAGAAATCAGACATAAAAATATAAAAGTGTCCCAGCACACTGTTATTGAACTCTGTTACTAAGTGTAGACTCAGGTTTGCAATTTATAATTTTGTTTTGTACTGTAACCATTTTTTTCTTACCGCTCATTTCTAGTGAACTCTTTATTCTTTCTTAAATAAGCCTTCTTTTGTTTTATTATAAGAGTGGTACACAGCAAAGGTGGTTTAAGGTAAAACTGGGGTACACTGTTCCTTTGGGACAGAGGACCTGAGATTTCTGGGAGTAACCAGTATCAGGGGCTGCATATCACAGGGGAATGTGTGGGAGGGACTTGGGGACGAGGTGCACCTATTGTTAACCTGCAAGGCAAAGGCAGGGCTAGCATAGCCCAGAGGGGAGTGCTTGAGCGGCTCACGGGCTGGTGATGTTATGGACATAAACACCCAGCCACCACAGGCAAGGCTCCCTCTAGCTAGCGGCAAGAGGTAACAAGGTGATTGACAGAGCTGGGTGCCCCAAGAACTGTCACAGCGGAGTAGTCATGCATAAACCTTCCCGTTTTCATTTTTCCATGTAGATTCTTCCAGAGAAAATGGGGGGAGGGGTGGAAATCTACAGAAATTCTGCACAAAATGCCTACCATGTGCAGCTTGTCAAATCTGATTTAGCTTTACTGTTCCCTGATTGCATTTTATGGGCACATTTCGTATGAGAATGTCTCCAGAGCAGTGTCACGTTTTGTAGCTTTTTTCAGTGATGAAAACGCTGTCAGAACCTCTGCGAAATGTATATATAAAGCTCAAAAAGCCACAAATTCATCAATTTCTACTTTGTGTGCAAAACTTTTTGCACAGCTCCAGCAGAAATGGCAAATATGAAAAGAACAGGAGGGATGTGGTGAAGGCGTTGTTCTCTTTCCAGAATATTCTTTCTTCCTCTGTCTTTCTTAAGAAAAATTTAATTGTAATTCTTTGGTTGAAGGCCATTTAAAATACAGAATCATCCAGAAACTATTTTTTTTTGGTTCTTCCAGGCAATTAAAACTACTATTCAAGACCAAGCTATCCGGAGGGTGACAGGATAATTGGGGACCCATTGGTTTAGCTGTCCTGAGATGTCAAGGATATATAGAGATGTAGCCCTAAGATTCCAGTGACACACAAACTTAATAAGTGTTAGGGGTGAATCTAATAACCACTTTGCAGTTCTCAACAGCTAACATTTTGTCGCTGTTTTATTCAGTTCCATTTAACCCCAATAGCAGTTGAACAAAAAGTATCGCAGCTCTGCTGAATGATTACTACAGTTTCATGCTGTGAAGTTCGTTAGTTTTTAATCCCTTTTTCAGTTTCTTTCTAGTGCCAGTAGGGCCCTAGATGGCACGGAGTTTACCTTTGGGATATAAATGACTTTTCTGTCTTTTTTTAAGTATAGATGTGGAATTACATTGGTCCTAAGGGTGAGCTTTTTAAAAGCACTCAGTCAGCGTTGGCCTAACTGCTGCCAAGAGAAGTCAGTGAAACTCACCTTGATTATGATGGGGACAGAGTTGAGCCAATGCTGAAAACTTTGGCTGACCGCTGTTGGGTCACCAGCAGGACATAGGCAGCTAAAAACATGTCCCATTCTTGCCTGAGCTAAAAGACTATATTCCTTAGCTGGAAGGATGCAGTAGCTAACTCCAAATTCTTAGGTGGAGCAGCCACTGGAGGGAGACAGATCCAGAGCATCCTTGGGTGGGACACATACGCATTTTATTACAAATAAAGGGGTTTAGTTTTTGGTCTTGCTTAGGAGACTCCCGGCATGAGGCTGCTCTCCCATTCGAGTCAGTGGGCGCTGTAATGCCTACAGGGCTGGATGTGAGTTATCAACTCCAAAATGTTTTAGTTCTTCCAAATGTCCAGCTGGCCCATTGGTGGGGATGGGCATTTTGTTGCTCTCTTAGCACAGCTTCTTCCTGCTCTGGGCCAGGCAGTTTCTTGGAGATGCTGCACCATGTGGTACTTCCTGAGAGGACATTCAACTCCAGAAATGCTGACTGACTTGCAATGAATCATCATTCTGGGCAGGTCCATGTCACAAGAGACAGAACTTCCCCCAACTGATGTATCAGCACATGAGGATCAATGGGAAAGATGTGGAAGCCCCTTTGCCTGGGTCATGTAGAACTAGACTGGCCATGCCACTGAGGATTGGACTGTAGGGAACAGCCCAGCATTGGCAGGGGATGGCCAGGTGATTTAATAGGATGTTTCCCTTTCTAATGTCCATGACCCCATGAATCAGTGTGGTAGGGCTGAGTTTTGCTCCACATGTTCAGAAGCACTGGGATTATTAAACTCTGCAGAGCCCGTAAAATGCCCACAGTTGGACGTTACTTGAATTACCAACATTTTTGCCTGAGCTCCCATTGGCAGAGCCTCGTCAACAGCCACTGAGACAGTTCAGATACTAGATGCAAGTCTGAGATTCCTGCTCAGCTTCAGTGGCCAGAGGCAGGAAAAATGCTATTTGTGGAGATCTTCTACCTTTGTATTAAAAAATAAAGCTTGGAAACAGTTCTGGGCCAATTTGGTGGTGGCAAGTGTCTACAGGCTAGCTGGAGAAATCTCTCTCTGGCTGAATCAGGAATGTCAGTTACCCTCGCAAGCAAGTTTCTGGTGGTGATCAGCATGTCCAGTGAGAGAAAGCGAGGCGGGAGAGAAAGTGACTCTGACTGTGAGCATGCCGGCACCGCTCAGAGGGAAGCAGCCTCAATATTGATGAATCCAGTATCATATCATGTCTGTAATTGGGACCAGTGAACCAGTTCAAGAGAAAATTGGAACTTCCTGCCCCTTTGCAGAACAGGACACAACCCAATTTTTCTGAAGTGTTCAGTTAAGGGTTAAATCATGACACTTTTCACTAAGCTGCAACTCAGTGTAGGAGTGCAAGATCTGGCCCTATTAGTTTCCCATACACATACATCTAGTTAAGCCCATCTCTATTGTGAAATTTAAAAAAAAAGGAAGTAAAATAACAATAGGAAATACTCACATTAAGAAGTGTATTCATTGCAGTGTAATTACACTGTAATTACAGAGTGGTTCTGGATACACACTGATTACCACTAATTACTTACTTAATATTATCCCTTTAGTCTCATACTTAACACACATATTTTATAGAATCCTGATATATTAAAAGGTAATTACACTACAATAACCATGAAGTTATTCTTTGATTTATGTCATATTTACTACGAAATCATACAATCAGAAGTTTAACTACAAGGCTGAACTTCGTTTATGGAGAGCCTTTAAGTTACCATGCACTGTTCTCTCATGCAATCACATTATTATCTGTATAACAGTCACATCTCTGAGCCACAGTCATGGGTTAGGACTCCATTGTGCTAGGTGCTGCATATATAGAATTATAGGTAGATGCTTCAATTGCCTGTGTAGTGATGTGTCTCTCCCTATGTAGCCATCGCGTAGCTCCCTTGAAAGTGAACCATATTCTGAAATGAACTAATATCCCTGTGTCATTCCAGACTGATCATGTACTTACTTTTGCAATTGGACTCTAGCACACTATGGATTTCTAAGCTGGCAAGGCAGTCCATTGAATTGCTTTCCTGCTGCACTCGTGTAATTACATGGAATTAGGCCCGGCAGCAGTAATGCTATAGGCTGAAGCACCTATCTCAATTGTTACATCATTATGATCAGCTGTAGCATGTCATGCAACCCACTGCACGCAGTGCCCCAGTGGAAATATTTCCCATCACGTCTGGTCAGTAGTGCACAGAGCATGCAGCCCCACTTGCCTGCCCAAGCTGCTTGTCTCCCTTTCTCTGCTGAGACTGACAGCAAAGCTGTCCTGGGCTTTGCTTTCTTTGTTATGTCTGTTCCTGCCCATGTGGAACTGAAGTCTCTGCCTATCTGCCATGGTATCTAAGTGCCAGCTCATTTCACACAGGCAGTCATGTGCCGTCAGTGATTGGTCACTCCCAGCCAGACCTATACTGGAACAGATGCTCTAGAACAGCAAGGCCACTACCAGACATCAGGAATTGCTGAAAACAACCCCTCCTGCTTTTCCTTTTCCCCAGAAAGGCTCTTTGGTCCAGGAGGGAAGTGGCACCCTGGCAAACAAGGCCCTTTGTGCTAATCACAGTGTAGGATATTCAACATCATGGGTAGATGCTCAACTAGTGTAAGCAGGCAGAGCATCCTTGCAGTCCATGAAACTGCAGGTTTAAACCAGCCAAGATTCTGGCTGTGCGTGAAGCCACCCATAGCACCAACATTTTGTAGGTAAAGATAAAGGGTGCTTTCTCCATGCCCATGGGCTGGTGGAAGGGTTACCCCAGGGAACAGCTGTTCACACCTATTATGGTGTCAGGACATCTGTCCAGTGAAGAAAGGCTATTTGACAACAACAAGCACTCCAGTTTTTAGCCCCAATGTAATTATGTATCATTGTAAATTCTACATACCAAGACACACAATTGTCTGAAGTGGCATTAGAGGCTTGGACTCTCCCATCCAAGCTTCTGATCAACTCAGCGATCTCACATCGCACTGGGTTTTCCCTCTCACCAGAACAACATAGCATTGAAGCAGCACATTGAAAAGGCCTTCTTGGCGTCCCGTAGCCTTCAGTTTCTGTATAATTAGTGTCACTCCCAAAGCGTTCCCACAATTGTTGCTTGTAACTGGCCCTAACGGGGTTCACAGATTAGTGGTGAAGTTCAGTTCTGTGCATGGAACCATCCTCGAGACTCAGGCACCAGTTATGTTCCATTTATCATTAGTTTATATGATGCTTAGGGTTGTCAACTTTCTAATCACACAAAACCAAACACCCTTGCATCACCCCCTGCTCTGCCCCTTCTCTGAGGCTCCGCCCTGATCACTCCATCCCCCCACCCTCCGTCGCTCGCTCTATCCCACCAGGCTGGGGCAGGGGGTTGGGGTGTAGGAGGGGGTGAGAGCTCTGGCTCGGGATGGGGGCTCTGGGGTAGGGCCAGAAATGAGGGATTCACGGTGCGGTAGGGGGCTCTAGGCTGCGGAAGAGGGTTGCGGTGTGGGAGAGGGCTGCAGGCTGGGGCAGGGGTTTAGGGTGCAGGAGGGGGTTCGGGGTGCGGGCTCTGGGAGGGAATTTGGCTGTGGGAGGGGGTTCAGACCTGGGGCTGGGGTTTGGGGTGCTGGCGGGGGTTTGGGGTGCAGGCTCTGGGAGGGAATTTGGGTGTGGCAGGGGGTTCTGACCCGGGGCAGGGGTTTGGGGTGCAGGAGGGGTTCGGGTGCGGGCTCTGGGAGGAATTTGGGTGTGGGAGGAGGTTCTGACCCGGGGCAGGGGTTGGGGTGCAGGAGGGGTTCGGGCTCTGGGAGGGAATTTGGGTGTGGGAGGGGGTTCTGACCGGGGCCTGGGGTTTGGGGTGCAGGAGGGGGTTCCGGGTGCAGGCTCTGGGAGGGAATTTGGGTGTGGGAGGGCGTTCTGACCTGGGGGAGGGGTTGGGGTGCAGGAGGGGTTCAGTGCAGGCTCTGGGAGGGAATTTGGGTGTGGGAGGGGGTTCTGACCCAGGGCAGGGGGTTGGGGTGCAGGAGGGGTTCAGGGTGCAGGCTCTGGGAGGAATTTGGGTGTGGAGGGGTTCTGACCCAGGGCAGGGGTTTGGGGTGCAGGAGGGGTTCAGGGTGCAGGCTATGGGAGGAATTTGGGTGTGGGAGGGGTTTCTGACCCAGGGCAGGGGTTTGGGGTGCAGGAGGGGGTTCGGGGTGCAGGCTCTGGGAGGGAATTTGGGTGTGGGAGGGGGTTCTGACCAGGGGCAGGGGTTTGGGGTGCAGGAGGGGGTTGGGGGTGCAGGCTCTGGGAGGGAATTTGGGTGTGGGAGGGGGTTCTGACCTGGGGTAGGGGGTTGGGGTGCAGGAGGGGGTTCGGGGTGCAGGCTCTGGGAGGGAATTTGGGTGTGGGAGGGGGTTCTGACCTGGGGTAGGGGGTTGGGGTGCAGGAGGGGGTTCGGGGTGTGGGCTCTGGCCAGACGGTGCCTACCTCAGGCTACTCCTGGCAGTGGCCAGCATGTCCAGCTCCTAGGCAGAGGGGCAAGGGAGCTGCACCGGCCCCACAGCTGCCATTGGCCACAGTTCACAGCCAATCGGAGCTGCGGAGCCGGCACTCTGGGTGGGGGGTGGCACACAGAGCCTCCCTGGTTGCCCCTGCGCCTAGGGGCTGCAGGGTCATGCTGGCCACTTCTGGGAGCCACGTGGCGCCAGGGAAGGTAGGGAGCCTGCCGTAGCCGTGCTGCACCACCAGCCAGACTTTTAACGGCCCGGTCAGCGATGCTGACCAGAGCCACCTGGGTCCCTTTTTGACTGGGCGCACTGGACACGTTTACATCCATCCGTGAGCACCGAAAAGCTGCCAAGCCAAGAAAAGCACTTGGAATTCTTCAGCCACAGGCTCAGCAAACCCTTGCAGTGCAGTTCTGACAGCACAGCATTGCTAGGGAAAGGCTGCAGAACACAGTTAGGATGTCCACAGAGGTAGCTCACCTTATTGCTGCCTGGCAAAGGTTATGTCTCAAGGTCTCTGCCTTGGGGTAAAGGCAGGAGCGTCACATACCTCAGACATCTGTCCTTGGGCAACAGAAGTACTGTGATCTGGTCCTGGGGTATGAAGTATAGGTCTCTGGCTGTACCTTCTGGGAAGTGCATCCCCTTCCAGAGGTGTACATGTAAAACAGTCCAGATAGAAAGGAAAATGGTTCAAGGCTCACAAGGGGCCAGGCAGCCTACATAAGACAAAGGAGGGGAAGCAGTTTGTCAGGCTCTGCAGGCAGCCACAGCTCCTGTCCTTTTCCTTGGTTAAAAGCCAAGAGCTAGTCCTGAGGATTGCAGCGAACAGCACAAACCAGCCAGTTCTCTCTCCCAGAAGGCTCAGGTTAGTGGTAGCCTCAAGCCATTCCTCCGTGCCCCCAATCTGGAAGCTGTTGCTCTACTTTGGTTCTTCCCTTTTAAGGGTCCACCCTCAGGCTTGACAAGCCACAAAAGTGTGGTGGATTGGGGCTGAGTGTGACCTCAAGGTTCTTTAATCCCTTCATGAACGATGGGGAAGGGGTATTATCTTCCTCACCACATTGCCATGTAGAACTCCAGCTCTGAGGCATCAAGAGCAGAAGAGAACAATTTGCCCCAGCAGGATTCCTGGGTCTTGATGAAGGAACTACTTAATAATTTTGTGTTTTCCTCTTCTGCCCCATGGAACATTGGGAACAGCGTGGGTTGTGGACACCGCTGTGGTATGATTCTATATCAGAGAAACTCTTTACAGTGAGAAGTACAGCAAAAAGGTCTGGGGTACAAAGGGCTAAAAGTCCACCAGTGTAAACTAGCCCTGGCTCTTACGTACTACCCCACGATAGTACAGCAAGTATTGAGCTTTCCAGCCTTCTCAGACTAGTCTGATGGTACGTCTGCTAGGATACCGTTCCTCTAACATACCTTGGTGTGGCCAGCAATCCAATCATTTCTCTGATGTTTTGATGTGACAGGACTGATCTCAAAGGGATCTCATAGAGGCAGAGGGAAGGGCTGACGGACAAGCAGTATCATTGTTAATCTGAGGAGGTGACCAGCAGCAAAGTCATGCTGGTAGCTCACATGACTCACACGAGGATAGGGGTCAGGCAAGTCCTGAAGGCATGTCAGTCAGTGAGATCGGAATGCAATAGTCATAGCCTATAAAGCCCAGTCCCCACATGAGAAATGTGAGCACCAGAAACACAGTCTCAAGGACACTGTGTTTACCCTGTTAGCCCCAGATGTGGAAGCTAGTGTGAGGCTTTACGTGGAAGAAATAACGTCACACTATATCAGAAGGGAAGAGAATGGGAGAAGCTATGGGATTGGCTGGAACAGTGTCAGGACTGGGATATGGGTGGTCAGAACAGCAGTCAGAAAGCAGGCCAGGTCAGGAGACAGGCCAGAGGGCAAGCCAGGTGTCAGGTGGCCAGCAGAGTCAGGCACCAGGAGCAGATAGAACAGGGAAGGCAGCCCCAAGCTGGGGAAACTCACTGGCACAGACAAATTCCTCTTCCTCTGCTTGGTTTAAATAAAAAACGGAAACCAATCAGGCCCCCCCAGAGTGCCACCAATCAGATCCCAGGACCAGAGTTCATAGAATCATAGAATATCGGGGTTGGAAGGGACCTCAGGAGGGATCTAGTCCAACCCCCTGCTCAAAGCAGGACCAATTCCCAACTAAATCATCCCAGCCAGGGCTTTGTCAAGCCTGACCTTAAAAACCTCTAAGGAAGGAGATTCCACCACCTCCCTAGGTAACCCATTCCAGTGCTTCACCACTCTCCTAGTGAAAAAGTTTTTCCTAATATCCAACCTAAACCTCCCCCACTGCAACTTGAGACCATTACTCCTTGTTCTGTCATCAGGTACCACTGAGAACAGGCTAGATCCACCCTCTTGGGAAACCCCCTTTCAGGTAGTTGAAAGCAGCTATCAAATCCCCCCTCATTTTTCTCTTTTGCAGACTAAACAATCCCAGTTCCTTCAGCTTGTCCTCATAAATCATGTGCTCCAACCACCTAATCATTTTTTATGCCCTCCACTGGACTCTTTCCAATTTTTCCACATCTTTCCTGTAGTGTGGGGCCCAAAACTGGACACAGTACTCCAGATGAGGCCTCACCAACGTCAAATAGAGGAGAATGAGTTCTCCAGCAGAGCTGCATTTTAAGGGTTAGTGGGTGGCAGGTTGGACCATATTGGTGCCTAAGCACTGTGTAGACTCCAGTTTAAGACCTGAGTCCCCTGACAAATAAGAGCTGGACTTAGCAGGTAAAGTGGGTACTGGCTGAGTACTTCCTTCAGCCAAGATTAAGCATGTGGCAGTGAGGCCTTCACAGGCAGAGCCTCTAGTTGTAGTGGGACTGTTAGTCCACGCTGGGAATAAATGTGCTTTCAGGATGTCACTGTGGTGATATAAGCCATTCCCACCAGCATGGCTCTACAACACCTCAGTGCCTGGTCTGAAAAAATGGAGGGGGGGCTCTCTAATCACAGTGGAACATTTGTCTATGAACTTGGGCCTTTGTTACAACCCAAGTAGCTTGCATTCAGCTTTTAGCGGGTGAGTGAGTGCCATCTTTACTTATGCTCTGTTGCCATTTCCTGGGTTACTCATTGATCCAACTGGTGGTACTTGATGGACCAATGGAGGAGCTGCCTTTGGGAAAGGGAGGTGAAGGGGAGGAGTTACAATATACTGTCAGTAGCAATGCCTCTCAACCTGCCATGGCCCAACCATGGGACAGAAAGTGTGACAGAGACCCAAAATGAAGGACCCAAAATAATTCTTCATGTGAAATGTCCCAACCATCCATGGCCATTGTAGACTAAAGTACATTCATTATAATCCAGGTCACATATATATATATAGTGGCTAGCTGTCTAACCTAGGTCCCTGGATAGAAAATACCATGGGATTCATTCCTTTGGTGTAAATCGCTCTTTCTATAATCTCCATTTTATGATCTTTTCTGTTTGAGGTAAATAATTTACCTCAATAAAAGTGAGGGACGCCAAAGTTGTGTGGAACTTTGTGACTACAATGAGAGAAATTTGAGTAGTGTGTTATGGTTTCAGTTGGATTGGGGAGATTTTAATTTTAAATGCTAACTGGCAAGGATGAGCACATTTGATCCCCCACAGCTGAGAGCTAAAGCAAACAATCCATGGTAAGGGTTAGAAGATGCTCACATTCCTCTCAACCACTATCCCTCATTGGAAGTAAACTTTATTTCTGGCTGTGACCCTCATTCCTATTTTGTGACTGACAAATGGCAGCTGAGCTTTTGGTAGAAATGGGATATGTCTGTGCAATACAAACCAACATCTTATAATCAGGGATCCATGTATGGTGCAATTTCATGGCAGGTGCTGTACCGCAGAATTTATATTTGTCAGAGAATTGTGCTCTGGCATCTCAGCTTTCATGTTTACAAAATGCGATTAGCAATCATGGTAGTGAAGAGAGCTTTGAAAATCTCACACGAGAGTAACTGATGCAATGCTGTCTTCCTGAGTCTGCAAAGAGCCTGAAACAATAGTTCTGAGAGGTGTGATCCACTCCGTTCATCTTAGTGGGTTATTAACTGTGAAGCCCAAAAATAAGTTGATATTTAACTGCTCAGTTACTTCAGTGATGAACATTTTAGCAGAAACATGCTTGATGTTATAAGCTGATATAGTGCAATGGACTATCCTTATACCAGTATAGCTGTGTCCACACTAGGGGAAGAGGGGGTTGTATCACATGAACCACACTGCTACAGTTAACAGGAACAGTCAACATGTGTGGTTAGACAAGCCCTTAGTCACTTTTGAAACTGAGATTTAAGTTCCTAAGTCACGTAGGTGCTTTAGAAAATGTTAACCCGCCATGTCTAGAGAAGCTGCCCCAGAGTCTGCTCCAGTGCTCACTCCTCTCCACAGGGTTAACCTCAGACCTCTTGCAACAACTGATCAGTTTGAACACAGGGAGCTGATTTGAATTTGTTATGGTTAGTTTCAATTTGCTGATCAGACTCCATCCCTTCCCCATTAATCTACTCCATGATCCAGGCAGGACTCAGACAAACAGAGATGAAAGTCCAGTACAGCGTACTGGTAAGAAAATGTCCGCCGGTACACAGCCAACCATACTGGCAGGGCTGCTGATGGGGGGGTGGGGGGGCAAAAGGGGTATCTACCCCAGGGTCTGGCCATTTAAAAGGGCCTGGGACTCCTGGCCGCCGCTGCTACCGTGCCAGCAGCTGGAGCCCCAGGCCCTTTAAATCGCCGCTGGAGCCTCAGGTGGCACAGGCCAGGCAGCGCTGAAGGGCTGGCTGGGGGAGTCTGGCATCAGCCCTGCCCCTTCTGGGGGCCCAGAGCCACTCCCCCACCTTGGCCAGGACCCCAGCCACCCTGCGCACCACCAGCCAGTCCAGCTGCTGGGTAGGGGGTGGGGATACTGCGTCTGTCATGCAACCCTTTGACGCTGACACTGACCCTCTGGTTTTCTCCAGCCAGTCAAGTCCAGCCATGTGGCAAGATGTTCTGACAAACTCTGCCCAGCCTGTCTGCATTTCACCCTCCCAGCTCTGTTGTTACAGCTTTTTTTTTAAAAACTGATCCCTTCTACGTAGAGTGAAGAGTAGGGGTATCCTTATTGGTCCCACAGTTTATCATGTTGTCATCACTACAACGTATGTGGTATAACTATAGATATGCTACCCTGTGTATATATTATATAAAAATAAATACCAAACATAATTTCAGACTTTTTCCCCCCTAAAAATTGGGATTGCTTGTGAAAACAATAAAATATGGTAGCACCATAGACACCATGTGGAGCTGATAGACACATGGGCAAAGATTGGCTCATAGGCAAATAATCCTGAAAGGTGCTTGTTGGAGATAAGTTAATGACTGACAGTGGTTAGATAGGAGGATGAGAAGTAAGTAATTGAATACACAGTGGAGAATGCTCCTGATATCTTTCCAGTCCCTCAGTGTCGACATGGTCTCTGCAGGAGAAGGGAAAGGACACTGAAATTCAGAGGGAGGGATGCATCCCAGCAGAGATGATCTGGTAGGTGAAAACCTCTCATTTTATTTTTTACTGAGCACATAAAAGTTTTTGACTTCCAAGAAGACAAATTTCTTGAGGAAAGAGTGTAAACTGTTTGCAAACAGGACTGAACCTCATTTGACTGACCATGGGGGTGTGCATTGTTGTGTGACAAGGAGAGTTATGAGTTAAAAAAAAAAAAAAAAAAAAAAAAAAACCCCCCTTGTGTTTTTTTCCTGAAAACTATAGTATATTAATATATATGGAAAATTCCTCATTGCTATAAAAATCTCATTTCCAACGATATCCTGGAGCGCAAGGAAAGCAGGCAGTAATTGCTCATTCGCATAATTACAGAAATTTTATTAGCAGGTTAACATGAAGCTACATTTACATAGAGTAATATAGTTACGTGACAGTGCTCCTTACTGAGGCCTGGTCTACACTAGGACTTTAAATTATTTAAGCGTTTTAATAACTAACACTCAACCAACCGCACACACCAGGAAGCCATTTAATTTAATTAGAGCTCTTTGGTTGGTTTTGACCACCCACCCAGGTGGAGTAGCAGGTAAATTCATGATGGCTCTAGTCGGCTAGGCTAGCTGTGGATGGAAATGATGGAAATAGAACTTCGAGCTATCCCCCACCAGTGCACCACTCCTGTTGACGCTGGGACAGCAGTCCAGTCTTCATGCTCTGCCACACCCACACAGGAAAGGAAAAAAATTTGCTTCCTTCCTTTGTCTGGTTAGAATCTCTTCATCACCGTCACGGAGATCCCCTAACAACCTCCCCCATGAACC
This sequence comes from Mauremys reevesii, assembly GCF_016161935.1. Lineage (NCBI taxonomy): Eukaryota > Metazoa > Chordata > Testudines > Geoemydidae > Mauremys > Mauremys reevesii. The sequence continues at coordinate 8,383,809 of NC_052633.1, read as the reverse complement.
GGGAATCAGGATCAGGGGCAGGAGCAGTCGGTAAGTGCTTTAACCAACTTTTATTCTTAATAATACAGGGAATCTGGTGTGTTGTGAAGAGGGGTGTATATATATGGTGGAATGCAAAGACCTGGAATCCTCTGAGATCTCCAAGCTCTCTCCGATAAGCATCAGCAGGAGTGCGGAGCAGAGCTGGGAGAGAGGCTCTGTATTGGGTGCTCGTGATAGTGCCCTTTTTCAAACGGTATTTCGGAGAGTATTCCCCCCAGGCATGGCTCCATAGGTCCACATGGGTTGGTGCTGTCCGTGGTAACGCGCTCTCGCTCTCTATCTCCCTATCATGCGCCTCCGCCAGTGCCAGGAAGGGAGGAACTCTGGCTGAGCAGGACTAGAACTGTTACGTTACGCCTGGTCCAAAGTATTCAGCATTAATAAAGTATTTTACAGAATCAACACCACTCAGCACGCACGCTGCTCAGCACGCAGGCGAGCCAAGGAAGAAAACAGAAGCCCTTTAATGGGAGGGGAGGGAGGAGGCAGGTATCCCACAGTTCCTGCTGTGTAAAAGCATTTGCATTCTTGCTGCTGATCCAATGATTCTTGGTGAATCTCCAAGTGTCGCGGTGTGTGGGGGCATAGCTCGGGAATGGCGCCCCCACCCCCCAGTAGAACCCCAGCCTTACAATCAGCCTATTGGCACATGGGGCAGTGCAAAAGGACTGGTAACCATACCAACTTGCTTGGGACAGGTCGATCAAGGTCGCCTGGTCCTAATTTTTCATGGTAGATGGTGCAGTATGGCTGGTAACCGTCCTCATCATTGCAACAGGGGGCTGAGCTCCATCAGCCCCACCCTTCATTGTAAAGAAAAGATTCAATTGCCCCTGGACTAGCAGAGGGATGATTGGCTCCTCCTCCACACCCCTTAATGTCATCTCTGGACTATCATTACAGCTGGAGGCTTCCTTCCACTCATTTCTCACAAACGACTACCTGTGTCTTATTCATGCATTCTATATTACTTCATCACACAAGTGGGGGGACAATGGTATTGGAACCCAGGAAGGCTGGGGGAAGAACGGAATGAACAGCTGGGGTTGTTTCAGGAGCACACCCTGTGAATAGCATTCAGCTCAAAATTTATGCATGATTGGACAGAGAGCAGCTGTGCTCTCTGGTTCTATGATACAGTGGTTCTCTAGTACAGTTGCCCATATTCTAGGCAGGACTGATTCTATTTTTAGATACCCAAAAAGGAGGGATTGACTCAGGGAGTCATTCCCAAATTTTGCTTTGCGCCCTGGCTGATTGGCCAGGGCACTTATGACAGCACCAAATGGCGAGTGCAAAGGACAGGTAACCATGACCATCTTATTACCGTCTTCTTACCAGTTCATGGTATGGTAGACAGTACAGTATGCCTGGTAACCATTGCTGCTGTCATGCAAAAGCAAAAGCATGCTGCTGTGTAGCGCTGCTGGTCCGCCTCTGTCAGCGGCATCTAGTACACATACGGTGACATACACAAAAGGCAAAATAGGGTCCATTGTTGCCACGCTATGGCGTGTGCCAGGGCATTTCATGGAAAACGTGCTCGAAATGATTGTCTGCTGTTGCTTTCCCGGAGGAAGGAATGACTGGCGACATTTACCCAGAATCCACCGCGCAAATGATTTGTGCAACAGCAGGCACAGGGGTCTCAACAAAAAATTCACAGAGACAGCCTAGACTCAGTTAATTGTTCGCAAAAAAGTATCTTTGCAAGGAATTCACTAACTGTTTCCCATCTCACAGCTTCCACTGTCTCCAGACCTTCCACAGCATCCCCCTCGCAGAGGCTGGCGAAGATTAGGCAGCGAAAGAAAAAGACAAGGGACACGATTTTCGATGAATGTGTGGGCTGCTACCTAGCCGAGGCGGACCAGCAGAGGCAGTGGAGGGAGAAAGTCTCTCTGTACCAGCACTCACACAGCGAATGGGAGGAGAGGTAGTGTGAGGAACACAAGCAGGTGACTCAATCAATGCTTGTACTAGTGAGGGAGCAAACGGACACGCTCCAGCGACTTGTGTATGTTCTGCAGGACCGCTGCAGGACAGAGCCCCCGGCAGTATCTCTGCAACCGCCCTCCCCCACCACAAAGTCACATACCCCCCTCACCCTAAATAACCAGGAGGATGCCCGCCCTGGGCCGTGAATACTGTCACTGCACCCCAGCAGAGTGCTCAAGTAACCAAAAGCTCTCATACCCTACGTTTGCATAAGTCCTTCCCTTCCGGACTCAAACAAGTCCCAATCCCAGTCCCATCCCATAACTGTGTACTTAAGTAATAAAAATACTTTGCTGTTAAGTACTGTTTCCGTCATGTTTTTTCACTGAAGACTGTGTTTGAATGGGGTGCGTGGGGAAGTGCGTTGCTAATTGCATAGGACAGGCACCTTTCCCAGGGTACAGACACGGGGGCCGGATCAGCAGCGGGTCACACACACAGTGCAGTCAGTAGGCACCGTGGTCGGTATGGGAGGTGGTTTCCAGGTTCTGTGTGGGCGGTGGGGATGTGACTTTTTAGCGGGGGAGGGCGGTTACAGATCTTATACAGCGGTCCTTGTCCTGGACCGCTGAGTCACGCAGCAGAGGAATCTGTATCCGTCCTCCTCCGCCACAAGGCCACATAGCCCCCCGCACACAGAATCCCAAAAAGGAGGGATGGCAGGCTCCGTTGAAACAAGCAGTCCGGCAATGCGGACCGCTATAGGAGCAGGAGCCTGTCATTCCTTGAGTTTAGAGGCGGTCTTTACATCAGCGCACACCCTACCCACCACAGTCTGCGTTCCAGTTTCAACCCTTTAACGAAAAGTCATGAATAAAGAAACCTCTCCTCAGTAACAGTGTGACATGTATTTTATTTTTACATGTGTCTTGGAAGTGGGGGAAACGGGGAGAACGGGGTATTTAACCGAAGAGGAGAGTCAACAGTAACTGGGTAAAGAAACAGGGGCAGGTTCAGCTTCTCTGTAAAGAAACTGAACAGTCACAGGTCACACTGCTTGCTGCTCGCTGGTATTTAAAGAGTTCCTTGTCGCTGTCCCAGGCGCCTGTATAGGGCTTCATGAGCAAGTGCATTAGCGGGCAGGCTGGGTCACCGAGGATCACTATAGGCAAATGCACATCCACAACAGTTATTTCATGGTACGGGAAGAAACTACCTTCCAGCAGGCGTCTGAGCAGCCCACAGTTCCTGAGAACATACGCATCAGGAACCTTGCCCGGCCATCCGACGTTCATGTTGGTAAAACGTCCCCTATGGTCCCCCAGTGCTTGCAGAACCATTGAAAAGTAGCCCAATTTCTCAGCAGCTGAATGTGGAAGAGGTGGATGATAAAGTGCGAGGAGGAGAAAATGGCGAGGATCGCAGCGGGCTCCATGCTTGCAGTGCTGTGGCGTCCACGCTGTCACTGACCAGAAAAGTGCACGAACAGATTGCCCGCAGGCGCTTTCAGGGAGGGAGGGAGTGAGGGCGTGATTGACGGTTCAATTACGACAGTTACCCAAAACCACCCTCGACACATTTTTTCCCCCAGCAGGCATTGGGGGCTCTACCCAGCATTCCAATGGGCAGCGGGGACTGCGGGAACTGTGGGATAGCTTCCCACAGTGCACCGCTTCCAAAGTCGACGCTGGCCCCGTTAATGTGGACTCAGAAATTCGAATTAGTGTATTTAGTATGGATACACAAATTCGACTTCATAAGGTCGAATCCACAAATTCGAACTGAGTTGATTCGAAATAGTCTTGTAGTGTAGACAAGGCCTGAATTAAAGGCCATCTTGTTTCTCCTGTCTTACAACAGGCAGCACAACTTTGGTGTTACTGGTAGTAGTTACAGAGAACTAAATGTGAGCAGAGTCAGGATGAGCTCTACCCTGACATCTGGTGGTGAATTATGGCGAGTGTGGAAAAGAATTTCAGGAGCTGATCTTGTTTGTATAGGCACACCCACCCCACCTAGCATAGACCACGGCAGCCTAAAATGGTCACTTCGACAGCTGTGGGATCCCCAATTTCTCTGTTATTGGGGCAGGAGGAATAAAGTGTTGTTACCCTGATTATGTGAATGAGGGACAATGAACCTGTTTTATAACAGAGGATCTCACCATCAACTAAGTAGCACTTGCTAGACAAGGGATATGGGTGCCAAAGTCCAGTGAATTGAAAGAGAGGTTGAGGATTGGTGGACACACACACACACACACACACACACACACACACACACACACACACACACACACACACACACGATAGTATGGGACCCTTTTGAGGGCCTGGAACACCAATTGCATCTCCTGCTCTCTCCGCTGTTGAAGAGCGGAGCTAATTTTGATTCCATTAGGAGTCTATCTAGAGGCTGCTGAGCTGAATTCACTTTGGGCCAATGGTGCACCATCACTGGGGCTCCCCTACTACAAACTGAAATCACTAAAAGAGCTAAACTTACTGAGCTGAGATCACTGTGTGCTAACTAGTGGGAGAGCCTGAAGATCTATCGCTAAGCAGCTGGCAGAGTGAAGCAGTTTGCAGCACGGTTGGAGCAGACCACGGAACAGTGAGCGGAGCCGAGCTGAGCAGTTTGTGGGACAGTTGGAGTGGCCCATGGAACATCGAGTGGTGTGAAGCAGTATGCGGGGACGGCTGGAGCGGCTCACGGGTTGGCTGGAGGAGCAGCACAGCTGGTGGAGTGGAGCCGGTCGTGGTGAAGGCTGCAGCAGAACTTCACGGAGAGGCGGGGCAGTCGGCCCCGGCCCACGTAAGGTGCCCCTTAACACCCTGTGTGTCCCCCTCCCATTTCCACCCAGGCTGGGGGGGGCTAAAACTCTGCAGATAAACTTTTGAACTCTGGGGTGGCACTGACCAAGGACAGAGACTTTTGGGTTGCTGGACTTTGGGGTGATTGGACTTAAGACCTTAAGGAGAAAAGGACATTGCCAAAACTTACTTGGTGGGTCTTTTGCTCATGGTTTATGTTATGAATCCTGTTTGTGGTGTTTCCTCAATATGATGCCACATTGTTTCCCTCCTTTATTAAAAGGATTTTGCTACACTCGGACTCTGTGCTTGCAAGTGCGGAAGTATTGCCTCCTAGAGGCGCCCAGGGCGGGTGGTATGTAATTGTCCCAGGTCACTGGGTGGGGGCTCGAGACAGTTTTGCATTGCGTTATTGAAACGGAATCCCTGGATACTCAACCCAGCCCTTGTTGCTGCCAACTCAGAGGGGCAGAAGGGTTACATAAATACCTGGCCTGGTCCAAAGCCCACTGAAATACGTGGAAAGACTTCCCTTGACTGCGATGGGCTGTAGTGTGTCAGGTTCCTAAAGTTTTGTTTCCATTGTTGTTTATTAAAGCTCGGTGCCTCTTCTGAGGGTGGGTTTTATGCACAGCTACTGCCTATTGCAGTTCAGATTTCCCTTCTCCTTCCAGCCATCATGAGGGCTGGGCCCAGCTAGTCCCATTTCTGCCTGAGGTGAGGGAAAAACCGTAAAGGGGTTTTTCATCTGTCATCCGCAAATGACCATGACCAGAGATGTGGCACTAGATGGGGTGGGATCTGAGTTACTACAGAGAATTCTTTCCCAGCTGTCTGGCTGGTGGATCTCACCCACATACTCAGAGTCTAACCAATTGCCATATTTGGGGTTGGGAAGGAATTTTCCCCCAGGTCAGATTGGCAGATGACCTGGGGGGTTTCCATCTTCCTCTGCAGTGTGAGGCACAGCATACTAAGTTGCTTGTTTGAAGTAGAGTGAATGGTGGCTACTTAAAGTCTTTAAATCAAGATTTAAGGATGCCAGTAACTCAGCCAGAGGTTATGGGGCTATTACAGGAGTGGGTGGGTGAGGTTCTATGGCTTGAGCTGTGCAGGATGTCACATGAAGATGATCTGGCCTTAAAGTCTATGAGAACCTTAGCAAGGGCCCTCAGATCCTGCCTCCCACTGGAGGAACCAGCAAAGTACCCAGCATCATAAATGCCCAAAGAATGGGGCATGGTTTTATCAAATGTTTTGTATTTTCCAGTCTACCAACAGGTGGCTTTTTACACCCACAAAACACCCAGCTGCTTTTTGTGTCTGAGCTCTCCACTTCCATTTGTACTCTGCACAGAAACAGGATTCACCAACAGAGATGGCAAAAGCAAATCTACAGTCTGTGAGAATTTATCACGTGTAATACAAGCTGAGAGCAAGGTTGTCATTAAAGTTGGCTGGGAACCTTCCACCTAAACATTTTTTCATTGGAAAATTTGATTTGTTGAAACCGTTTGTGAAACAGCATCAGGTTCGATGAGATAACTGACTTGAAAAATTGTTGTTTAAAAAAGTTTAGTGATTGTTAGATAAGAAGCAGCAAAGAATCCTGTGGCACCTTATAGACTAACAGATGTTTTGCAGCATGAGCTTTCGTGGTGAATGCCCACTTCGTCAGATGCAGCATCCGACGAAGTGGGCATTCACCCACGAAAGCTCATGCTGCAAAACGTCTGTTAGTCTATAAGGTGCCACAGGATTCTTTGCTGCTTTTACAGAACCAGACTAACATGGCTACCCCTCTGATATTAGATAAGAAGGTTTCAGTTCTGAGTCAAAATGATTTTTAATTTAAAAATTTTAGTCAATTTACACTAGAAAAAAAGGTTAAAAGGAAAAATAGTAAAAAAATCACAATGGAATGTTTTGATTGACCTCAACCAAAATGTTTCAATTGATTCAAACCATTGTTTTTTTGTATTGTGAGTATGCAAAAATTTGAGATTTCACCATTACTTCTATTGGGGACAGGAAAAAAATGGAAATCTTTCCTGATCAGCTTTAGCTGTCTCAGCCATTATTCAGCTGCAGTGAGGAAGATGGCAGAAATAACCCCCCAACCCCTGCTCTTCCCTCCTCCCATTGCAACTCTGGTGAGCACTTCCTGATCCCCCCCGCTGGTGGGCAGATACGTCCCATTGTGAGAAGCTAGGCTGGCTGGTGTTGGAGCAGTTCTGGCTCTGCCCCTGCTCAAGGGCCAAAGTAGCTTGCTGGGGGTGAAGGCTTTTACTCTTCAAAGCAAGGAGAAGCAGAGAAAGAGGTTGGACTGAGTGCCAGTTCATTCTCTGGTCTACGCTGTTGGGGCAATGCAGCTCCTGTGTGCTGCCCCTCATTCAAAGCAGACAGCAATGTTACAACCCAGCCAGATAAGAAATCACACAAATTTCACACTCACTATAACGTTGCCCGTTTGAATATTTCCTGGAAAATTGTATTTTTGAGGCAAAAATTGCCAGGAGGTAGGGCTTGGTGCATCCAAGTGAAAGGAAAATGAATGTGAAGGTAGAGTAGTTTGGCACCTCACTCTCTTTGATGAAATATTACATTTGAAACCCAAATCAACTCCAACTCCTCCCATCTCCTCTGTAGTCATTTTCAAAGTTCAAACTTAACTGTAGAAGGCTGCTGACATATTTATTATCCTTTTTGCAGTGCCATCTGGCAGTTGTGTATTACTGGAAGATTATATATGTCAAATGGGGAGGGAAATATCTTTTCCTGTAACAGTTGTAGAAGCAAAAAAAAAAAAATTAAGAAAAAATCCTGCCAACCATATGGAAGATTTTTTCCGAAACGATCCATCTTGAACAATGAGGAAATGCCACAGCCAACATGCAAAAAGATTTTTTAGATCTTGTACAGGCTGTAGGCTCTGGAGGAGAAAAGGGGAAGGGACTAGACGTGATTACCTGAAGAGCTGACGTGCATCTTATTAAAATTACCTTCCCTGCTGAAAGTCAGCCAGGGAACCTAAACTGATGTGAACAAAGCGAGGCAGCTTGCAGCATGCTATGTGAATCAGAGCAATGGCCTTTCTTTGCCTTCTGGGATTATCGTCATCACATGCCTTGCAAAAGCAATAGGTGTGAACCTACAGTGGATATGAGCCAAGTTTTGAATACTTGTTCTCTGCTTGGTAACAAGGGGGAGTGGAAAATTACTGGCATCTCCTCCTGGCTCTACCCAGTAAATAAGCTGCAGCATTTTTAATAATGAACAAGCAATGTGACCAGGCTGTGGAGTGGAGAAGGAGTTGATTAGGGACACCCTGCACGGTTGGTGTAGTGCATTAGCCTATCACATTTGGAGAGCAGGGTTCAGATCATAGTTTACATCTGCAGTGCCATGGAGACTGATGGTAATAATATGAAACTCTCTCTTTGCTCTTAGGAAGCTCCTTTAATCTCAAAGCACCTTTCCAACAATAACACTCTGTGGGCAAGAGAACAGTATTATCCTTATTCCACAGCAGGGTTAGCAGTGCAGCATTGTCCTCTCGCGGCAGATGGGAACTGTGTAGAATAGATCACATGGTTTGCTCATGGTCACAACAAACTCCCCCCCCCACACCATGGTTTGTCCCCAACACAGAAAAATGCCTTGCACCTGGCCCTGTTTGCTTACATGATGCTTAAATAGATAGCTCTGCCAATGTCCTACAGTCACTTTAGATAGGTGCTTATATGACCTGTGGCATCTTAGCACCTCAGTCCCCAAGAGATCTTACTCCACAGCATCCCTGCAAGAAAGGGAGCATGACCCTAATTTCACAGATGTGGAACTGAGGCACAAGGCTGATTAAATTACTTGTCCAAGGTCACCCAGGGAGACCGTGACTGTGCTGAGAATCAAACCCAGGTCCCCATTGGGCATCTACACCCCTGGAGCATCCTTCCCACTTAACAGTATGCACTTGAGGAGAGGCAGGAAGAAACCTTTGCAAACTTGACAAAAAGAAAGCTCTGGTCAGAGGGCCAGATTGTGAACCCTGTTGGCTCATTGACGGCAATTGGACTTCTTGTGTGAGCGACTGTTCATCAGTTGGAGTGGCTCCTGACAGTGATTGCCCACCACTGAGAGTCCAGAGCTCACAACCTGGCCTAGGAACCTTGGGTGAAACCTAACTCTTTGGAACTACCTCTAGCTTCCATGGGGCAGCACTTGTGCCCCTTGTTTTCAAGGCACAGAAAAGGATAATTTCACTTCTTGGTGCAAAGGCAAACCCAGACCTTCATGTGGGGAGATAGAAAAACACCCCTCAGGGCTATTTAGAGGCGAAGTCAGGGATGGACCTTCAGGCAGCATCTGACCTAATTTTAAAGAGAGGCTAAAATTTCTCCTGTTTTGCAAACAAATCCAGGCTCCTTCCCTCCTGCTTTTTTTGCTCCGTCTTCTTTTGACCATCTTCTGCTGCTTTTAAATAAACAGCACATTTGGTGAGCGAGAGCCTGAAGTTCCCAAGTGAGTCAGTTTGTCCCAGTATTTATTTACCTTTCATCCCAAACAAGCTTTCCACTCTGGGTCTTGCCAGCTTCAGACTATGACATTTCCTCCCCGCACCCCGTCCTCTCGCTCTGATTCAAACCAGTTCAGGCAGCTTTCGTGGTACAGCACTCTGATGTGGTCTGACTTGCAGCAGCCGTTCCCTCCCCACCACCACCCAAGTTTATGTTCTGAACATCGTAAAAATATTTTTACCAGGAAATCTAGCTGAGATCGACATCTTGGTGCAGCTGCCGGGCCCCTGGGATGAGTAGCACGAGATAACCCACTGCATTCCAGAGAGTCTCCACCAATCAGGGGAGTGCCAGCTTTCGTGTAATGGGACTGGCTCGCTATCCCTCTTCTGAGCTGTCTGCCCACTCCCTCCACCCCAAATTTAGACAATATTGCAAACTAGGCTATCGCTTGGCTCCCTGCCTGCCGAAGGGAAACAGTGCTGTGCGTCCGTCATAGGCCCTTCCCACGCCAGCTATTTCCATTACAGATCCCTGCCATAGCAATCCTGTGCTGGGCCACTGCCATTCACAACAGCCAGTAGGCCTGAGTCACTGGTAATGTTTCATTAAGGCCTAATTGCATCACTCAGGATTTTGGGGGGGAGGAAAGGGGTGGAGGGAAGCCAAGAGACATGGGGTTGGTTGTAAATCACTAGAAATCAAGAGTCATTTAGAGTCTCGGTAGGTTTTAAACTGGAGCGAATGAGAGTGCAAAGGCTCGGGGTGCTGTTATGGACTGGGATGGAGGCAGTCATGTCTAGTAGGTAGAGCAGGCATACAGGCTCAGGAATGAAGCCAAGGGTCAGCAGCAGAGTCAACCACCAGTGACCAGAATCAGGGTCCAAGCCAGAATCAGAATCAGGCATCGAAGCTGAGGGTCAGAGGCAGGGTCAGATATCAAACGCCAGAGCCAAGGGTCAAACAGGAGTCAGAGTCAGAAGACAGAGCTAGGGGCGGAGCCAGGACTGGTCCCTGAGGATGGGAGGTGAGGCGTACAGGCATGGTGGGAAGAGGAGCAAAGGCATGAGCCGAGCGGGAACCAGGAACAGGGCTGGATGCTGGAGGCAGGCACAGGCTGGGTCCAATGCAGCCACAACAGAAAACCACCTTATTGTTCAGACAAACTTCCTCTTCCTCCTCCTGGCTCGAATAGTGTAGCTGGATCAACTGTCGAGCAGAGCGATCCTCCAATCGGAGCTCCCGTGGGTGGTGCCTTGGCTGGGGCTATAGCTCTAGTCGCTTCTCAGCCCACCGTTTCAGTAGCCACTGGGTGAAGGCCAGGATGTGGCAGCTCTTGGGGAACTCCCAAGCCTGGGACATCACAGGTGCTAGAGACCCCCCATTAAACAAGATGGCCCTCGATGTGCTGTAAGATGGCAGCAATAATGATCAAAGCCAGTGCTGAGATGACATCCATCTAACAGGGCAGGAGACCAAACTGTGCTATCCACTGGAGAGAGCTAGGATAGACCGATGCAGCTGGGTGGGGCGGTTCGCTGTGCTTTGTGCTGTATCTACAAGGAGGAACTGGTGTGGAGTGCCAATAGCATCCTGGCAAATGGATGGTGGCCTTGCCTGGCTTCTTGGTTAGAGCTGTAGGCAGGTATCAGCACCAGTGCCTTGGTGTGAACGTGCTCTACCTCAGCACTTGTGGACAGAGTAGCCCAATCCAATGGCCGCAGAGGGGACCCTAGACCTATTACAGTGAAACCCTGCTATAACGTGACCTTTGGGGTCCAAAAAAATCCATTGCGCTAAATGCGAGATCGCGCTGTAGCGGGGTTTCAAATCAGTCAGGTTTTCAGTGGTCCCCAAAGCGGTGCATTGAGGTGCACCACCTACTGCCCCTAGTGCCTAGAGCCCAGCAAGGGAGAGGAGCCCCCCGCCTGCTGGGGACAGAGAACTCCGGGGCTGAGGGCACCAGTGCTCTCTGTCCCTGGCAGGCGGGGAGCCGTGGCTCCTCTTGAAGCCGGAGAGAAGCTGCGGCCCCGCGCCTGCCGGGGACAGAGAGCACCGGCGCCCGCAGCCTCGGAATTCTCTGTCCCCAGCAGGTGTGGGGCTGCAGCTTCTCTCCCCTGCCATGGTGTTGGGGACCATTGGTACAGTACCATACTCTATTATACTGTACCTTAAAGGGGAGCCAACCTGCAATCGCGTTATATGCGATTTCACGTTATGGCGGGGTGTGTTATGGTGGGGTTTGACTGTATTTGTATTGTAGTTCCTAGGATCCACACACATGGACCATGACCTCATTGTGCTAGACATTGTACAAACACACGTGGTCTCAACACACCAGCAGCCTATCCCCTACAAAGTTCATGTAGGCCTCTTGCACTGTGTGGGAGCACAGGGACCTTTGCCAGCTTTCAGGTCAGGAGTAAGGTGCTCCATTCTTGGTTGGATTGCCAGTTGGGTGAGCTGTTGCTGCTGCACAGTTACAAAACCTCCTCCTCTTTTTTGGAAAATTCACTGAATGTTTAGCCTAAGGTGACACCCTGTGCCTAGGATCACCTCTTCTTTTCCTTTTTTCTCCTGATCTTAAAATTTCATATGGATGATAGAGCTCTCTGACAGTACTTGAAAATGATAAACAAAAGGACACTTACATACTAGCTCATTGATTGATCTAATGCATTGATGTTAACATCCTCCAGATTAGGAGGCCAGATGGGAAAAAAATACCCACCAACCCCTTAATGGCTATATCTCTTATATAGTGCTGATGCAAGTGAAAGATTCATAGTGCTATTTGAGTCATGTACTGTGATGGCAGGGGCCGTGCAGTCTTGCCCCAGATAGGTCTGTCAGTTCCTGCTATGCATGACCACTACCATCCTTTCCTATGACAGTCTATAAGGTCCCACAGAGTTTTGCCAGTGGATTAGAACCCTGACCTGCAGCACATCCTGCTATTCCTATCCAGCAACTCCTAGTCTGGGAATGAGAGAGTCATCACTAGGTGAGATCATCTGGAGAAATTATGAATCCTCATTGATGTTCTGAAATTGTTGTATCGAGGAACAGCTCATGAATGTAGAGGCACCCATCTGCTGTAGCACATCCCTTCCAGACCAAGGACAATGATCAGTATTTGACTTTAATGGTTGCCTATTCAGGTGGGAAACACCTTGAGATGTGGTTTGGCTGAAGCTAGAAAAAACAGTTGCCTCCATCTCCTCTACAGTGAGCTGCAGTTTGGAGAATGGAAAATCCCTAACAGCAGACAAAGAAGCCAGATGATGGTGATGGGCCATATAAACTTGAACAAGAACAGGAAGCTTTGGGCAGGAGAGGGCATGCTTTTGTAGCAGGGTATCCTGTTTAACTGCAGACCAGCCAAGGGAAAGGAAGCTAGTTGAAAAAGAGACTCCATAACACAGAGGAGAAGCCATGTGTAGGAGAGAGGGACCCTGGACTCTGCCCTAAACCCAAAGAACTGTCCAGAGTGATGAGGAAACTGAGACAAGAAAGTGCTTATAGATTTTTATTATTTTGTCTATGAAAAATGCACTACACAATCAACGATATCCCAGACATACATCGATGATATTTTCATCCTTTGGACAGATGACCTAAACTGCCTCAGATTTCCACCACCCCTTGAACAACCACCACCCACCCATCAAGCTCTCTCTAGAACACTCCCACTCTAGCACCAACTTTCTGGACACCACGATCAACTTCAACACTGGAACTATACAAATGACAATATACAAGAAATCCACAGATCACCACACTTAACTCCATGGATCCAGTAACCACCCCAGACACTCCGTGAAATCTGTTATCAACAGCCAGGCACTCAGAAACCACAGAATATGCTCAGAGGAGAACGTCTGGGATATACACCTTAGCACACTTAAAACTGCCTTCACCAAACAAGGACACTCCACCAGAGAAGTAGATCCCATCAGGAATGGCCCACACAAATACCCTGAAAATGTGCTTCAGTACAGAAAAAAAAAACCCTCTATAACTCCACATCCTTAATTGTCACCTACCCCTACAGTGGAATCCATACAGAGTATCATTAAAGAATTAAAACCCATGCTTAATGGAGACCACATCCTGAAAGTAATCTTTCCTGAACCCTCTCTTCTGGTCTTCAAATTATGCGCCCCCCCCCACCTGCCTTACCAAGCTCATCATCAGAAGCAAGTTCCCCATGGACCAGGACACACCAACTCAAAGGGGCACCAGACTCTGCCAAAACAACAGAACAACCAGCAGACACAGCTCCACTGCTATAATGATCAGCACCCCCCACTACACATCTTTCAAGATCCACAGGTCATACACATGCCTATCATATTGGTGAACCTCATCCAGTGCATGAAATAGACTCACAGAGAAAAATGAGAAGACAAAAAACACCCTTTCACCTGTGGGAGAACGCTTTCCCCAAAGCAATCACTCTATATCTGACCTCTCTGCCCTTATCCTCAAAGGAAACTGCACAACACCTTCAAAAGACAAGCCTGGGAACTTAAATTCATAACTGTGCTAGGCCGGGTCTACACTGGAAAACTATGTGGCATAACTACTGTGATAGACCCAGGCCAGTTGAGTACAGCAGAATAGCAGAAGGCAGATATACTGGCCACTGGATTAAGAGTTTTCTTTTCCCTGACTGACCAGAGCAGGGGCTGCTCCAGGCTAATGAGAACACCTGACTCTAATTAACCTGTAAAGAGTCAGGTGAGGCCATTCAGTTAATGTGACCACTTGACTCTAATTAAGGCCCTGCTGTTACTATAAAAAGGGCTCACTCCAGTCAGGCAAGAGAGCCAGGGAGCCAGAGGAGAGGAAGTGCGGCTGAAGGGCTGGTTACTGAAGACACCCTAAAACATCATTAAAGGAGCTCTAAGGTAAGGGTGAAGAAGGGAGAAGCAGGAGAGCTGTGGGGAAGTGGCGCAGGGAAATGTAGCAACTCTGGCAGTGAAATGTTGGCTGCCAACAACTGCTACCATTAGGGTCCCTGGGCTGGAACCCAGAGTAGAGGGTGGGCCTGGGTTCCCCCCAACCCACCACTACAGGAACAGCTCCTGGAAGGGGAAGTCAGGTCCCTGTCAGGACAGGAGGCTGAACAGAGACTGTGGGAGTTCTCTCACCAACCTCCTTGCAGCCTATGATGAAAAGGGCTCAGTAGACTGTAACCCTGGCCCTAGAGAGAGAAGGGCTACGTGGAGGGTCACAGTGAGCCACTGAGGCTAAGCATAAACCGCCTAGAAGTGCAGGACCCACAGGAGCAAGGTCAGAGCTCTGCCACACTATGTTATTCAGGGGTGTGAAGAATCCATACTCCTGAGCAGCGTAGTTAAGCCAACCTAAGGCTAGGTCTACACTAGAGTCAGGTTGACGTAAGGCAGTTTATTTTGACCTAAGTCTGTAAGTGTCTACACTACAGTGTTGCTCCCACCAGAGTAAGTCCCTCACTATACTAACCTAATAACTGCACCTCTACAAGGCCTGGTCTACACTAGGGTGGGGGGTTGAACTAAGGTACGCGACTTCAGCTATGCAAATAGCGTAGCTGAAGTTGAACTACCTTAGTTCGAAGTACTCACCCGTCCAGACGCCGCGGGATCGAAGTCCGCAGCTCCCCCATCGACTCCGCCACCGCCGTTCGTGGTGGTGGAGTTCCGGAGTCGACGGGAGCGCGTTCGGAGTTCGAACTATCGCGTCTAGATTAGACGCGATAGTTCGAACTCCGAGAAGTCGAACTCTACGCGTCGACCCGGCAGGTAAGTATAGACCTACCCCAAGAGGTGTAGCTTTTAGCTCGGGTGACGCAGTGTCTGTGTAGATACTGTGTTACTTACATTGCCTGGGAGCTCCCTGTGGAGCTGACAGCCAGGCTTCCACACTGCCCCACTTAAGTCACTGCATGAGCTCCTGGCGAGGATGTGCACTGCCGGCAGGAGGAGGATCGTTTGGACATGAAAAACTGCAGTAAATACTGTGGTGGGTGTATGTCCATCTAACATAGGTTGACTTAATTGTGTAGCGTGGACAGCGCTAGGTGAACAGATGACTTCTTCCACTGACCTAGCTACTGCCTCTCGTGGAGGTGGATTACCTATGCTGATGTGAGAATCCTTCCCATCAGCGTAGATAGTGTGTACACTGAGGCGCTACAGCTGTAGTATTTTAAGTGTAGACAAGTCCCTAGACACCAAAAGTCATGGGCTCAACTGGTTTTATAGCTCATTACAGTTTGCAGCCTACTAACCCTCCTTTTGTCCTCTGACTTCAGTGGTGTTATCATTTTAACTGATGCCTTGCAGTGTGTGTTTAATCCCTTCTTAACAATCTGTCCCACCTTGTATTTAGCTGTGACACTCGGATTACTTTTCCCAGACCTGAAGAAGAGCTCTGTGTAGCTTGAAAGCTTGTCCCTTCCACCAACAGAAGTTGGTCCATTCAGAGATATTACCTCACCCCCCTTGTCTCAACCCTATGCAAAGTCCATGTGTCTGTTTGCTTCACTATCATATGCCCCAAAGAAGTGAACTGTAAACCCAGAGTGCCCACCCGGTTGGAGTTCTGAGAAAGGGTGTGTGTAAAAGTGTCCCCTGAGGTCTTTCCCCCAGATGGCAGGAGAACCTGACCGCACCCAGTTACCCACACTGGATGGCTCCAGCCCACTTCTTTACTACACCTCTACCTCGATATAACACTGTCCTTGGGAGCCAAAAAAATCTTACCGCATTATAGGTGAAACTGTGTTACATTGAACTTGCTTTGATCCACTGGAGTGCGCAGCCCCCACCCGAGCGATGCTTTACCACTTTATATCCAAATTTGTGTTCTATTGGGTGGTGTTATATTGAGGTAGCAGTGTATTTACATTGGGGCCCTGCCCTTTGCGGGCCTTTTTAAGTCTCTCCGGATGGGGGATTGAAAGGGAAGTCAAATGTCCCAATGCACTTGAGGGTTCTCCCCTCTTGGGGCCCCTCAAAGCAGGGGGGGAAGTCCATGGTGTTCCCAATACAGCACACACATAGTGGGTTTTGAGAAATCCTTCTGCTTGGGCTGCTGAACTGGGCTTAGTCTGTCTGGCTCATCCTGGGAGTTTACTGCACTCTCCATAGGGTCAAAGTGAAGGTCTCCTGGCTGGGAGTTCTCTCTGCTGCTCCAGGAGTTACTCCAGCAATCTCCTGCTTAGGGCAGTCCTGCCTCCCACCCCAGCTAACTACAGTTTCCTCCCTTTTAAAGGCCTCCTCCCTACCATACAGCATTGAGAGGGCTGGAGGGGAGGCTGTCAAGGCCTCTCTGGCGCCATCCTTGCCAATGTGGGGGTCTATATGCCCTGTCACAGTGTGCTTAAGCTCTGGGTCTCAAGTTCAGTTTCTTTCCCACTAGATCTCAGACTTGCTCACATCAATGCATCTCCCTTTATGATATATTCTGTCAATGCACCCATATTACTCCAATTAGCATCCGTGTCAAGAGGAAATTATACATAAGCTTTTTTCCCCCCACCCAAAATAAGCTTCTGATGTTTGGAAATAAATTACAGTAATACATACCAGCAGGTGTTACCTTTTCAAATTTAGTCTTGTTTATAGCCTGTTACAAGACAACATTCTCATTCCATCAGAGGTAAGCAGATGGCACTTATTAATTTACACTGAAATATACTTTCAATATGTACATTGAAAGTACATTTCTATTGAAAGAAATTGTCCTTAGTTTACCTGACTCCCCAAATACATCATAACACAAACTTTAAATCTGAGATAATATTAACAGGTGTGAGGAGAGCACAGTACTGCAGGGTATGCTTACATTGAAAGGCCTGATTTCCCGGAGTCCCTAAACAGGTTATTCATGCTCTGTAAATTAAAGTTGCTTTGGAAAGAAATGGGCGATTTTAAGCAGGCCCTTTCTACCATGCTCAGTCCTTTGTTGCACCATGAATGGGTTCCCCACCTGTCTTTTCTACTCTGAACAATGTCACAGTCCAGCCCATGACCCAGAATGTATTTCCTATGGGATTTAGTAATGGAGTAACACTTTTTTGCGTGTGCAAAAAACCCACTCGTCAAATAGGGCCAAATGCCTCCGTTTGGCTACTAAACTTGTACCTGAATGTGCACGAGCCCACCCGATGGACTCACTGTGAGTGCTGTAGTATGTTACACCTGTGCAGATAATGGGCTCCGAGCTCATGGTACACCTGGCATATTACCTAGCACTGTAGATCCTCTGGGGTCTGGTCACTGGTGAGTTTCCAGCAAACACTCATATGCATGGCTAGGAGGGAAGGATTGTTTATAGTGGCTCCCTGGGACCGGGGTTTGCACACTGGACCTGCAGCACTCTGACCATGACCCTCTACCATCCTCAGCTAAAAGAACAACTCCTCTAGCAACTAGCTGTGGTAGACTCTTATCTACGGTGCAATGGCTTTGTCAATCACCATGGAAGATCAACATGAGCAGTTCCTAACTCAACCTCTATGGCAGTGGTTCTCAACCACTTTACCATTGTGGGCTGCATATGCAGCTCTCTGTGTTATGTGGACCACACCTATACTACTTGTATGGCCCTGAGGATGTCACATGGGCTGCAGCTGCATGCTGATTGGGCCGCAAGCAGCTCCTGGGTTGAGAGCCACTGCTCTACAGGGCAGTCCAGTATAGGGGTACAAAGGTCCCATCCCATCGGGCTGCTGGGGCCCCATAGCTGGGGCACACTTACTAGTGCATCCCGGTACTGGTCTGTAGGTTCCATTGGCCAGACTTCAGTCCTCTCCTCGGTGGTCTTGAGAGCTCTCAGCCTTGCCCCCTTTAGGGCACAATCTAGCCCTGAATGTTTCACCCAGCCTTTAAAATGCCACTGAAACTTCTGTCCAAGGTCTCTTAAGTCTGTTCATTAGTTAGCGGCTCTTACGTACAATAAACACAGCTATTATCCTGACACTTTGTGGTAATGGTCTCCTAGCAACAGGTCTTCCTCTGAAGGTGGCACTCGCCATTCCAAGGGTCTGTGCTCTCCCTCTGTTTGTACTGCCACTTAATCCTTGTCTCTATACCAGCTGGATTTCCCATCAAAGAGCTTTGATCTCCATAGTCCCCTAGTAGGCAAATAATAAAATATGCTAATGAACCACTGCTCCATATTTCGCTGTAAACCACACGGCATAAAAGGAGACGCTTTCACAAGTGCTCCAGGTTAACAGGCTAGTTCTTCCAAAAGCTGAAACCTCTTCTTCTGCTGGGCATAGAAAACAGTGTCTGTTGGCTGTACCCAGGGCTCTGGCCTATAGCCCTATAATAATGATAGGACTTATATTCTACAGGTGTCGTCATCACACCACAGCCTTTGCTAGCATCTCAGAAGAGATTTCATAGTGCAGGCCTATTACCATTATCTGTATTACAGCAGCACGTAAACCCCAGCCGAGCTCTAGCCCCACATAGTCCTATACCCTGGAGAGTTCACAATCTACATGGACCAGACAAAGATAATCTAGGAGCGGACGCAGAGGCACGGGAAGGCGAAGTGACTTGCTCAAGGTCACCCAGCAGATCTGGGGAAGAGCAGGGAGTGAAATGCAGGTCTCCTCACTCCCAGCCAGGCCCAGCCCTTACTGTCTCTTTTCACGCAAGATGAAGCTGGAGTGAAATCCATGGGCTGAAACGTACTCTGATAAACGAAGTTTAGCTATTCCTGCTATCTAGCACCAGTCAGGCTGGCAGAGCCTATCAGCGAGTGGAGCCCTAGCAGAACCTAGGCAGGTAGATTGTATCAGTGAGGTTTGAACCCAACAGCGAGGCACAAGGAATGCGACACCACCTCGTTTTTGCCCACTGTAAGCAGGAACTAATTGATGGAGATGAAAAGTTGGTACATTTTTACTAAACTCAGAATTTAAAATTTGACCGATTCAAAAACTGCCTATTAAAAAATGTGGCTCCACTGTGAGCAGCGGTGGTTTTAAGAGACTCTGTGACCCTGCGAGGAAGGTCTGTGGTGAAAGGAATAGCTTTAGAGAAGTCAGAGAACAGATTTTAATGAGATGAACTTGCTGCCCTTTCCTTGTTTTAAAGATCCTCGTTTGCCCGTCTGAAAGCACTGTACAATGTCAGCAAGTACCAGCGGCGGGGGGTTATTTTCTTCCCTAGTACAGAGCGAGAGACAGAGAGTGATGAAGAAAGTGGAGTTTTAGTTCCAGTTCTTGGGACACTAGAGTCTGGGAAGATTCCCTTTTGCATGGCTGGGCACAGAGTGACTCAAAGGTCACAGGCTAGAGTGGAAACATTTGAATACCAGACACAGTCTTTATACAAGTATATTCACCTACTGAAACAAGGAGTGAGTGATCCCCTAGTACCAGAGAGGCAGGACCAATAGACCCACAAGGTATGGGCCTAGAGGGTGTGGTTTATAGGAGGCACTGTTTTGCAGAAGTGGGCAGGGGAGCCTGGGAAGAAGTGGGCATTTAGAACCTGGTAGTAGGCCTAAGGGAGAAGCTGCACAAGTGCATCATCTGTCCAAAAGTAAATAGATTGCAGGAAACTTCTAACAGTCTGAAGGCAGGTCGGTGGAACAGTCACTACTGAGGAGCTGCAGCTTGGTTTTCAGTGAGATGAACACATGGTGGGGAACTAGTCTCCAGCTCAGTTTGTTTCCATTGTTGCAAAGTGGTGTTTGCATTTGCAGCTCAGCTGGTGACTCCACTAAAGCATATGCTGATTGACTACACTCCAAGCAGCGATGCATGGGCACGGAGAGACTAAAGCATGTGCAAAGGATGGAAGGTATTCACTCTGTCAGGCTGCATAGAAACAAAGTCTTATGCAAGAATTCTAGTTAGAAGGGATATGGGGTAGAGAGTCATCAAAGCAGATGGACACCGACTAAAGAGCTCTCTTTCCACTACCCTCCACTCTCTGAAAACCAACACATTTGAAAATTGCTGACTAGCTTTGTGGAAGAGACAAGAGCAAATTGGCAGGAAAAGGAACCCCAGCACCTCTGGTGAAATCAAAGGAAGGTCACTTCTTGGTATTAACACTGACTCTCACCAGCTTTGAGGTACAGAACTTGGAAAACAGTAGCCTAGCTTTCCCACCCCAACCATCACAAGAGGAAAACTATGCAGCTCTTGACAGCTAAGAGGAAGGATCGTCCAGGGGTTAGGGTATTAGCTTAGGACATAGGATACTTCATTCAACTCCCTACTCTGCCACAGACTTCTTGTCTGACCTTGCGCAAGTCCTTAGTCTCTGTGCCTCAGTTTCCAATCTGGATGATGGTGATAAGAGCACTGCCCTGCCTCACGGGGGGGGGGGGGGAGAAGGGGTGTGAGGATAAACACACTAAATGTCATAAGATGGTCAGATACTTTAGAGAAGTGTGAATACCAACCAGCATGAATTACAAAAGGAACTGAATGCAACCATTCCAAAAATAGACGGTGAAATGGATGCTTTCCAAAACCAATGTGATCTGAACAAGCAGCAGCATGTTGGAAACCAGAGCACAGGATGGGCACATTTCAGAAATCAAAACAAACAGATAAATAATATGCAGACAGAGGCTGGAAGGAACAGGTGGGGAAAGTCACACGTCTTGCTGAAAGATGTGGAGATATTGTCAACGGTCTCGACCGTGTCCTGTGAGGCTAGTGGAAATGCTACATGGTTTAGAGGGAGCCAACCTGAATTTCTTTTAACGACCCTTAAAGAGGAGGTTGTTTTCTTCTTCCAAAATGACTGACCAGGCCCAGCAAGCACCACAACCCAGCTAGATAATTAGATGTCCCCTACCATCGTCGTGTCTGAGGTTCTCACAGTCACAACTGGCTTTATCCTCACAACATCCCTGTGCGGTAGGGAAGGGGCATTATCCCCTTTTTGTAGATGGAGAACTAAGGCACAGAGCAATATAGTGACCGGCACAAGGTCACACAGGAAGAGTGTGGGCTTCCCAAGAAAGTGAAGCCAAGTCTCACCAAGATATTAAAGTTCTGTGAGGGTGTGTCACAGGGCATTCCCTCAGCTACAGGGTGTGCTGCGCTGGCTGGCCCCTTTGCATGGTCTCTTATTCACAACATCCAACAGGCCATTTCTTTTCCCCATGTGGACCTATAATCTATCGATTCCAAGCTTTGCATAACGCAGTTCAGGCATATGCCAGCAGGAGCCTTCCACCAGCTTTCTTTACCAACTCTCTCAACTCCTTTTACTTCCTGATCCTGCCAATTATATATCCCACCCTTACTGAGGTAATTACTTCATTAGCCCAACCATTGTCCCCAAGTGTAAAAAATCCCCACCACAACAGGTTAATTGGTTCCAATTAAGTCTGTAATCTTCTTCGTTACCCAATTAACAAGAGTTCTACAGATAGCGCTCTGTCACAGCGTGACAAACAAACATGGACAAGGGTGATCCAGCGGACACGGTGTACTTGGACTTTCCAGAAAGCTTTTGACAAGGAACCTCACTAAAGGTTCTTAAGCAAGTAAGCAGTCATGGGATAAGAAGGAAGGTCCTCTCATGGCTCAGTAACTGGTTATAGGAAACAGAGTAGGAATAAAGGGTTAGTTTTCACAATGGACAGAGGTAAATAGCGGGGTCCCCCAGTGATCTGTGCTGGGACCTGTGCTGTTCAATATATTCATAAATGATCTAGAAAAGGGGGTGAACAGCGAGGTGGCAAAATTTGTAGATGATGCAAAATTACTGAAGATAGTTAAGTCCAAAGCTGACTGCGAAGAGTTACAAAGGGCTCTCACAAAACTGGGTGACTGGGCAAGAAAGTGGCAGATGAAATTCAGTGTTGATAAATGCAAAGTAATGGACACTGGAAAAAATAATCCTAACTCTACATACAAAGTGATGGGTCTAAATTAGCTGTTACCTCTCAGAACAGATCTTGGAATCATCGTGAATAATTCTCTGAAAACATTCACTCAATGTGCAGCAGCAGTCAAAAAGGCGAACAATGTTAGGAAGCATGAGGAAAGGGAAAGATAATAAGATATAAAATAGAATGCCACTAGATAAATCCATAGTACGCCCACACCTTGAATACCACCTGCTGTTTTGATCACCCCTCTCAAAAAAGATGCATTAGAATTGGAAAAGGTGCAGAGAAGGACACCAAAAATGATTAGGGTTATGGAACAGCTTCCGTAGGAGGAGAGATCAAAAGGACTAGGACTAGTCAGCTTAGAAAAAAAGACAACTAAGGGGGATATGATAGAGGTCTATAAAATCATGAATAGGGTGTGGAGAAAGTGAATAGGGAAGAGTTATTTACCCCTTCACATAACACAAGAACCAGGGAGCAGCTAATGAAATTAATAGGTAGCAGGTTTAAAACAGGAGGAAGTACTTCTTCACACAGCTCCTGATCAACTTGTGGAATTAATTGCCATGGGATGTTGCGAAAGTTAAAAGTATAATGGGTTCAAAAAGGAATTATATAAATTCATGGAGAATATGGCCATCAGTGGCTATTTGCCAAGATGGTCATGGCTGCAACCCATGTCCTGGGTGTCCCTAAACTGCTGAATGCCAGAAGCTGGAACTGATGATAGGGGACTCAAAATTGCCCTATTCCGTTAATTCCTTCTGAAGTGTCTGGCATTGGCCACTGTCAGAAGAGAGGATGGACCACTGGTCTGACCCAGTATGGCTGTTCTTATGTTCTCCTCTGTCCCAGTCCAATGCCTTAACTAGAGGATACTCCTTCCTTCCCTAATCCAGTCCAGAAATCAAGCTGCCATTGATAACAGCAAAACTATTAAAACAGAAAAGCAGAGCAGTGACTGGATTTTTCATGGAAACTTTATAAAAATCATCCACAATGAGGACACGTCTTCATTTTTCCTGAGCTTATGAAGAATTCTGTACAAGCCAGCAGGACTGTGATCTTGCAGGACCAGGAGAAATTACAGTACCACGGCTTACCTCCTATCACCTGCCAGGCTCAAAGATGGCTCTGATAACATTTGAACATATCAGGACAGGCAAAGGATTTCTTCAACAGCCGCTTAAAAGTTCAGAAAAATTCCTGCCTCAGGAGAGCTGTTAACCCTCAGCTTCCATGGAAAATCAGCAGCTCAATTCCTGCCTCTGGCAAAGCTGCACTCAGCATGAGAGCAGGATGGAAGGAACAAAGGTGCTTTCCACCATCTTTTCCATCCCTGACTTTGGGGCCGGCTGGGCACACAGGGCCATGTGGGGACACGACACCCCAGGGCTGCTGTAATTTGTGTCTGGCTCGTGATAGTCTCCAGGAACCAGACCGGCCGATGGGGTTATTAAGAGCACAGCACACTCTGACCATGCTTTCAGCCCTGAAGGGATGATGCTGAGCTGATGCCATTTCTGGGCTACCTAGAGATTCACTCAGCCATGTTGCCCTTCTGTGCCTCTCACTTAGTGCAAGGAGCCACTGAGGGTCAGGCTCAAGGTCTCCAAAGAACAATATTGGGGCTAAACAAAATTTCAGCTGTCACAAACCGGGTGTAAGAAATACCTGGCTTTAGGTCCCCGTCTTTGCAAATCTGAGCCATCCCTGATAATCTACACATATGAGGCCAGATCCACCCCTATGGTACACCTGTTTGCCGTGCTCTGGCAACGCAAGGCACTATACATACATAACTGGGCTAGTTCACAGCTGCTTTGCCTCACTGCAGTGGCACCAGTGAATAATTTTGAAAACCTGCATTGTTCCCAGAGAGATGGTTTCAATATTGCCAACCCTCCCCAGCATGAAAAAAGGAGTCAGGCCCCACAAAAATCATGCGATATGATTTCTTAAACCAGAGATTTTAATAAATACATGTGGATTCTTTTAATTTGCCTTCTAGTCTTTTAGCCACAAGGGTTCCAATTTCAAGCTTTTCTCACCAACCTAAAATGGTTAGAAACTTCTGCCCTGTTCCTGAAAGGCATTTAGGCACCTGTAGGCTGGTTCCCCTAATCATCAGTTGATAGACAGGCCCCAGTTAGCTTTCTGTCTCTTTCTTCAGGGCTCTGTTTATTCTCTTCCCAAACAAAGCAAAAATGTATATAAAAAGTAACACTAACACTCTGGTTAGGAGATCTGACCGGTGTCCTCTGGCAGCTACTGGATAGGACCCTTTCTGACCCCTGGAAAGCACCACTGGATGAGCCTGTCAGAAAATACACCCCCCCATGGCTGACCTCTCCTTTATATTCCAGCTGAGTGTGGGCCAATCATGAGGTTCTGGCCAGCTGATTCCCAGCACCTGTCTGCTGGGATTCTCCCTGGGGTCGGGTCAGCTACTCCGTATCCCCTCCTCCCTTGGGCTATTCAAGGAGCATACTATGCTGGTATTGCACCTGACTCCCACTGAAATCATGGGAGTTAGGCACCTAAATACTTTTATTTTAAGGCAAGCTAAAATTCTGATGTAGTCACATGACTCCTGGAGCCTCAAGAAAAATCACTAAACATCGCAAGACTTTTGATAAAACCAGGCTCTGCAGCCTCAAGGGGTGACAAATGCTTCCCCCCAGCTCTCTTTCTAGGTCCATAAAACACAGCAGAGGACCACACACTATCCTAATGGAGGACTTCCCTCCTCAGCAGAGCTGCAATAACACTCACTGGATCCAAAGTGGTTCAGGGTTTGGGACCCAGCCTCACAGCAAATCAATACTTGGTCCTGCATTGATCAGCCACTGAGTCTACAAGGCTGTTTTTAACAACCCTGTTAATAACCTCCCCTCCCTTTGCTCTCTGATTGGCTCAGCTCTCATTGCCCACAATGCAAACTTCCTGCACAGCTTCAGAAACAGCTACCAAGCGTGTCTGGTAACTACCACCCCTGTTCTGGAAATTTTCTGGGTCTTTAGCTAACAAAGAGAAGGTCAAAGGGTGACTTGATCACAGGCCTGTAAGTATCTACCTAGAAAGTGTGGGCCCCTTGCTGAATGAGGGAGGGAACCTAGTGACAGAGGATGTGGAGAAAGCTAGTGTACTCAATGCTTTTTTTGCCTCTGTCTTCACAGACAAGGTCAGCTCCCAGACAACTGCACTCTGCAGCATGGTATGGGGAGGAGGTGACCAGCTCTCTGTGGAGAAAGAAGTAGTTCGGGACTATTTAGAAAAGCTGGATGAGCACAAGTCCATGGGGCCGGATGCACTGCATCCGAGGGTGCTAAAGCAGTTGGCCGATGAGATTGCAGAGCCATTGGCCATTATCTTTGAAAAATCATGGCGATCGGGGGAGGTCCCGGAGGACAGGAAAAAAGCTAATGTAGTGCCCATCTTTAAAAAAGGGAAGAAGGAAGATCCAGGGAACTACAGGCCAGTCAGTCTCACCTCAGTCCCTGGAAAAATCATGGATCAGGTCCTCAAGGAATCAATTCTGAACCACTTAAAGGAGAGGAAAGTGATCAGGAACAGTCAGCATGGATTCACCAAGGGCAAGTCATGCCTGACTAACCTAATTGCCTTCTATGATGAGATAACCGGCTCTGTGGATGAGGGGAAAGCAGTGGATGTGCTATTTCTGGACTTTAGCAAAGCTTTTGATACAGTCTCCCACAGTATTCTTGCCAGCAAGTTAAAGAAGTATGGGCTGGATGAATGGACGGTAAGGTGGATAGAAAACTGGCTAGATGGTCGGGCTCAACGGGTAGTGATCAATGGTTCCATGTCTAGTTGGCAGCCGGTATCAAGTGGAGTGCCCCAAAGGTCGGTGCTGGGGCCGGTTTTGTTCAACATCTTCATTAACGATCTGGAGGATGGTGTGGACTGCACCCTTAGCAAGTTTGCAGATGACACTAAACTGGGAGGAGTGGTTGATACGCTGGAGGGTAGGGATAGGATACAGAGGGACCTAGACAAATTAGAGGATTGGGCCAAAAGAAACCTGATGAGGTTGAACAAGGACAAGTGCAGAGTCCTGCACTTAGGACGGAAGAATCCCATGCACTGCTACAGACTAGGGACCGAATGGCTGGGCAGCAGTTCTGCAGAAAAGGACCTAGGGGTTACGGTGGACGAAAAGCTGAATATGAGTCAACAGTGTGCCCTTGTTGCCAAGAAGGCTAATGGCATTTTGGGTTGTATAAGTAGGGGCATTTCCAGCAGATCGAGGGATGTGATCATTCCCCTCTACTCAGCACTGGTGAGGCCTCATTTGGAGTACTGTGTCCAGTTTTTGGGCCCCACACTACAAGAAGGATGTGGATAAATTGGAGAGAGTCCAGCGGAGGGCAACAAAAATGATTAGGGGGCTGGAGCACATGACTTACGAGGAGAGACTGAGGGAACTGAGATTGTTTAGCCTGCAGAAGAGAAGAATGAGGGGGGATTTGATAGCTGCTTTCAACTACCTGAAAGGGGGTTCCAAAGAGGATGGATCTAGACTGTTCTCAGTGGTAGAAGATGACAGAACAAGGAGTAATGGTCTCAAGTTGCAGAGGGGGAGGTTTAGGTTGGACATTAGGAAAAACTTTTTCACTAGTAGGGTGGTGAAGAACTGGAATGGGTTACCTAGGGAGGTGGTGGAATCTCCTTCCTTAGAGGTTTTTAAGGTCAGGCTTGACAAAGCCCTGGCTGGGATGATTTAGTTGGGTTTGGTCCTGCTTTGAGCAGGGGGTTGGACTAGATGACCTCCTGAGGTCCCTTCCAACCCTGAGATTCTATGATGGGCTTCTCAATCTAGCAGAGAAAGTTCTAACATGGTATAATGGATGTTGAAGCTAGACACATTCTGACTGGACACAAGGTGTAAATTTTTAACAATGAGAGTGATTAACCATTAGAACAATTTACCAAGGGTCATAGTGGATTCTCTATCACTGACCACTTGTAAATTGTTTCTAAGGGATCTGCTCTAGGAATTAGTCTGAAGAAGTTCTCTGGCCTGTGCTATCATAGAATATCAGGGTTGGAAGGGACCTTAGGAGATCATTGAGTCCAACCCATTGCTCAAAGCAGGACCAATCCCCAGACAGATTTTTACCCCAGTTCCCTAAGTGGCCCCCTCAAGGATTGAGCTCACAACTATGGGTGTAGCAGGCCAATGCTCAAACCACTGAGCTATCCCTTCCCCCATGCATGATGTCATGCTAGATGATCACAATGGTCCCTTCTGGCCTTGGAATCTGTGTATCTTTCTGAGTTACAGAGCATCTAGCTAAGACACATTTCCTCCCCACTGCTTCTCTCCCCCTCCCCTGCAGAAACAAAGGGCAGGTTGACACTACAGAATTACTTTGGTATAACTACATGCTCAGAGATGTGAAAAATCCACGTCCCCTGAGCGATATAGTTATCCCAACCTAAGCGTCAACATAGACATTGCTATGTTGGCAGGAGAGTTTCTCCCACCGATGGAGCTACCACCTCTCACGGCGGTGTATGAACTAACCTGATGGCAGAGCACTCTTCCATTGGTGTAGATAATCTTCATTAAAGTGCTACAGCAGGACAGCTGCATCCCTGCAGTGCTGATGCAGCATTTTAAGGGTAGAACTGCCCAAACTAAAACACTGCAATATAAAGCATGCGGGTTACACTGCTACATGAGAGGGAAGATGGGATGAGGTGAAAGAAACCTGGGTACATTAGCAAACTAATCCAAAATCCCGCACTGGTTGTTAGCTAAATACTAAAAGAAAGGAGTCAATTAATTATTCATTAATTTAATGAATGAATGACTTAATTAGTTTATTTGTTCTTGCTGATCTTGAAGCCAACAAAACTGTCTGAACCATTATTCCCTCTCAGGGAAAATAAAAGACAATGAAGATACAAAACATTTCCTTGTTCAAATAAGTTTAAAATTAATTAATATATAGCTTGAGTGCTGGCACCTTGGCTCAGATCCTGCAGTAAGATCTGCGTGGGCAAGCCTTAAGCCTATGCAGAGCCTTTTTTACTATAACAGCAGGCAGGGAATCCATTGCAGGATCAGGGCCTTCGGTGCACCATCAGAATTAGAGCTTAGAGAATAATTGATTTTATGGTTTGGGAGCTAAACTGAAAATTCTGGGGGAAAAAAAGTCAAACTTTTTTTAGCTTTTCATTGTGTTTCAGGTCATTTGTGCACGTTTTTCATCTTAGCTTGTTTGTTTTTTTAAACTTGGCAAATTGCTGAACAAAATGCTGTTTCAGAGCAAAAAAACTGAAATGTTTCTTTTCAAAATGGTCTGAACAAAACATTTAGAACTTTTCAGGAGAATACATGTGCAATTTTTTTATGGCCAAAACTATTCAACAAATTCAACTCACAAATAGTTTAGGTGACCACAAAACCATTTTTTTGGGGTGAATTTATTATTTCATAGAATCATTGGACTGGAAGGGACCTCGAGAGGTCATCTAGTCCAATCGCCTGCATTCATGGAAGGACTAAGTATTTTCCAAAAAAAATTGCCCATCTCTAATCACCGATCTTCCCAGATCTAGATATCAATAGCTACACAATGTGATGGCACTGCTGGATAAGTACACCTTAACTGCCAAGACTTCGTTTAAACATATGAGAGGCAAAATTGAAATCATGGCCTGGAATGTACAAAGTCTTAACTCCCTCCTGAGAAGCCCTAACACCTTTTCATCCATCCAAAATCATGATAATCAGCTGAAGTCTCTGACATGAGACTCATTGGAAAAAATGGAGACATTGAATGAAGAAAAGCATTCAGCCTGATTATAGCTCAGGGGTCTTTCACACTCCATGGAAGTTGCTAGTCCAGTCTCTTCTCATTTGAATTACAGTATCTTCAGACATGAATCAGACTCAGATGGCAGAGAGAATTGAACACCTTCAAACAGACAGCAGTATTTGCTCAGTGGCGATCCAATATTTCATCAATTGAGACAATCCTCACTCTTCTAATTACTTTTCTTTTGCTTACAGAATTGCAAACTGCACACTTGGAGATTTCAGTCTAGCTTCTTCAAAAGCATTAGATCAGTCTTCACCTACATGTCAAGTCCACTGAAAATGATTGAACGTGTTCCAGAACTTAATTTAAGGAAAGTGAACGTGAAGAGAATGGAGAGTGAAAAATCTTAAGAAAAACACCAGTAATATCCTTATAACTTTGGTATCTAATGACTGAGGCCTCATTTACACACAGTTTTGTCCCAATCTATTTTGCTTAGGGATGTGATTTTTTTAACTATATGAGTTAAAGTGGTACTACCTGTACTGTGGACTCAGTTATATCAGTAGAAAAGTGCATCATATTGTGTTATGTTCATGGCATGCACTCAGAGAAGTAAGATAAAAACATGAAATACTCTTTCTGGCAGTTTGCAATATAACACCACCCTATTTCTTAGAATCTAGACCCTTAACACACCAGAAACAAAACCAGAGAGAGACAAAGCAGGCTGCTCCCTTGGGCAGCGAGGCCATCCTTGCTCTAGACTGGTTCTTTGCAGACTGATTGCTGAAGTCCCAGATCACATGCTTCCCTATTGAGCCACCTATCTTGCAAGCACGACCAGGAACGTTGGAAACCCCTTACACTTAAAGTGGTAGTTTATAATTTAACAAAGTTTTCAATACCCTACATACCCCTTACACTTACAGGACTAAGATTCTCCAGTGTAAGCACCTTTGTAATGATATAACCATGTCTGCAGTAACAGATTGCGCCTCTTTAACTATACTGGCTTCAAACCACACAGTTAAAGCAGTACAGAAGCTGTGTGTAGACAAGCCCTGAGATTTTCAAAGCTGTGTAAGGAATCCGACTGGCCAGTTCCCATTAAAATAAATGGCAATTTGACATCTAAATCCCATAGGTAACTTTGAAAGCCTCAGTCAATATGTCCTCTCTCTTGGATTATCATTTTGATACCAGATTAGATATTTACACAGCGGGTTTCCTATCTCCCTTGCACTGAAATAATTCCATTGGCTTCAACAGTCCCTCCTAATTTACACCTCCACCTCCCCTGTGGTCAGCATCAGTGCAGCTAACCCAAGGGCAGACAACAGATATGCTGGAGGGGTTCTGTGGTGTTGAGACTAGTGTCTAAGGGCTGAACTTCCCAGTCAGAGAGTGACTGTGACGCTCTTGCTCTTATTGGAACAGACCATGAATAAGCACCTGAAGTGATCACTGAGAGCCCTGAATGACAACTGACCAACACAGGTTCTATTGGCTACAGCAGGCAAAGCCTTAGGAGGATTTGTATGGCAGTGAGGTACACGGAGATAGCTGCAGAAGCATCCTGTCGTCTATAAAGCAGGATCTGTACTGTTGGGGAAGGTCAGCTGGATTCCTGGCTCAGCCAGCCCCTCACTGCCCTTTGCAGGAGATGTCACAGCTCTGTGTTTTACTGCCCTTAGCTCTTCTGTTCACCACACCTTTATCTTTTTCTTTGCTCCCGAGCATCCAGAGAACGCCCTGAACTAGCGAGTGCCTCACATCCTGCTCTGCATTGTCTTCTGATTACAGTGCACCAGCGAGGCAGCAAGGGACATGCCAATGGGGAGCCTTTCATAACCAGCCTGCCCTGGGGATCGAGGTAAATGTTTGGAGGGTATGAGGCAGGTAATGGCACTGAACGCTGATTCAGAACAGTGCCCAGGGAACCTTTACTGTTGTGTCAGTGCAGCCTATTTGCCAAAACAGGAAGTGATCGGGCGCTTTTAAAAAACAACGCTTTAAAAATGGCTGTTATTCCGTTGTTTTGTTGAGGCAAAGCCGTGATGTGACAGGGACGTTGCACAAATCATACTGCAGGCACGGGTCACTAGTTCTGAATCCTATGGGACAGCCAGGGAAACCACCCTCAGCACCAGCTTTCATGTGCCCACTCACCTGTCCTACAGAACAGGTAGGATACAGGCAGTCGGGGAATTATTTGTTTTCTTTCATTAGACAATGGAAAACTGACAGATGAAACAAGGACGTGCCAAGGTATCTGAGTCTTTTGAACCTTTTCTTTCAGTTTTCACAGTATTTTTTTTTTGTAAACTAGCATGTAAAATATGGACTGATCCCAGGTTCTTCTGTGTGGCTCCTCTTCATGCTGCACCTGAGTTGGAGACCCAGAGACCAGTCCTGATGGACTCAGGCAAGATTCCCGTTGACTGGGGACTAGAGACGGGCAGGCATTTTTTTAATAAAATGGATTTTTGTCAGAAAATGCTGTTTCGTTGAAGCCAAACTTTTCATGACAAGGTATCAGTTTGGACAGGAAACTTTTCTCAGGTCCAGGGTGGAATTTCTGGGCAAAACCAGAGCAAGCAGGCAGGAGAATTCCTGATAGTCTGGTGGCTAGGGTGCTCCTTCCCCTATTGCAGACAGGGTTTTCATCTATTGTTTTGCAAAAAATACCTTCCCTGGGTCTCTCCTGATATGTAGCAGGGGAAATACTTGAAATCTCAGAGTTTCCAAGGATGGGAAAGCCATTTACCACCCAGCTGTAATGTGGACTCTTCTGTACCTCTGGCCATTAACAGGAAAGCCTAATCAAGCCCTTTCCTAAGGGGCACCAGATACAGGCCAGGCATGGGATCTTCCTTCAGATCCACAAAGCGAATCTCAGGCCCGATTCTTCTCCCAGTTACACCAGGGTAACGCTGGAATAACTCAGTTGACATGAATGGCATTACTCCGGATTTACACCAACATTCTACTGTCCCAAGAGGCCCAGAACTCCCAGGGAAGAAAAGCTGAACATCACAATTGTGATCAAGTTTATGCTTCAGCCTTTTACCTTGTCCAAACTGTTGTGTTAGCTGCCACAATGGTTGTTTACACTGATCCTGTGCAGCACTGGGTCAGCTAACACAATGGCCAAGGACCACATTCACACTCATGGGCAATTCGTAGCATAGGCCAGGCCAGAGAACGGAATTTTGCCTTTTGACGTGAGCACTGAAGGGTAAGGTTGCAATATTTGGCTTTCAGGAGGGGGAAGAAAATCCGGTGTGACGTTTAAAAGCAGAAGTAGCAAGTGGTTGACAGTTCAGGTCCTCAGCAGAAGCATTTGTACTGAGGCAGCATGGTCCCTGCTCCCTGACAGCGCTGGCTGGCTGTCACTGTCAGCTTTTTTTACCCACGGTGTCAAGCTTGGACATGTTCTAGGCCAGGGGTCAGCAACCTTTCAGAAGCGCTGGGCCGAGTCTTCATTTATTCACTCTAATTTAAGGTTCCACGTGCCGGTCATACATTATAATGTTTTTTAGAAGGTCTCTCTCTATAAGTCTCTATATTATATAACTAAACTAGTGTTGTATTGTAAAGTAAACAAAGTTTTCAAAATGCTTAAGAAGCTTCATTTAATATTAAATTAAAATGTTGATCTTACGCCGCCGGCCTGCTCAGCCCGCTGCTGGTCTGGGGTTCAGTTCACCTAGGCCGGCAGCGAGACCCGGGCTGGCAAGGGTCCGGCAGCTAGAACCCCAGACTGGCAGCCAGAACCCCAGACTGGCAGCCAGAACCCCAGACCAGCAGCGGGCTGTGTGGGGCCAGCAGCCGGGACCCCAGACCAGCAGTGGGCTGAGCAGCTCAGCCCGCTGCCGCTCAGGGGTTCCATCCACCGGCTCCTGCCAGCCGGGATCCCGGCTGCCGGACTCTCTCAGCCTGCTGCCGGTCTGGGGTCCCGGCCCTGCCCACATACAGTGGGTACCTGCCTTCTCCCTGGTTCTGGCCTATTCTCTTCCTCTCTCTGCACTGAGCACAGGGCTGGGGTGAAGGAGCAGGCTCAGGGTTGGGGGTGAAGGGTCTGGCCAGGAGCTAGAATGAGGGAGGGGGCTCAGGGTTGGGGCAGAAGGTTTGGGTGTGGAGCGCTTACCTGGGCAGTTCCCATTTGGTGCAAGGGGTGCAGGTGGGAATGTGTGTGTTGGGGGGTGCAGGAGATCCTGTTTGGTGCTCAGGGTGGGGGTGGGGATGTGGGGGTGCATGAGTCAGGGCAGAGGGCTGGGGGCATGTGAGAGGGGTGCAGGTGTCAGGGCATGGGGTGTGGGGGACCTGGGTATGTGTGTGGGGGGGCAGAGTCAGGGCTGGGATCATGGGGAGTGAAGGAGTCAAGCAGAGGGCTGGGTATGTGTGAGGGGGGTACAGGGCTCAGGGCAGGGACTTAGGGTGTGTGTGGGGCTGCAGGGCTCAGGGCAGAGGGCTGGGGGTGTGTGAGAGGGGTCAGGGCAGAGGGCTGGGGGTGTGGGCTGGGGTCGTGGGGTGCTCACGGCAGGGGGCTGGAGGGGATATGCCCCTAATCCACCCCTTCCCCCTTCCCCAAGGCCCTGCTCCCCGCTTCTTCTCTGCCTCCGCCGGGAGCAGCAAGCACGCTGATTCTGCTCCTTCCCGACCCCCTCCCTCGCAAGGGCCATCAGCTGATTGGCCGGCAGGGAGGGAGGGACAGAGAGGAGGAGGAGGGGCAGGAACCCAGCACACTGCGGGAAAAAGCAGGGGAGCCGGCAAGACCAAGCTTCTGCCCCCTGCCCCTTGCCCCTTGCCCCCACGGGAAGGGGTGGGGGGGCAGAGGGCGCAGAGGAGCGGTCCGGGCCAGGCCGGATTTTTAATGGCACGCTGCTGCCTGCCAGGGCTCTGGTAGGCAGCAGCGTGCCATTAAAAATTGGCTAGCGTGCCGTCTTTGGAACGTGTGCCATAGGTTGCCAACCCCTGTTCTAGTCGCTGTCAGGGAGACTGATTTTTTTGTTGCTTTTGCTTGAGCATCTTCTGAAAAACTAAAAGTCTAATACAAACCTCTGAAAGCCCACATTGTGCTCTCTCCTCTGGCTCCATTTCAGTTGCTACCTTTCCAGGGCTTAAAAAATTACCCTCCACTTCTGCAGTTTCCCTCCTTTCGGAAGTTATTTTTTAATAAATGCTGGAGTGATGGAGCAGTTTGGCTCTGAGCTGACCCTGGATTTTAAACAGCCTTGACTTCTGGGGATTTGCCTTTGATTCAAATCTAATTTCCACCCTCTCAAAAAATCTTCAAATCCCCCTTCCTCCTTACTGAAAACCAGTTTCTTACTTTTAGGGAACAGAACAGAACAGTGTGGTTTACAGACAGAAAAGAATTACTATGAGTTGCTTTTAAAAAAAACCCTGGTATTGATGTGCACCAGGTCTCCTGTTTGCTAGTGGATAATTAAATCAATTAACAAGCATCTGTTTGTTTATTTGTTTCCCTAGTTTATGGATGTAAGCAGTTTGGATAGCAGTTTGTAACCAGGGCCAGCTGTAACTTGCCTGCCGTTATGCTGAACACATGTGAATATTCAGACCACTGCAGCCTCCCTCAAAGGCCAGTGTCACTCCCGTGCCAAATTCAGACATGGTGTGAATGTGGGGCGCTGATTCATGCCAAGGGTATGTGAGCTTCTTGGACTGTGCGGCACATTGGAGCTGAGTTGGGCAGCAATTACATGGCTAGGCTTGGCACAATGGAGAACCCCATTCTCACCAGCCTCCTGCCACAAGCTTCCTCCTTGCCCAGCTTAGGATGTCATCCCAAACTGCTGCTGCAAGCTCCCCTCCTTTCCCAGGGGATAGGCAGCAACAGCAGCCACTAGGCAGGAATCTGGCAGTCAGGACTGGGCCAGGGGAGGCCTGAAAAGGGGACACAGCTGGGCTGGACCATGAGGCTCACAGAGGGAAGTGCTTGCCCTGTGCATCACGTGGAGCCCATGCTTATCATGCGTAGGAACTCAAAAGGGCAGGCATGTCCTCGGGGGCAGAGCTGCTGCAGGGTGCACGAGAGAGGCCAGCATGCCTCGTTCACATCCCCAGCCAGCTCACCCTTCTTCTATTCCGGCTGAACTCCTAAGCTGTACAGGATGGATTTCCTCTCCCAGTGCATCACAGAGTTGGTGCCTCGTCCAGTCGATGGACGAGGCACCGACTCTGTGGAGTTCTTACGTGCCACCAGAGTAGGGGTTCTGCAGGAAAAATGCCTTCCCTAGACGTCTCCCCCCGGGATGCCTACATTTTTTTATTGCCTTCCTTCAGTGTTGCCTGGTCTCCTGCACAGAGCCCCGGGCCTCCTGGACAGTCATTTATGCAGCTCTGAAAGGGATTTTCATGGCAGCTTTTATGGGGCTATTTGCATGGCTGCATCCTGGATGCTTAGACTGAAAGGCCAGAAAGCACCGTTAGCTCCTCAAGTTTGACCTCCTGTATAACACAGGCCATCTTCCAGAAAGGCATCCAGTCTTGACTTGAAGACCTCAAGAGTTGGAGAATCCACTACTTCCCATTGGTAGTTTGTTCCAATCGTAAATCACCCTCAGTGATAAAACTGTGTGCTACATTGCTAATGCCTGGCTTCACTTTCCAGCCCTTGGTTCTTGTTTTGCCTTTCTCTGCCAGATTAAATAGACGTTTAGTACACGGTATTTTCTCCCTGTGAAGAACTAATACACTGTTATCAAGTCAGCTCTTGATCTTCTTTTCGATAAGCTAAACAGATCGAGCTCTTTACATCGCTCACTGTAAGGCATTTTCCCAGCCCTCAAATAATTTCTGCAGCACTTTTGTGTATCTCCTCCAGTTTTTGAACACCCTCTTTAAACCGTGGCCACCAGAATGGTGTGCACTCTTCCACTGCTGGTCTCACCAAGGGCGGGTACAGAGGTAAACTCACCTCCTTGCTCTGACTCACTATGCCCAATGTTTACATGCAAGGATCATCAGATCTTACACAATGCCCCAGCTCTCTGTCTGCCACGTAGATTATTGATGTGTGAGCATGTGCTTGGCAATGCTGTTCTGCCCCAGTCTACCCAAAGAGTTGAGAGGGCACTTTTAGATCTCTACAGAGGTGCCTATGTTCGTTCTAACTGTTCTGGTCAGGTGGGATTGGAAGGAGAGAACCTTGCGAGGAAAGGAGTGACTCTTTCTTCTGAGAGCCTTCATGCATCTAATATACGTACACTCTCCCTCACAGCAGCCAGAAGGAAAACTGAGCCCCAGACTATAATGCAGAAAAACGTAGCAGAAATGGTGCTGCTATCCCCAAAATGGATGTACTTCGGTGGCAGTGTGTTGCTGGCTCTTGGCATCAGTGGCTGCCATTTTGAAAATGCCAGTTGGGGGCTAGCACTTGAAGACTTTGCCGCTACTGACTGTTTCAGGCTGAGAGCCCTAGGGGTTGCAATGTCTCTAGCTGATATTCTGAGGGTCAGGAGCATCTCCATGTGACATTTCCGCTAAGGTGTGTCAGGGTGCCGGTTTCCCTCCTGCATTCTAGCTGGGCTTCTGTTCATTTCACTGAGGAGATGATTGAGGCCCACACCCCTTGCCACTCACCTGTCCGATTTATGCTAGTAGAAACAAGCCTCCTGGCAGACTGGATTCCTCTCCTAAAGGCTCTGGGGTCAGGAGAGTATCCCAGACACTTCTCTCTCACTTCCTTACAAAACGAGACCCTTTCAGCGAAGCCCAAGGGAGAGAACTTGGCATGTGACTTTTTCCATTCAGAGAGAATATCTTCTGGTGATGTCTTTAACATACAAGGAACACAGTGAAAGAAACCTAGGGGCAAGAGAAAAAGGGACTGGCAATATCTTGGAAGAACAAGTTGTGCATTGGCTGCTGACTTGTCTCTTCCAGATGCACCAGTTTTCTTGCAAAGTCAGCAGGATGGGTGTTTACTCCTTTTTTGAAACAGTCAGGTAACTGAGATGAATAATGCCCCAAACCCCCTAACCCTAAATAGGCTCGCTTTGTAAAGATGGTTTGAGGAGGAAAGAAGGTTAGGAACAAAGGAACTGCTAGACTAGATCAGACCCATTTTAGCCCTGTAATTCTGTGTCTGACATTAGCCAGTAGGTGCAAGAAAGTCTGCAATAAGCAATTATGGGATTATTTGTCCTGGGGAACGTCTCTTCCTGACCCCCATTACTTGGAGGCGAGTGCGTGCCATGAAGAAGGAGGGTTTAATATTCATTTCAAAATTCCCGGGTTTCAGTAATTTTATTAGTTAAACTGAGCAACTAGAGCCAATTCTTGTATTAGCTGATTTTTCAGGATGGAACAGTCTGGTTGGCCTTTCCTACTGAGCTACAAATAACATGAAGGATTTTGGCTTCTAATGAAAATCCATTTGAATTTGCAACCTCTAACATAACAAGAGATGGGAAATGAGGCTGTTGCCTGCAAAGACAATTCCTTCGGGTGTGGAACTCTGAAGATGCACTGGAGAGGGACACTACTCTATGCAGCTGAGCAGCATTGCCAAGTGACCTCAGCTGCCTACGAGCCCAGGGGTTACCAATCCTGCCAACGTTACAGCTCCATCTTTGTCCAAAGTAGCCTTGATTAAAAGATGTAAGATGCTAAGTCTGAGAGATCTTAGGCTTTCTCCTTTTACCATCAGAATGCAGCCTGAAACTTACCGAAGATTTCACTAGGAGGCTTAGCTGTGGTCACACTGCATGAGAATACAAATTGGACAATGTAGCTGTAGCCTGAGATCCTACACGACTTATCAGGGTGCTCTGTACAAAAGAAAGAGGGGGTATCATCAGCTGTTTCCAATCCTACCTCAATTGCCCTGTGACCTGGGGAGCCCTGGCACACATCACAGACTTAAAGAAGGGAGAAAATCTGGAGTGACCATTGGTCCATTTGCGGGAAGCCCTCTCTCTTCTCGTTCAGCTAGCATCTCACATCTCTGGGGAGTAAGGGCTCCATCACAGTCTGGGGAGTAAGAGCTGCGTGGTACTTGTCCCCTGAGCCTTTCCCTGCCCATTCCTGTCCTACTGCTGTGACAGCACCGTATTTCTAGAGCCCCTGCAGGCAAATAGAAGATGATCAGCATGACAGTAGGATCCTCTGATAATTCTGAGCACTGATTCTCATCCTCCCTATGCCAACATGAGGCCTGGAAAAAGGATCCCTTCTTATTTATTGCAGATGGGGAGAGACATCATAGTAATAATTGGATGAAAGTTTGCATTAATGGATGGTGCACTGGCTGCCGCCCAAAGCTGCTTAATAGACTCAATTTCCATATGACAACTGAGTGAGCGGTGCAGGAGAATTTCTCTATAAATCACTCTGGCTTTGTTCAGTAAATAAAAGGTACGTTCAGGAATAGTTCAGTGCTGAGAATTACAGCAGGGGTTACTGTTTCCTTTCGGTTCTGTCATTGCAAGGTCTGTAAGCAGCAAAAGTAGGAGTCATTTAGACAACTGGAAGTCCTCATGTTACCCGTCTCCAGCTTGTCCATCTGTGGTCACTTGGTATTTAACTGGGGCTCTCATTGCCAGCCTCTGTTTTAATGCTGGCTACGTTTTGCTGGAATAGTTGATCTGTTGGCTGGTGGGAGCAGATGGTCTCTTTAAAATAAGACAAATGGCTGCCAAGTGCTACTGTTTTTATCCACTGCTGCGATGCAAAGTGGTGTCAGTCTGAGCACATGACACTCAACCAGCAACCTCTGTCTGTCATGCGGCAGACCATGTGCCT
Source organism: Mauremys reevesii (assembly GCF_016161935.1). Taxonomy (NCBI): domain Eukaryota; kingdom Metazoa; phylum Chordata; order Testudines; family Geoemydidae; genus Mauremys; species Mauremys reevesii. The sequence goes on along the minus strand of NC_052633.1, from coordinate 8,345,055 downwards.
GTGGAGGAGAGGAGGTGTGAGAAAAGCATAGTGGGAAGGAAAGAAGCATGGTCTTGTGGTTAAGGAACTAGGCTGCGCTGTAGGAGATCTGGGTTCAGTTTCTGGCTCAACCAGAGACTTCCTGTGTGACTTCCTTGCTGTGCCTCCATTGCCAGCTATAAGGTGAGGATAATGCTCCCCTTTTGCCCCAGGGAAGTTGGGTGGAATAAGTCCAGTAAAGGTGATGGGAGCCAGGTTATAACCTAGCTAGAAACCCTAGAGCCTGCATCGATCTAGTTATTGTTTCTAGCCATGTTTTGGGAAAACTACCGCAGGGCTAAACAAACGTATCCACCAAAGATTGCTATCACTCCCCACCCCTCTCATCCCTCCGGCATGCCCCCAGCCTCCACTGACCCCAGATCTAAATCCACGAGCACCAAGCTCTGAGCCAGTGGGGCAAAGTCAGCAGCGAAGCAACACTGTAAATTGTCTATGTAGAGTGCCTGGCTTTTGGGGCAGGACTCTCTCTCACTATGTGGCTATGCAGTGGCTAATAGTTGGGCTTGCACCCTTTCAACCCAGATGCTTTGTGCATTATGCAGGAATCACTGAGTGGAAGCAGGGGCGGCTCTAGACATTTCGTCGCCCCAAGCACGGCGGCATGCTGCGGGGGGCGCTCTGCCGGTCGCCGGGAGGGCGGCAGGCGGCTCCGGTGGACCTCCTGCAGGCGTGCCTGTGGAGGGTCCGCTGGTCCCGTGACTTTGGTGGACCTCCTGCAGGCATGACCCTCCGCAGGCACGCCTGCGGGAGGTCCACAGGAGCTGCCTGCCGCCCTCCCGGTGACTGGCAGAGCGCCCCCCGTGGCATGCCGCCCCAAGCATGCGCTTGGCGTGCTGGGGTCTTGAGCCACCCCTGAGTGGAAGGTCTCTGGCCTGTATTATACAGGAGGTCACACTAGATGGTCCTTTCCGGGCTAGGAACCTATGAACCCACATGGTGTCTTTAAACATTAGAAGGGGGGAAAACACCTTCAAGAGTCTCTTCTTCTTTGTTAGAGGAGCCCAAGACTTCCATTTCAGGACTCGTTTCTGACTGGGAAATCAGCGACTGAAGAGCAAACTCCCTCCACCTCTTGTGTAGCAGCCCGGAGGCCTCATTCCCAGCCCTCTGCCAGTTCCCATTTCAGCAGGAAGAGGGAAATCTGCTTTCACGGTCCCCCTTCCCCTGCACAATTCCCCTGTTTAATTGCAGTCGCAGAGAGGCTCCCCTTCGCTGTGGGCAGGAGATCAGCTGCCTGCAATCAAGAACTGACCAAGTCTCTCCTGAAAAGGCAGCTGGCGAATATTTCGGACAGCCAGCACTCAAAAAACCTTGACCCCATCTCCTTGCGGCTTTCTGGACAGTGGGCCTGACTCTGATCTCCCTAATCCGTCACCCTCCCGTAGGCTCCCCCGGGGGATCAGCTGGGATTTTACCGTGCTCCTTTCCACAATGTTTCTACTACCAAGTGGATAAATAAGGTGAAGAGAATTTCACTCTGATTTTCTGTTGCTTATTTTTTCCCTCCCCCTTGAGCTCTCTCCCTGCTGTAATGACCTCTACGCTCAAAATCATTAATACACTGGGATACTGACGGGATCAGATCTGACAGGAGAAGGCCTGCTATTGATTTTTGCTTCAGATTTCAGGGGGAAATAATGTTCTAGTTTCTGTCTTAAATTAGTGTGGTGCGCACTGAGTGGGTGAGATCAGAGACTGCATCAACATCACACCGTGTGGGCCATCTAGCTAATGAGAGCTCATCAAAGGCTTTTAAAAAGCCTCCTGGTTTTGTTCCTTTCCCCTCCCCTACCCCCACTGTGCTTTGCTGGGATTGGAAGGGGGCCCTAGAGGCTTCTCTTATTAAAAACAAGCCAATGGCAAGGAGCACAGTCTGACACCAGCAGGGCAGCGATGGCAGGCGCTGCTCCTGTAGTGCCTGGTTGCTAGCAGCATATCTTCCCACGTGGAAGCTCTCTGGGGCAAGGCCTGGCATTTTACCCTGTTTTCGTACAGCACCTAGCACAATGGGATCCTGAGCCAGGATTATAATACAAATCAATAAAAATGAAGGCCATCCCTGCCCAGCTTCTCAGTCTGGACTTCCCCATACCCCAGGGACCCTTGCTTGGGCTCAGTCTTTCTCCTGAAGGTCTCTATGATAGCCTCTCCATGCCACCCCATTGGTCACATGGCAGAGGAAAGGGTATTCAAGCCAAAAAGGGGCATCCTCTTGTTCTACTTCCTACCTATGCTTATTATCTGCAGAAATTAGAAAAAAAATAATAGACAGCCAGCTGCCTTTCATTGTACACTCAGATTAGACATGCTACGGATTCAAAATAGATCCATAAATACTCACCTCTCTTTTCGTCTTCCAGTCTGTCCTTGGTGACAGGCTAGTGGCCAGGTGACCCTTAGACACTGGTAAATTGCTAATTAAAAAACAGAGGCTCTGACCTCTCTTATCCCTTGGAGGAAATTAGATCTGTGGTGGAAGGGTCCTAACATATGTGCTGCTTCCAGACTCACAATTTGACCCTGGGCAAAGCAGTGATACCGATGCGCATAATTTTATCGCAAGTCTCTCGCTATGGGGAGTTCATTTTAAAGCCCCAGCTGATGGAATCAAGCGATTGCATGAGAAGCTCAGCTTGTGTTAAAAACAAAACAACAACACACACACACACTCACAGAGAAATACACACAAACTCACTGGGTTTCTATCCCTCCTGGTTGTGAAGAAAAGTTTGGAAATGTGATGTGCGTGCACCCTAAAAGACTCAGAACCTGAAAGACAAATAAGACCCCACATCTCTTATTTTACTGAGGTTTAAACCACTTTCGTGATTTTTGGCGTCTGACTCCTGATTTGTGAGTGCCTGGGGCTGATGATACTGCACGTATCCTGGTGGTGCCTAAGACAGCCCAGCTTGTGCAAAAAACCAGCAACTAGGACATAATTGTTCAATTTTCAAAGAAGCACCTTTCTGTTGTCTCTCATGCTGAGCCTCAAGCGTGAGAGGCGTTCCCCGTGAACCTCCACAAAAATACTTCCTTACCTTCCTTCAAGCTCTCCTTTGCTGTGAGGCCTACAAAAAAACTTGAGAACAGCTGATGTGCTGAGACCACAGCCTGTGGTGCTGAACAATATTGTCTCACTGTTTCCTTGTGGTCCTTCCCCTCCCCATGGCTCTCCCCATGGCCACACTGAGTGTACCCCATGTCTGTTTGCTGTCTCTTGCATTAAATTGCAAGCTCCTTGGGGCAGGGACTGTCTTTGTGTACTGTGTTTGTACAATGCCTAGCATAAAGGACTCTGGGTCCAGGACTGGAGCTACTAGGCACTATGGCTATATAAATAATAAATATTAATTTGTTGGGGTCCCCCCGTGACTCCAATCTCTTTGAATAATGAAACCACCAAAGCAGCCTCCAGCTTTTGCTACTTGGGTTCTATACTCACCAGTTCCTCCAGCTCTCACACGGAGGGTCTTCACTGGATTAGCATCGCAGCATCTGCCATGGGTCGTTTACGACAAATATGGAGTCAGCATCATCTCGGCATGACAGCCGCATTCAGGATCTGTTTGACCTGTATTCTCTCTGTCCGGTTGTGAAACATGGACACTGTGCCGCTCGGACTGGGCAAAGCTGGAGTTTTTCCACACAAAATGCCAATGTTGTAGATCAGACATAAAGTGGAATGACTTCATTCGTAACGCAGATGCTTATGGTCTCTTCAATCTACAGACTACTGGGTCCATTGTCTGCAGACGGCACCTTATGCTTTTCGGAATGTCACCAGAATGCTGCAAGACATTCCAGCAAAATCAAGTGATTTTTCTACAGCCATGAAGGTTCCTGACCTCCCCAAAAGACACTATCTCAAAAGTTCCTCGGGGGTTTAAAACAAAAAGTCTACCCCAGGATATTTAGGAAGAGTGGGATGGGGGGCGCTCTGTAATCATAGAATCATAGAATATCAGGGTTGGAAGGGACCTCAGGAGGTCATCCAGTCCAACCCCCTGCTCAAAGCAGGACCAATCCCCAACTAAATCATCCCAGCCAGGGCTTTGTCAAGCCAGGCCTTAAAAACCTCTAGGGATGGAGATTCCACCACCTCCCTAGGTAAGTGCTTAACCACCCTCCTAGTGAAATAGTTTTTCCTAATATCCAACCTAAACTGCCCCCACTGCAACTTGAGACCATTACTCCTTGTTCTGTCATCTGGTACCACTGAGAACAGTCTAGAGCCATCCTCTTTGGAACCTCCTTTCAGGTAATTGAGAGCAGCTATCAAATCCCCCCTCATTCTTCTCTTCTGCAGACTAAACAATCCCAGTTCCCTCAGCCTCTCCTCATAAGTCATGTGCTCCAGTCCCCTAATAATTTTTGATGCTCTCCGCTGGACTCTTTCCAATTTTTCCACATCTTTCTTGCAGTGTGGGGCCAAAAATGGACACAGTATTCCAGATGAGGCCTCACCAATGTCGAATAGAGGGGAATGATCACGTCCCTCAATCTGCTGGCAATGCCCCTACTTATACAGCCCAAAATGCTGTTAGCCTTCTTGGCAACAAGGGCATACTGTTGACTCATATCTAGCTTCTCATCCACTGTAGCTCCTAGGTCCTTTTCTGCAGAACTGCTGCTTAGCCACTTGGTCCCGAGTCTGTAGCAGTGCATGAGACTCTTCCATCCTAAGTGCAGGACTCTGCACTTGTCCTTTTTGAACCTCATCAGATTTCTTTTGGCTCAATCCTCTAATTTGTCTAGGTCCCTCTGTATCCTATCCCTACCCTCCAGCGTATCAACCACTCCTCCCAGTTTAGTGTCATCTGCAAACTTGCTGAGAGTGCAGTCCACGCCATCCTCCAGATCATTAATGAAGATATTGAACAAAACCGGCCCCAGGACCGACCCCTGGGGCACTCCGCTTGAAACCAGCTGCCAACTAGACATGGAGCCGTTGATCTAGCCAGCTTTTTATCAACCTTATAGTCCATTCATCCAGCCCATACTTTAACTTGCCGGCAAGAATACTGTGGGAGACCGTATCAAAAGCTTTGATAAAGTCAAGGAATAACATGTCCACCGAGCCAATTATCTCATCATAGAAGGCAATTAGGTTAGTCAGGCATGACTTGCCCTTGGTTTATCCCTGTGACTGTTCCTGATCACTTTCCTCTCCTCTAAGTGCTTCAGAATTGATTCCTTGAGGACCTGCTCCATGATTTAAAAACAAAAGAACAGCTTACAAGAAGTGGAAGATTGGACAAATAACCAGGGAGGAGTATAAAAGTATTGCTCAGGCATGCAGGTGTGAAATCAGGAAGGCCAAATCACACTTGGAGTTGCAGCTAGCCGGAGATGTTAGGAGTAACAAGAAGGGTTTCTTTGGGTATGTTAGCAACAGGAAGAAAGTCAAGGAAAGTGTGGGCCCCTTGCTGAATGAGGGAGGGAACCTAGTGACAGAGGATGTGGAGAAAGCTAGTGTACTCAATGCTTTTTTTGCCTCTGTCTTCACAGACAATGTCAGCTCCCAGACAGCTGCACTCTGCAGCACGGTATGGGGAGGAGGTGACCAGCTGTCTGTGGAGAAAGAAGTAGTTCGGGGCTATTTAGGAAAGCTGGACGAGCACAAGTCCATGGGGCCGGATGCGCTGCATCCGAGGGTGCTAAAGGAGTTGGCCGATGAGATTGCAGAGCCATTGGCCATTATCTTTGAAAAATCATGGCGATCGGGGGAGGTCCCGGATGACTGGAAAAAAGCTAATGTAGTGCCCATCTTTAAAAAAAGGAAGAAGGAAGATCCAGGGAACTACAGGCCAGTCAGTCTCACCTCAGTCCCTGGAAAAATCATGGAACAGGTCCTCAAGGAATCAATCCTGAACCACTTAAAGGAGGGGAAAGTGATCAGGAACAGTCAGCATGGATTCACCAAGGGCAAGTCATGTCTGACTAACCTAATTGCCTTCTATGATGAGATAACCGGCTCTGTGGATGAGGGGAAAGCAGTGGATGTACTATTTCTGGATTTTAGCAAAGCTTTTGATACAGTCTCCCACACTATTCTTGCCAGCAAGTTAAAGAAGTCTGGGCTGGATGAATGGACGGTAAGGTGGATAGAAAACTGGCTAGATGGTCGGGCTCAACGGGTAGTGATCAATGGTTCCATGTCTAGTTGGCAGCCGGTATCAAGTGGAGTGCCCCAAGGGTCGGTGCTGGGGCGGTTTTGTTCAATATCTTCATTAACGAACTGGAGGATGGTGTGGACTGCACCCTTAGCAAGTTTGCAGATGACACTAAACTGGGAGGAGTGGTTGATACGCTGGAGGGTAGGGATAGGATACAGAGGGACCTAGACAAATTAGAGGATTGGGCCAAAAGAAATATGATGAGGTTCAACAAGGACAAGTGCAGAGTCCTGCACTTAGGATGGAAGAATCCCATGCACTGCTACAGACTAGGGACCAAATGGCTGGGTAGCAGTTCTGCAGAAAAGGACCTAGGGGTTACGGTGGACAAAAAGCTGAATATGAGTCAACAGTGTGCCCTTGTTGCCAAGAAGTCTAATGGCATTTTGGGTTGTATAAGTAGGGGCATTTCCAGCAGATCGAGGGATGTGATCATTCCCCTCTACTCAGCACTGGTGAGGCCTCATTTGGAGTACTGTGTCCAGTTTTGGGCCCCACACTACAAGAAGTATGTGGATAAATTGGAGAGAGTCCAGCGGAGGGCAACAAAAATGATTAGGGGGCTGGAGCACATGACTTATGAGGAGAGGCTGAGGGAACTGGGATTGTTTAGTCTGCAGAAGAGAAGAATGCGGGGGGATTTGATAGCTGCTTTCAACTACCTGAAAGGGGGTTCCAAAGAGGATGGATCTAGACTGTTCTCAGTGGTAGAAGATGACAGAACAAGGAGTAATGGTCTCAAGTTGCAGAGGGGGAGGTTTAGGTTGGATATTAGGAAAAGCTTTTTCACTAGTAGGGTGGTGAAGAACTGGAATGGGTTATCTAGGGAGGTAGTGGAATCTCCTTCCTTAGAGGTTTTTAAGGTCAGGCTTGACAAAGCCCTGGCTGGGATGATTTAGTTGGGTTTGGTCCTGCTTTGAGCAGGGGGTTGGACTAGATGACCTCCTGAGGTCCCTTCCAACCCTGAGATTCTATGATTCTATGATTTTTCCAGGGACTGAGGTGAGGCTGACTGGCCTGTAGTTTAAAGATGGGCACTACATTATCCTTTTTCCAGTCATCTGGGACCTCCCCCGATCGCCATGAGTTTTCAAAGATAATGGCCAATGGCTCTGAAATCACATCCACCAACTCCTTTAGTGCCTTCGGATGCAGTGCATCCGGCCCCATGGACGTGTGCTCATCCAGCTTTTATAAATGGTCCTGAACCACTTCTTTCTCCACAGAGGGCTGGTCACCTCCTCTCCATGCTGTGCTGTCCAGTGCAGTAGTCTGGGAGCTGACCTTGTTCATGAAGACAGAGGCGAAAAAAGCATTGAGTACACTAGCTTTCTCCACATCCTCTGTCACTAGGTTGCCTCCCTCATTCAGTAAGGGGCCCACACTTTCCTTGACCATGTTCTTTCTACACATTGTGATGGCTTGTTCCCGCAACCTCAATAAGGATTGTTTAAAATACAGCCAGCTCTCCTGGACTCCTTTCCCCCTCATGTTATTCTCCCAGGGGATCCTGCCCATCAGTTCCCTGAGGGAGTCAAAGTCTGCTTTTCTGAAGTACGGGGTCCGTATTTTGCTGCTCTCCTTTCTTCCTTGTGTCAGGATCCTGAACTCGACCATCTCATGGTCACTGCCTCCCAGGTTCCCATCCACTTTTGCTTCCCCTACTAATTCTTCCCTGTTTGTGAGCAGCAGGTCAAGAAGAGCTCTGCCTCTAGTTGGTTTCTCCAGCACTTGCACCAGGAAATTGTCCCCTACACTTTCCAAAAACTTCCTGGATTGTCTGTGCACCGGTGTATTGCTCTCCCAGCAGATGTCAGGGTGATTGAAGTCTCCTGTGAGAACCAGGGCCTGTGATCTAGTAATTTCTGTTAGTTGCTGGAAGAAAGCCTCATCCATCTCATCCCCTTGGTCTGGTGGTCTATAGCAGATTCCCACCATGAGGTCAACCTTGTTGCTCACACTTCTAAACTTATTCCAGAGAATCTCAGGTTTTTCTGCAGTTTCATACTGGAGCTCTGAGCAGTCATACTGCTCTCTTACGTACAGTGCAACTCCCCCACCTTTTCTGTCCGGCCTGTCCTTCCTGAACAGTTTATATCCATCCATGACATGTGAGTTATCCCACCAAGTCTCTGTTATTCCAATCACATCATAGTTCCTTGACTGTGCCAGCACTTCCAGTTCTCCCTGCTTGTTTCTCAGGCTTCTTGCATTTGTGTATAGGCACTTAAGATAACTTGCTGATTGTCCCGCTTTCTTGGTCTGAGACAGGAGTCCTCCTCTCTTGCACTTTCCTTCTTGTGCTTCCTCCCAGTATCCCACTTCCCCACTTACCTCAGGGCTTTGGTCTCCTTCCCCCGGTGAACCTAGTTTAAAGCCCTCCTCACTAGGTTAGCCAGCCTGCTTGCGAAGATGCTCTTCCCTCTCTTCATTAGGTGGAGCCTGTCTCTGCCTAGCACTCCTCCTTCTTGGAACACCATCCCATGGTCGAAGAATCCAAAGCCTTCTCTCCAATGCCACCTTCATAGCCAGTCATTGACTTCCATGAATGCTCTCTGCTTGGGCCTTTTCCTTCCACAGGGAGAATGGACGAGAACACCACTTGCCCCACGTAGTCTGCAGTGATCTGCTCAAGGTCATTCTTGGCAGTATCATTGGTGCCCACGTGGAGAAGCATGAAGGGGTAGTGATCTGAGGGCTTGATGAGTCTTGGCAGTCTCTCTGTCACATCGTGAATCCTAGCTCCTAGCAAGCAGCACACCTCTCGGTTTTCTCGGTCGGGGCAGCAGGTAGATGACTCAGTCCCCCTGAGGAGGGAATCCCTGACCACCACCACCTGCCTCCTTCTCTTGGGAGCAGTGGTTGTGGAACCCCCATCCCTAGGACGTCCAATCGGTGGAGTCTCCTTCTGCTCTCTTCCCTCAGATGTATCATCTAGTCCACTCTCCGCATTAGTACCTGTGGAGAGAATATGAAAACGGTTCCTCACCTGTATCTCCATTGCTGATACATGGATGCTCCTCTTTCTTCTTCTGGAGGTCACATGTTGCCAAATTTCTTCACTGTCCTGTCCCAGCTGTGCAGCCTGCGCTGATTCTTCAGAATGTTGTGCCCATAGAAGCATATCCTGACGTCTGTCCAGGAAATCTTCATTTTCTCTTATGCAACGCAGGGTTGATACTTGTTTCTCCAGACCTTGAACTTTCTCTTTCAATATGGAGATTGGCTTGCACTTTGTACAGACAAAGTTGCTTCTGTCCTGTGTAAGAAAGACAAATGTGTCACATCCTGTGCAGGTCACAACAGCTGATCGCTCACCATCCATATTACCTTCCTTCTAAGAGCTTCCTCAGGTGTTGCAGTAGCTACTCAGAGACACCTGCAAGATGAAAGCCTCAGTGGGCTCTCCCCAGGCAAACACCCAGTCAAACCCCCTCTGTTAGCCCCTCTGCTGTTTGCCGCTCCGCTGGTTCGCAGCTGACTGCCTTTTTATAACAGGCCCTCTCAAGGGCGCCATTCATACCTCTTTGTTGCCTGTGCAACTGGGGATCAGTGTTATCTCCTAGCTCATGCCACCTATGAGAATGGCCAACAACAATTAGCCCAAATCGCACACTGTGTGGAATGTTATCTCTGTGGAAACGCTGATTCTTCTCCCCATCTCACATCTTTGCAAAATAACTAATGGGCTTGAGGCGTCCAGGTTTGGCTAGGAGTAACCCCCAATGAGAACAAGGCCAAATGGCCAGTGGGAGACTAAGGACTTCACTTCACCCCATAGCAGACACCACAGGGAAGAACGTCTAGAATTAACTCATGAACAACAAGCTTTGTGTGATCAAATACAGTGGCATCCCTTCCTCAGTCTTTGTCTCTTCCCTTGGTGGATGTAAGGGGGATGGACTGGGGACAGATATATCTTGGAAAACCCTACAAAAGCATGAAGACAATCAGCTCACTCTCTCTTGAAGGCGTTCCCAGCCCACAGATATATATCAAACAGTCATGTTTGATTCAGGGTTTTTTTTTTCTGAATTAGTTCTCCTAATCCTATTGGTCACAATTCCAGCCATTAGCCTGGACAGAAGTCAATTTAATCTTCAAAAAGTCTCGGAATGAAATGTGTAGTATTTATTTTTTTCCTATGGAAATTATCATTCTCTATTCTATAAAGCTTCCCTATTCCCACAAAATTGTACAAGTGTCTGGTTAATAGATTTGGCATTCTCCTTCTCCTCACTCCTACCAGCAATAAACTGGAGTGAAGGCTTGGCTATATGGCAAGTTACTGCTTGGGAAGCCAGAGTGTGAGCATTCTACACCAGCTTGCTATGCAGCAATGTGCAGTGTGGACACTACTAGCGCGCATTGAAAGTCCTGGGGTCGGGAGTGTAGCACAGTCCACAGGTGATGTTACTGCACAGCAAGCGGTGCACTCTAGAGTCACACCGTGGCTTGCCCTGTAATAAATTGTAGCAAAGTCCTTCCTTGTTGCAGTTACAGTGTCATCAATGTGATACATATGCTGCATCCATCTCTCATGTGGACATGCCACAGATTGACTGCAGTTTGCATTAAACAGAGATTAGCAGAGTCATTAGCACTGAGTGCCGAGATCCTATTAAAGTGAAGCGCCTGGATATTACAGTAAGACTCATCCTAGCAAAGCTTGTTTGAATCCATGACGGAACGTCTGAATTAGGGATTAAAGTCTCAGTGTTCTTGGGAAGACCAGTGCTCCCAGACTTAACTGGCCATGGTTAAACCTACTCTGACACAAGCTCTGAATCTGGCCCTGCGAGTTTATGCATAAGGCAGCATTAGACTTCAATATACCTATCTACACTCACTTACTAAGGCTTTCCCAAACCAGGCCATAAACAATTTCAGATGCAGCTGTAAATTCATTTCCCATGTCACCCATTGTGGGGCACATATTGGTTATTTAATGGCTCCCCTCTTGGCTCGTATATAAACACTTTCTAAAATGTTGTACATGGGAGGGGTACTGTGGCTTTTGCTCCTTACACAACATAATATGAAGTAACCGCAGAGGCACAACCGGGTCCAAATAACCATGTTTACTGATATATACCACATGGACGGCCCGGCTAACCCTGTTCTGGAACACGATGTGCCCATGGAGGGCTCCTGTCTCTATAAACTACAGCGTGAGGGGAGGGGGGAAATTAAGGAGGAATATCAGGGTAGGAGAACAGTATAAACAATCTGCTGCCTGATTCAGAGACTTGAATCAGGGTCTCCTATATATGAGGTCAGTGCTGGGGCTCTTGGCTACTCTGGGATCAAGAGCTCAAGCTTCCATCCCAGACCTGAGAAACCTTCCTGCTGAAAGTTCTGTCAAAACTGATCCTCCATGAACAGTTTTGGTTTGGACAAATTGGCATTTTTCATGGAAAATGGTTTCTCCAAAAAGTTCCTGCTCAGTGCTAATTATTATGGACAGACGGTTGGATTTTAGAAGGCCCTGGTAATGTAATGAGAGTTGGTTTTTCTCTGTTATCACCATTATTACAATTAACGATAAATTAATAAATACAGAACCCTTATATAATGCCTTTCATCTTCAAACATTCATGTGCTGTGTATAGAACCAAATAAGTGGTAAAGGAAGAGTACTAGAGGCAGGCTCCAGTCAGACTGAATCCTCTTGAAAAACAGAAAGAGCTTTTTATCACATCTGCGTTAAAAACCAACAACAACAGAGGCGAGTCTGCGACATGGCTGCTGGATAGAGGTGCATCTCCTCCCTGCTGCTGGGAAAGCAGAACCTCGTTAGCATAACAGGTGCAGATGTGAGTTAGCGCACTTCCTGCTTAACGTCACTGAGCACCACGATCAGCTCAGTCATTATCTCTAATGAGATGCCCTCCACTCAATACTCAGCTTGAGGGAAACAGGCGTGGATGGAAGGGTTCCAAAAGCAGCCATCTCACCTCTTTTGTTCCCCAAACACTGTATAGAAAATCATGAACCCCCTATTCCGCTGGCTATGGCTCGGTGTACAGGGACAATGGGGAACTCGCCCCAACTCATTGCCCTTGCAGAATGGCTCTGGCCATGCTGAGCAGAGTTCTCCATGCCCAGCTTACTCAGTGCAGTCATGCTGAGCTGCATGGGGGGGGGGGTTAATATTCTGATTTGCAGGATAATAATGCACTAAGTCACTTATCTCTATGAATAACTCATTGGCTCCCTCTTGCCCACTGTGCCAAGCCTGTCGTCACCTTCTGGACTCTGCACCACCCAGGTCATGGCTGCTACCATCTCCACCTCACCCCACCTGGCTCTACTATTCAATGCCCCCTTCATTTCCTTCTCCTGCTGCTTTCTCCATGCCTTCTCACATGCTTGCTCTCGTGCATGCAGCTATCTCTCAGCCTCATTCAACTCCTCAGTTACGCCCTGCCTAACGAGTCACTTCTTCCCAGAGGCCCCAAATGAAAAATAAATAAAGGCATTAAAAGGAAGGATGTAAAAAGGGGGTGAGGGCTCCAATTGGGGGTGCAGGCTCTGGGGTGGGGCCAGGGATCAGGGATTTGGGGTACAGGAGGGGGCTCCAGGCTAGGGCCAAAGGGTTCAGAGTGCAGGAGGCAGCTCCAGGCTGAGGAAGGGAGTTGGGGTGCAGGAGGGGGTTTGAAGTGCAGAGTCCAGGCAGCATTTACCTTAGGCAGCCCCTGGGAAGCAGCATCATGTCCCTCCAGCTCCTAGGTGGAGGGATGGCCAGGAGGCTCTGCCAGCTACCCCTGCAACTCCCATTGGCCGTGGTTCCTGGCCAATGGAAGCTATTGAGCTGGCGCTCGGGGTGGACACAGTGCACAGACCCCCTGTGGCCGCCCCTGAGCTGGAGGGACATGTCATCTGCTTCCCGGGGGCTGCATGTTGCCAGGCAGGGAGTCTACCAGCCCAGCTGTGCCACCAACCAAACTTTTCATGGCCCAGTCAGTGGTGCTGAACGGAGCTGCCAGGGTTCCTTTTCGACAGGTGTTCCAGTCAAAAAATGGATGCCTGGCAACCCTAAATAGAAACAAACCTAAGGGCATCTTCCATTCTGTTCTCTTTGTCAGCTGTAGCTGCACCTTCTCCCCTTAATAAGCCATGAGAGAAACTGAGAATGCAAATGTCAAGAGATGCTTTCTCTGCATAATATACTTCCTGTCATTGTTGTGTTGCTCCTGTTTGTTTTTGTACCCCAACAGAGATCAAACTCGACAGTTTTACAGAGTCATATCGGAATGTCAGCTTCAGCTTTCCTGTTTGGATAAACCCAAAGCTCAAGATGGAATTCAGGAAACTCAAAGATCCACAGCAAACCCATCAAAAAATGGATCAAGATGCATTTGAAGTTAAATGAATGAAACTCCAACAGCCTGCTCTGTTGCCAGCTTTGCTCCACACTCACTGTGAGATCCTAACCAAGACATTTAATTTCTCTGCACCTCAGTATCTTGTAATACGGGCAGAACTCTTACCTCCTGCAGCTGGTAAACTTTTGTGAGACTTCACTAGTGATGGTGTCACGTGCTTGAGATGACGGCATAAACAAGTGCTGTTGGTTCGAACTAAAACCTAAAAGTCAAATGCAAATCAGAACAGAAATTCCTTCTCTCCACACTTGGCGTTTGAGGCTTCTCAGCTCTTAGCCTCCTCTAGAGCAGACTGTGAGCAGGGAGGGATGAGTCTTGCATGCCAGATTTCCCCCTCAAGCAAATTTTATACTGATTCATAGCCATTGTTTAGGCCAGCCTGGGAACACTTTGTGCATAACCTTATTGGCAGCTATGTTAATTGTGTGACCCATCATCTGGGCCCTGAGCAGAGATTCTCCCACTCTAAATCTGCCAACCAGGCATTTGGTAATACTAGAGACAGGCAGTCAAGGGTTAATTGTATTTTTAACCGCTTCTCCAAAAGAGCTAATGTCAGCAAGGGATGCTGGGAAAAGAGGCATCCCCCAACCTCGGCCCCTCCAAAGGGCTAGCAGGGACTAAGAAGTTGCATGTTGTGCTTCCCAGTGTTTTTGGGGTGCGCTTGCAAACACTTTTGCCCTAGATTGTTCGTGGTCTCCCCCAGGTAGGTGCAGTGTGGCACTGTAATCAACCTTCTCAAAGATCATTATACAGTTCTGGTGGTCTAACATATTACGCACACACAAATCTATGTTTAAAAAAACAGATTGCAAAGTCAAGCAGTCAAAAGTATAGCTTGACTTTAGCAAAGCTTTTGATACGGTCTCCCACAGTATTCTTGTCAGCAAGTTAAAAAAATATGGATTGGATGAACGGACTATAAGGTGGATAGAAAGCTGGTTAGATTGTTGGGCTCAACGGGTAGTGATCAACAGCTCGATGTCTAGTTGGCAGCCAGTATCAAGCTGAGTGCCCCAGGGGTTGGTTCTGGGCCCAGTTTTTTTCAACATTTTTATTAATGATCTGGATAATGAGATTAATTGCACCCTCAGCAAAATTGCAGATGACACTAAACTGGGGGAGAGGTAGATATGGTGGAGGGTAGGGAGGGTCCAGAGGGACCTAGACAAATTGGACGATTGGGCAAAAAGAAATCTGATGAGGTTCAACAAGGACAAGTGCAGAATCCTGCACTTAGGACAGAAGAATCCCATGTACTGCTACAGACTAGGGACCGACTTGCTAAGCAGTGGTTCTGCAGAAAAGGACCTGGGGATTACAGTGGATGAGAAGCTGGATATGAGTCAACAGTGTGCCCTCATTGCCAAGAAGGCCGACGGCATATTGGTCTGCATTAGTAGGAGCATTGCCAGCAGATTGAGGGAAGTGATTATTCCCCTCTATTCGACACTGGTGAGGCCACACCTGGAGTATTGTGTCCAGTTTTGGGCCCCCCACTACAGAAGGGATGTGAACAAACTGGAGGTAGTCCAGTGGAGGGCAATGAAAATGATTAGTGGGATGGGGCACATGACTTACGAGGAGAGGCTGAGGGGACTGGGGTTATTTAGTCTGCAGAAGAGAAGAATGAGGGGAGATTTGATAGCAGCCTTCAACTACCTGAAGGGGGTTCCATAGAAGATGGAGCTCGGCCGTTCTCAGTGGTGGCGGATGACAGAACAAGGAGTAATTGTCTCAAGTTGCAGTGGGGGAGGTCTAGGTTGGATATTAGGAAAAACTATTTCACTAGGAGGGTGGTGTAGCACTGGAATGGGTTACCTAGGGAACTGGTGGCATCTCCATCCTTAGAGGTTTTTAAGGTCAGGCTTGACAAAGCCCTGGTTGGGATGATTTCGCTGGGGATTGGTCCTGCTTTGAGCAGGGGTTTGGACAAGATGACCTCCTGAGGTCTCTTCCGACCCTGATATTCTATGATTCTGTGAAAAGATAGGAAATGCCAGAACTACAGTTGCTAGTGCCACCATAATTTAGGCCCCCTGGGCATATTATACAGTCTTTAATTACATAGTCACATACTGTTTCGCCGCAAGCGTCTTTGCCCAGCCAGCCCCAGTGTCTGACCCTCAGTTTCAAGTCCCCGTTGCAGACGTTCTGTCCAGCCAGTCCTTGTCTCCACTCTCCTCCAACTCCCAGTTCCAGTTTCCCCTCAACAGCCTTTAGGCCCAGTTTCCTCCCCTCCCAGGCTCTTCATCCCAATATTTCCCAGCCCACTTTTCACCAGCGTTCTGACACGTGTCCCCTCTGCATTCGAATCAAGCAGCTTCCTCCTCCTCACTGCCTCAGCCACAGGAGAGACGGGCTCCCTGGGCTCAGTTCAGGTGTCCAGACCCAACACAGCCCAGAGCTGCAGTTGCAGGGGAAGTCCTGCTCAGCCGCAGGCTGAAGCATGCTCAGGGCACATGGAATTGTTGTGGAAGGTAGCTGCTAAAATCAAAGAAGTTTCTACTGAGAATATAGAAACTTATTTTTCGAAGGCTTATAACTTGGCTCAATTTGCACAGGTTTTACACAGACAGAAGTGGCTGAGCTCTTTTGACTGAAATTAAATATATGTCACTCTGGGGCAGATACTCGGCCTGGAAAATTTTAGCCCAAACAGTAGAAGTTTAGCTAAGTTATAAGCAACTGAAAACAGGGACTTATGATGGAAAGTGTCAAGCAACCTTAATAATAGGTGGTGCTACCAGCCCCACCCATCACTAACTCAATCAGCAATTACATGTTTCTCTGGCTAGTACTGAGGTTCTGTTTAAACACTGATAGTCAAGTGCCACATAAAATGGTTGTTACTCTTTATTTTGACCAGTATGAAAGCACTTTTTACATTATTTTTGGAATTCTCTGCTAAGAATTGTTAATTACTATTCCTGGTATTCATGCATGTCTTTGAAACAGCTTGCTCTTGAGTTAAGGGGAAGAGGATAAATCTTCACAGTGCATGCACAACGTGCCTCAGGTGACACGTGACCAGGATTCATCACTGAATGTGGGCCACTGGTTGGATCATTAGCTGAAGAGAGCAGAATTCAGGCTGCAGATTAGCAGGGCTAAAGCCAGGACAAAAGCAGTGTTGAGTGAATTCCAATGAGTCACCTAGTAAAATCTCTTCTTCCAGCTTCCCCCTTTCTGCATGTCCCTCTTTCTCTCTGCTTTGCTAAGGACTAATTATAATCCAGTTAGACCACACAAGAATCTAACTTGGCATCACTTGAGGTTGCTGTAGGACATGAATCTTAGTCTAGTGTGAGACAGGTAAAGGACTCTGCTTGTTCCCTGGGAGTAAATCATAGAATATCAGGATTGGAAAGGACCTCAGGAGGTCATCTAGTCCAACCCCCTGCTCAAAGCAGGACCAATCCCTAGGCAGATTTTTGCCCCAGATCCCTAAATGGCCTCTTCAAGGATTGAACTCACAATGCTGGGTTTAGCAGACCAATGCTCAAACCACTGAGCTATCCCTCCCCCTAAATTATTGCTAAACAGCTTCCTGGAGTTCCTTCTTGAGTCTAAATAGGGGCTAGTGGCTCCCATGGGGACAGATTTCCAAAAAAACGCTCAGCATTTAACAACTTCCCCGTAGGCAACTCAATAAAGTGTCCAGATATTCCTAAGAACTCAGCTCCCAGCTGTTCCCATTAATCTGGCTCTTAGTTCAGTGACTAACTAAGGTCTGGGCTACACTATGGGGGGTGGGGTCGAACTAAGGTACGTGACTTCAGCTACGCGAATAGCGTAGCTGAAGTCGACCAGGCGTGGGAGTTTGAACTAGTTCGACTTGATTAGACGCGATAGTTCGAACTCCGAGAAGTCGAACTCACCGCGTCGACCCACGCGGTGAGTATGGACCTATTCTAAGAGCGCAGCTTTTGAAAAGCTGGTCTGAGCCCACAATCATCTCTCCAGTCAGCCTGGGCCTCCTCATGCTAGCAGTAAAATCATCGTACAGCTATGCGAGATGACCTGTAGCAGCTTGTTTCTTGTAGCCTGGTAAACTGCCCTCAATCTTAACCTGCATTACACACACTCAAGAGAATGTGGGCAGTATTCCGGCGCCCTGTTCCAGCAGCAGCAGACTGTGTATTGCTTCTCTTGGAGAGTGCACGATCTTCTTGGGAGGCTCCTCTCCGGTGCTCTCATCAAAGTTTGTGGAGCCACGGCATGCATTTTCCTTAATGTAAGAGAGAGAACAGTGGCTGAGGCCAGGTGACAGCCCAAGAAGCTGCTACTGCTGGGAAGAGATGCCCCAAGTTCCCTAGCAGTTGTGGGGACAGGAGATGATCCTGTGCAGTAAGTCAGTCTGAGATGCTTACAGACGGATCCACAAGGCTCATATGTGGTTCTGAAGTAGGAGTCTTTAGGCCAGCAGAAGGGCCCAGAGAAAGCACTTAGAGTTCAGAGACTCCCTACTGCTGTCTGAGGCTCAGATCATAGAATATCAGGGTTAGAAGGGACTTCAGGAGGTCATCTAGTCCAACCCCCAGACAGATTTTTTGCCCCAGATCCCTAAATGGCCCCCTCAAGGATTGAACTCACAACCCTGGGTTTAGCAGGCCAATGCTCAAACCACTGAGCTATCCCTCAGCACAACAGAGCTCAGAATTCATCTAGGTTCACTGTGTATGTTGTCACTGCAGCAAAGTTTGCATGAAGTTCCCTGCCTTTCTCAACTGTCACCTGATGCATCCAGCCAAGGCTCTGGCCTCCCATGAATTTCCCACCACTGGTGCTGCACTGCAGAAAATTTATTTACAGTGAAATAATGGTAACTCTTTCTCAATGGCACTTTTATTGGTAGAGCTCAAAGCACTTCCTGGTCCTCGCTGTATTTATCCTCACACCTTCATGAAGCAGGGCTGCTGCACCCCAACTGAGGCAGACAGAGAGACTAAGTGATTCGCCCAAGGCCACCTCATGAGACGTCTGTGGCAGAAGAGGGAACTGAAGCCAGGTCTCCCAAGGCCTCAGCTCTTACTTGAACCATTGGACCATTCTAACCTATATCTCCCTTGCCGGAATTTAACCCCATAACTTCTTGTCCTGTCCTCGGTGGTTAAGGACAACAATTTATCACCCACCTCTTTACAACCACCTTTTACGTACTTGAAGACAAGTATCATGTCTCCCCCTCCATCTTCCCTTCTCCAGACTAAACCAACCCAATTTATTTTCAATCTTCCCTCATGGGTCATGTCCCATGTCAGGCACAAGCGCCGCCTTCTCACTGCGCTGGTGTAACCACAGTAGGGATACTGTGCTCAGTTCCAGGCACTGCATCACTGGAAAGTGATTGACAAACTGCATGGGCTCAGAGAGGAGCAAAAACCCACTGAGGGAAGTGGCTGTGTAGGGAGCATTCTGAGGTGTCAGGCACATTCAGTGGTGGAAGAGTGAATTCTGCACCCTGGTTATTCCTGGTGCCGCAAGGTCCACAGGGGCTTCAGGCTACTGGGTACAAAGTTCTCAGTGACTGAACTGGCCTCCAGAGGCCCCAGGAACAGTGTGTGAAGCCACCTCCCCCTCTGCACCAGCCCAATGGGGAGGCTGTTCCCAGAGTTGCAGAGGAAGAGGCCTCACAGCCTGAGTGTGAGGATAAATCTATTAATGCCTGGGAGTGGTTCAGATATTATGGGAAGTACCCTACATAGAGAAGGAAGGTGGGGGTGATATGGTGATACCCTGTGCGTGCACTGAGGCTGTCAGAGGCACCCTAAGTATGCTGATGCCTGTGCAGAGTCAGCTGGTCACCAGCTAGCAGCACCACTGATTCCTCTGTAGGGGAAAAGTATTCTATCATTCCCAATTAGCTTCACTGCTGCTTGAGAAACTTCATTGGCTTTGACAGCTTCCACGTTGAAAACTCCAAAGTATCAATATTTGATAGGGTGGATGATGTTCTGTAGCAAAAAGCATGTCAGTGATGGCAGTTCATCACACAAATTGCTACAAAAGGTTGGGAAAGGGAGGAAAAATGCGGAACACTCAGTACTGCTCGGGGGAGGGAAACGGCATGATGCAGGGATTACAATAAACCCATAAATCAATGGGGGAAGGCAGGGAGCCCACACGTTGAAAGGGCCAGTGAATACAAAGGGAAATGGAGAGATAAGCAATGGCACAGGGTTTTAATAAATACACATGCCTGTTGAAACCCAACTTCTGGATAAATAAGATTCCTAGCAGAGGGTTCTCTGGGGTCGGGCACAAGACGGTGCATAGAATACTTGCAAAAGTCGCATGTTTTGCTTGACACATTAAAGCACAAAAAGGAATCAAAGCTGCACAGCAGAAAACCTAATATTATTTGTCATTCCAGATCAGATCCCTACACCCTTTAGTTGGATATCCTGCATTTAGCAGTGGCTGACATCTGAGGAAGATGGAACACACTATCTAATCCTCGTGAAGGGCAGTGCGCAGGCAGGTGGGGAATGCCTCACCCCACTTCCCAGCTGATGAGCACAGAGTGTGATCACCACAGCACTGCACAGTTATTATCCACTGCCATACAGCAGAACTTGAACCCTGCTAAAAGTCACACAGGAGACGCCATGTGCCAGAGGGTTCCAGCTAACTGCCGCAGACACTCTGCATTCGACTGTTCCTGCTGGTGGAGTGATGTCGCCAACAGGGCGGCAGTAGCAACCCTTCCTGTTGTAGGACGTTCCCCCTGATTCCTTAGGTGAGGGATTAGTCCTGGTTTGGGAGTGACTGCAGCTGGCAGTTGCCATGGTTTCACAGAGTAACTGGCAGGCTTGGAACCAGAAGTGCAGTGCCTCCTGCA
This sequence comes from Mauremys reevesii, assembly GCF_016161935.1. Taxonomy (NCBI): domain Eukaryota; kingdom Metazoa; phylum Chordata; order Testudines; family Geoemydidae; genus Mauremys; species Mauremys reevesii. Next base: position 8,324,602 of record NC_052633.1, on the reverse strand, counting down.
CCACTGGACAAGAGTTAGAGCTATACGCGATGAACAGTCCCTCCCTACAAGGATTTCCTCAGAGTAATGTAGGGCAGGGGGTGACCTTCTGCTCAGAGCCTCTGGTTAAGTATGATGAGAGATGACTAATAGGGTGGTGCAAGGGAGGCTCTCAGTTACAGGTAGGGAGAGATGTGTGACTTACTAACAGCGGCTGCTACAAGCCCAGCTGAGTGGGAAATGTGCATGTGTGTGTGCACACACATGCATGGAGGCATGCACATGCTGACATGTGTGTGTGCACACACATGCATGGAAACATGCACATGCTGCTGCCCTCTAGTGGAAGGATTGGCTGCCTGGATCGGGTATATGTTCATATGACACTAAAGAGGCTGATCTATAAAGAAGTTCTGGATAAAGCTGCATTACTAAGAACTGAGCGCCCTGTTTTTCAGGATCAGAGGAACCCTGCAGTTTACTCCCTAAACTGCATGCGTGAGGTTTTGATGAGACGTGTGAAATCTCCGGCCTTCAATTTGATACAAGCAGTGCTTCCTTAGGGGAGACTGCCGTGTTTTGCCCTTGACTAGCAGAAGACTCCCTGCTGCATGGAGAGATGAGGCCCGCTCTGCAGAAGGGCCAGGAATGATCACGTCGGACAAGAACATGGGAGGGGTCAACAAGAGATAATGGCTACTTGCAGTGAAGCCAGACATTTACAGCGCCTCCTTCTCCACTGGTTATGGATCCTTAATGTCCCACTGCACAGTGGGATGGGGAACATCACAAGAGGGCCAGACCCTGAGCTCGAGCAAAGGACTTGTATGGAGCTACAACATTGTACAGCAGCTGCAGCCTCAGCCCCAGGTGTCCATGGTGTAGGTTAGGGAAGGCTTCACAGAGTAGGAGGGGTAATTCACTTCCCTGCCAAAAGAATGTAGAGCTCAGTGTGTGTATTTAATGTTTGTGCTCTCCAAAGCAATAACGTCCAATGCAATAGATCCCACAGGGAGAGGAAAAGCATCCAGGAGACATTTTCTTCCTGTTAAAGCCTTGGTCACAATGACCTCTATGGATATTTTAAATCATGATGTTTAACTTAAAAAAAATCAAAATAAAAAGAGCTGTCAGTGGGTCGCAAAGCCCTGCTCTGGCTCTGGAGGTTGGTCATGTTTCTTTTTCATGTAACTAGGTAAAAGCCAGCTGATTAAAAAAACCATCATCTTGCAAATGTTACATTACACTCTGCGTTCCAGCTACATCGGGGTTCTCAAACTTCATTGCACCATGACCCCCTTCTGACAACAAAAATTAATACACAGCCCCAGGAATGGGGACCGAGGCCTGAGCCTGCCAGAGCCCCCACCCTCCAGTTGGGAGTGGGGGAGGAAGCTGAAGCCCAAGAGCGTCAGCCCCAGGCAGGGGGCCTGTAACCTGAGCCCTGCTGCCCAGGGCTGAAGTCCTCAGGTTTCTTCTTCGACCCCTAGCAGTGGGGCTCAGGCTTCAGCTCTGGGCCCCAGCAAATCTAAGATAGCCCTGGCGACCCCATTAAAATGGAGTCACAACCCACTTTTGGGGCCCGACTCACAGTTTGAGAACCACTAAGCTACATTATTTCCCTCCATAGAGCAGGTGCTTCAGCCATTTGGGTGAAATACAAAAGGACAGCAAGATGGACGCAAACTCAGAATATAGGGTGACCAGATGAGATGAAGAAAATATCGAGACACATGGGGGTGGGGGTCCGCCGGCAGAGCAAAAAAAAAAGCCGAGTGGTGCTGGCAGAGCAAAAAATTTAAAAAAACAGTGCTGCCGGCAGAGCGAAATATCAGGACAAATTGGGACAACCACCCAAATATCGGGACGTCTGGTCACCCTACTCAGAATATGAGGAAGTCAGATAGAGCCTTAAAAACAGCATTAGAGCTGGTCAAAAGTCGGGATTTCTGTTCCACTGGAAATTCCAACATTTCAAAGTTTTCTTTCGTCTTGAATTGGAATGAAAAGCAGAATTTCTGAAATTTTCTATGAAATGAAAATTCTGAAAAATGTAATTTAGGAAATCCTGAAATTATTTTGTCCAGGAGTTTCATTTCAATAAGGCAGGAATGCTCCAGTTTGTCTTTATTGTTTTGACTATAGTACATTATATTGTCAAAATGACGAGCGTGCACCTTACGGAACTGAAGCACTTTAATAATTTTCCATTGAGAAATTTCAACTACATTGTTGTGTTCCCACAAAGCATTTCGATTGTGTGGAATCAGCAAACCAACCAGCTTTACAGGGCCTGATTGTATCACGCTTTGTCACTCTGTTAATATCTCATTCCGCACATACCCCAGGGAACCAGGCCCTGGGCTAGGACCTATGTCTCTTCTCACCTACTGAAGTCAACGGGATCACTTGCAGAATAAAGGGCTACTTGATGTGAATCTAGGTGGCAGCTTCGGACCCCTAATTCATGAGACTGAGTCATCTCTTCAGACCTGTATTTCTCTTTAAAATCGGTACACGTGATCATCCAACAAAGCTGACAGCGGGCATCTCTCTGCCTGCTGGAGGTTTACCTTTGCAGTACTGCCAACCTGTCAGGGTTCCAAAATCATGAGTCAAGCCCCCCAGATCGTGAGATTTTGACAAATAATGAACGTTGGGTTCTTTGTATTCACCGTCCAGCTGCAGAGGTCACGTTTCCTCCACACTGCTGGGGACTGCTCAGGTCTCTTGTAATCACTGGACTTCAGCAGCTGTGGCTTTAAGCAGAACACCTACTATTGCAAGACTTGCAATACAATCTTGCTAACTGTGCCCTCAACTCCCACTGGCTGCAGGGAGCACTGAGGCGCAGAAGGCTGTAAGGAACTGATCCTGCAGCACTGCATCTGTGGATATGTCAACACTGCGATACAAGACCTGCAGCATGGCCACGGCTGCCCAGGGTCAATTGAGTCGGGCTTGTGGGGTGCAGTGTAGATGTCTGGGCTCACTCTGAGACTCCGTGAGGGGGGAGGGTCTCAGAGCCCAGGCTACAGCTTGGGCCCAAACGCCTACACTGCAATTTGACAGCCCTGCAGTTCAAACCCCATGAGCCTGAGTCAGCTGACCTGGGCTCTGAGCCTCGGGCTGCGGATTTTTTATTGCAGTGTGGACCTACCCACTGAGTCTTGCTGTTGACTTAATTGGGTACATGATCAAGCCCACGTACGATCAGACTGAAGGGATAGTTCCTTGTGACCACCTCAGTTTCTATTGCAGAAGGACTGGTTGTGAAAAGAAAACATTCTCATTTTCATCTTGAAACTCCTCTTTCTAACTGACGATTTGACGTTTCTGCTGGGCTTACACTTAATTATCCTCTTCCATCTGCATTTAATACCCCGTGCTCCGTCAGAGGGCAGAACATGCTTCCTGAATCCAGAAGGACAAGAGTGCTCTGAAACAGCTGCTATATTTAACCAAAAAGTACACTGGGTTGTCATGGCAACCTAGATTCTAAAAATAGACATGCCATATACAGCACAGTCAGTATCAAAGGAAAAACTGCTGGGAGCTAGACATTACTACTTTCAACCCTGATCCAATACAGTACTGACAGCCTCCAATTTCCATTGACTTGGCAGTCTCCTCTGTGAGATCCAGTGCCTTTGTGTGATGGGCCCTTTCCCACCAATAGTGGGTAGCAGAGCACATCAGAGCAGAACAGTGTCAGGCAACATGCAGTGCTAGTCACAGCCAAGGGTCCGGCCAACTGTTCTGCTTGCTGTTACTCTGGCAGCCTGGCATCTTCAGCCATGACCCCCGTGGTGCTGCTGAAGTCCCAAGGCTCCGAGTGCCTAAGCAGATATGCTTCCATGCCCTTTCATGGACGACAGGCTGTGATCGCAGCAGAGACTGCTGAACTTCTTCTGATTCTCTTCCCCCCATAGCTCCAAATCTGCAGGCCCCAAAAGAATGGATTGTAATTTAGTCTGAGCCAGGGAAGCCCTAGTGCCAGTCACTCTAGGCTGAGGGCCAGAAGATCTGCAGGCCCTGCCCTATTTCCCTAGCACCACTTGCATACCTGGGATCTGAATCATGTGCAAGACCTGCATGCTTCCAAAAATTTTGCCTCCCCTTGCACAATAGAAGCCAAGTCTCCTGAGTCCAAATCCAGGGCATTAACCACAACACCATCCTCCCTCTCTGTAATACATATCTTTAAGGAACAAGCTTCATTATCAAAATACCCAAAGGCCATCAGCTTAAACAAGCCAGATGAGCATCTTTTGAAACCTGATAAGTAAAGTGGTACCATCACAGGCTACTCAAGAGCAATAGTTGTTTCTACCATGGTCTCCATGTCTCCAAGTCCCCAGCCAGATCATTAATTTTTTTTTTGACACTGTGCTGCTAAAAGAGGAGATTGTGGTGCCGACTGCTTTTTTCCAGCTATTTGTCCACCTGGATGGGAGAATCAGCTTCTCAGTAGTAACATGCACCTTTTTCTAGCTGTCTCCATTGCAGCATTGATTTGTAGGAAGCATCGAGTGCCTTTATCAACAAGCACCCAGACAATCAACAAACATACAGCTCTTCTTGACTTCCGTATCTTTCTTTCAAAGAACATGTTGGTTTATGTGATGGCACCTTTGAAGATGAAAAGATTTTATACCGTTATTGTGTCAGTGTCACGCCGAGTGGAGGTGATTGTTCCTTTGCTTTTCTTCCTAGGATGTTAGGAATTCGAGCTGGTTGGAATGTTTTTTTCCCCCATAATTTGAAAATGCTGATTTATTGAAAATGACACATTTAGGGGAAACGTGCCACCCTTGATGAAATTTTGTTTCAAAACTAAAGGAAAAACAGCATTTTGTTTTGGTTTTGGAAAATGAATTTGAGGGCGTATTTATTTATAAGATCAAATGTAATAGGAAATTAAAAAAGTCAAAAACAGAATAAAACGTTTCAATTGACCTCATGACAGGGTGAGCTCACCGGGAACCCCTCTCAAGCGGACACACACCTGCCACAGTTTCCTGCCTTCTGAGACCTCAGTAAGTTCACTCAGGCTCTTTTGTCCAAATAATACCCTCTCTTGGGGCCAGCTTATTAAGAAAACATAGTACAGATATTCTATACCAAGAGTCCCAAACATGTATCACTCCAGTGCAAGTAGTCCTTAAGATCCCAAGACATCTCATCTGTTGAGAAGACATATCCCATTCTGGTATCTCCCATCACACATGGTCTCCTCTTCACTCCCTACCTGTCCTTCTGCCAGGACAGAAACATGAAGTTACACCTGGCTAGCACAAGGCACACATTTTTAATGATGAGAGAATTAACTGCTGGAATAATTTACCAAGGGTCGTGGTGGATTCTCAATCACAGGCAATTTTAAAATCAAGACTTTTTTTCTTAAAAGATACGTTGTTGTTCAAAAGGAATTATTTGGGGGAAGTTCTCTGGCCCGTGTGATACAGAAGGTCAGATAATGCCATCACAATGGTCCCTGCTGGCCATGGAATCTATGACTCCGTGTTAGAGCAGTAGCTCTGTGTGCAGACTGCCTTACAGAGTTAAGCAAACGCAATGTGATCCAGGTTTAATCCAGCAGTGCCCAAACAAAGGTTTGCATTGGTGTCGCTATACCGGTAATTAGATTTTCAGTTGAACGGGTGCAACTTCTGCACTTGGACAAGCCCTAAGTAATGGCTCCCTCCTACAGGTCTGTAAGAGCAGGAAGTGTCATTAACACCATTTTACAGAGAGGGAGTCTGTCAACATGAATTTTTCTCAAATTGATTAACTTCTCATCTAGAGTGATCTGGCTTTTAACAGAGGTCTCTTTAAATAGCAATTGTTCAAGTCCATTAACTTCTATCCGAGGATTTTTTGTCTGCTCTCTGGTTTAAGGAGGAAACAGACGACCCAGAATACATAGCGAGTGCCTTTACACAAAATGCTGTCACATGCACCAAGGAAACCAAATGGTCAGAGATTTTTCCATTGGCTTTCCAGTTCTAATCATTGCAGGTGTTCCTTGTATTCCTCCTGGGTACAATTTCAGACAAATGTGACTTTTCACATCGATGGGCGAGGGGAGGCCCCCATTAGGTAACTTGACCATAGTCACACAGTCAGTGGCAGAGCCTAAAATGGACCCCCAATGCCTGACACTCCATTCTGTACTCTAATATTAGACTGCACTTCCTCCCGCTAAGGTCTATGCCTGGCTCCAGCCTCACTTTCACTTCCCTTGTGGTTTACAACAAGACCATGGCCTGTTATAGGTTTTTATTAGAAAGTCCAGAATGATCAGATACCATTGTTAGGGTAACTGGCACTTGACAGGTTGCAAAGCTGGTACTGAGTCCATTGGCCTGCTCTGCATTCCAGTGGATTTAAAGTCCCAGGCAGCACAAAATTTCCCACCGTATGATGTTGCTGTAACTCAGCACATGGAGCCAAAACCTTTCTTTCTCTGACAGTCAGAAACTCTGACTCTGGTTTGCCTCCTGGGTGCCCGCAGAGGGCTGGCAGTAGGAAGTACTTTGTTACTCCCACTATTCTCTTCTGTTTCCCATGCCATGGTGTTGCAAATTCCTCCATAGCCCACACCCTCTCTTTTAGTTGGGGATTGGTCCTGCTTTGTCAGGGGGTTGGACTAGATGACCTCCTGAGGTCCCTTCCTGATATTCTATGATTCTATGATTCTGGCACATGCTGATGGAACACGTCTCTCCTATCAGCCAGGCCTCTGCCAATGCACCTGCCAAATATGTTGTGGTGCTGGCCCCTTGTGCATCTGGGGAATGCCCCACATTTGTAGGCCTGGGACCTAGCCAGGGCAAGATCAAACATTGACATTATGAATGACTTGACATATGCGCAGTGTCCCATTGGACTGTGTGTGTAAAGTTATTCCGTTTGCAGGACTGGAACTTGGGTTGCAATTAACTTCTGGAGTTCCCTGGCTCAGCACCGGAAGGTGCAAATTTCCCAACATGCCTTAGTCCCAGTATGTAAAGCGGCGGTCTGCGTCAGTACAGCTCCAACGGTGGAAGCACTAGGCTGTGCAGACTACCGTGCTCAGGAATCAGTCCATCTTGCAGCAGTAAGATTGCTAGATTATAACCCCCAAGAATGTCGGCAGCCACCGTTGTGGGAAAACAGCTTGTGCAACACATTTTGCCCTCCTCGTTTTTAAACTCAAAAGGCTTTTTTGGTCCGATCTATATTTAACTCCCTTCCAACCCTCTCCTCACGTGTCTCACAATGAGCCTGGAGTTTAGATACATCTTGTTCCCTTAACTGGGAAGCTGAGAGCTATTGGAGGCAGTAAATCATTAACCCTGTCAGGTCATCCAGCATCTGTGGGTGAATGTGGCAGTGCATTGCTCAAATTGACAAGGGCAGGAAACACACCGGCTCCATACCGTGCATGTGTAAATCCAGGGTTATAGCATGCTTAAAAGTAGTTTGTTCTGGTCAAAAGTGGGTATCGGGGGAGGAGATTTAAAAAGTTAGATTTCAAAACAATAAAGGATGTCCTAGTTCCTTAGGCCACACATGCCTGTTCAAGAGTGAATCGGAGCACCTGAATAAGCTTTAGAATACTTGACTCTGGGGGCTGAGGCTTTCAGTGCAGTGCAGGGCGTTAACCCGGTTATTGCTAATGGCGTTTGTGTTCAGAACTCCCTGGGCATTGCTTCAGAGACGTCCATGCCCAGACGGTTAACCTGTCTCACCCGCTGTTTAGCTTTTGCTACTCAGATGCAAAACTGCCTTGTGCAGAATTTCATGGGACACGTAGTGAAGTGCCTGCTCCAGGAGCAACAATTTGCGTGCTGCACTTAGACCTGTCAGCCCTGTGAAAGGAGAACGAGGATGAGCTGTATTTTCTCAAGGAGCGCAGGTCTAAGAGTGTCGCAGCTCCCCTACCCCCCATCCCACACACTGGAGATGAACAAGGGACACTTCAAATGAAGGTGATATGTGGGCCAAGGTTTTAAGAAGTGTGACAAAGTCAGACCTGACACTTGTGGAAGGGTGGTTGAAGGCAGGTGTATCAGTCTGAAAATGGTTAAAGGCCCCTATGAATGGAGAGAGGTTACTGCAGGTTAATTAGGATACCCAAGTCTAAAGGTCACAAGCTGCCCTTTAAAAAGCAGTGGCTCTCAACCTTTCCAGATGACTGTCCAGAGTCTGATTTGTCTTGCGTACCCCTAAGTTTCACCTCACTTTAGCACTTGCTTACAAAATCAGACATAAAAATACAAAAGTGTCACAGCCCACTAGTACTGACAAATGGCTGACTTTCTCCTTTTTACCATAGAAGTATAAAATAAATCCATTGGAATATAACTATTGAACTTAGATTTCAGCGTATAGTATATAGAGCAGCATAAACAAGCCATTATCCGTAGGAAATTTTAGTTTGTACTGACTTCACGAGTGCTTTTTCTGTTGTAAAACTAAATATCTAAATGAGTTGAGGTTCCTCCTGGGAGACCTCTGTGTACCCACAGTTGAGAACCACGGCTTTAAAAATCCTTTTCCAGTGGAAGGAGGGAGGGGAGAAGCAAACTGCAGAAGGATTGTGTGCAGCAAGGGGAAGAAGACCTGTTTTGATCGGAAAGGGGAATGACGTGGTTAGTTCCGTTTGGGGAGAGGGCCTGGGTTCCTAGCTAGCTGGGCCCGGAATAGGTTACAGAGGGTGGCTGGTGATTAGTAGCCAGTATAAGAAGAGGCAGGACTCCGGTAGGAGTTAAGAAATATATTTCTTTAAAGAAGCCCAACTCTAGGGCCTACTCTGTCAATAAACCCATGGGAAGAATGAAACCTCTGGAGCAGGACTGATTTACTCCAGGCCCCCAGTGCCGGAAGGAGGAAGGCAGAGTCCAGATGTGACGAATGAGGTGCATTTTCACAGAAGTTACTGGTGATTTGCGGAGCCCCCCACTAGAGACAGCTGAAAGGAGCCTGACTGGTAGAGAGTGCTGACCCTATGGAAATGAAGCCCCTGAAAGGTGTCTTCGAAACAGCCTACACCCAAACTAGCTTGTCATTTTTTAAATCTGGATTGTGAGGCATAACAAACGTACCCCAGTCACAAAGTGCCTTGGTCGATGGCCCAAACAACAGCAGGGCAGCCAAAGATTTGTGGATGAACTTGGTTGTCCCTGGCTCCCCCTGACCAGAGTCGTGCCCAACTCCTCAGCATCCTGGGGGCTTATAAACAAGCACTGCCTGACACAATGAGCCACAACTTCCTAGGCAGCTCTAGACAGGGTGCCAAGCCATGCAACAGGCTGGGTCTCAAGAAGAGCCCTCCATCCCCATCAGGGGACCTGTCTTGCCTGTGCTGCATAAGGAAAATCTTACAGGGATTTTTGTTTTCACAAGAAACAGCCAAATCGCTAAAACATAGTGCACCCTTCTGTGGTGGTGTTAATAGGACTGGCCTTTGCCTCTTTGCTGGTCAGCATAGCAAATCCCGGAATAAAAGTGGGTTTCCCCTGAAGAGCTGAGCTCTAGAGATTTTCTCCAAAGCATGTCTTTAATTTCATCTGCCAAGAGGAAACCAACGGTCAGTGCTCATGAAGTAATGAAAAGGTCAGCTCCCAGACTGCTGCACTGGGCAGCACAGTATGGGGAGGAAGTGACCAGCTCTCTGTGGAGAAAGAAGTGGTTCAGGACTATTTAGATAAGTTGGATGAGCACAAGTCCATGGGGCAGGATGCACTGCATCAAGGGTGCTAACGGAGTTGACAGAAGTGATTGCAGAGCCATTGGCCATTATCTTTGAAAACTCATCGTGAACGGGGGAGGTCCCGGATGACTGGAAAAAGGCTAATGTAGTGCCCATCTTTAAAAAAGGGAAGAAGGAGGATCCGGGGAACTACAGGCCAGTCAGCCTCACCTCAGTCCCTGGAAAAATCATGGAGCAGGTCCTCAAGGAATCAATTCTGAAGCACTTAGAGGAGAGGAAAGTGATCAGGAACAGTCAGCATGGATTCACCAAGGGCAAGTCATGCCTGACTAACCTAATTGCCTTCTATGAGGAGATAACCAGCTCTGTGGATGAGGGGAAAGCAGTGGATGTGTTATTTCTTGACTTTAGCGAAGCTTTTGATACTGTCTCCCACAGTTATGGGAGACAGTTATGGGAGCCAGCAAGTTAAAGAAGTCTGGGCTGGATGATTGGACTATAAGGTGGATAGAAAGCTAGCTAGATCGTCGAGCTCAACGGGTAGTGATCAATGGCTCCATGTCTAGTTGGCAGCCGGTATCAAGTGGAGTGCCCCAAGGGTCGGTCCTGGGGCCTGTTTTGTTCAATATCTTCATTAATGATCTGGAGGATGGTGTGGACTGCACCCTCAGCAAGTTTGCAGATGACACTAAACTGGGAGGAATGGTAAATATGCTGGAGGGTAGGGATAGGATACAGAGGGACCTAGACAAATTAGAGGATTGGGCCAAAAGAAATCTGATGAGGTTCAACAAGGACAAGTGCAGAGTCCTGCACTTAGGACGGAGGAATCCCATTCACTGCTACAGACTAGGGACCAAGTGGCTAGGCAGCAGTTCTGCAGAAAAGGACCTAGGTGTTACAGTGGACAAGAAGCTGGATATGAGTCAACAGTGTGCCCTTGTTGCCAAGAAGGCTAATGGCATTTTGGGCTGTATAAGTAGGGACATTGCCAGCAGATCGAGGGACGTGATCATTCCCCTGTATTTGACATTAGTGAGGCGTCATCTGGAGTACTGTGTCCAGTTTTGGGCCCCACACTACAAGAAGGATGTGGAAAAATTGAAAAGAGTCCAGTGGAGGGCAACAAAAATGATTAGGGGGCTGGAGCACACGACTTATAAGGAGAGGCTGAGGGAACTGGGATTGTTTAGTCTGCAGAAGAGAAGAATGAGGGGGGATTTGATAGCTGCTTTCAACTACCTGAAAGGGGGTTCCAAAGAGGATGGATCTAGACTGTTCTCAGTGGTAGAAGATGACAGAACAAGGAGTAATGGTCTCAATTTGCAGTGGGGGAGGTTTAGGTTGGATATTAGGAAAAACTTTTTCACTAGGAGGGCGGTGAAACACTGGAATGGGTTACCTAGGGAAGTGGTGGAATCTCCTTCCTTAGAGGTTTTTAAGGTCAGGCTTGACAAAGCCCTGGCTGGGATGATTTAGTTGGGGATTGGACCTGCTTTCAGCAGAGGGTTGGACTAGATGACCTTCTGAGGTCCCTTCCAGCCCTGATATTCTATGAGTCTATGATTTGCAGGTTTCTGGTGCACTGTATGTCATAAGTACTGATCCAGTTAAGCTCTGCTGTTTTTTTAAAGGAAGCGTGTTTTAGATTTTCGAGGTCCAGCCAGGAGTAGAAGCACAAGTGATATTGCAAGAAAGTCTGTCTGCAGTGTGTTTCTAGCTCAGATGCACTCCTCCCTGATTTCAAGGGATCAGAAGAGAGCCTGTAAGTAATTGCTGGAATTCCAGACCAGAAGTGGCAGGAGGATACATTCAGCTGAGACTTGGATGCTGCTTATCCAAGCAAAGCAAAACTGAGCACTGTGCTGCTTACCCATTACCACCCTTTTTGCCCTTCTCCTAGAACAGGAGTGGGCAAACTTTTTGGCCCGAGGGCCACATCTGAGAATAGAAATTGTATGGCAGGCCATGAATGCTCACAAAATTGGGGTTGGGGTGTGTGTGTGGGAGGGCTCCAGCTGGGGGTGCAGGCTCTGGGATGGGGCTGGAGATGAGGGGTTTGGGGTGCAGGAGGATGCTCTGGGATGAGATCGAGGGGTTTGGAAGGCCGGACGGGGATCAGGGCTGGGGCAGGGAATTGGGGTGCAGGGAGAGGCTCATGAGTGCAGGCTCCCAGTGGCGTTTACCTCAAGCATCTCTGCTTACTGCCCCGTCTGCAGGCACCACCCCTGCAGCTCCCATTGGCTGTGGTTCCCAGCGAATGGGAGCTGCAGGGGCAGTGCTTGGGGCCATGGCAGCGCGCAGAGTGGAGCTCCCTGGCTGCCCCTACATGTAGGAGCCAGAGGGGGCCATGCTGCTGCTTCCGGGAGCCGCATGGAGTTCCCCAGCTGCAGCGCCGGAGCAGGGCAAGCTCCAGACCCCGCCCGCCAGTGAGAGCTCGAGGGCTGGAATAAAACAACTGGTGGGCCGGATTCAGCCCCTGGGCCAAATTCAGCCCATGGGCCATAGTCTTCCCACCTCATCCTAGATCACTGAGGTCTCATATTGTCATCACTCCCACTGAGTAGGGCCATAAGGAATTCTTGCTGGGGCCCCATCATGGCAGATATGCACAACCTCATGAGGCATTTCCCTTCTTCCCCCTTGGAGGAATGCACAGCCTCTGTTCTCAGCATTCCCAGTACCTGTCCACCCAAGGAATGAGAGACCAGGACAATGAGTTAACCTTTGATTTCCTGCATAAGAATATGCATCACTACCAAGTGCCCAGCCACCACACAGTTTTGTAGACTCCCTGAGGCATGTGTAGGGGGAGGCTCCTCCTGATTATAGACTCATAGACTTTAAGGTCAGAAGGGACCATTATGATCATCTAGTCTGACCTCCTGCACAATGCAGGCCATACAATCTCACCCATCCACTTCTATAACAAACCCCTAACCTATGTCTGAGTTATTGATTGACAGATTGTCCTCAAGTAGCAACAGTGCTTCCTACAGACAGAAGGAAATCTGTTGTCCCTAAAGCCTTACTGATATTTCTTATATTTCCCTCTCCTCTCCAAATATTCAGCAGACTTCTTGCTGAGAGTGGGAACCTACAAGGTGGAACCAAACAATTTAAAGATTAGACACTAAGTTCTGGAGTTGGCATTTAGAAAGTGTTAGCATGTGTCTCTGGAGCTGGATTCTGGGCCAGTCCTGGGAATCAGGGATGCTTGACTGCAAGCCCCAGAGTGAGGCGGACAGGCTTGCACGGGGCGCAACAGAGCCAGTTAGCAGAGAAGAAAGAAAAAAGTACCTGGGAGGTAAAAAGAGGGGAGAAAACCTCAGAAACTGTTCAGTGGGGAGGGGAAAAAATGTATGGAAGGAGTGGGGAGTTCTTTAAAAACTGATTGGGACTTAGAGGAGTTCAGAAATATTATGCCACTGCAAATGGGAATCCAAGAGAAAAGGGAGAGAAAAGGGGTAAAGTTATGGGGGACCTTAGCAATGCAATAGGAGGTGGGAAGATGGCAGACAGTCACAAAGCAAATGCCATTCATTCAATTAATTGAACTGTGTCTCGGGCGCTCACGCCCGCCTGACCACCTAGGCCCGGGAGCCGAAGCTACAACATCCACGCTGTTATTTTTCATGTGCTAGCTCAAGTCTGTCTCCCTGGGCTGGGAGGCTTGCTGCCAGGGCCAGTGTTGACCTGGTCGTTAATAGGGCTACACTCATTCACACTAGTTGACAAAGCAGCCCAATGTTCAACAACATGAATTGCTTGAGTGTGTCTCATCTGCTAGATCGATCGATCTGAGCCGTAGCTCATTAAGGAAAGCGCTGTGGTCAGTCTCCTTCTGCACTCAGCATGCCTCCAACATGTGGTATGGAGTCCCACAACGTCCAGAGGCAGTGGAGTAATGAATCACACTGTCCAGGAACTGTGCGTATCTGTTCCCCTCCAGTGTACCGGTTGTCATAGCATCCCCTGTATCTTCTCCACGCTCTCTAGCACCATCTACTGGAGAGCCCCTCCAATCAGTTCTCTTCTGTCTAGCTACACGTAGGGTTTGACATGTCCCAGGAGGCTGGGGGCAGTGCAAATTGCATGCCCTTGCACCAGCAAGGCTCCTTGTATCACAGACTGAAGGCACTATCCTTCCTCCAGTGTTATGCTGGGAAGGGCAGTGCCAGCTTCTGCTGGGGACTCGAGAGCAGCCCAGCCAGAGGAGCCTGCAACAGGGATATGTTGAATCAGGACATGCTCAGCTGTTTTGGCCACTCCAAGCACAACACCCATTGTTCAGGCTGTAGCGGCTGTCTGCGTCCAAGCAGAGATGGTAGCTGTTTTCTGCCACAGCAGCCTCCCGCTCGCTAACACTCTGCTACCGGGGCCCTACACTGTGGCTTGTGCTGGCAGAAGCTGGCATAAACCAGGGGTGAATGTAGCCCACTCTATATTAGTGCCCTGACAAGCTAGTCATCTCATGCTCATTACCAGGGCCACACATAAAGCAGGGCATTGGAGTGGGAAGTTGCAATAGAGAGAAATGCTCTACATTGCTCCTGGCTGCAAATACCTTACAGTCTAATAACCAGCCCTATTAGCCGAACCGTGAATCCACTTCGCCGCCATTTCCAAATGGCCCCAGCCCTCTATTAAGTGCCCCCCATGGCTCTACAACTTCTAGCAGCTTGCGTTCCCTCTAGGAAATTTACTCTGCTCTAGGCTTTACAAGCTTGCCCAGGGACCCCTCAATGTTCCATCCAACCTCCAGAATCATGGCGCACCCCTCCCCACTCCCATTCCTGCACCGCTGCTTCCTTTAACCCCATAGGAGCCATCGGGGGCTGTTCTATCCTACCTAAAGTTAGGTAAGTTTTGCAGGATGGGAGCCTACATTAGGACACAAGGGACTGGTTCCTTCAGGATCCCAGAAGCATCACAAACCTCACCATTTTTTGTTCCAAACATAGCACAGCATGCAAGCACTCAGGTGCGTGTGCACACACACACACAAGTGCCTTCCCTCTGGGCAAAGTGTGAAGGAGTAATCCAGTCACATTATCTAATGCACTTCTGGAAGGAACCCCAACACCACAGCGCCACGGTATTGGGGATCAGACCCAGAAGAGAACAGAATCTGGAGCTCCATATGGAGGTGAACAGAACAGATGTGTGAACACTGAGCCAAAGGAGACTGTGGCATTACCAGAGCTGAGCTGACCATATTTAAAGAGACGGGGGTAGAAATACAGATCCCCTGTGGCACTTTATACAGCTTTGTGTCAAACATACTGTGAAAAGGCAGCTCATTTATAGTGAAAGCACTACTTGTCATTCGTTCTGCATCCTTCGGGTTTCTTACTTCCATGTGCTGTAGAAAAACATGGCGGCATTATTCTTTCCATACTGAATCTCTGGAGTCTAGGGATCTTTTAATTAGCAGGAAGGCTCAGTTAATTAATAATGGGCATTTCCCTCTGGTTACCCCAGCATGTTTATATTTCTAGTCTGAATCCTTTCTGATTGCTTAGGGCATGAACCAGGTACTGCCACCCCGTCTATCCTCAGCCACTCTAGGCATGTCCTCTACGTTGTTAAGCCCTTTTGTGTGTTCCTCCTGCTGCCCAAGGGCACACGCACACCTACCACGACAGGTGCTTTTGCTTCATTCTTAACATACGTCACAGATATTTCCATTTTCTTTTCTGGATAGTTTTGGATTGTTGAATTCTTATTGAGCTCAGGATTTATTATAATCCATTCCATCTAATACTGAGAAGTTTTCTAAGGCATTTGCTTTCAAATGCATGATTTCCAGCTTTCACGTCCCTATGTTAAGGTGGAAATAACATGTGAGCTAAAGATTCATAGTTTAGTGTTTGAGCTGTACATTTTTGACGACTGATTTTATTCTGGAATAATTATTCAAAAATAAAAAAAATCACTGATATTCCAGAATAGAGTGTTCCCATGAGGAACTGGAGTAGCTATTCAATATCTCGTGTAGCCAAAGCTTTAGCATTTGTGACCAGGCCTTAGCAGGTGAAAGACTGGTGAACTAACTCACTACAATACTCAGTCCCCAACGCAAAACTTCTTAACGTGCCACGAACTCGAGACAGGATATTGGGATTAGGTTTCACTAAAAATACACATTTGAGTTGGGGGGGTGGGGAATACACGCACAGAACTTCAATTGAAAGGGCAGAGGAAATGCTGAGCTGCTCCAGCTAGAGAGAAAGGTCTATAATTAATGTAGTAGGAAAATTACACGTTTATCTAGCCCCCAAAACACAATAGCAGACATCCATTTCCTGCAGCGCCGTGGAGGCTTGCCAGCTAGCAAATAAATCACTAAGCCACAAAACCAAAAAGGAGGAAAGGAGAGGGGAATTATCACAGAGGATGCAGCAGCCTTTTGTACAAGGAAAATAATCAGTGTCTCCACCAGACATCTATTGTTTATCAATAATAGTCTCTAGTGCTCCAGCGACTTGAATAGCAACATGGATTTAGGACTGATTGATGTCAGACTCCTAGGATCATACAAGATCGAAACTCTCAACAAAACAGTAACCCAGTAGCCATGCTGACCTGCCCCAAAGTCATTCAAGTGCCTTGGAAAAAACAGCCCGAACCTGCATAGACAGGGTTTGCTGGTCACTTGGCATATAAAGCACTGTGATAACAATATGGTTATTTGCTTAGCTCAGGGAGGGCGCTGTTCCAGTGTAGTTACAATGGTTTGGCAGGGCCGCTGACAGGATTGCATCTTAAAGTGAGAGACTGTTTTCATTCATTTATTTTAAATATTGAAATTTTAGTAAGGGACTAAGGTCTTTCTCTTCCCCTGCCTTGGCCCCTGATGCCATGTTAGATTGCAGGGGTTTCACGAGATAGGGGCCTGAGCCAAAGTCAATTCAGTTTACGACAGTCTTTCCACTGACTTTGAATCAAGCCCAGGGTGCATTACATGGGTTTTATTACTTCCTCTGAAGCATATGGCCTTAGTCTTTATTGGAGATAGGAGGCTGGATTAGAAGGACAATTGGTCTGCTCCGCTCTGACAGTTCCTGTCTTTCTCTCAGCTTAAGGCTGTGTTAAATGAAGTGTAGGAGTGCCCCCTAGTTTCCAGAATGGGTTTTGGCTACAGCAGCTCTGGCTAGTGAGCGAACATTCCTAAGGGTATGTCTACACTACAAGACTATTTTGAATCAACTTAATTCGAATTTGTGGAATCGACCTTATGAAGTCGAAGTTGTGTATCCACACTAAATACACTAGTTTGACTGTGTGAGTCCACAGTAACGGGGGCCAGTGTCGACTTTGGAAGCGGTGCACTGTGGGAAGCTATCCCACAGTTCCCGAACTCCCTGCTGCCCATTGGAATTCTGGGATTTCCCCCCAATGCATGCTGGGGGGAAAAATGTGTCGAGGGTGGTTTTGGGTAACTGTCATCATTGAACCGTCAATCATGTCCTCCCTCCCTCCCTCCCTGAAAGCACCTGCGGGCAATCTGTTTGTGCACTTTTCTGCTCAGTGACAGCGCGGGCGCCACAGCACTTTGAGCACGGATCCCGCTGCAGTTATGCCCGTTATCAACTCCTCGCACCTTATCGTCCACCTCTTCCACAGTCAGCTGCTGAGAAATAGGGCTACTTTTCAATGGTGCTGCGAGCACTGGTGGACCATGGGGGACGTTTTACCAACATCAATGTCGGGTGGCCAGGCAAAGTTCATGACGTGCGTGTTTTCAGGAACTCTGGTCTGTTTAGACGCCTGCAGGAAGGTAGTTTCTTCCTGGACCACAAAATAAGTCTTGGGGATGTGCAGATGCCTATAGTGATCGTCGGGGACCCAGACTACCCGCTAATGCCCTGGCTCGTGAAGCTCTGTGCAGGCGCCTTGCACAGCGACAAGGAACTCTTCAAGTACCAGCGAGCAGTGAGCAGCGTGACCTGTGACTGTTCAGTTTCTTTACAGAGAAGCTGAACCTGCCCCTGTTTCTTTACCAAGTTACTGTTGACTAGCATCTGCAGTTACATACCCCGTCCACCCCGCTTCCCCAACTTCCAACACACGTTTAAAAATAAAATACATGTTCCACTGTAACTTTACAAAGGTTTCTTTATTGATGACTTTGCGTTACAGGGTTGAAACTGGGACACGGACTGTGCTGGGTAGGGTGTGCAGTGATGTAAAGACCGCCTGTAAACTCGAGGAATGACAGGCTCCTGCTCCCAGAGCAGTCTGCAGTGCCGGACTGGATGTTTCAACGGAGCCTGCCATCCCTCCTTTTTGGGACTCTGTGTGCGGGGACTATGTGGCCTTTTGGCGGGGGAGGACGGATACAGATTCCTCTGCTGCGTGGCTCTGTGGTCCAGGACAGGGACCGTTGCATGAGATGTGTAACCCCCTCCCCCGCTACAAAGTCACGTACCCCCCCACCCACACAGAACCTGCAAACCACCTCCCATACCGACCACGGTGCGTACTGACTGCAGTGTGTGTGTGACCTGCTGCTGATCCTGCCCCCATGTCTGTACCCTGGTAAAGGTGATTGTCCTGTCCAATTACCAACCCCCTTTCCCCCCTTCAAACACAGTCTCCTCTAAAAGAACATGACGGAAACAGTAATTAACAGAAAAGTATTTTTATTATCAACTAGACAGTTAGGGGATGAAACTGGGATGGGGGCTTGGGTGAGGCGGGAAGGAAAGGACTTCTCAAAATTTAGGGTATGAGAGCTTTTGGGTACTTGAGCACTCTGATGGGGTGCAGTGACAGTTTTCACAGCCTCTGGCGCCCCTCCTTCTGGTTATTTTGGGTGAGGGGGGTATGGGACTTTGTGGCGGGGGAGGGCGGTTGCAGATACACTGCAGGGGGTCTCTGTCCTCCTGCCTGAGGTCCTGCAGAACATCCACAAGGCGCCAGAGCGTGTCCGTTTGCTCCCTCATTAGTCCAAGCAGCGTTTGAGTCGCCTGCTTGTCTTCCTCACGCCACCGCTCCTCCCGTTCGCTGTGTGAGCGCTGGTACAGAGAGAGGGTCTCCCTCCACTGGCTCTGCTGGTCCGCCTCGTCTCGGGAGCACCCCATAAGTTCAGCGAACATCTCGTCCTGTGTCTTTTTCTTTCGCCACCTAATCTTTGCCAGCCTCTGTGAGGGGGATGCTGTGGCAGGTCTGGAGACAGTCGAAGCTGTGTGATGGGAAAAAGGGAGTGAATTCCATGCAAAGATACATTTTTGCGAACAATGAACACAGTCTAGTCTGTCTCTGTGAATTCTGGGTTGAGATCCCAGTGCCTGATGGAGCAAAAACCATTTTCGCGGGTGGTTCTGGGTAAATGTCGTCAGTCATCCCTTCCTCCGGGAAAGCTACAGCAGACAATCATTTCAAGCCCATTTTCCCTGGATTGCCCTGGCAGACGCCACAGCGTGGAAACCATGGAGCCTGTTTTGCCTTTTGTGCCTGTCACCGTATGTGTACTAGATGCCGCTGACAGAGGCAGTCCAGCAGCGCTACACAGCAGCATGCTTTTGCTTTTGCATGACAGCAGAGATGGTTACCAGCCATACTGTACCATCTACCATACCATAAATTGGTAATAAGATGGGCATGGTTACCAGTCCTTTTGCACTGCACCATTTGCTGCTGTCATAAGTGCCCCTGGCTGCTCTTAGCCAGGGGCGCAAAAGCCAAAATTGGGAATGACTCCCTGAGTCAATCCCTCCTTTTTGGTATCTAAAAATAGAATCAGTCCTGCCTAGAATATGGGCAAGTGTACTAGAGAACCACTGTATCAGAGAACCAGAGAGCACAGCTGCTCTGTGTCAGATCCTGCATAGATTATGAGCTGTATGCTATTCACAGGGGGTGCTCCTGCAACAACCCCACCTGTTAATTCCATTCTTCCCCCAGCCTTCCTGGGCTACCATAGCATTGTCCCCCTACTTGTGTGATGAAGTAATAAAGAATGCAGGAATAAGACACAGTGACTTGTTAGTGAGAAATGAGTGGAAGGCAGCCTCCAGTTGCTATGATAGTCCAGATAGGACATTAAGGAGTGTGGAGGAGAGGAGCCCAGCATCCTGCTGCTAGTCCAGGGGCAATTGAATCTTTTCTTTACACATGAAGGGTGGGGGCTGATGAAGCTCAGCCCCCTGTTGCTATGATGAAGACGGTTACCAGACATACTGCACCATCTACCATGAAAAATTAGGTTCACCTGACACTGGGGGACCTGACAGATGCTAGTCGGCATGGTTACCAGTCCTTTTGCACTGCCCCATGTGCCAATAGGCTGATGATGATGATGGATATCAGTCATATTGTACCATCAGCCACCCATGGCGGGGGGGGGGAAAGCAAGGATATTGGTGTTGAGTGCTGCAGCATCGCATCTAGCTGCAGCATTCAGTAAAGATACGGTGACATGTAAAAGAGTCAACAGAGGATTGTTTTCCCTTTCACTTCTGGGGGTGGGTGGGGGGGTGCGTAAATTGCTGAGCTATGCCCTGACCCACCACGGACACTGTGTTTGACCCTAGAAGCATTTGGAGCTCAGCCAAGAATGCAAATGCTTTTCGGAGACAGCAGGAACTGTGGGATACCTTGCGTCCTCAGTCCCCCCTCCCTCCATAAGCGTCCATTTGATTCTTTGGCTTTCCGTTACGCTCGTCACGCAGCAGCGTGCTGAGTCTCTGCTATGCCGTCTGTCCGGAAATTTTTTAAAAATACTTTGGACCAGGTGTAACATTACAGTAATTCCCCTAATTAGATGCAGGAGTCTCCGAGCAAGATCACCCTGAGGACGGTCACTGAAGGAGATAGAGAGCGCATGCTGCGTGAAAGCCAGCACAAACCAGGGCCCTATGCAGCCGTGCTCGGGGAGGCAATGCTCCCTGAGTATCTCATGAAAGCCTCGCGCGGAAAAGTGTGCTACCACGGAGCACCCAATAAGGCAGCTCTCCTCAGGAACCTCCTGCGGAGGCTTTTCGATTACCTCCAGGAGAGCTTCGTGGAGATCTCCCAGGAGGATTTCTGTTCTATCCCCATATATAGAGAGACCTCCTTTTCACATACTTCAGATTCCTGTTATATTAAGAATAAAAGTTTACATGGTTAAAGCACTTACCGACTGCTCCTTCCCCTGATTCAGGATCCGGGTTAATGGCCGGGGACGGTTGGTAGGGGATCTCCGTGACGGTGATGAAGAGACCCTGGCTGTCGGGGAAACCAGCGTTATGGCGCTGTCGCCTGCCTCGTCCTCCACAAACCCTTCCTCATCTTCCCGTCCGCGAACATCGCCGAGGAACTGGCCGTCGACACTGTCCCATCGTCAGAGTCCATGGTCACTGGTGGGGCAGTGGTGGCAGGCTCCGTGGCGTCCGTTTGCCGCTTTGATTTTTTGGTAGCCTTGTCTGGGGTCCTTGATTTTCACGTGGTGCTGCGTTGCATCCCGGCTGTATCCTCTGTCTCTCATGGCTTTGGAGACCTTCTCGTAGGTCTTTGCATTCCGTTTTTTGGAGCGCAGCTCCGAAAGCACAGACTCCTCGCCCCACACACCGATCAGATCCAAGAGTTCCCGGTCAGTCTATGCTGGGGCCCTCTTTCTATTCAGAGATTACATGAACTCCTCTGCTGGAGAGCTCTGCATTGCTGCTGGTGCTGCTGAGCTCGCCCCGATGTCCAACCACGAAATGAGATTCTAATTGTCCAGACAGGAAAAGGAATTCAAATTTTCCCGGGACTTTTCCTGTGTGGCTGGTCAGAGCATCCAAGCTCGGACTGCTGTCCAGAGCGTCAACAGAGTGGTGCAGTGTGGGATAGCTCCCGGAGCTACTAAGTTCGATTTGCATCCACACCTAGCCTAATTCAACATAGCCATGTCGAATTTAGCGCTACTCCCCTCGTCGGGGTGGAGTACCGAATTCGAACTAAAGAGCCCTCTAGGTCGAATTAAATGGCTTCCTGGTGTGGACGGGTGCGCGGTTAATTCGAATTAACGCTGCTAAATTCGAATTAAAGTCCTAGTGTAGACCAGGCCTCAGTGGGTTACACCCCCACCCCACCTCTCCATGCTCTGGTTTTGAAGAACTGGACAGGAGTTGCTCATGAGCCTGGGTTCTGTAGTGCCATCACAAGTTCAACATGGTTATCTCTGGGTATCCCGCTTCAGGAGGCTCCCTCTGAAAGGTTCTAGCATTTGTAGTTTGTTCTTGAGATGGTAGATGGTGGCACTTCTGCTGTACAGTCACCTAGAGTCTTTACAAAGGGCAATGGTCAAGCCACTAGCTTAAAGTTAACTCTTGAGGAAAAATGATACAAGCCTCTGATCTTTCAGAGCCTCTTGCCACTTTGGACTCACCGCAAACAACTTCACCTGGCTGATCTCCACACTTGCAAAGGGAGTGCATTCTGATACCTGCTTATGGACCTCAGAATGCACTATTTGTGACATTCCCATGTTAACGCGCCTCCTTGGTGCTTGGCTGGACAGTCAGATGCGCTTTTATACAGCCCTTGAGAATTCCAGGAGAGAGCAGTCGTGTTGGTGTTATTATGAAAGTTTAGGTCAATGACTGTTGGGTGAAACACTAACTCCTAACCCACAATTCAGTTGGGCAGCTCTCCCATGTTTCACTGCAGCCTACAAGAGGCATAAGCTCCCCCATTCCCAGATGTCAGATTCAGACATTAATATCTCCAATGTCTCACCATTTGAAACAGAGGAAGTTATCACTGTGGCACTTCCCCCCACCCCAGCACCTTTTCCAGATGATCACAATCAGGACCAACAGCAGTAGCGCAGGACTGCAGGTGTGAAGTCTCTTCTATAGCCCGGGCTACCAGTACTGCTTACTAAGCTGGAACCTGGTGCCCTCAAACTCACTAGCTTGCTTCTTCCATTCTTTGTGCTCCAAGGAGTGTGCTCAGTTGTACCGATGAACTAGTTAGTATTTAGACATATCAGCAGATCAAGAAATATTTCCAAACTCCCACCAAAGGTACTTAAGCTTTTCCTTCTTCCCTTGGACTGCTGAAAAAAAGAAAGTGTCCGCGGAAAGGATAATTCTCTCTCTGATGATTGGCTGCCATGCACGTATGTGGCCACCAACAGCTGCCTACTCCTCAGTGATTTGTACAGCACAGTTCTTTGGTGTTTTGAATAGCATATATCATTTTGACAAAGGTATTAGTACATTGCTTGGACTGAATAATTAAATGCAAACCCCTCTTTTAATGCAGCATTAAGGCCGAGAATTTAAAAACATACAGTAAAGACAGACACAAAGCTTCAGTTTCCCACAGCAACTTGAGTGCTGTCTATTTGTATGGCACACATTGGAGAGACTGTAGCCGCTCGGCTTTTCTGGTGCGTCTGTACAGCACCTAGCACAAAGGGACCTGGATCCTGATTGGGTGCTACTCTAGCATACACATCATGTCAGTTATCATGGCTTTAAAACAAGCTCTGTGTCGTGCATTTGCCTTACAAGTTAGCTCGCTGACTCCGGAGCTCAGTAAGACTGGGTCACCTTAAACCCCGCACAGGAAGTGACAGCAAGAAGTGAGCTCAGGGTAAATTGAACTGGGACCGAGGAGCTGTCTGTAACCACCTGCATTTCGGAAGTTGCTGCCTAAGCGTGGCTCCTTTTGACACCACGCCTTGCCAGAGCTCACGCTGAACTACTGATCATGTAAGAATTCCCAGTAACCCACAGCCACTCAGGGGGTAGCCCTCTGTCCACAGCTACTGGTGGCTAGGACGCATGTAGAAACTGATGAGCCTGCTCAGCCTTGGTCACCTGACCTGGGTCTTCTTTCTCAGTTAGCAAAGTCCATGCATGTAGACACAGGTCCAAGGTTCAATTGCCGGGCCCCTGTGTTACATATACATGTCTCCTATGGGCTCTGAAGCAGGAAAGGTTTTGAAAACTGGGCCAGTGGGAAGGATCTGATGCTACTGGTGTTTCCAGAAGCTGGTTAGCAATTCAGACAGCTCCCCACTTCCAAATGAGCATGGGACTGAAGGGAAAAGAGATGATATTCTGCAGCAAGGATTGGTTCCAGCAAAGTGGGACAGTGTCAAGGGTTGTGCAAACCAAGCCTGCGAGAAGCCCAGTAGTTCTAGGGCCTGCCTTTGTGGAGCTGGTGCAGCCTGCAAGCAAAAAATGAGAGTGCTATGGGAAAGCTGGGCTGCTGTGGTTTACAGCTTCATGTAAAGAGCTGCATGGAGGATGCCATTTGCCATGCACAAACCCAGGAATGATGCTCCATGGTCTTGAGCACTGCCTATCGCAACCATATTCATTAACTATTTACAGACAGAGGGTGTGTTCCTGTGACTGCAGGCATATTTTGGCCATGGTCCAGGACATTCCTCTTGGGAATAACAGAGGTGGCAGCAGGGGTTCCTTCTCATCCTGAGAGAGGCAGGGGTAGCAGCAGGACTTATCTCTGACAGTAAGATAACATCCCATTCAAACACATGGGTTAGTCCATACCTTTGAGAGCTATTGTTTCAGGCTCTCTGCAGACTCAGGCAGACATCACTGCAAGTTAAGGTTTCAAGCTTTCCTTCACAACCATGAGACAGAGGATTTTATTTTTAGCTGAAAGCTTAGATTCTGCTGTCATCACATGACTCCAGGAGCTGGGGCACCAGGCACAGGCCTAGAGTGTTTATGCCACAATCTGGCTTTGCAGCTACATTGGGTCTCATTTCTCTGCTTGGCGGAAGGAACTGGTAAACCAAGTGAAGCAGCATGATCCAGGCTGCAGAAATGCCTAGGGTAGGAGATGATACTGGTTGGGCTGAAAGACAACCTCATAGCTAATTCCACTGTCCCACTCTTGCATCAATATCTGCTGCAATTCTGCTTCCACCCCTTGGACTCCATGGTAACTCTCAGTAAAGGCCGCTAAAGAGCTCCTCCTATCCAAGTCCCAGTGCCTCCTCCCGCTCCTTGGGCTGTCTGCTGCCCTTGACACAGCTGGTCACTTCCTCTTCTTTGGATTTATTCCTTTCCTAGGCTTTCATGGCTCTCACCTAGAGTGATTGTCATCCTGCATCTCCTTCACACTTAGCAGCATCTCATTCTCCCCTTTCCTACTGTTCCTCAAGGCCCTACTTTCGCTCCCCTTTCCCCTCTATCTGCACCCTAACCTGCATGAGAACACAAGGATCAAATAATCCCAGATGAATTTGAAATAATTGAGCTCATGTAAAGCCTCCTCACTTCAAAGGGATTTTTTAAAACAGAGGCACTGAGTCTCACCAGTCAGTAGGTACATGGTAAACTCAGGTGAGACTCATTAAGGGGCTGTGCCACTGCATATTGAAATGACACATTAAAGGACAGAATTGTAATGAGCTAAAACTCCAGTGAGGCAGAACAAAAATGTTTGCTGAAGATAACTTGATCCTAGACAAGGGAGTAAAAATAGCACAGATGCACGTGGCTTCCAGGGAAGGAAATGAATGAAAATACTACTCAGGAGACGGCTGGATATGGTGGTAGCAAACACATGGTGACCAAAGAGAATGATCATCATCAAGCCCAATCCCAAAGGGACGTAGCCTTTTTGCAGATCAAGTGCCATTGGAATGGTGCTTTCTTGCAGTTTCACTGATCATTTTCACCCCTATGGCAGAGAGAATGAAATCAGGTTGTTCTACACAACAGGAGGTGGGACTGGGACCTCAGAAAGAGATGACTAAGCAGTAAGTGGGAAAATCTTACAGCAAATCTTGGCAGAAGCCTGTGTCTCCTTCCCTCTTCATTCCCCCCCCGCAAAAAAAAGATGTCTGGTGCAATAAACAGCAGAGACGGCAAACAGCGTGCTGAATTGTTCTGGGCATCAGTGTAGACCATAAGAATGAAGACAGATGGAGGAGCACTCATCACTATGTCAATAGAGAAACTCCAAACCCATACTGGAGCAGAGGTCAGTTGCATGCTACTTTCAGCACATGGCCAGCACTTGACCCAAAGAGCTATCAACATTAAAGGCAAACTGTCAGGAGGATGCAGTGACACTGGCACACTGGGAAACCAGCCGAGTTTGATTTTTTAATGGTTTCCCTTGTGTGCAGCAGGCATTCCGGCAAAGCTTGTCCCGAGACTGCAAACCGCCAGATGACTCCAGCTGGTAAAAATTATACCATTAGAATCAGCAAATCCAGACGTCACAAAAGTGACAATTAAGAGAACCTTCCTGCTCATCTTTAGCAGGGTTGGGCACATGCCAAAATATTGTAAAACACAGCTAAGGCTGGAGTGATTAGTGAGCCAGCAACCAGCAGTTGGAGGGAAACCGAGCACATTGAAACCTATGGAGTGATTGGAAGCAGAGAAGAGATGGGCCAGTTCTGTGGGTCCCTCATGCAGTTCTAATTGCTTTGTGTAACGGAAACAGTGAAATCTGGAGAAGCATTTTAAAGACAGTGGATGCAGACCTGCAGTGTATCTATTGGCCGAGTCATGCCCAGCTTCTGCCCAGCTCTCCTGTGTATTGGACCTTTATTGCAGGCCTGGATCTGAGGAATCAGAACAGATCAGGGGAGCATGCTGGTCCATGCACTGCAGATCAGAGCAACCACAGGCAGTTTTTCAGCACACCCACTGCACAAAGTGGCTACAGGCTAATAAGGCTAGATGGAAACAAGCAGTAAATATACAACATTTGACACTCAATTCAGCCGGTGTGAGCTGACTCACATGGCAAGTCCTCTAGCACATTTACGGTGGGCGTTAGTTTCTATGCAGAGGGCTCAAGCAGACTGGAAGCCCTCACTGAAGATACCCTAGCACGTAGCAGTGCAAAAGAACAGCCTGACAGGAATCTAATATTGCTGCAGAAGTGTTGGCCAGGGAACATAAAGCAAAAGAACAGCCTGACAGGAATCTAATATTGCTGCAGAAGTGTTGGCCAGGGAACATAAAGCTTAACTAGAAGTCACTGGAAACTGGGATAAAGTGAAATAGCTGTTTCAAACCTATCCTGTGGGAAGGGTACCTCAAGCCTGATCCAGTAAACACAGAAGCATTAAAAAGATAATGGGCATCTCTACTGCCAACCTTATTTGGAAGGTTTCTCAGAGTCAGGGTGGAATTTCTGATCAAATTGAGAGAGAGGGGCCTATGGTAGCACATGGGGAAGATGCATATTAAAGTCCCTGCTCTGGAGCAGGCAGGATTTTCTGGAGTGGGTTGCGTGTGTTTGGGTGCAAAAGATTTCAAAATATTTCTGGGAGCAGCCCAAACTCTGGAGGAGCATAACTAGCTTAAATCCTCCCTCTCCTGGCCTGTGCAGCATGAGATGTAGTACATATCCCTGTGTTCAGTGCAGTGCTTAGTTGCGCTCCTGAACCTTATGGTGAGTTGGTCTCTTAAGTTCAAATCTCATTGGCTTTCAAAGGAGCACAAATACAAGCTATGGACGAAGGAAAGGCAAAGACCCCTTTGTTTAAATGTACATTGACATATACAGGCTCAAGCAATTTCACCGTATTTCAAACCCTAATTTTAGTTTGGAAAAACAGATTTTTCTCCTTTTTGATCCAGAATGTCATCAGAGGTTTGTGTATTCATGAATATTTCTAATCCATTTTCCCCTCCTTCCCTCCAAGGAGAAGTCCTTTGTATTGTGAACATCAGGAGAAGATTACTTGATATGTGTCAAATACTGGGAAGAATCTCTGTAGTGCTGCAGAATCTCTTTAGAGCACCTGTGATTTGAAATATCTCCACTTCTGGGGAGAGGGCAGTTTGTATTTTTTTGTTTATTTTGAAATATTAAAGCTGGGCTGTATTAATATTGCCTGAAATTTTTTCATATCTACTAGAATTTGTTTCCCTACAATGAATGTGTAAACACCCAAATTCTGCCTAAGACTACTCTGATTGGCTCAGTATAGCCAAGAGCAGTCAGTTCATATAGTCCCATTTATTATAACAAGTGTACTTTTTTCAGCAAAAAACATGGGTCCAGACTAAAGATGGGCATAGCAGAGCTTCGGGGTGGGCAGGGAGCCGGCTATCACTGGTTGTCCAAGCTCAAATCATTGCACAGGTTGGAGCAGCCTGAGGATTGCTCTACCTTTAGCCAGATGATTATAGTCCCCAAGGGACCAGGCAACTCATCTGGAAATGGCCAGAGTGCAACTCATTCTAGTTGCTCCACCCCTCTTTCTTCCCTTCCACATGTCTTCTGTACCAGGGCTGTGAGGAAGTAGAGGGATTCACCCTAACCTGGGGAATCTCCAGCAAGGGATGTCCCAGTGATTGCTGCTCCCTTTACACTGCCTGAGCAGCACGCAGAACCTTGCCCATGGTCTCTTCTCTTAAAGTATCCTAGGAAGGCTTCCTTGGTCTTCATTTGAAACAGCTTGCGGATGGGTCTGCGTAGTACTGATGGGTCACGTGGTGCTGATCTCATCCTTGTTTCCAGCAGCTAAATCACATTAGGAGAAGCTCAAATGCTTCCCTAATGCTGTCTTCATGTTATTGGCTACCAAAGGGATGTTGTGGTTGGGAGGGGATGGCCTGCCAATCCCAGTTGTGCAGACAAGGTATCCATGAGATGTGTCTACTAATTTGTGGGGCTTAGTCTAAGATAGCGCAAGTTCCTCTGATATAGCACATCCTGGGCCCAACAGCAAAGTTGTTACAACGTGAAGTATTTTTTCCTACCGTAGAGTGTTCAATGGGAAAAGATCTAACTTCCCAATTAAGCCATTTCTTAAGGTTAAATTTCTGTTGAAATTTAATTTCTACCTTGCATAATCCAACAGGTTACTGACCTTTAAGAGCCAGGAGTGAAACAGCCATTTTCCCGCAAACTGATGTGCCCTTGAGTTTAAAAAGAACAGTGGTTAAACCTCCCTTATTAAAGATAATAGTCACCTAGTGCTGTTTTCCTTTGCTCGCCTGGTTTATCCACTTGGGGATCAGATTCCTGCCTGAAAGAGTGCAAGGCTACTATTAGCCTTTAATTGATACATTAAAAAATAGTTATGGAGAGTGACTACTGTGCATGGGTAGGAGGGACTTTATCAACTTAAATAACTCGCTGATACCTTGTCGGTTTTTTTAGAAATATGCAAAAGGCAAGGTCAGTCAACCAAAAAGAGTACGTGTCAGCAAAAACTCAGGTTTGGAACATTACAGATGCTTTAGCTAAAGCCCTGGGGGGAGGAAATCAAACCAAACTATTTTCTTTGTATTCAGCTGTGTAACTTCCCCTTTGATTTAAGGAGTTTTGTCTTTTTTTTTTTTAAACTGCAGCACAGCCGGTTGCCATTTAAAATAGCAGCATTAAACACTTAACAATAGGGTTTGTAATTGAAACATCAACGGATCAGAAAATGAAGCAAAAAGCACTGGCTGCTGTTGCTGTCAAAGTGATGGGTGCATTGTTTTCGAGGCTGCTGGATGTGGGGTGGATACTCTGAAAGGCATCGGTGTTGTGGTTCACTGAGGACAGAGTATCATTTCTGTGTAGACATGGCCCTGTCTTACTCAAGCGGCTCCCTTTGCCTAGAAAGAGTCAGATCTGCTTTCCCTCCCCCAGAACACCATCCTTGCCACCCTGGATATCATCTCTCTCTACACCAACATCCCCCACCCTGATGGCATTGCTGCCTGCCTCAAACTGTACAGGAAAATGTACAACGCTTGGAAATCCACCCCAGATACATCAGCAAGCTCATCCACTTCATCCTCACCCCAGTGGTGGATTAGCTACTGGGCCGATGGGGACCGTACCCAGGGGTCCTGGCCAAGTCCCAAGAAAAAATCCCCCCCAACAGCCCCCGACCCTGTCCATTCAAAAGCCACACGACAGGGAAGCCCCCACCCCCACTGGCCCCCCAACTCCATCCCCGGCAGCAGCTGTGGGACAGGGGAAGCCTTCCCCCCCACAGCGACCCCTGACCCTGTCCCCAGCAGAAGCCCCCTGGTGGGAG
The DNA here is from genome assembly GCF_016161935.1 of Mauremys reevesii. Taxonomy (NCBI): domain Eukaryota; kingdom Metazoa; phylum Chordata; order Testudines; family Geoemydidae; genus Mauremys; species Mauremys reevesii. The sequence goes on along the minus strand of NC_052633.1, from coordinate 8,294,957 downwards.
AAGCCCCAGCACCCCCAACCCCTCCCTGGCAGAAGCCGCAGGGCAGCAGGGGAAACCCCTGTGCCCGACCCCCTCTCCAGCAGAAGCAGCGGGCGGGAGAAGCCCCAGTGCCCTAACCCTGGTCCCCTGTAGAAGTGCGAGGGGTGGCGGGGGAAGCCCCAGCACCTGGACCCCACTGTGGACCTGGGATTGAGGAGTTCTTGCTCCCCACTGCGCCCCAGGGCTGTAGCCCGGGGACAGAGCTTCTCCAGTCTTGGGGCCACAGTGGGCGAGGGACAGAAAGAAGCAAAAGGGGTTTCAGTGCTGCAGTGGGGCAGCAGAATGGGGGGGGACAACCCCCAGGAAGGGGCAGGAAGGGGTAAGGCTGTGGGTGGGGCCGCAGGCAGAAGGAGTGGAATGAGGGCAGGGCCCCCACTTCCTCTGGCCCAGGGCCCCAGGAATCTTAATTTGCCTCTGCCTCACCCACTATAACCTTTATATTTAACAAACACTTTTGTACAAATACTCGAACAGTGTGAGTACTAGGATGTCTCCCACAGCAGCAGCAACTTCCTAGACACCACAATCAACTTCATCAGTAGAACCCTACAGATGGCTATAGACCAGAAATCCACAAGTCACCACATTTACCTCCACAGATCCAGCAACCACTCCAAACACACCAAGAAATCTGTCACTCAGATACCACAGAAAATGTTCTGAGGAGAAAGTCCAGAATACACAGACTCAGAATATTAGGCCAGTAGGGAGACCATCAGGATCATCTAAGTCTGACCTCCTGCACATTCCGGGCCACAGAACCTCACCCACCCACTCCTGTAACGGACCCTTAACCTCTGGCTGACTTACTGACTGATTTAGAGACTAGGTTATAGAGAATCCACCATTTACTCTAGTTCTAGACCCTGCTCAATGCTGCATAGGAAGGCAAAAAACCCAATGGTCTCTGCCAATTTGACCTGGGGGGAAATTCCTTCCTGAACCCAAATATGGCGACCAGTTAGACCCTGAGCATGTGGGCGAGACCCACCAGCCAGCCACTTAGGAAAGAATTCTCTGCAGTAAGCCAGAGCCCTCCCATTTGTGTCCCATCTCCAGCCATAAACTTATCAAGCTCAGTTTTGGAATCAGTTAGGGGTTTTGCCCCCACTGCTCTCCTTGGAAGGCTGTTCCAGAACTTCACTCCTCTGATGGTTCAAAACCATCATCTAAGTTCAAGCCTAAACTTGCTGAGGGCTATTTTATATCCAGTTGTTCTTGTGTCAACATTGGCCCTTAAGTTAAATAACTCCTCTCCCTTCCTGGTATTTATCCCTCTGGTGTATTTATAGAGAGCAAATCACATCTCCCCTCAGCCTTTGGTTAGGCTAATCAAGCTGAGTAGGTTTTCCATTCCTCGGATCATCCTAGTAGCCCTTCTCTGAACCTGTTCCAGTTTGAATTCATCCTTCTGAAACATGGGAGCCAGAACTGCACACAGTATTCCAGAATAAGGCAAAAACACTTCCCTATCTCTACTGGAAGTACCTCCCCTAATGCATCCTAGGATCGCATTAGCCTTTTTTCACAGCTGCATCACATTGGCAGGTCATAGTCAATATACCCAGGTCTTTCTCCTCCTCTGTTGCGTCACACTGATATGTCCCCAGCTTATAGGAAAACTACTTGTTAGTCCCTAGAATACATGACCTTACACTTTGCATTATTATATTTCATCCCATTTCTATTACTCCAGTTTTCAAGGTCCTCCGGACATTCTTATGCGACATTTTGATCCTCCTTTGTATTGGGAATACCTCCCAACTTTGTGTCATCTGCAAATTTTATTAGCACACTCCCACTTTTTGTGCCAAGGTCATGAATAAACATGTTAAATAAGATCAGTCCCAAGACCGATCTCTGAGGAACTCCATTAGTAACCTCCCTCCAGCCTGAGAGGTCACCTTTCAGGATGAGCCATTGTAGCCTGCTCCTTAATCAGTTCCTTATCCACTTTTCTATTCTTGTATTAATCCCCATCTTCTCTAATTTAACTAATAATTTCCCATTTGGAACTATATCAAATGCCTTACTGAAATCCAGATAGATTAGAGCTACTGCATTTCTGTGGTCTTAAAAAAAATCAGTTATCATCTCAAAGAAAGAGATCAGGTAGATCTGGCATGATCTACTTTTGTAAAACCATATTGTATTTTATCCCAGTTTTACTTCTGTGCCCTTAACTACTTTCTTTTTCAAAATTTGTTCCAGGGTCTTTCATACAACTGAGATCAAACTAACAGGCCTGTAGTTTCCTGGATCACTTCCTCTCCCACTCCCTCCTTAAAAATAGGTACTATATTAGCAATTCTCCAGCCACAGGTTATGACTCCCGAGTTTACGGATTCATTAAAAATCCTTGCTATTGGGCTTGCAGTTTCATGTGCCAGTTCCCTTAATATTCTTGGATGGAGATTATCCAGGCCCCCCGATTTGGTCCCATTAAACTGTCTGAGTTTGACCTCCACCTCAGATGTGGTAATTTCATCTTCCACATCTCATTTCCATTAGCCACCCTGCCACTGCCCCCCAAGGACTTCATTAACCTTATTAAAAACTGAGGCAAAGTGTTCATTTAGGTGTTAGCCTATACCTAGATTATCTTTAGTCTCACCCCATCGTCAGTGTTTAGCAGTCCCACTTCTCCCATCCTTGCTTTCTTTTTATTTAGATGGCTATAGAACCTTTTATTATGGGCTTTAATTGCCATTGCAAAGTCCAACTGCGCTTGGCTTTTGGTAGTTCTCACTTTTCCCCCTACACTTTTTGACCTGCAAAAGGTAGCTTTCCTTGCTGATCCTTCCCATCTCCCATTCCTTTTCCTGCTTTCTCTCAGTATCCTGTCTGAGATGCTTGCTCATCCAGTTTGGTCTGCATCCCTTCCCTACAATTTTTTTCCCCTTGGTTGGGATCCAAGCTTCAGAGAGCTTCTGCAACTTCGACTTACATTAATTCTATGCCTCCGCCACAGTCAGATCCTTGAGTTCTTCTGTCTAGTTCACTTCCCTAACTAACTCCCTTAACTTTTTAAGTTTGCCCTTTTGAAATCAAGGACCTTCGTTGCAGACCTATCCTGTTTCTCCTTCCATTTAAATTGAATTAGCTCATGATCACTTGAACCAAGGTTTCCTCTGCACTAAGTTCTTCTATGAGGTCCTTGCTACTCTACTTACCAATACTAAAGCTAAAATGGCATCCCCTCGTGTTGGTTCGGTGACTATTTGGTTAAGAAATCTGTCAGCTATCACATCCAGGCATATCTGGGCCCTACCACTATTAGTAGCACTTGTCCTCCATACCTGAGAAATTAAAGTCTCCCAAAATTACACAATTCCTAGTAATATTATTTAATTAAAAAGGTCTCTATCCATATCCAGACTGGATCCTGGGTGTCTGTAGCATACCAAGGACTATCCCAATTGTGGCTCTGATAGCTTTCTTCTCCAAAGTGATATTGACCCAAACAGATTCTGTTTTATCCATTCTATCACTTCTAATTTCTTGATAGTCATTCACCTCATCGTTCACATACAATCCTATTCCACCACTTTTACCTTCATTTCTGTCTTTCATGACCAGCACATACCCTTCAGTACTTGTATGCCAGTCACAACTACTATTCCACCATGGTTCTGTTATCTCTATAATATCTGTTTTCATTTCCTGCACCAGTGATTCTAATTCCTTTGTTGTGTTATGAAGGGTCCTTATGTTGGTGTACAGATATCTAAGTTACTTCTGCTTGGCTTCATCCAGATTCCTCACCCAATTAAGTAGAGTCATTTTACTGCCGGTATCACCTGCTGGACTGTTGATGTCATTGGCACTATTCTCCTACCTTCGGTTGTTCCTTTTTCTATTGTTGTATTCTCTCACTCTATTTTTCTTCTGATCAATATTAGAATCAGGTATAGAGATTACATGCACATCTCCCAACCATCTCCCCTGAGTCCCTAAAAGGTATTTTAATCAGTTGTGCCCACTTCCATCCCAGAAGTCTATTTCTCTCCCTACTGAGATGGAGTCCATCCCAGAGTACAGTCATCGGTCCATGAATGCTTTCCAGTGGCTGACCATTGCAAAGCCCTCTTTACACCACCATTGTCTGAGCCATTTATTGAGCATCATAATCTTGTCTTGCCTTCGCTTTCCTTCTGTAGGGACAGGTAGCATCCCACCAAAGATTACCTGAACCTCCATTTCTTTAACTGTCTTCTGCAGCCTGGCAGTCTCCCTTTATGCCTTCCTGAAAGAATCTAGCAGTATCATTAGATACACGTCTAAACACATTAAAAACCACCTTCACCAAGCAAGGACACTTCAGGGAAACAGATCACATCATAGAATGGGGCACCCAAATACCTCAAGAGAACCTGCTTCAATACAGATAAAACCTTGCTGGCCACACACCCTAATTTGTCACCTACCACCTCACACTATAAAGAATATGGGGTATCAGACAATGGCAACCCATACTTGATAGGGACCACAGCATGAAAAATCTTTCCTATCCCCTTCCCGTTCTGGCTTCACACCAACTCAAAGCAGCACCAGACACAAAACCTACTGACAGATCTTCACCTCTTCAATTCTTCAGTGATCAATACCCCCCATCCCAACACACCTTTCAAGATCCATCTGTCCAATACATGCCTAACACAATATGTGGTGTACCTCCCCCAGTGCGTCAAATGCCCAAACAACTAAGTGGGTGAAACAAGAGAAATCATGAGACAAAAACCCCATCACCCGTGGGTGAACACTTCTCACAGAGCGATCACTCCACATCTGACCTTTCAGTCCTACTCCTCAAAGGAACCCCAACAACACCTTCAAAAAGATGAGCCTGGGAGCTTAGATTCATAACTCTGCCAGACCCTAAAAACCATGGACTCAACACAGACACTTTTTATGTCTCATTACAACAATTTGTAACACACTCTACACTGCCCCTGCTAACCTTTATTTGCACACTTCATTTGAAGTGATCTCCTACAGCATGTGAGAAACCTTCATGTTTAACATTCTGTCCCACTTGTATTTAGCTTAGGCATTCTGGTTACCTTCCCCAAATCTGAGGAAGGGTTCTGTGTAGCTCAAAAGCTTGTTCCTTCCACCAAGAGAAGTTGGTCCAATAAGAAATATCGCCTGACTACCCTGTCTCTCATACCCTGACAGGAAACAGTTTACTGCTTTTTATTAGTGTTAGAAGAACCAGCATAACCTAGAGAATGAGCAGGATAAAGATTCCTCATCTTTATTATCACACAGCTTTCTACTAAATCCTCCATTGTTACACCCATGTAGTCCCCATGTCTGTCAATGGAACTAAAACTACTCTATGGATAATACACAATTTTCAATCACTTCTATGGCCAGGGCCATCCTTAGGGGGGTGTGGGGCCTGGGAAAAATCAGCCCCTGCTGGCTTGGGGGTCTCGCTCTGAAAGCCAGCCCTATTACCCCTGCATCCCCTCCCCCTGGCCTCAGAGCAAAGCTCCAGCCACGGGACAGCAGCAGATCCCTGGGCATACAGGGCAGCAGCCAGGAGCCCAGGGCCAGCAGCCAGGACCCTGTGGGTGCTGCAGCATCCCCCGTGCCCCTAGTTCCTGCACCTATGTCTTCCAGGACTGACTGCGCTGGCCAATCACACTGGCCAACGAGGCCCCCCAAAAGTGCAGGACCCAGAGTGGTCACCCCAATTTTCCCTACCCAAGAGATGGCTTTGTCTAAGCCTTCAGTGGTTGAATTTGTGGGGCTGGAAGCTAGAAACTAAAATATTTTGAATTGTCAACTCAGCTCATTAGATATGAAATCATTTAGAGACAATAGCTGTGGAACCCTACCATACCATTGTCAGAGTTCATTTTCAGTACAGAACTGTGCTCTAGTAAATTATAAATCAACTTGGCAGATTTCAATCTTTTGTAATAATTCTGATGGATAGATATTAAGCATTTTTTATATTTTTATTGATTTAAATGTTCACAGTTGTGCAAATTTATGGAGAGGGGGATTGGACAGTGGTAGGGGTCAGACAATAGTCAGAAATAAAAAGTTAAAGTTTTATAATTTAAAAACACAAATTGTCAACACCACACACCAAGATATATAAAGTTAATATCGTGAAATTAAATATAATAAGTTTTCAAGCAGCATTTGTCTTACTTTATCTGGTCAGTTTGATCATCATCCATGGAAATATTTTTTCATCAGATTGTGTGTTTAGTAAAATTGATGTTTACCCATATTTACTAATAAGTCTCATCCTGCCAAGCCTAGTTATAAAATGACATTTGGTGAGGGTTGGGGGGCTGCAGAAGTGATTACATACACAGTGATTACAAGTGATGACATACGCTTCAGTTCATTTATTGAAGTGCTTGCATGTCCCATTTGAAGGCCCCACAGTAGTAAATATTGAGAAAACAATGTAAATCTGTGTTTAGAGCAAGTTTCTGAACTTGGATGCAGGTCAGATATTTTGCCAATAGGGACACAGTAGTGCATCTTTCATGGGAATGACCCAAGAATGTACAGTCATTTTGTATGGAGGTTGATATTGGGATAAACCTAATTTTTACAGAGTGATTTTGAGGCAAATCAATCATTCTTGTTGACACGTAAGGCCAGAGATTTAAAGGTATAATCCTTAGTCCTGCCAGGAGTACAGGGGACTGGATTAGATGATTTCCCGTGGTCCCTTCCAGTCCTATGATTCAGGCACCTACAATGCAGAAAGGTGCCCAGTGGGATTCTCAAAAGCACCTAGACACCTAACTCTCATGGCGATCTGTAACAATCTAGGCGATTCTAAAAATCCCACAAGGTGCCTATCTGTACCTGAGGTGCCTAAATACCTTTAAAAATCTGGCCCTTAGTTACTAGTGGATCTGAATTCCCAGGAAGAAGAATCAGTACACAGGGCTACTCTTGCTGCTGAGTCACCATGCGCAAAGAAGTGCAGAACCATTCAGAATGGTGACAGAGTAGAGTAACGTCTGTTTAGATGAAGGGATGCACAAGAGTCTTATTCAAGTGAATAAGTTACATTTATATGAGCCAATTTAGCTGCTGTGTGGATTGGACGAGATATCTGATTACCATGTGTACTACAGTAGCCCCACCCCCAGAGCAGCGCGGCAGCTCTTCCCCCACTGGAGCAGCTAAGATTTAGTCAGGGGTATTTATAGTACAAGTCATGGACAGGTCACAGGCCGTGAATTGTTGTTAATTGCCCATGACCTGCCCATGACTTTTACTAAAAATACCAATGACTAAATCTTAGCCTTGGTTATACGTTACTCCTCCCCTGCTGCCTCCAGTGAGAGGGAGTCTTGCTTGTGGTAGCTGGATGTCAGCTCTTTAGCACTAGCAGCCTTTCAGCCATTCAAGCACTCGCCTCTGGGCTATGCCAGCCTTAACTTTGCCTTGCAAGTTTTTTGGGTTTTTTTTAGGTGGGGAAGGGGCCCTGGCTGCTGTAGATGCTAGTGGAGGCGGCGGTCAGGGGAGATGATGGAGCGGTGGGCGGGGGGGCCGCCGCCACCTGGGCGTACGCTCTGGGGGCCGAGGGAGGGGCACCCGCAGAGCTGGTGGAGGGGACAGCGGGGAGGGACACCACGGCCGGTGGCGGGGCCGCGGCAGCGGGGGCAGGCTCTGCCATGGAGGGCTTAGTCTTCCTAGCGGGGCCCTTTCCCTTCTTTTTGCCCCGACCCTTTCTGCCAGCTGGGGGGCTCCCCCAGAGTCGGAGGGGGCGAGGGACGTGGCAGCAGCAGAGGGCACCCCGTTGGTCGCCGCTGCCGGCGCCTCAGCAGGAGCGGTGGCAGGTGGTCCGGCAGCGGCGGTTGAGGTCGGGACTGGGGGGGGTTGGGAGGAGCAAGCGGGGAGGGAAAGGCGTTGTCCCAGGGGTCCCACCCGCCGCGTCTCCCGCCATGCTGAGTAGGGAGGGAGGGAGGGGAAACAGCAGAGAAAGGGGGAGGGCAGGTCACCACTCCTCCCTGCTAGGCTGTGGGCAGGGGAGGAGGGTGCCAAAAAATGGGGAGGGGGGCAGGTAGGGGGAGTATCGAGGACTTGGGGGGGGTCAGTCACAGACACGAGATTGAAATCCGGCTCCTCTAGCTGCACTAGGGGAGGGGAGGGGAAACAAGAAAGAGGTGCATCCCAATCCCTGAGTCCCTTTGATTCACTATCTCCTCACAGAAATTCCAGATCCTCTGCCCCCAAAGGAGCAGTGTGCCAGTTTTGCCTTAAACCCACCACTCCTGTGTACCACATAGCACTCGTGAGCCCTCATAACAAACTAAAAGTAGGTTCATTTAAGAAAGAATAAGGATTTAACCAGAAGTGAAAGTGATAGAAACAAAAGTCATAAAACAGGATCTACACATATCGGTAGTTACCTTTCCTGTCTAATAAAGTAGGCTTCACCCCCAAAGATCAGTCAGTTGCAGAGCTGACTAATTTCACAAGAACCAGGATTCAAATGTTCATGGAAGCCCCTCGCTCCTTAAAGGGGTTTCCTTAGTAAATGGATCCAGGGTGCCTTTCCCTACACTGAAGCAGTCTTTTCTCTTTAATTCATAGCCAGGAAGGTCTCCTGCCTGCTGTAATGTTCCTTTTCACTGCCAAGTGCTTTCAATAGTTTGCAATTGTCCTTGATGGTTTTCCATTGACTGTTGTTCAATGTGGCAAGGGTAGAAGACAGAATCTTGCATTACTTTGCCACTGACTAGGAACAGGTGACAACTCTCTCTTGCTTGAATGGTTTTCCATTGAGATCCTCTACCCTAGTGACCAATTTTTACTGAGTCCATAAGCCATACTTTCAATATTAGTCCTTAAATATTACCCCTTCATACATCTCACAATGATTATGAGTCTTGACAAGTTACGAGCTCTGTGCAGATACCTGACATGCTACTCTACATGGATAAATATCCTGTAAAACATGTGTTTGGTTTACTGAGTTTGTCAGGTCTGTGATGAGAGTTATTTGCAAAGAACCAGGGACCCTTTGCCAAGGAGCCTGATGGGTACTGCAGAAGGCCCCAGAACAGATAGATAGCAAAGTCTATTACAGAATTTTTGTTCCAAGTCAGAAGGCCAAAATCTGCTCATTAGCAGCATAAATCTGGAATAATTTCACTGAGCAACTCCATGGAGCCTCTCTGGATTTACACAAGGGGGACTGAGCTCAGAACCTAGCCCAGTATCAATATGGCTAAATCTCTGTATTATTTCCTTTAGGAAATCGTTACTTCACTGCTCAGTACAAGAAAGGTAACACTCCGTCTCTGTACTCCAGGACAGCTGTGCTAGACAAGTAACTTTCCTGACCTGAAAGGGTTAGAACTCCACCTTGCCAGCCAGACCTGACTGAGTGGTCCCACTGACTGCGTTGGGCTACTCCAAGAATAAGGAACTACCCAAAGTGAGTATGGGAGGCAGAATCGGGCCCTGTAACTCTACGTATTGCAGCCGAGGCAGGAGAAACTGAGCTGGACATGGATTCCAAAAGTGAAGCAGGGTGTGTCTGTGTGTGTGGGTGGGGTGTCTCTACACTTGGAGCACACCATGGAGCCGGTAGGGATTAAGATATTTTTGAAGGAGGAGCCCGATGGAGCTTGTTATTTGAACAGTTATTCTAGACACGTGGGGAAGGAGGGATGTGCTCGAGGGACATAAAGGCCGGATTCAGATCTCATTACTCTGGCATCCATCAGGAGTAACACCACTGAAGTGAATGGGTCAGAGTTTGGTCTCTGATGCAGTAACTCCAGTCAGAGCTCCAATTTGCCCCATCCCCATTGCCACACTCGCTAGCAAAGGTTCCAGGTTCTATCAGTTGTTCTACTGGCTGAGGAAAGCTGGATGGATCTTCCTCTCTGAAGCTCAGTGGCACCGGTGCTGGGCAGGCCTCCAGGGTGTCACATAACTGTGCAGCATTCTCCCAGGGACTGAGTGCACTGCCCCTCATTCAGTTCTCATTTCCACTGGGGTGACTACTGGGCCAAATTCCACCCTCAGCTCTATTGGCAACAGTGGGTCTAACGCACATTTTCAGGATAGTAGCAAACACTAGTGACGCTGGCAAAATCTGGCCCATGTACTTCAGTGGAGTTACTCCTGATTTACACCACTGTGGAGAATAGAATCAGAAGGTCAAATTCTGTTCAGCTCCACACCAGCATAAATTGGGAGATCCTACATTGACACTCAGTGCCCTGTGTCCTGACACCAGCCCTTTCCAGTCTAGCAAGCGACTTCTCAGGCTTTGGTCCCCCAGTTAACAGCACTGGAATAATCAGTAATCCATTCTTATGGCTGCCTACATTAGACCAGGTTTTAGGTTATTTCACATGACAGTGTAGAATACGTTGTGTTGGAACCAATGTGAAACAAAGTGTTGTCCTCTTTTATCTACTATCCTGCATTTCTTTCAGCTACTTCTAACACATCACAGGCACCCTGCACTGTACCCTGTCAGGCCAGCCCCTAGTTATTTTATTAAATATTTATATGATGGTAGCCCCTAAAGACCTAGCTGGGATTTATGCTTGGTGATGTACAAACACAGAAAAGTGTCCTGAAGGGCTGACGTGCTGAAGATCTGTTTTCTTTCAAAGCATTTGAAAAAGTCTATGACTGGGGCTCCTAGTGCTAGGATAATACAAATAAATAGTTGCAAATTGAAGTTTCCTTAATTCAGTGGAGGTTTTTTGATGACATATTTGCTTCACTCTCTTTTAAAAACTCCCATCATCTTACCCATTTACCAGTTCATCCATATATTTTAAAAGTCTCCTGTTGTTGCCTATGCTTAATTCATAAGACAACAGAGCACATTTTTGAATGTTACACGGCATGCCTTGGATGGTGTATTCTAAGCATGCAGTTGGAGGCAGTTAATGGGGGGAAGAATTTCATTCATTATATCTTTGACCATTGCCCTAAATACTTCCTACTTTCCTCAATAGATTTCCCAGACATTATACAATCCCTGAGGGCATTCTACATTCCCTAAAAGTCAACTTCAGTAGAGTCCAGAATGTGGGTTACTTCTTCCAATACTTAAAACAGCCTCATGAGAATGTCAAATTTATTGTGATTTCTTACTAGATCCCAGAGGACACTCATGAACTTGGCTTGGTTTAACATATTTGGCTCCTCTACTAAGACTTTGGTCCAGGAAATCTAATCGTGTTCCACTCATCCCTTCTGAGATTTTTGTATCTTGGTATGTTGCTTTTCTAATTTCCTCAAGTCAGAGAACCTTATTCAGTAGCATGCTGGTTAGGGCACAGGTTCATCTCCCACCCCTCAATCAGGCAAAGAGAGGAATTGGAGCAGGGACTCATATCAGCAGTAAATGCCCCGAAACCCCAGGCCATAGTACCTCTAGCTGGCACTGGATCACTGAATACTTAATTATTTATACCAAGTGGAAGGGTTTCAAGAAGAGGGACTTGGCTCTACAGTCGGGTTAGGGCATGTGCCCAGGATGTGGCAGGCCCATGTTTGAGTCTTTACTCTGACTCAGACAGAGCAAGGACTTGGATGTAGATTTCCCCATCCCAGGTGAAGGCTCTAGTTCTTGGCTAGGCCAGGGTCTCTCTTGCTCTCCTGTATATTCATGAACAATTTCAAAAGGTCTAATTTTCATTCTATACCAGAACAAAAACAAAACTAAAAATTTTTAAATTTTTCAGTGAAACGGAACTGTTGTTTTCCATCCAGCCCTAACTTTTGCCCAAAAAACTCAAACCAAATTATTCTGGAGGGTCAAAGTGCAGCTACTGTCTTCATTGTCTCATAGCTACTTGCTTCTGTACTTCCTGGTTCCAGCCAGAAGAGGAAGCCCATCCCCTCCTCTGTTAACATTATTCTTCAGATGCTACTACAATATAAATAATGAACTGAGCCCCAAGAGGCCCCAGCCCCCAGCTGAGATCTCATCATAAATACAGAGTATGTAGATATCCTTCTGCAAGTCAAGGCTGGCTGGAAAACACAAACACAAATTCTGTTAAAAAAAAAAGATTTAGGCATTTTTTTTTTTTTTATAGTTGGGAAAAAATAAAGAGACTACCTTATATATATATATATATATATATATGAAAGACACCTGAACAGAGACTAAGTTCAGTCTCTTACTGATTCAGATGTGAAGTGATTTGAACCTGAGATCTCCCAGGATTGAAGGTAGTATATCTAGACCACCCCTACACTATAGAATAGCAGGGTTGGAAAGGACCTCAGGAAGTCTTCTCCTCCTCCTCAAAAATGCTCAAAAAACCCAGCCCACCCCCTCCCCCCTCCCCTGGAGCTCCTAACCCTGACAGGATATGCTCAAAACCATTGAGCTATCCTCCCCCCACATGGAGGAATAATCTGGCCACTGCTGCTGCTTGGCACTGAACCCTGACCAAGGGGGTGATTCTCAGAGCCCCAGTTCCAGCCTCTGATATGAGCTATTATATCTATTATTTTTAGCCCGTGGTGTGAGGCCCTCTCACAGCACAGGCATACCTTGAACTCCAAACCACCACACTATTTGATCTTCTGGGGTAGTTCATTCTCTCTCTCCCGTGCCCTCCCAGAAATTCCATCCTAGAGCTCAGAAACCTTCCCACTGAAAGTTGGTTTCCCATCTCCATTTACAAGATAGACAAACTGGGAAAAGAGGCACCAGAATGGTAAATAACTTGCTCAAGATCAGCAGGTCAGTGGCACAGCCAAATTAGAATTTAGGAGTCCTGATGTCTTTCCCCTGGACCACACTGCTTTTCATCTCTTCTATTAAGGATGAGATTTACCCATGTGCTGAGAATCCACAGGAGTCCCATGAGCCATTTCAATTCCCTCTTAACTGCTTAAAGTACTTGAGCTCAAGCTTACAGCCTTTCCCTTCCACACATTTCCTTTGGGTTGTCCTTGTTTATGTGGTTAAAGTGGTAGGCCCTCCTTCCCTCTCTATGAACCTCTTCAACTTCAACTCAAAGTAAAAAAAAGTAAAGGATGACCAGTGAGAGAGGTCATTATTTATTTTATTTTATTAGTTCACTCTCTTTTCACTTTTTTTTTGGCTCACCTGCTTCCTGGTTGCTTGTGTTTTGTGTGTGTATATAAAAAAAAAAAAATTAACTTAATCAAATCCTAGTCTAGAGCTAGTCTCCTTTGTGGTACTTTGTTATATGGAGATATTTGTATTATGGTAGTCACACCTATGGGCCCCAGTCATGGACCAACCTATGCAAGCCCTATATTAGCAAACAACACACACAACAGTCAACAGCTTGACAGTCTTGCTTTTGTAATCCATAAGAGACCAAATGAGTGATCTCAGGCACATACAGTACAGTGCCTTCTGCCCTCTGACAGAGGTGACAGGTAGGTAGTAGGTCATCTTCTCAATTTCTTCTAACACTGACTCCAAGAGATAAAGAAAACTTAAGCTGGGTGTGTTCAGCAGCAGTGTTCAGCATAGCTTCAGTTTTGGGTTCAGTTTTCTTAAAGACTCAACAAAAAGACTCAAACACTGGCTCAACCCCCTTGCCCCCTATGAGCCTGGATAGCTATATACCATGCATCAACTATCCCTACTTAAATCACTCCCAACTACAAGTACTTAGGAACACACCAGAACAAACTTGGGAAAACCAGCAAACACAATCTAGGTATGACTCCCAACAGGCTCCGGGTGTTTTAGCAATAGTCCCAATCTCACTCCTCCTCTGGCAGTTGTGAGTGCAGCAGCCACCAGCCTTCCCCCTCTCCCCCAGTTTGCTGCTGTCTGGAGGCCAAGTGAGAAAATTTTGTCCTCAGATATTCATGCATAACTTTCACTGAAACCAGAGCTTGTTAAATTAACCCAACTATTTGCAGTAACCCAAAGGAATACATCAGGCCAGATTGAGTTATTTTGCAAATTGCACCACACTCTCCAAACACCAGAGTTTGCAGTTTTTTAGGCTTCTCCTGCTCTCACTGAACTCAGTAGGGGTTTTGGTCCCAATCCCAAATCAAAGGGAGTTTGGTGCCTAAATACTTCTTCTCTTCTTCTGCTTGATGTAAGTGGGAGACCAGGATAGCCTATATGCCTATTTTCTCTGCCTGCCGTTAAACAAATTCAAACTTTCAAGACTCACTCAGCAAACTGGGCTGATATCAAACAGGGAAAGTGTGTACTGCACAAGTGGAGGTAGAACCATGGACCAAGGAAGGCAGGTTTCATGTTGGGCTGCAGAGGTTTGGACTAAAATTAAAGCTGAGGAAGGGAAGGCTCCGATTTAGTCCAGCAGCTAAATACTGTGCGGATGGGGATCATCAGAAGGCCCAGCTATGCATAGTCTGACAAGGTCTTTGTCTTTGAAGACATGCTGGATTATTGTTAGTTTTGTGATATAGGTTCTTTTGGGGGACCTCTTGCAAACAGCTAGTGTTTGATCTCTGCCTTGATCGCTCTAATTAGAGTCAATTTTTGGGTTAGAGTTGCTCCCTGGAAACCAGGCACTGGTGTTTGGACTGGGACTCCTGGAAGAGGGAAGTGCCTTCATGCTGTTGGTGATTCTCTCTGTTCAATGACTGGGGTCCATAGAGCAAATTAAACCCAATACACTAAGGATATACCTAGACTCTGTGAAATCTATATGGAGAAAGGTTCAGAGGAGCCATGTTATGGACGAATCAGACACTGACTTTGCATGCTGGGGAACTTGGATCTCCTTCCAGGACCTGTGACTCACAATATGGGAATGCACAGCCCCTACCCACCCAAGCAATGATATCATCAGTTCCCTACCGACCCATGTGGGTAGCCTTTAAATGTTCAAATGCACATCCCTGTGTAGTTGCATGCAGTTGTAAAGGGGTGCCACTCACCACAGGAATTCCTCCTTAAGCCTAGGTCTGGGTGTGAGGTTACACTCTATATGATTTTATAAAAATATGCTAATGAGTGTGAATACAGGCGAGTCTCATCTTACACGGGGGTTCCGTTCCGCGGTTAGCGCATAAAGCGAAAACCGCGTATAGTCAAAATTACATTGAGTTGAATGGTGGGTGGAATCGCCCGCACTACATGTACAGTATTAAAATTGTTATTTTTCTCTTTTTGTTTTGTTTTTGTTTTTGCTGACCATGTAAAGCTGAAATCACGCATGTTAAATGTGCGTAAGATGCGACAGCCTGTATAATGTAACTGGAATATGCTTCATGCAAAAGGTATCTGGTAAGGTATCATTACAAAGCTTATAATCTACTGAGTGTGGTCATCCTATTTGTCTAAATGTACCACTCTTGTATCAGAAATTAGAAATATACCTCTGAGGGCCTATTGTAATTATGCAAAGTGTGGGCCATTAATGGTGGTTTGGAATCTTGATGGCTCCCATTAACCAGGACAATTGACTGTAGATGGCTCTGTTTTACTTGCAAGTCTTCCTGTATTCCTGTGTGTTGGCCAGTTGGTAATGAAGTCTTGCAGTGACATGTGATCATGTCACCTGAACTGGAATCCATCTTTAACCTGGTGCTTTTCCATTGAGAAGGAGGGGTGGGAACCCAGAGAGGGACAAAGGATTCCCACCTTGTGCAAAAGAGATATAAGTGGGTGGAACAGAACAAAACGGGGCAGCCATCATGAGAAATCTCCTAGCTACCACCTGAGCTGGAACAAGGGCTGTACCAGGGGAAAGGACTGTGCCCAGACTAGGAAGGCGTCCAGTCTGTGCAAGAAACTTATTGAAACATCTCTGAGGGTGAGATTTTATCTGTATTCAGTTTTATTATTGTATTAGGCTTAGATTTGCATGTTTTATTTTATTTTACTTGGTAATTCACTTTGTTCTGTCTGCTGTTACTTGGAACCACTTAAATCCTACTTTCTGTATTTAATAAAATCACTTTTTACTTATTAATTAACCCAGAGTATGTATTAATACCTGGGGGGGGGGGAGCAGGGAAACAGATGTGCATCTCTCTCTATCAGTGTTATAGAGGGCAAAAAATGTATGAGTTTACCCTGTATAAGCTTTATACAGGGTTGGCTGCTTGCACTACAGCCCCCCTTCCCCCCTCTCTCCATGACTCAGGGTGTTCCTGCTTTGTGACTCAGCCCCCCATCCAGGTCCCTATAATCCCCCTTTTGAGGTAACCCACCAGACAAGCTGTCCATACGTCATCTCAGGCAGCCTTCAGTCCCAACTCCAGGATCCATGCTTCATTGCCAGTGGCTGGTGGGGGAACCTGGGCCCACCTGCAATTCCGAATTCCAGTCCAAGTTCCCTAGACTAGCAATCTAGGTCTGCTCAGTCTCAGACCTTGCTGCTGTTTCCCTGGGCTTCTTCTTACCCCACTTCTCTATCTCTGGGTTTACCCCAACAGATTCCTCTGCTCTCCATGGCTACTTCACCCCCTAGGCCTCTTGTAAGACTCTCTAGTCCAGGACAGGACCCCAGGGCTTGTGCTCCCCCAGGATCTCATTGTCCCTGGCTAACTCCGTTCCCTCTAGGGAATGACTGCAGCCCCTCTTGCTCTCATTTCCTGGCTTTGTACTCTTATCCCTCTCCTCCCCCCATTGGGCTTCCTCTGCCATTAGGCCCTGTCAATCCCTGTTCCCCTCCAGGTGCAGCATCTGAGGTTAGCTGGCCCCTCCTGGCCCACAGTAACCCAACTCAGGACTCCTTATTGTAGGAAAGGCTGCTGGGGTGGTGTACCTAAGAGGAAAGAATCTCACTTTGCACCTTTGCACCTATTTTACATATATCTCTTCATCCCAGCAGATCAAAACTGTGGCAGTAACTTCCAATGAAGCTGTTCACCAGATCATTTCTACTTCTGTAGTGGAGAAAGCCCCATTAAGTTCTCTTGCTTTCATCCTCCAGCCTGGTTCCAAAAATGCTTTTAGGGCGGCTGTACTGGCTTCAAGAGGAGTAGCAGTGGTGCACATGCCTCTGTGGTTGCCCAGCCATCTCTTGGCTCTCCTGGCATTAGCACCGCGGCATTGTCCTGTGAGTCTAGAGGGAAGGTACAGCAAAGTAATGAGCATCTGCTGTACTTGTCCCAGAGCCAGCCTTCCTCCAGGGCAGTCTCTAGGCAATGGGCAAAGGCATCCTGTCTCTTAACCTGGGTAAAACTTATAGCTGTGGTGTTGGCTGGCTGGCCACTTGAGTGCAGTACACCAATAAGCCAATTCCTTCTGCACGGCACTCCAGCATGATTCATCATCACCTCTGATAAGGCTAATGCACCTATGTTACCCTGTTATCTGAAGTGACACCAATAAGGTTGCATGGTTGGCTTACCATAACGTTGAGGAATTAGTAACAGGGACAATTGAGTGCCTTGCCTAAGCCAGAGTCCAGCCTCTGGGAATGAGGCACCTGTATTACCAGGACAGCGGCTTGAGCTGAGGGTAAATGGTTAACTCCAGTATGGGGATTTAGCATTCAAGGTTAACTCATTTTTGCAGATATGCAGACCCATATCTAGGTCTTCAAAGCAGCAACATCCACCCAAACACAACTAGTCTGCATCAGGTGCTTTCCCCTTCTCCCGCTCATTCCCTACTCCTGGCTTTTAGTCCTACCATGTTTGCCTCGAAATATTCTGCAGCTCCCTGGAACACTGCTTCAGTCTGTCTGAGACGAGAGGCGTCAGGGTCCTTTTTGGCTGCTGACAATGGGCTGATTGGACAAGGCTAGACCAAACCCACTTTAATTTGTAAACAGAGCAGGACTAGATTTATTTCCCAACTCATGTTTGGTTAGAATTGTTCCAAATAATGAGCTAGTCCCTGATGTGTTTCGTTTGCCAGTTTATAAAAGTGTTCTCATCACCACTGTTCTGTGCATTAGTAGCACAATTTCTTAACAGAAAGACGTTTTATACAGCAGTTGAACCAATGGCAATCAAACATATATAGTAGCCTATCCCATGGGGGTGAGGGCTTGCAGGACAAGTGCCCTTGCACCATGCGCTCAATACAGGCGTAATGTCTCTGACCTGTGATACACCGGAGTCCAGCTAGATGCTCTAGTGGTCCCTTCGGACTTACGTTCCAATTCTCAGACTCCTGCTTTGTCAGACTATCGGAGTGAGCGAGTTCTTGAGCTAGGAGAACCCCCACTAACAGTGCCTTGTGGCTAGACCTAAACAGCCACACCGGGGACCGCTAACTTAAATGCATCCACTGATCTCAAGTGTGCCAGTAAGGTGTGTGCTACCTGCCTCCTCACAAGCCACACAGGCCTGTCCAGACCAACATCAGCACCAGAAGCACACAGGAAATCCACGCAGGCAGTAGTGTGATGGGCTCTGTCAGCAACCTGCAGTTCTTCACCAGGTGTAGCTGCCTGATGGATTCCAGTGTAGAGCCCAGTGCACTCTGGTGGTGACAGAGGCAAGGTTGGGTGGATGGCTGTGTCAAGGTTCGTAGCTGAGTGGGCACAGGCATGGATCATAGAATCACAGACCCATAGGGTTAGAAGGGCCCGCAAGGGGCATCTAGTCTAACCCCCTGCCAGGATGCAGGATTTGCAATGTCTAAACCATCCAAGACAGACAGCTATCCAGCCTCCCTTTGAAAACCTCCAGGGAAAAAGCTTCCACAACCTTTGGTACTTTGCAATTGTCCCTAGTTCAACTCTAGCCAAGAGCATGCACAGGAGATGGACACATTGCAAGCAAGCTATTCTCTGAAGTTGAAATCAGAAAACTTGACACAGAACCAGATACATTTTTAATCCTGTTATGCCTTTGGCGATGAGCAATTAGCAAAATTCAAGGTCTAGGGGTGTCTTTCTGTCAGGAGAAGAAATTGTTGACGGGAGTCTGGTACATTTGTTTGATGCAATCCTGCTTAAATTTACAACAAATGTACATTAACTCCTGTTTCCCTGAACACAAGAAGAAGCACACAATAGGGGATAGAGGCTTGGAATGGTGAGCACAGAAACTATCAGCCAGGACTTAATGAACTTTAGTTATAAGCTGGGGACGCACCAGTTGGAAGTAACGGAGGAGGAGAAGGACCTAGGAGTCCTGGTTGATCGCAAGAGACTATGAGTAGGCAATGTGATGTGTGTAAAAAAAAAAGCTCTTGGGTTCTTGTAGGGCGCAGGGGGAGGTATTTCTATAAGGGATAAGGCTAGTCCTAGTCCATAAGGCGCTGGTGAGACCTCATTTGGAGTATGAACGGGTACAAAGAAGGGCCACTAGAATGATCCGAGGAATGGAAGGCCTTTTGATGAAAGGAGACTTGAGGAGCTCGGTTTGTTTTCCCTTAACCAAAGAAGGATGAGAGAGATGATTTTACACTTTTTAAATATATCAGAGGATAAATACCAGGAAGGAGAAGGAATTTTCAGCTCTCAGCTGCTGCTAATACACAGACGAATACGGATATAAACTGTCAGTCAGGATTCAGGCTTGAAATTAGAGACGGGTTTCTAACCATCAGGAGAGTGCAATACTGGAGTCTACTAGTGGGAAACAGGGGGGAAAGGGACCTCCAAGAGGACTTTAAGATTAAGGATAAGCTTATGGAGGGGATGGGATGATAGGATGGGGATATAGTCGGCTTAGTCATTATGGTGGTTATGTGTGATGGTATGATTTTACTTTTTCCAGGGTTTGAGGCCTCTGGGCTCGCAGCTGCCTGCCCGCCATATTTGGGGAAATTTTCTTCGGGAGGAATTTTCCTCCAGGGAAGATTGGCTTGGGCCCGGTTTTTCGGCTGGGGCAGGGGGGGGGGGGGGGGTTCACTTGCTGGGATGGTGGGTGGGAGGGTTTATGTGGCCTTGCAGGAGGTCAGACTAGATGATCATAATGGTCCCTTCTGATCTTGAATTCTATGATTCTATGAATGCAAAAAGCCCATTCTCACTAGGATTTTTTCCTCAGGGCTACACTCTCAGGGCATGTTCTGCTGCCTCTTTGGCCTTCTGCTGCTTCTGTTTCTCTCACTGACACAAAATCAAATCCATCCTCAGCCCCTTAGTTCAATATCAGATCACAATAGAACCGTAGGGATGCATGGCTCCCATCCTATCCCATTCTTGCATGTGCCTGTGTTTTGGGTGGTAGCTCCTATTGTTCCAGCTAACCAGCTGAGCTCCTTTGGGGAACCACTTTTTCCACTGAATGAAAGGCAGCTGTTACACCCACCAACCCCTGGCATAACAATTGTAAACAAAAGATTGAAATTCTATTCCTCCCACCAGCAGCCCTATACCTCACCATACACAGGACTACCTGCTCTTCCTTATTGTGTGTCCACAGTACTTTCCTTTGCAAGCGCTGGGTACCCGCCTCTCCTTTTGTTATACCTGTGTCTGTTTTCACATACGCTGGCTGACATCCGCCAGCCCCACCCTCCTGCACAGAGAATTTCTTGTTCTGCTAATACGGAGACGCAAGCTGGACATTTCGTGGCACATAAGCTACAAATCCGTAAACCAGCCTTCAAAATAACCTCATATGATTCCACTGCTCTCCTCACTGATGGTTCTTGTATCTATTTTAGTAATTCTGTGTGGCCATTTTCTTAAATACTTTCCCCCAGCTGCTTCTTGCTGTCTGTGGACTAAAACTGCCAAGGCTGTTGTTCGAAACTAATTCCAATCGCTGGGCATGGGAAAAAGCAGAAGGGGTAGCTACAGAAACAGAACACTTAAACAAATCCATTAGTTCATGTAGCCCATCTCTATGGCAACCAAACAGCACAAAAAACAAGCCATTAACACCCACATTTATTAGCCAGTAAGGGCTTAGCTAACACCATTCCAGAGGTATAGCCCCTCCTTCCTCCACACCTTCGCTTGAGTTCATGAACAAGAAGACCAGGTTCAAAAGCCAACACAAACACACACTATTCATGCACAAACACACACAATTTACAGACTGTAGATCCAGCTGGGTGCTTTCAATGCCTTTATTTTTTTTTAAAGTCACACTAAAGAAAGGAAAATAGCATCCCTTTTCATTTCCTAGAGCCCTATTGTTAAAATTTCCAAGCCATGGGAACCAGACTGGGTCTGGGAAGCCTCCATTCCACCTAGGAAAAGAGCCCCAGAGGTCTATTCAAAACTGAGTCTCTTGCTGTCCCCCATCTCTGCTATTCTTGAGACAGTTTAGTACAGGGTTTCTCAAACAGGGGTTGCCGCTTGTGTAGGGAAAGCCCTTGGCGGGCCGGGCCGGTGTATTTACCTGCCCCATATGCAGGTCCGGCCGATCGTGGCTCCCACTGGCCGCGGATCGCTGCTCCAGGCCAATGGGAGCTGCTGGAAGTATATATAATAGTATATACGATTATACTAAATAATAGTATATTTACCGCACATTTGCAGACTTGAGGAAGAGCTCTGTGTAGCTTTAAAGCTTGACCCTTCCACCAGCCAAAGCTGGTCCAATAAAAGATATGTCCTCACCTCGCTTGTGTCTTAGTACATTCTGTATCACTGATGGGGTTGATACACAAAGGGGAAAAGGAAGAGGTAAATTCAGATGTTGGGAAGCAGGAAGTGAAAGTTACAGAACAGCTGTGCCAATATCAGTCACTGACAAACCCAGACATTTTACAAGACCCAGTTACAGTTTTGGGCCTACTATAGATTATGCATTTCAATGGTGCCAGGCCTCATTAGTGAAAATGAAACGTGCAGGTGACCTGAAAGGGCAGCCATTGGCATTAGCTGGGCCATCTGCTATGGGTGAAGCTTAAGCAGTCAGAAGCACTTGAGAAGGCCATGAGATTTATAATACCTCATTGAGTTTAAGGCCCCAAGAAAACATGACATCATCCAGTCTGATCTCCTGTATAGCTCCTCCCAGAACCCACACACTAAACCCACAACAGAAATTAGCCCAAGGTATTACAGCCCACAGGAGATTAGACTCTGATGTGTCACAGGCAGAGAACAGGAGGGACTGAGGGGCACCAGTGCCCGAGGCCCTTGTAATGGCAGGGAAATGATTAAGTGAGAGATTTCCAGATAATTCTGGCAAGTGACCCGCACTCCACATTGCAGAGGAAGGCAAAACCACCCCTCCTGCACACAAGGTCCCTGCCAATCAGACCCAGGGAAAAATTCCTTCCCAATCCACACAGTTAGATCCTGAGCATGTGAGCAAGAACCAGCCAGCTAAGCGCCTAAGAGAGAGAATGCCCAGTGCCACCTTTGAGCACTGGCCCATCCTGTCTAGTATCTCATCATTCTGTCCTCCCTGCTCCTTCCCTGGGCTGCTTCCTACCACGCTGGCTCCCTGTCTCATTCTGGGTGTACCAGTTCCAAGAACCCTTCCCCCTCTTCCCATGGAGGGACTGCTGCCTGCCTGCCTGCCTGCCTACAGCCTTTCCCAGCAGTCCCCCAACACTCTTCCTTCGTCCCTGGGGGTGACTGCCCTTTCTCAGCAGCCACCCAGTCTGTAGGCCTCTACCTGATTTTATAGGCCCCGCCAGTTCCTGCACAGGTGAGCCTCTCTCCAACCAGCTTCCTCTGGCCTAAAGCAGCCTGTTTGCAGCCTAATTAGCTGATTGGGCCCATCTGGCCCAATTCCACTCTTGCAGGGCTAGTGTGGGGATCTCACCCCATCACACCCAGAGTCAGCTAGACATTGTGAAGGCTGAGCACAGTCAGGCTGAGCTAGGTAACCACGGTGCTGTGCCTTTTTTCCAGCCTGCCTGACTCCTGAGTGGTTACTAAACGTTGCAGCACAAGTAGCAGTCAGGATAGGTGAACCCCAAAATGGTCAGGACTGTGGCATTTTCAAAGCTTGACCATGCTGTTCAGGCCCCTGGAGGCTCCAAAACTGGGCTAGAACTCTCATGAAATCAGACAGCATGGGTCTTATCCCCCATTACTCTGAATCTAGTGCAGTCAGCCAACCCAGTTCAAAGTGGACGTAAAATGCTACATTAAAAAAAAATAGAATCTGGCCTAAGATTTCCAATACTTCCTGCTCCCAATCAGGCAGAAAATAGCATGAGAACAGCCTCCAATAACTTCATGCTCTGAGTGCTGTCTCTGTAACATATGACACGGCCAGTCTTCAGGAATGAATAACTGTAAAATAAGAAACAACCTAACCTTCTGCCCAAACGTCAATCAGCTGAAGTCAATAGAGTTATTCTGAACGTACATCAGTAAAAACAAGGGGGATTCTTTGAGCCTATTGACAGGTCCCATTGAACCTATTCACATAATTGTACAAAAGGTCTCTAAGGGTAAGCTGCTTGTCATTCTGTTGTAGACACGTGAGCAGAAAATATTGAACATAAGGCTTGTAGTATACTATCCCCACAGTAGAATAACTACTATGCTCCCATCCTCATCAGGCCACACCTCCTTTTGAAAGGATGCTCTCAAGAATTAAACTGACCACCACTCTGGTTTCTAGGCCTACAGAGAAGCTACAAGAAAGCAAGTTAGCAGGTTGATACCCTGACATGTCTCTTTTAGATGGAGGTTACAGAGATCTCACACGCCCCTCGTGTCAGCAAAAATAGAAATATCAAGACTGTTAATGGCACCTCCTCCAAACATCTGGGTTAGTCCTTGTGATAAAACAACAGCAGGAAAAGGGGACAAGTTTCAGTTACTAAGCACAGAGAATGTCCTGAATGGCTGGAATCTCACTTACAGAAATGTATTAGGGGTGATCAAGGGAAATTGCTCCTCCAAATCTCCTGGGGAAAAGACTCCACACACGACAAAGTGAGACAAGGGTCGGTGTAGACAGTTCCCCAGGGTCACAGATCTAGCTTTTAGAGAGCTCTGAGGTGGATCTTGGGAAGCTGAGTAACCTAATCAAGTTCCACACCCTGCTGGCAAAGGGAGCCGAGAGCCAACCATCCACTCTGCAAGGTATTTTTCAGCAGGTTTCCTGCTCTTCTTGCAGAGAGTCAATGCAATGAGAATAAGAGTAATTGTGTATTTCAGGTCTGAAATAAATAGGTTTATTTTGATTTCTCTTCTGATGTTGTAACTGTTTTTTTATCACTTGGGGCACCCCAATCTACAATGCAGATCTAGTCTCACCTGGCCTCTGTGCAGGTACACAGCATGAGAGCTGGTCAGAAAAACTTGGATGGAACCATTTTTCTGTCAGAAAACATGGTTTGGCCAGAATAAAAATGCTCCATGAAATCATGTCAATTTCACCAAAATTTCATTTTAGGAACCAAGTTCTAACTGTGTTGAAACATTTTCAGAACACAATGTTCTAATTTTTTCTTTTGAAATGTTTTGATTTTGTATTATTATATAAAAAAGTCAAAATGAAAATGAGCTGTTTTGATGGACCCATAACGATTTTTTTGGCAGGAGGGAGGGGTGTGATGTTCTGTCACGGAAAATTTCTAAAATTTCAGATTTCATTCCTAATCAGAACCAAACCAAGGTTTGAAGTCTTCAAATCCTCCATGAAACAGAATTTCCCTTCTCCACCCAGAGTATGCAGAATCAAACCTCCCATCCTGAATATATGCTTCATTACTACTGCCTACTGCTCTCTGCCTGCCTCCTCAAAGGAAACAGCATTATACATCCATTTAAACTAGATTTCTGGGCCTTAAAATTCTGTCACAAATGAAATTCCATTGTTAGGTAATTAAAGGCCCATCATTCCTCTAAGGCCATTTTAAGTCCAGAAAAGAGAATCATATCACTTGAAATGCTGTGCTAAGGAAAAAAGATCCCTATAGATATTAGCAAATATCTTCTCATTTTAAATGCGACAAACCCCTCCCCACTGTTCCCTCCCAAACACACTCATAAATTCTATCACGGCTCTGAAAAGCCATTTGGTCCCTCTGGAGCTTGTGCCATCTTGGATCTATTAAAATGTGTGATGAACAAACAACTGAGCAAAAGCCAGTTTTTCCATCTCCATTTTATGCTGAGAAGGCAGAGGAAAGAGAGGTTTGGGAATGGTGGGGGCAGGGAGGAGGGAGTGAAGCTCCGTGGATGACTTGTGATTCCCATTCAGGGGTGATAGGCGAGCATCCCCTCACACCTGGAGATCTTGGCGAGCTGTATCCACACAGAAGTCCATGTTTGAATCCTGATGCTCTTCTTTCCTACATGTGTTAAATTAATCCCTTGTTTTGTATGTGTGTGCGCGCGCGCGTTCCCAGCAGGAGGAGATGGGAATAGGACAAGCTCCTCCCATCCCCACCTCAGACCTAGGGGCTGTGCCAAAGTTGCTTAGCTCACACTAATGCAAGGTCACAATTCTTGGCAGTGCCGTGTGTGCTCTGTTCTCCCCGCCCCCTCCCCCAAGCTCTCGGTTAAATATGAAAACAACAGCCTGACACCTGCTATGTGCAAGCTCCTCTTCCTCCCAGAGCCTGCCAAAAATTAACAACAGCCCCAAAATATAATTGGAAGCAGCTTCACTGCTCTGCAGGGTGCATAGCTGTTATACTGTAGATACTTGAAAAAGCCAATTTAATTTCTAGATTTCCTGGACAGCATGTAGATTCTGATTATTTTGAAAATCCATCTTGTAGGAATCAGTGAATGTCATGAATAGTTTCAGGGCATCATTTTCTTGGAACTAATGTTGTGTGGGAGGACAAGACTCACTGGCCAAGATTCTCAAATTTAGGAGCCTAAAGCTTAAGGTTCTAAGTCCATATTTAGTCACCTAAATAAATGGCCTGATTTTCAAAAGTGCTGAGCAGATGCAGTTCAATTTTTGCCCTGAATCAGTAACTGACAGATACGCCAGGCACAACTTTTTATAGGCCCATGCAACCTTGTCGCAGTGTCAACTCACCACTGAGGGTACGTCCATACTTACCGCCGGGTTGACGGGTAGCGTTCGACTTCTCGGAGTTCGAACTATCGCGTCTAATCTAGACGCGATAGTTCGAACTCCGAACGCGCTCCCGTCAACTCTGGAACTCCACCACCGCAAACGGCGGTGGCTGAGTCGACAGGGGAGCCGCGGACTTCGATCCTGCGGCGTCTGGACAGGTAAGAAGTTCGAACTAAGGTAGTTCGACTTCAGCTACGCTATTCGCGTAGCTGAAGTCGCGTACCTTAGTTCGACCCCCCACCCTAGTGTAGACCAGGCCTGACATACTCCCTTGTGGCTGGCTGTGGCATAACAGCTCTTTCCTCTCTAGCACTCACTGCTGACAGTGGCTTCGGTGCCATGGCAGCCGGTCTCTTGTGACTCGGCCTTCGGGCCAGGTTATGTTTTAGCCCCCCGTCTTTCAGGATAACTAAGTCCAATAAAATAAGAGCCTTGTGTTGTTACATCAGGTCTTCTACACTGGGTTCCAGACCACAGACCTGGTAATGAGCAGCTGTGGTCTGCATCAACACACTCCCTGCTGCTGCCTCCCTGGACTTCTTCTTGCCAACGGCAACTCTCACCTCAAGGCTCCAGTAAGCGAATCCCCTGAAGTGTCCCGCTGCCCAGGCTCCTGCACGTGAGTCCTGCCCCTACTCGGCAGCTCCAGGAGCTGCGCTTCATAGAATCATAGAATCATAGAATACCAGGGTTGGAAGGGACCTCAGGAGCTCATCTAGTCCAACCCCTGCTCAAAGCAGGACCATTTTCCTTGCTCTTGGGCTCGGCCACTCCCTGCTTCTTATAGACCAATGGTCCCCAAACTGTGGGGTACGCCCCCCTAGTAGGGTTGCCAACTTTCTAATTGCAGAAAACTGAACACCCTTGACCTGCCCCTTCTACATGGCCCCACCCTGCTGCTTCTTGGAGGCCCCACCACCACTCACCTCATCCTCCCTCCCTCCATGGCTCGCTCTCCCCCACCCTCACTCACTTTCACCGGGCTGGGACACGGGGGTGGGGTTCATGAGCGGGTGAGGGCTCCAAGTAGAGGTGCGGGCTCTGGGGTGGGGCCGGGGATGAGGGGTTTGTGGTACAGGAAGGGGCTCTGGGCTGGGGCTGAGGGGTCCAGAGTGTGGAAGGGGGCTCCAGGCTGGGACAGGGGGTTGGGGTGCAGGAGGGGGTGTGGGTTCCGGGAGGGAGTTTGGGTGCAGGAGGAGGTTTTGAGCCGGGACAGGGGGTTGGCACCCAGGAGGGGGTTCAGGCTCCAGGCGGCACTGACCTCAGGTGGCCCCAGCATTTCCCGGGAACGGAGGTGCGGAGTCAGCCCTCGGGGTGGTACCTGCGGGTGGGGACAGTGTGCGGAGCCCTGCCTGGCTGCCCCTCCACCTAGGAGCAGCAAGGACATGCCGGCCACTTCCCAGGAGCCACACGTAGCTGGGAACAGAGCTGGGCACAGAGCCGGCCAACTGTACTTAGAATCATAGAATCATAGAATATCAGGGCTGGAAGGGACCTCAGGAGGTCATCTAGTCCAACCCCCTGCTCAAAGCAGGATCAATTCCCAACTAAATCATCCCAGCCAGGGCTTTGTCAAGCCTGACCTTAAAACCCCTAGGTAACCCGTTCCAGTGTTTCACTGCCCTCCTAGTCAAAAAGTTTTTCCTAATATCCAACCTAAACCTCCCCCAGTGCAACTTGAGACCATTATTCCTTGTTCTGTCATCTGCTACCACTGAGAACAGTCTAGATCCATCCTCTTTGGAACCCCCTTTCAGGTAGTTGAAAGCAGCTATCAAATCCCCCCTTATTCTTCTCTTCTGCAGACTAAACAATCCCAGTTCTCTCAGCCTCTCCTCATAAGTCATGTGCTCCAGCCCCCTAATCATTTTTGTTGCCCTCCGCTGGACTCTTACCAATTTTTCCACATCCTTCTTGTAGTGTGGGGCCCAAAACTGGACACAGTACTCCAAATGAGGCCTCACCAATGTTGAATAGAGGGGAATGATCACATCCCTCGATCTGCTGGCAATGCCTCTACTTATACAGCCCAAAATGCCATTAGCCTTCTTGGCAACAAGGGCACACTGTTGACTCATATCCAGCTTCTCGTTCACTGTAACCCCTAGGTCCTTTTCTGCAGAACTGCTTCCTAGCCATTCGGTCCCTAGTCTGTAACAGTGAATGGGATTCTTCCGCCCTAAGTGCAGGACTCTGCACTTGTCCTTGTTGAACCTCATCAGGTTTCTTTTGGCCCAGTCCTCTAATTTGTCTAGGTCCCTCTGTATCCTATCCCTACCCTCCAGCATATCAACCACTCCTCCCAGTTTAGTGTCATCTGCAAACTTGCTGAGAGTGCAATCCACGCCATCCTCCAGATCATTAATGAAGATATTGAACAAAACAGGCCCCAGGACCAACTCTTGGGGCACTCCACTTGAAACCGGCTGCCAACTAGACATGGAGCCGTTGATCACTACCCATTGAGCCTGACGATCTAGCCAGCTTTCTATCCACCTTACCGTCCATTCATCCAGCCCATACTTCTTTAACTTGCTGGCAAGAATACTGTGGGAGACCGTATCAAAAGCTTTGCTAAAGTCAAGGAATAGCACATCCACTGCTTTCCCCTCATCCACAGAGCCAGTTATCTCCTCATAGAAGGCAATTAGGTTAGTCAGGCATGACTTGCCCTTGGTGAATCCATGCTGACTGCTCCTGATCACTTTCCTCTCCTCTAAGTGCTTCAGAATTGATTCCTTGAGGACCTGTTCCATGGTTTTTCCAGGGACTGAGGTGAGGCTGACTGGCCTGTAGTTCCCCGGATCCTCCTTCTTCCCTTTTTTAAAGATGGGCACTACAGCTGTGCTGACCAGAGCCACGAGGGTCCCTTTTCGACTAGGAGTTCTGGTCGAAAACCGGATGCCTGGCAACCGTACCCGGCAGCCAGGTGCAGAGAAACATTTGGGGGCTGCGGCCCCAGCCTCTCCCCCAGCCTCCGCTCCCAGCCCCAGCCCCCCCAGCTTCAGCCCCAGCCCCCCTTACCCCTGTTCCTCAACCCTCACCCTCACAGCCATGGTCCCGCTCCTGGCCCTGGGTCCCGGGGGAGGGGGCACACACGGGTAAGGGGGGGCAACATGAAAAGTTTGGGGACCACTGTTATAGGCCCTACTTGGGCTGACCCTGCTCTCTGCAGCCTCTGCCACAGTTTCTCCACAAATGTCAGTCCAAACAGCCCTGAGGCCTCTCTCTTTGCCTTTAGTCCAAGAGAGGAAACTCCCAGCCAACTCTCACCTGGGGCTCCTCACTGGCTTCTCCTCCTCCTGCCCTGTGTTCTTTCCTTTATGGAGACCCAGCTCCTCCCCAGCTTTGCTTTAAGCATCATTTATCACTACCACCCCTCCAGGTGCCACACAGCAGCCTAACTGGCTCAGATTCCTATCAGCCCACTGTTAACCAGTATGGGGTATATACACCCCATCACAGACCTAAAAATGTAAACACACCGCCAAGCAATCTTCAGCCAAGCAGCAAATTAACAGATGAGTGAGGTGAATTACAGACAGTTAAAAACAAATCATTAGTGCTTTCCAGCAGTAATAGCCGTCCCCTGTCAATGCCCCCCATCCCCACATGAAAAAACCTTCATTGTCTAGTCTAAATTCAAGCAAGTACTCGGTTGAAATTTTGAGTGATGTCCCAAGAGCCAACAAAACTGGGTACTTCTGAACCAGAGGAAGTAAGTTCCACAGCCTCCTTTTCAAGAGTCGAAATGTAGGGCTAGGTCAACACACCGGGCATAGAGTGAGGCTGTCCCATTTACCAGCCAGCTCCCAGACCATACAGGGATTTATTGATTAAATGTCCACACCTTGATTTACACCTAGAAGCAGAGTGGGAGTCAATGCAGAGCAGTGCATGGAACGCAGGGGTAAAATAATGTATCATTTCTTAGAAGACTAAAAACTTGCCCACACACTCAGAAAAGAGCTTGTAAGACAACTTGTGACAGTGCCTGACTGCTGCCATCAGGAGCTCAACATAAATCTTAAAGCCCCTTTCATTTTCTTCTTTGAAAACAAAGAGCTCTATGGAGTAGCCAAACTACTCCCCCCACAATTGGGTATTACAGAAGTACTCCAGGAAACACTGATCCATTTCTCATGGCGTTATCCATTGAATAGACATGATTTATATTCAGCCTATGCATAGCTGAGTTTAAAAAAAAGAAAAGAAAAAAATCAAGGAACTGTGGAGTGGAAATAAACTGACTCCCTTGTATTTCTTAGTATAACAAATA
The DNA here is from genome assembly GCF_016161935.1 of Mauremys reevesii. NCBI lineage: Eukaryota > Metazoa > Chordata > Testudines > Geoemydidae > Mauremys > Mauremys reevesii. Next base: position 8,264,818 of record NC_052633.1, on the reverse strand, counting down.
TGTTTTTTTAAAAAACAAAAACACCTCAAATTGCAGCAAGATGCCCTAAAGTTTCAGCAAAATATAATATGGGTATCCACAGCTGCTGTGAATTTGCAATATGGTTTTAAAAACAAAAGAAACTGGCACATTTGCGCAGAGAAATATGCATTCAGCTCTTTAATCCTCCATCCCTGAATGCTTAAACTAAGAGAGAAGGGGGAAGCCTTGAAGTAATGAACACATGAAAAAGCCCTGAGAACACTAGCTAGTCTCCAGTTGACTCCAAAAGCTGTTATTGAACTAGAGGTTCCGTTATTACAAGTGCACAGTGTGAGCAGTGGGTACATTTTTTGACAACAACACACTCCAATAATGCAAGAGGGTCAGGCTGCCACCTACAAATCTCTGCAAGTTCATCATCTAAGGATTATTGCTTCAATATCACAGTATCATAGGGCATAGCTGGATAACGTTAAAGATGGCACCTCACTGGGATAAAATATCGGTGAGTTCAGAATGGGCAGATGCTTGTAGCATCACTTCAGTGTTTCCTTTTTTATCTTCAGTTCTTCCTGCCTGATCTCTTCCTCCCACTGAAGGCTATGGAAACAATCCCCATTGGATAACAACATCAGGCCAATACCTACAAAAGACCACATTAAAAGAATGTGAAGGTTGCAAAGTCAAGCACTCACATGTTAGGAAATGCCAGAATGGAGAGTGACAGTGCAACCTTAACTCAGCCCTCTTTCAAATATGTGTTATGATGCAGCCTGTAATTAGATGATCACCTACTTTTTTTTTCATAGGACCCCTGCCACATTCAGTGCCCAGGATGGACCTGCTCTGGGGATGAAGCAGGGTTGTACTGAACTATGTGTGCTTAACTTTAAACATGGAAGTGGTCCCACTGATGTCAAAGTACAACTAGAAGATGAAATAAGGGGACTGCTCCCATGCTTAAAGATAAGCATGTGCTTAAATGCTTTGTTGGACCAGGGCCATATCCTGTTGTTAATGAGAGAAGAATTTGTTCCACCCTATGGAGAATTACTTGCTGAATGTGTGATCTAAGACTATGTCTATGTTACCAGTTATGTTGGCAAAACTTACGTTGCTCAGGGATGTGAAAAAACACCCCCCTGAGCAACATAAGTTTCATCGGCATAAGCACTTGTGTGCACAATGCTATGTCAGCGGGAGAGCTTCTCCCACTGACATACCTATCGCCACTCGTATAGGTAGTTTTGTTATGTCGACAGGAGAGGTCTCTCCCATCGGCACAGAGCGGCTACACCATCAATCTTACAGCAGCACAGCTTCATCGGTGAGTTCGCTAGTGTAGACATGGCCTAAGGCTATTTCAGGCAGTAGGAGAAAACTTGTTCTGTGCAGGTTAGAAAAGGGAAATGAATAGGCCATGTATTGTGGGTAGATCTCTGCAAATAATAGATTTTTTTAATTCGCTGGTTGTACCCCTAACACTCCCCCACCCCACCCCACCCCCCAAAAAACCAGGTAAAAATAGTTTTGGGTTCACAGAAAACAAATTTTTAAAGAAAATTTTTAGTAAACATAAAAGTCAGAAAAAAATTCATTTCAGGTCAAATATGCTTCATTTTGTTTCTGAGTTTTTAAGCATTTTAAATGTTTAAAAAATAAAATAGAAGTAAATTTCAAACTAAAAAGTTGTTTTGAGTTGAAAAATTTTAATGTTTCATTTCAAAAAATGTCAGAATGAAATGTTTCCATTTTGTGGAAGGATTTTTTTTTTAAATTTAAACCAAAACAATTTGGCAAATTCATCAGGAACTCATGAAATGTTTGGTCAACCTGAATTTGCAATTTTTTTGGCAAAAAGACGTTTCAGTCAAAAAACAAATTCATCCAGTGCTGGTTGTGGGTACATTATGGGAGGTGAGAGACCCTTTCAAGGGGCCAAAGAAAGAAAAGGATGTTGCTGGGGTTACTGACAAATGCAGTCTATGGAATATACAATGGTGCAGGACGGATCATTAAAACAATTAACAGTCCTGCAGGATGATTTGTTTGCAGGTGCTAAAGTATCTTGGGAAGATGAAATGGGTGTCTATGAAGCCATGCTGGCTAAAAGAAACAAAACCTCCTAACAAGCAATCACTTGTCACTATAAATACAGCTGGATATTGCATGTCATTTGTTTATTTCAAATAAACCAAACCACAGATCACTTTAGGCAGGGCTGTCAGGCCCATTCATTATTCAAGAAGTTTCTTTAACTCGTTTGAAGGGAAACAAACATGTGTCTCTGAATCACTGTCCCCAGAATTGAATCTGAGTGGCACTGGAGGTGTGGGAGGGTGTGTGGTTTCTGTCTCTCTTTATTTTTCACGGCTGGCACAAAACTTGCCAGCTTCTCCTCTCCAGAGAGCTGTTTCCATTCTAGTCCGAGACTAATCAACAGGAGAAATTTCCCTTAGGACAACATGTGTGCTTGATGAGTACTAAGAACAGCACACCAGGGTTGCATTAGGGCTCAAACCAAAGCCAGTGGATTATGAATAGGCCAGGAGTGCCACAGGACCCCCATCTTCAGTAAAATTCACGCTTTACTTTTTATAAATCCCCCAGTCCCCCAGATTTCTGACTTGTTTGCCTGGGAAGGATTAGAGTTGGGGGAATAAGCAAATGGGTGGATTTGATAATGATCAGTTGAGCAAACTACACTGCGGGCTGCAGAGTTGGGTTGCATGAGAGACGACCAGAGAAGGAGCGAATGCTATGGAGACACGTCGGACCATCCTCGTAAAGTTGCAGTGAGCTCTTTCATTTTAGATTTTATTTTGAAATTAACATGAGTGAGCCGAAATGGGTGTAGTAAGGTGAGATTTAGTGCAGCTGTTTCAATGCTTAAGGGCTGTTGTGATGACACCCAACACACTGCGCTGGCTATTTACACTAACACGGACAAATAAAAAGCACGTTCAGCACAAAATGACTCTGGTGACTTCTTCTTACCTGTTTCCTTAGGCAGTTTTGGAGACAGATGAAAGCTGTGCTGCCCATAACTGACGGCACTTGCATGAATCATCAGGGGAATCAGGTGACCCAGCAAGAGACAAGGCAGCAGAGCAGAAAGCTGCAGTGTCAGTGCTGGAAGAGTCCCTCTAAAGCCTCTCCTCTCCAGTTGCTATGATTCTATAATATGCTAAATCTCATCTTCTGAGACAAATCTTTATAAAAAATTCTTCCTGCCTTCGCTCTCAGCATCAAACAGTTCATACCACATTCAACACAATTATTTTTGCCATCCTGCTGTCGACAAGAAAAATAAAGAGAAATGGCCGGATCCTCAGCTGGTATGAATTATTGCTGAAATCAGTGGAATTATATTGATTTATGCCAGCTGATTATGTGGTCCAAAAAGTGTGGCCGAGGCATCGAAGGGAATATTTGGATAGCTGTGCATCTGTACAAACTGGGCACAAGCCTGTATTCAATGGGGAATTTGGAACTGCAAGTTCAGGCCCATCAGCTGGTCTGGGTAATATGCACACCTCTGGAGTGGAGAACAGTTCCTGGCTTCCTGTCCCAATAATGTCATCCTCTGGGTTAGGTCCCCTTTCCGCCGCCTCCGTGCCCTCCAAAGTATTCTCGGGCCTCTTGGTGATGGAGGTGGGGTCGCTACTGAGGATAGCATCCAGCTCCTTATAGAACTGGCAGGTCTTAGGTGAAGCATCTGAGCAACCATCTGCCTCCCTTGCCTAATGGTACATCTGCCTCAGCTCCTTGATCTTCGCTTTGCACTGCAGCGTGTCCCGATCATAGCCTGTAGCAGGGTGGTCCCCTGCTCCTGCCCTTAAGGGTTAAAAACAGCCCTGGGGGAAGGTTGTGGCTGGGAGCTGCTAAGCCTGGGCTGATTGGGGAAAGTAGGCTCAGCTGTGGCCATGCCCCAATCAAGCCCAGCTGGCCCCTATATGAGGCTGGGAGCCAGAAGCCCAGACAGTCTCTCTCTAGCTGTAGAGGGCAATGGGCCTGCTGCAGGGACCTGAGCAGAGTACCTGAGTGGAGCAGGGCTGGGGACAGGCAGAGGAGCTGGGGAGGCTCCAGCCTGGAAAGCTCCAGGCTGTGGCCTAGCACAAGGCCAACAGGTACTGGGGGTTGCAGGGGGCAGCCCAGGGGTAGGCCAAGGCAGCAGGTCCAAACCCTCCTTGCCAGTGATGAGTAGGCTGATACTGCAGTCTGCCCCAGGGCGTGAGGCTAGACGATGACTGGCTAGTAGCCTTATACTGAGGCGAGGTGGGAATAGTGGGTGGGGGTTCCCCGGGGAGGGGAGACCCTAAGACAAAGGGGTTACTGCCAGGGAGCAGCACCTCAGGTAAAAGGGCACCGGCTCCAGGGAGGGACACGGGGGCCAGACGACAGGTGGATCATCGGCCTGCAGAGGACGCGCCAGGGCTGGAACTGAGCTAATTCCCAGAAGTCACCAGCAGGAAGTGCCGCAGGGGTGAGTCCGCACGTCTACATAGCTCTTTTCGCACAAGTCTCGAGAAATCTGCCTGTAGGTATCCCAATTCCTATGGCTCAAGTGCAGTTGGGACTGCACAGCCTCCTCTCCACATATACTGAGCAGATCCAACAGCTCCGCAGTGGTTCAAGCAGGAGAGCGTTTGCTGCGATAACCCATCATGGTCACCTGGGAAAATGCAATGAGACTTCTCCATGCCGAGCAAACAGGAAATGAAATTTCAAAAATTACCGTGTCTTCTAAAGGAGAGGGGCAGATGGTTGTTTACCTGGCTGCAGGGCAGTGGAGTTCAAACTGCTGACCAGAGCGGTCAGGAAGGGCATTGTGGGACACTTCCAGGAGGCCAACTAAAGCGATGAAATGAAGCATGGTATCTACACTTGCACTTTGTCGACAAAAATGTAAAGGAAAAAGAAGTAAATCTCTCATAAGGGTGGATATATTTTGTTGCCAAAACTGGGCATTTTCCCCGACAAAAGTTGCCTTGCCATATGTACGCACTCACTGTTTGGGTTGACAAACGGCAGTTTGGGCAACTAAACTTGGTAGTGTAGACAAGGCCTAGGAACTTACATGGGAATACATTGAAAAATCCACATCCCTGAGAGACATCATTATACCAACCTAATCCCCAGTGTAGGTAGCACTAAGTCAACAGAAGAATTCTTCTGTCAACCAACTACCATGCCTCTGGGAGATGGATTACCTACACCAATGGGAGAACCCTCACTGTTTGTGTAGGTACAGTCTACATTGAAGCATTTTAAGTATAGACGTACCCTCTGAGTACCTTTCCTGAAGAAGAGCTCTGTCTGGCTCGAAAGCTTGTCTCTCTCTCACCTACAGAAGTGGGTTGAATAAAAGATATTACCTCACCCACCTTCTCGCAACATCTCCCAGCATCAAGGGGAAAAAAACATTTGCCTTCCGGAGTGTTCTTTCAGAGCTGTTCCGAGCTGTTTGGGAACAGTCTGTTGAAAATATTGCAGTGAAAGACACAGAGTATTATGAGTCAATTAAAAATTTATATAGAGAAATGCTTCTTTTCTGCATCCAGCTGTTATCGTTCCTCTTGTTTGGAAAAGTAAACTGAAAGATTCAGAGCCTCAGTGGGGGGAACAGGAACAAACAAATGAAATGTGAGGACCCACTGGTTTAGAAAAATGGGCTTGTTCTAAACGCACTGTAGCATTCTGCTTCGGCCATGACTTCAGTATTCTCAGCCTGATCACATTTTACATTAAAGGTATCAGTAGTTTATAAAAGGTTAATAAACGATGAATAGATGTTTTAAGCATGTTGCACACACTATAGTAGTATGTGTTATGGATGATTCTAAGCACATTAATAGAAGGTGCAATATATATATAAGTAGAGCTGGGGAAGCTTGGGGGGGGTGCAAATAGTAAATTCAGGGAAAAATGTATTTTTCAGGGCACCAAGCCCATTCATACATTTGGGTCAAATTTGGCAAATAGTTTTATCTGAAAAAAAAAATGGGAACGAAAAAAAATCAAAACAGTCCATTTCACTAGGAGTGTGGTGAAGCACTGGAATGGGTTACCTAGGGAGGTGGTGGAATCTTCTTCCTTAGAGGTTTTTAAGGCCCAGCTTGACAAAGCCCTGGCTGGGATGATTTAGTTGGGGATTGGTCCTGCTTTGAGCAGGGGGTAGGACTAGATACCTCCTGAGGTTCCTTCCAACCCTGATATTCTATGATTTTAGCCACTTCAAAATGAAACACCGAGGGTTTGTCTTCACATACAGCGCTGAAGTGGCACCTCTGTAGCACTTCAGTGAAGGTGTTATTACACTGATGGGAGAGCTTCCTGTCAACCTAGTGCTGTCTACACGGGAGGTTAGGTCGATAAAATGACATTGCTCCGGGGTGTGGATTCGTCACCCCCTGAGCGATTTCATTATACTGATATAGTTTTGAAATGTTTTATTTTGACTTGATTTGTTTTGAAATGTAGCTAAATTGGAAAAAAGAGAGAGTGAAAAACACCTGAAAATGACCTGAAACTAGCTAAAAATTGAAAAACTCTGTCACAAGCCACTAAAAAGCTATTCATCATTTGTTTACCCTTTCTAAACTATTGATAAAAGGTACCCTTCATGTACAGTGGGGTCATAAGGGGTTCTCTGTTTTTCTCAATAAGACAAGAGACCCGCTTTATATGACAGGTACATTTATAAACAGTTTAGAGTGGTAACTGTGCCTCTAGGTGAGTTGTCAGCAACAAGGATCAAACTGTGGGCCTCTGGTTCTGAAAAGAGACCAGAAGCTTCTACTGTTAGAGCTAAGGGAACCACTTTTGCTAACACCAGCTACAGTAGACTCATGAACCTCTAGATGTGATCCAGCCACCAGCAGAAGGAGCCAGAATGCCACACAGAGTGGGTGTGGGCTACAGAACCAGCTGGAGGAGAGCTGATACTATTTGTTTTTAATTGTCAAATGATTCACAACTCAGCTGTCCACCTCACAAGCCTATGTGATCATGTGATCACTGTCTCCTCTCACCTCTACCATCCTTTGTTACACTGGCTTCTTTCTTCTTGTTTCTAAGAAGGCTGTAAGGTTCTCAGGACAGGGGTCACTTTTCCCTGTGTGTCGTACAGTATCTAGCTGATTGGGGTTTTCAGACGATACTATATGGCAAAGAATAATTAATAATAGCAATTAAAAGAATCATCTTCTGGAGAATGCTGTTCACTTGAGGGGGTCACATTCTGACAAAATTTCAAATTAAAAAAGGGGGAGAGGTTGGGGAATTTCAATGACTTTTGGGAGGAGATTCCTCCCTCATTTTGAATCAAGCATTAAGCGGGCCAAAGTTTTTCAAAATTTCAAATTCAAAAGAAATTAAGGGGAAAATTTCAAAAGTATTTCTTGAAATGTTCCCTCCTCCCCCTGGCAACTTTACTGGAGGAGGCCAATGAAAGATGCTGATATTTTCAGGCCACTGTCAGAGGCCAGACTGGCTGCAGGCCAGCTCCCTGACTGGCTTTGCTGCTAGGCAACCAATGAGTCCAGCTGCACTGCCTTGGAACTGACCGAGTGGCTACAGCCTCTGTCTGGCTGCTGGTTTAGCAGCCCTGTTTAGAAGCCAGCCTCCCCCAGCAGATCAGCAGCTGCCCAATATGTACCATGCCTGCAGCTGTGTTTACCTTTGTTCTAGCCCTGTTCCTCTCCAGACTTGGTTCCCTTCTGGCTTTGATCCCTGGCTTCACCTCTGGTTGACCCTTTGACATTTGGTTACTGATCCTCCACTTGTTTCTTGGACTCTGCCCACCCTGGATCTAGCTTTAACTGGGAGGCTGAACTCTTGTTTCAACCACTAATCTGACCATCCATAGCCCAGTTGGCTATAGCCACTCCTAGAAGCTCTAGCACAGAGGTTCTCAAACTGGGTTTGGGACCTCTCAGGGGGTCGTGAGGTTATTATTGGGGGGTTGTGAGTTGTCAGCTTCCACCCCAAACCCCGCTTTGCCTCGAGCATTTATAATGGTGTAAAATATATTCAAAAGTGTTTTTAATTCATAAGGGGGGGGTTGCAGTCAGAGGCTTGCTATGTGAAACGGGTCACGGGTACAAAAGTTTGAGAATCACTGCTCTAGCAAGATCTTCCTCCAAGCAATAACAATACAGGAGAAGCCAGCGTAAATGCTAGATAGGATAGGTCCTTTTAAAAATAAATACAGGAATTCGGTGATTGGTGTAAGCATTCTTGTTATTGTAGGGGTGCTCTCTGTTCACCCCCTTATACAAACAGCGCTGGCCCAGCAATCGCCTGGATTAAATCCCTTTCTTGCCCTTTAGGGAACCGGGAATCGAATCCCAGTTCTAGTCTCCTACTTTCCTGGTCCAAAGGTCCAGGAGTCCTGGCGAAAGGGCATGTTCAGTGCCTGAGAGAGGAAGTGGTGCCTTACATTGCTCAATAGGGACCGCTCTGGCTGAATGAGGAGGCAAGCTCCAAAGGGATTAGTTTGGCTGTGGAAAGGATGGTGGATGCAACATGGGACCTCCAGGTTTGGTGTGATGATGCAGGGGAAACATTAGGAAGTTACTATTGATGGAAGGGTGCGATGGGCCAGGCTCAGAATAATGCATCACATTCCTTCCCCTCCTCATGCTGGAGTTGAGTTCAGGCCCAGGGCACATTGGGCAGACGCTCCCCTTCCCCCAGCTGATCAGGTGAGAATGCTGGTTACACTGCCTGCCAGCCCCCTTGACAGCACCTAGAATTGGCCAAACTCTGAGCCTCAATCCATGTGGCAGTGAAGGGAAGAAGAGAGCTCCCTCACACTGAGGCGAGGAGCAGACCGGGCGCTCCTTGGTTCCCAGGAAACCCCAGCCAGGCTTTCTGTAACATTTCTGCAGCAAGTTTTCTCCCAACCAAAGAACATTTTGTCCAAATGAGCCATTTACATTTCGCCTACAAAAGGACCTGGGGCTATTTCCCCTCCCCCGCTTTGCTGCCTTTGGTTTGCAAAGCTTGTCAGGGCTAATTGCATTAGCTTTTTCACAGTGGGAGCTTTTCTTGGCATGTGTTTTCCACTCAGACCTCTGTGCAATTTCAGCAGGGTTATTTCAGTGTGATTGTTCTTCTTGCCAAGAGCCGTGGTTATGAAATGCATCCTCACAGCTCTGCCAACCTCCCAGCCAACTGGGAATCTGCTCCATTGGACCTCAAACAATTTGGGCCCATTTGGTATTTGGGGCAGTTGACATCATCGTATTGAATCTGCAAAGGGGCCGGGAAAGAGCTTTTTCTTCTCTTCCCTCATCTGGGTCTTCAGCAATACCTCATTTCTTTCACAGTCCTCCTCTGCCCCTCACACAGCCAAGATGGGCAGGGAAGCACCTGCCTGTCACGTCAAGGAGCAGCCTGCTATCAATCAAGTTAAGTGAGCCTTAGAGGACTGCTGCTGCTCCCACCCCCTTCCACCGGCAAGAGGAGCTCAAGCAGCAGTGAAACCAGGGGAGTTCCCCATCGCGGGACGGAGGGGAGCAGGATTCTGGGATCCCATGTAGGAGGTGTGGATCTTTTGCATCTCCTGGAGCAGAGCTCTGCTGGGGGCACCCTGTGAACATCAGGGACGCTGGGGGTGGGGTTGGTGGATCCCCCAGCAGGCAGGTCATTATCTCCTGCAGAGTGCAGGTGCTGCAGCCTCCGGGGCTATGATACACTTGCAGTTGTGGTATGCGGCCTGGGAGAATAATGTTGTCTTCCCCCACTCCCCAGCACAGCAGCCCAGTTACTGGCAGCATGCACCAGGGGACAGCTTTTTGTCCTCTGAGAAGATAGGATGATGAAGGTTCCAAGTCCTTGCTGGGCTGGTGAAGCGCATTTGCTTTGCATCCCTTTAAAGAGTTTGGGAGCCTTCTTGTGAATCTTCATGTCTCCTGCCCGGGCAGCAGTAGCTAGGCTTTGTAACTATATGCAAACATACTAAACATGGTTATTTGGAACCCAGCTGTGTCTGTGGAGTTTCTTCATGTCCTTAATGTTCTGCAAAGAATAGGGCTGGATAAGAAACAATTTTCCTGTCCCAGGAAAAATGTTGAGAATTTTGGAACATCTTCCTGATGTGCACCAGAGACCGCTAGAAGATTTTTACATAAACCCAAAGAGAGACAGAAAGCCCTGACACCCCAGAAATGGCCAATAGCCTGCTGGTTAGGGTTTATGCCTGGAGTGTGGGGGCTGGGGTTCTGCCTGATTTGGACACAATATCTCTGAGTGAGTTGTCAGCAGCCTGGTGTACCAGGAAAACAATGAGAAGTCCAGTGGCACCTTAAAGACTAACAGATTTATTTGGGCATAAGCTTTTGTGAGTAAAAAACCCACTTCTTCAGATGCATGGAGAGATGCATCTGAAGAAGTGGGTTTTTTACTCACGAAAGCTTATGCCCAAATAAATCTGTTAGTCTTTAAGGTGCCACCAGACTCCGTGTTGTTTTTGTGGATACAGACTAACATGGCTACCCCTCTGATACGGTGTACCAGGGGAGATCTGGTGTCCAGAGTTTAAAATGATGTTGCAAAGTGTTCAAGATGTGTGAAGCTTCAGAGAAAATCTACAAGAATGATTCAAAACATCTCTTACAGTTAGAGACTCTATCTACCTACAGAGATCAATCTATTTTGCTTGTTGAAAAGAGGGTTATGAGATGACTTGATTGCGGTCAACCAGTCCTTACACGGGGAGAACATTAGAGGGCTTGGTGATCAAGCAAGGCAATGGCATTGTATGTAGAGCTGAGCAGGAAATGTTTTCTTCCATCACACCAATATTGCTGAGTGTTCAAAATAGTTTCCCATCTCAAACTGGGGTGTGTGTGACTCCTGGTCCACTCCTGCCTACTTGCAACCAAACTATGCGGAGGCCTTCTTCAGGTCAAACACCAGTGGCTTATTTACAAAGTTTGTTCTCATTGCCTTTACAGATTGTGCAGCAGCTTTAGGCACCTAAGCACAGCCAGAGAGAGACCTCCCAGTGGCCTTGAAACTACCAGCCTACAGCTCTTTCACAATCTCTCTTCCCCATTTGTCCCTTCCTTCCTGAGCCTTTGTACCTTCTGAGCTAGTGAGGTAATTAGCTTTTAACTTTCTCCAGCCTATCCTCGATCTAGCAGTTTGGCACAGTTCCCATATTCAGATGTGCGGGGGGAGGGAGGGAAAGCTAAGTGATGTTGCCATGATCAGCGTGCTGGATCAGCTGCTGTTGCCCAGTACTCTGCTGCAGGATGAAAAGTCAAAAATATTCAAGAGCTGAAAACTCCATTTTGAGGAGGGGAGGGTTTGTTTCCCATCAATCAAAATATTATGTTTCAATCATTTCAAAATGTTTTATTTTGATTCTTTTCACACACACCCCAACCCCTAGTCCAATTAGCTTAAAATTCTAAAGAAAAAGTTGTTTTCAACCAGAAAGCCATTTTTTCTCATTAAAAAAAAATCTCAACATTGTTTCTCCTTGGGAAGTTTGTCATACCCACCTGTTTCATGAACAATTTGGGTTTGGATGAATCAGCATTTTTGATGAAAAACAACTAATTGAAAAAATTTCTAACCAGCTTTAGTTTCAAGTTGTGGTGGCTGGAATTAGAAAGTAGACAAATTCAACTGGAAATAAGCTTCAAAGGTTTATTAATGAGGTGCTAACAAAATATAATTCATAAATAAAAATTAATCATTGGAACAACTTATGAGGGACATGGTGGATTCTTCGTCACTTGAAGTCTTAAAATAGATTTGCATCTGAAGAAGTGGGTATTCACCCACGAAAGCTCATGCTGCAAAACGTCTGTTAGTCTATAAGGTGCCACAGGATTCTTTGTTGCTTTTAAAATAGATTGGATGTCTTTTCTAAATGATATGCTCTATTCCAATCACAAGTTGTTGGGTAAGATGCAGGAATCACTGGATGAAGTTCTCTGGCTTGTGTTATAAAGGAGGTCAGGCTAGATGATCATGATGGTCCTTTCTGGCCTTAATGTCTATGAAGGTGACAACAGAGAAGTTAACCTGATTCACTGCTGGACCATGTACTTCCTGAACACTGGATCCGAACACACAACAGGCTCCTAAGCCTGAACCGCCCAACAGCACCCACAACCCGGTCTCAGTCTCCATCTCTGATTTGACACCAAACAGTCCCAAAGCTGTAGATGCTGCTGGGCTCATTTCCAAAATTTTGCTTGGCATTGAGACCCCAGTAGGACAATACTTGGGCTGTATTTTAGTGGTTCAGTCTCTGACACTGAGGGAGTTTGGTAGATGACCCCTCTTCTCTCTTCTTGGGAAGCCAAAACAAATAAAGAGGCTTCCTTGAGTCTCTGTCCTCCTCTTCCCCTTCGATTAAGCATGGAAGCGCTGCGTCTCAGCATGCGAAAGCAACGGCCAGACCTTTAGACCCGGTATTGATTTTCCCCTGAAACGCGGCTCAGATGGTTTTCACTTTGCCATCCCCAGGAGAGACGGAGTGGGGCTGAGATTACATTACATAATTGTGTGTGAGTAAGGCAATCTCTTAGGAAGCACTCTACGAGCCGCATGCCGACTCTGACAAATCGACTCACTGCTCCCACAATAGAAGCTGGGGTCATGACCTCAGCAGCAAATCCCAGAGATCCCTTTCCTTGTGTCTTTGCTAAAGAGTTTTACTGCTGCTCTAACATTTCACCACATGTTTTCCCCCTGCAGTGAATCTCTCACAGCTCCCACTAGTGAAAATGAATTTACAAGGAGTTGAGGCCTGAATCTTATTCACCGGAGGCCCTTGTCTGTGGGTGTGTTGGCCCCATAGCACCCCCTGCTGGCCAGACTTGGCAGTGCAGACACTCACTTCCTCAATTTCCCCTCAGCGGGGTTTTCTGTCTCTCCTGGGGTTCTCGTGGCTCAGTCCTCTGGCTGTGTCGCCCTCCGAGTTCAGTGCCTTTCTGAGGTAACAAAAGTCCAAACAAAACTTCTTTTGCCCACTTGGGCCCTCTTCAGCCTGCCCTCTGGGCTCTCTTTCAGGCTCTCTGGCTCCAAAGTAGAGCTCTGACTCCCAGGCTCCTTCCCTGGAGTCCCCTCAAAGTCTCAAACTGTTTTGTTTTTTCTTTTGGCCCTTTTATGAGGCCCAGGTGATTATCAGGCTGTCACATAACCCCCATTTGTTTAGCCCCCTTAGGCTGGGAGGCAGCTCATTATGGCATCAGCAGGAGATGACAGACTAAGGCCAGCTAGCTCCAGGCCTCCTGGCCCCTAAAGCAGCAGGCCATTGTGCCAGGCCCCATTATTCTGCTCTGGGTCATGAAGAGGGAGTGTAAAGGCCTGAGGTCCAGATCCTCAAATCAATGGGAATTAGGCACCTAAATACCTCTGAAGAGCTGGCCCTTAGTGTAAATAGGAATCAGGCCCCAAAATAGTTTATTGTCATTTTCACCCACTGTCAGGTGGCTTTACACTGACTGGGAAGGCAGGGACATAGGTTAGCATATTTGCTGTGTTTTTTTCCCTTCAACTCCCCACTGCCCCCAGGGCTCATAAAGCAATGCCCAAAATATTCAAAGCAGCTGAGTCCAAGCCCATTCACCTGTCTCAGTTGTTAGCCCTTGGCATGGTGTTTTCACCACCCTTTGCTGCCCTAGTGCTGAAGTGTGTGACCTGCAGATCAGTGATTCCTGGTCAATGAGGGGTTTTAGAGGGCATGACGCCTCTAATGCAGGTCTGTCTCTATGTCAAGATCCCTAGTAAGTTTTGGTACTGGCTGCAGAACTTTCTCATGGGCAGATTCAGTGGGTCCACCCCTACTCAGCACAGCGTTTAAAATGGGCTTAAGCATCGTGCTGAACTCAGCCCTAAATTCTGAAATGGATGCACCCTATACAACTATATAGGAAAACTCTCCCTAGCTACTTTTTAAGGAGACCTTCCTTCAAAAAAGGTGGTTACATGACTTAAAACTCCGTGGGTGAAGTGTGACCTTACTATCGGCGCACATGACATGTTTCCAATTTACCTCAAAGAGGGACAGCACATCCTGGGGCTCTTTGTTTCGTCTAGTTCTAATACAGAACTGCAGAGAAGATACTTGTGAGTCTTTGCCTCCTTTCCCCATCCCAAGGTCTAAAACATTGCTAGTGCCAGCATACACTGTGATGCCAAAGAGAAAATAAACACCAGATTGATCCAAAATGGTGGGTAGAATGTCCCTAGCGGGTTGTCTCTTACCAGCGCCCAGAAAAAGAGCTAACATTGCATGAGTATCATTTTCAGGAGGAGCAACTGAATCTGACTCTGACCTTGGAGAAATAGTAGGCATCCTTCAATCTTGAGAGATCATGGGTATGTGCCGCTGAAAGGTAAAGAATTTACACAGTTGGTTTTATGGCAGCTGTGGCTATGGCTGAAGAGACTCACTTGAGAGAGACAGTCTCTGCTGCATCTGTCACATTTAAAGGTGGTGTTTTGACCCTATTGGTTCTGCCTTTTGCAAGCTCTTTTCTCCTCTGCTAAGCTGGATAGCTTCCTCTAGGAACTCTGGAAACCTTTGTTAAGCTCTTGTTTCCAAAGCTGTGGTCCTGAGTGTGATCTTTCCAGTTATCCACATCCATTTTTTGGAGGTCTCGCTTGCACATGTCCTTGAAACACAATTTTGGGCATCCTTTGGGTCTTTTTCCAGATGCCAATTCACTGTAGAGGGTGTCCTTTGGGACGTGCCCATCATTCATTCAGCACACATGCCTGGGGCGAGTAGAGGTAAGCTAACAGTAGCAAAATAGGAATGCAACTTTGGAGCAATCCTAAAGAGAACACTACTATGGATCAGGATTTCTGGTGTGGGAAATGTTATGTTCACAGCCTACACACAGAGATGTTCAATTAAAAACATAAATATTCTTGCTGGAAGGTTGCAATGTAACACAACTTTGTTTCTTAGACTGCAGAACAATAACACATGAGAATCCAAAGGCCAAGAGAGACAAAGCAGGCTGCTCCCTAAGGCAGTGATATGCAACTCACCCCCATTTACTCAGGCTGGCTGTCTGCAGACTGCGAGCTGCTCCCAGATGCTTCCCTACAGAGCCCCCTAGTCTGCAAGCAGGACAAGGAAAAACCCCTACTCTTAAAGTGATAGCTTGCAGATCCAACACAGTCCTCAGCACACCTCAGAAAAAATAATAACAGAGTTAATTAATTTGAAGGCTCACAGGGTTTATAGATTTAAGAGACTGGACAGAAGAGAAGAAGTGAAGCTGTGGAAGAGGAAAATTTGAAGATAAGACTCGGAAAAACAGTGAGACGTGTATCCTGGCTGATGTTGCAAACAGCGGCTTTGAAAAAAGGATGCCTCTCAGAAACTTGTCATTGCTGGGCTAGGGCTGAGCGAATGAGACAAGTGGAATTCAAGCTGCAGCCAAGGCAGTAGAGCTTATATCTCCTGACCTGAAGAGCAGCATCAGGTGGGTTCTGCTGTCCTTTTGGACAAATGCAGCATCCCTGTGCTATGACAGTGCATTAGAAGATCACTACAATGTTTATCACCTGGATTGCTGGCCAAGAGGAATTCTGCTTTCTCAGAGTCTCCCTTGGGCACGTGGAGAGCTGGAAAGAGATATAGCTACATGGTGAAGTCACCAACTTGGGAGTCAGCTATGCTGTGGCAAGAGCTCATCCTTCGAGCACAGAGGGCACAATGAGGGGTTTGGTTTTGGCAGAACGTGAACCCGCATTTGCAGGTTTCACCCACCCACCCTTCTTGCTGCTCCAGAAGGGGATGGACTTAAGGCTAGAGAACACCACCTGATGTAATTTGACATAATGCCATTGACTTCCATGGATCTGTGCTGATTTAGGACAGCTGAACCATACGTTTTTAGGGGAAAGCTAGTTAAGGTAGCCCTAGAGTTAAGCCCCAAAGAAAGAAAGGGGTTGCTAGGGATAGTCAGAGGAAGTGCAGCCACCAAAGCATATGCCAATATTGTTAATGCCTTTTTTTGTCTGTATCTCAAGGAGAGTTTATTTTGGCAGCAGCAAAGTGTATTAAAAAAGCATAACTCTGTTGTATAGATGGCATATTTCACTGGCGCTGGCCACAGCTTCCAGGATAAGACTGTGTAGATTTTTTTTGAGGACTGACAACAGGGCCAGATCCTCAGCTGGTGCAAATCAACATAGCTCTATGGATTTCAATGGCGCTACGCCAGTTTACCGTAGATGAGGCTCTGGCCCTGGCCTGTTGTTTGTTTGTTTTTTAGCATCTTTTTTGGGCGTCTCATTTTTAATCAGGAAAATGGTGCATTATTGGATGCAAGAAGAATGTGTAGTGAGCGGTTTGGCTCAAGAGCCAGTCAGCAAGTAGGTGGACTCTTTGCACTAAGCCTGCCCCTCAACAGCAAAATCCTGTGTTGTCTAGCAAATGCGTGAAGTGTAGAAGGTGCCACACAAAAATATCTGCATGGTTTGAATGTCAACTAGGTCAAGTTGGGAAGCAGGAGATCTTTATTTCCGAATGAGCTTTATGAACAGCCATTGTGCATGTGTTGTGAGCGCACACGTCTGTTTGTCTGTCTGTATTCTTTTATCATTAAAAGGCTCTGCCTAGCATGGCTGATCTGAAAATCCTTACCAAGCTAGTTGGTCTAATTTTTGGAGTCCACACCATGCTGCCCCTCTATTCGGCCTATCTGAAGCATTCTGGTATGCCAAGAGCTCGATTGCTGTGTGTGTCTTCATGCCAAGAATGGAGCAGTCAGGCTGAATGAAGGTTTTGTCCTCAGCATGTGCACTTGAGTCAGATCCCCATGTCTGTGCTAGGCCCAACTGTCAGAGCAAGTCCCCAAAGCCAGCCCCCAGTGTTAGTTGGGGCTGCTCTAAATTAAGAAGGGTAAGCCAGTTCTCTAGGAACTGTGCTGCCACTGTGAGGTTCAGCAGAGGGCATGGCCTTATGTGTCTAGATACTGAGGTTCTCTGGATGTCACCGACCTGCTGCTTCTTGGTGTATGGGCAACGAGCTTCAGGTGGCATGTGACCAGAATTTGGTCTGCTCATTGGATCATTAGCTTCCCTGGGCCGGGGACTGATGCGGAGCGTAATGTGAATGCTGATCCATGCCCCCTGCCAACCTACTGATTGATCCAATATAGAATTATATCTATGACTTAACAAACATATACCATACATCACTGTGCTGTATCACTCTTATGCTAGCATAACTCACATGTGGGTTGTGTCTCCCTTTGTGCCTGATCTGCAGAGGCTATGGGTCTGCTCCAGCTCCGACAGGGAGCTCTAGCAATTCATGTTTTTATCTCTGGAGGTCGCTGGTTCAGCACCGCGCATATTGGGCCAAGGCGGTGGCTGTCACATAAGTGGGTGCTCATCTGGGATTTGAATTGCTGTAGGCCTCAGACACTCGGAATGAGCTTCCTCTGTCCAGAGGAAGTACGTAACCCACTGGTGAGTCTGTGGCACAGGTTCCCCCTCTGTGCCTGATCCACAGAGGATATAGGAGTCTACTACAGTCCAATCAACAGAGCCTGGCTCTTTAGCTCAATCTGTAGCACCTCATGTTTTTAGCTCTGGAAGTCTCCAGTATATCTCCTAGTGTGCTGGACAAGATGGCAGCCAGCACTTTATTGACGATATAATGTCAGATTAGGACTAGATAGTCCTGAAGTGTGAGTGCAACAGGCTATACGGGAGCCTTCCACACACGCCATGGCCCCAGCACATGAGCCGGATTCAGCCACAGTACACGAGGCCCCGGGGGATTCCAGTGCAGAGAGTGGTGCTAAAGGAGGGGGCACCTGCAGCATCTGGACTCCCTGGGGGCAGTACAGAGCCAAACCTGCACTCTGTGGTGACTAACTAACTGGTCCCCAAGTAAAAGGCTTACGGTCTCTGCTAGCTAGCATCTGCAGCGGTGGGGCTCACGCTACCCTCCTGCCATTGCTAGAACTGAAAAGTTGCCCAGCTAGCTCACTGCCTGACGCTGAATCCTGACCGATCACACAAAGCCAAGCTTCCAATCCAAGGTATTATTTGAACCAGAGGCTTCTTCTGGGGCCCAACTAACCAAACAAAACGCTAAAGATAACTGGGGAGAAAAAATCAAACCAAACCTACAACTGAGTCGCCAGTAAATCAGCAGAATTCTGTTAGTGGTGCCTGATCAGTGCTGTGCCCAGGAAATGAGTCTTAAAGGGGCAGGTCAGTCTCTGGCTAGGAAGAAATGTTTTGGATAGCATCGCTGCAGGGCTCCAGGGCAGGGAACACATCGCTCGAAATCTTTGCGGTAGAGGGCAGCCTATGTGCATTGGAAAGTGGACAGAAGTAATGTCTTGCTGCCCAATTCCCCAGCCAGCTGCCAATTCCCTGCCTAATCCATCTCCCACCTCCCTGCTGTTCCCACCCCAGCCCAGCACAACTCCCAGCTACCGAAGTCCCTCCCACAAAGCTAGGGATGGGTGACCTAGTTCAGACAAAGTGAGAGCTTCCAGGAGCCCTGCTCAGGACTCAAAATGGACCAGACCTGCCTTAAGCTTTGAAGAAGTCTGGTTATTTTTTTTTTATGTGCTTCAGCACATTCACACTGGAAGGTCGCTCTCCTCTAGATTTTTGGCCAGGAGTAGATGGGTTGAATTACCATGAGAAACACTGTTGCTCTCAGTACAACCGGGAGCGATACCAGAAGGCAGAGGGTCAGGAGCCCAACTCCGATGGAAAGTGCATGGCATCTGGGTGGCGAACTTTCTTGGGCTCCTTTGGAAATTCCAGCCCAAAACTTTTGATCTGATCTCACCCTAATGTAACGAAGTCAGGAATCCAGTAAATCAACTGAATGAAGAGCAGTCCCTCTAGGTTTACACTGCTGTAACTTAGAGACCAGATTCACTCTAAAGTCCTGGGCTGGCCCAAACCATCACAGGATGGCTGGCTGACTGCATTGCACAAGCCACAACTCAGCTACGCAGATCCTGGTGGGAGGAAAAAAATAATTCACAGGAGAGACCGAGTCAATGAGATTTACAAGCTGATTTGGCAGACTCAAGAGGTGTGGCTACTCCAGAGAAGCATGCAAACATAAAGGGGCCTCTCCAAGCTTTTAGGTTTGCCTCTCCCTGGTTCTCATGTGGGTATACAGGGCATGTGTTTACTTTGCTGGGTTTATTAATGAACATTTCTGCCCCGAGCTTTCAGCTTAAAACACTTTGCCATTTGCGTCCCCGCCTTGAAAGCAGCAAAGGGGCTGAAATTATATCCATCGCCGTTGCTGTTGGTTGACTGAGCTCCGCTGCCTTCCCCCCAGCCTGTTCCACATTTTTCAAATTTCTGGAGATTGTTTTTCGCCTCCTGATGTTCTCTGGAGCTTGCCCAAGAGAAGCAAACACAGCCTGCCCCTGGCTGGTGGGGCAAGGGGTGGGAGGTTATGCTCTGAGTAAATTTAGCCTCTTACTGGCAGATTTATCTCCCTTAATCAGAATTGTGTGGGGATTGTTTTTGTAGACTTAACTTCCCCAAATGCAGCCCCCGATTGCATAAATGCTTTTAGTTAAGAGCTAATTTCCTGGAGCGTGTGCCAGCACTCTCTCCATGCAAACAAAACAAAAAGGGTGAATACAAAATGTTTCACAACTACAAGGAAGTTTGAGCCAATAAATGTCCAGGAATGAGAAGGTGTCAGTGCACCCTTTCTCCACTTTCCCAACATCATTCGCATGTGTTACAGTGATGCTTCCAGTTAGCGCTGTCCCCTGACACCTGGCCCTTCTGTGGGGACCAAGAGACCCTGACACACATCTATGGAGGGTGTGTCAGGTTGCAGTCCCTTGTCCAGCTCCTCCAGAACCTCTTGGAATCATAGAACTGGAAGGGACCTCAAGAGGTCTAGTCCAGTCCCCTGCACTCATGGCAGGACTAAGTATCATCTCTGACAGGTGTTTGTCTAACCTGCTCTTAAAAATCTCCAATGATGGAGATTCCACAACCTTCCTAGGCCATTTATTCCAGCGTTTAACCTGACAGTTGGGAAGCTTTTCCTAATGTTCAACCTAAACCGCCCTTGCTGCAATTTAAGCCCATTGCTTCTTGTCCTATCCTCAGAGGTTAAGAACAATTTTTCTCCCTTCTCCTTGTAACGACCTTTTATGTACTTGAAACTGTTATCATGTCCCCTCTCAGTCTTCTCTTTTCCAGATTAAACAAACCCAATTTTTTTAATCTTCCCTCACAGGTCATGTTTTCTAGGCCTTTAATCATTTTTGTTGCCTTCTCTGGACTTTCTCCAGTTTGTCCACATCTTTCCTGAAATGTGGCGCCCAGAACCAGACACAATACTCCAGTTGAGGGCTAATCAGCGCAGAGTAGAGAGGAAGAATTACTTCTCGTGTCTTGCTTACAACACTCCTGCTAATACATCCCAGAATGAGGTTCACTTTTTTTGCAACTGTGTTACACTGTTGATTCATATTTAGCTTGTAGTCCACTATGACCCCCAGATCTCTTTCCACAGTACTCCTTCCTAGGCAGTCATTTCCCATTCTGTATGTGTGCAACTGATTGTTCCTTCCTAAGTGGAGTGCTTTGCATTTGTTCTTATTGAATTTCATCCCGTTCACTTCAGACTATTTCTCCAGTTTGTTCAGATCATTTTCACTTTTAATTCTATCCTACAAAGCACTTGCAACCCCTCCCAGCTTGGTATCATCCACAAACTTTCTAAGTGTGCTCTCTATGCCATTATCTAAATCGTTGATGAAGATATTGAACAGAACCGAACCCAGAACCGATCCCTGCGGGATCCCACTCGTTATGCCCTTCCAGCCTGACTGTGAACCACTGATAACTACTTTCTGGGAGTGGTTTTCCAACCAGTTTTGCACCCATCTTATAGTAGCTCCATCTAGGTTGTATTTCCCTAGTTTGTTTATGAGAAGGTCATGCGAGACAGTATCAAAGTTTTACTAATGTCAAGATATAGCCTTTTACTGAAGTTCTGGCTGCACTTTTCCTTTCATCGCCTGATGCAAGCACCAGGGCCGATTTAATCTTTTGTGGGTCCCAATGCCCAGACTGTGGCCCCCACCCACCCGGCCTCTTCTCCCCCCAAGTCCCTGCCTGCTGCTCACACAGGGGGGAGAAGGGGGAGAGAAGCGAGTAGAGGGTGAGGGGGCAGAGGCCGAGTGGCAGGTGGGACCTCACGGGGGAGCGGGGCCATGGTCTGGGTCCTGGGGCTCCTTCTTAGTGTGGGCCCGGCACCACGGTGCCTTTGGCACCATTGTACTGCCTAGTACACCTCATCTGTGGCCCCACAAAATCATGGGACATTCTCGTCAGCTTCTTCCTGGCACTGGCCATGACGGCCATCCGTCACCATGAAAGGAGGAAGCCAGTGACTGTGGGGCTTATTTCCGATCCCTTGTTGTTTACAACTTCAGGCAGAGTTCCCCTGGGCAGTGCCCATTGAATCCTTAGACTACTTTGAGGAGCAGTGGGGGCTGTCGAGGGTTCTCTGCTTAGTGTCCTCCTCTGGATCCCTGATTTTTAACCTTCACTCCCATCCCTGAGTTTTCATTTATTTTCCCAGTACGCAGGCATGGCTTGGCTCCTTTCCCTTGGTTGAGGGGGCGGGCCTTTAGCTTTTGGGCAGACTTCGCCCCATCATCACCATAAAGGATTCCACTTAGTACTGATGCAGGGAGTCCCTCACGGCTGGCCTTCACTAGAAAATTAGGTTGTGTTGGGACATGACCTTGAGGAGATGTGTTAACTAATGCAACCAGAGAGGGACATCATGTCAACTGGCCATGGGAGAACCTGGTTGGCATCATACATTTAAACATTACCAGTTGGTGCCATGTTAAACATGAGTTGGCCCTGGCTACAGAGTCATGTTAGTTAACACAACCTAGGTTTCTAATGAAGACTGGCCCAAAGTTATCTACCACAGCTGAGTCCTCCCAAAGACCTCACAACTTGTGTTTTCTCAAATGATATCTTACACAGTTAAGTCTGGAACTATTCTTTGTTATTAACTAAAACGTCCATCTTTAAACTTTCATGAACTATTCCCAAATTTACAAATTATCCTGATGAAAAAGCCATGGCAGCGAATGCGCCTGATAACTATCCCATAGCTGAGAGAAATGGACATGCTAAAATGGGAGGCTATTGGAATAAAGGATATGGGCTTGCTGGCTGGACATTCTGTGTGAGAAACCCATGGCTTTGGAATTCACATGGTCCCACTTCGTCCAACATAGCCTGAAACTGACGGCATTCTCTTCCCTGCTACATGTGGCTGGGTCCTATGTTGAGCCTGCTATAGGAATGCATCTTTTTCACTCAGGCAGTAGAGGCTCATGCCTTTAGAATACAAGGTGTCGAGTTCAATCCCTGCTGCTGACAACTCACCTAGAGACACAGTGAAATTCAAGTCCTTCCCTCCATAATGCTGGGTTCTGTGCAAGGAACCAGGGGCAGCGGGTTTGTATAATTTTTGGTGGTGACCAGAACGGGTCCAAGTCCCCCCCCACACACACACCTGCCTAAGGGAGTTTGGGTGGGAGGGAGTTTGGGAGCAAGGTGCAGGCTCTGGGCTGGGGCAGAGGGTAGGGGTGCAGGGGAGGGGTGCGGCGCTTACCTCAGGCAGCTCCCGAAAGCAAACTGCACACCCCTCCGGCAGCGGCTCCTAGGCGGAGGGTCTGGGGGCGGTGTCTCTGGGCACTGCTGCCTGCAGGCACCACCCTCGCAGCTCCCACTGGCTGCAGTTCCGGGCCAATGGGAGCTACAGAGTCGGTGCTCGGGGCGGGGGCAGCATGTGGAGACACCCTCCCACCCGGGGCTGTAGGGCCATTCCAGCCTTTTCCGGAAGTGGAGCACAATGAGGCTGTGCAGGAAGCTACCTTAGCCCCGCTGCGCTGCCAGTGGTGGTGGCGGCTGGGGCCCCCTGGGCCCTTTTAAATTGGCAGGGGGGGTGGCAGGCAGGGCCAGGTGACACTCTGGGGGAGGCATGTGGGGGTGGCAGGAAGGGCCAGGGGATGCTCTGGGGGAGGTGGGGCCAGGGGAAAGCATTGGTGGAGCCGGGCCCTCAGGCCCTGAATATTCCTGGAACATGGGCACCACAGGCCCATATAACTCACCGCCCCTGCAAGGAACAACCCCGGGTGTGAGGGAAGAGTCCATTTCTCCCGGCCCACGGATAGAGCACAGGACTGCAGCACAGCGCCTATCCAAGAATAGTGGCCACAGCCCCACAATGCCCCTCTGTGAGGGCAAGGGTTCTGGGACACTGGACCTGCCTAAGTACAGATCCCATGGCCTCCTCTGCACTGGTCTATTTAGGGTCAAAACGGACCCCCCACTCCGCTCTGTACCACCTGAGCAGCAACTCTACCCTCATCCATCCCTACAGGGAGCTACCCTGGGAGTTTGACGCTCTCCGTATTGGGTGAGTAAAGTCTGAGGCCTTTTTCTGCAGCCATATTAAGAAAGCAGCCGCCATGAGCCAAGAAGCAGGAAGTCACATCCTCACATTCCATTTAAATTACATTAAAACAATGTACTGCCAGGCTGTTAAGAAGGCGATCCCGTCCTAAAAGTACCCACCATCGCCAGATAAAGAAACAGATCTTGAGCTGTTTAAAGAAAACTTTCTTTGACATTATTCTGTCTGGCAAGGAATCACTTATCAACAGTTGTGGGTGCGAAATCTCAACAAATAGAGGTTATGGATATTATTGTTTCAGGCTCTTTCACTGGCAAAAGACCCTGCCAACCTGCAGAGTGTAGGGTTAAGCCCTGAGCCCATGGAAGGCTAAGGGTGGGTGCCTGTAGCGAGGCCGTGGGACACCCCACCGCCCCGCTGAGGGATAAACCTCCCGCAACCCCGCTGTGGGCGGAGCCACTGGGTCCTGCGCCCGCCCCTCAGAGGTCAAGGCGCAGCCCTGGAAGTATAAAAGCTGGCCTGCAGAACTCAATAGGGGCCCAGCCACCTCAGGGACCAGACGTCTGCGGCTGCGGCCCGTTGGGGCGCACGCCTGCCCTGCCGAGCCTGCCCCACGCTCGCTACCCAGAGGAGGACTGGCCGAGCCTGCCCCGTGCCAGCTACCCCAAGGAAGACTGGCCGGGACCACCCCGTGCCGGCTACCCCGAGGAGGAGCCGAGCCTGCCTCTCGCCCGCTACTCCGAGGACCCGCTGGGCCTACCCTCGAACACTTACCCCGAGGAGCCGATGGTGGTTGAGACCGCCGGTGACACCACAACGACCCAGGTACCCTACGAGGGGGAGAGTGGAAGTAGCCCTGGGGCAGCCGACCCCAGTCTGGCTGCTGCACTGCCAGAACCAATGTCAGTGTGTTGCGGCCAGGATCCCCACTGACACAGCAGCGGGCTGCCTGCCGCTGTTAGGGCCCGGGCTGGGACGCAGAGGAGGACGCCTGCGTCCCCCCTGCCACCCCACTTATGGGTGGCCCTCTCCCCCTCACACCAACGCTCAGACCCCGGAGCCTGGGCTTCTTGGGGCTTAACTGTTGCTGCTCAGCCCCTGCCTGAGGGCCTGAGCATATTGACGTACTGGTTGTTGCCCCGCCCTGATCGAGGACCGGGCTTACGGCTTTTCGTAGCAAGGCCGTGGGACACCCCACCGCCCCGCTGAGGGACAAACCGTGGCTGAGCCGCGCTACAGTGCCCTAGACTGTGGAGTTATGCCTTGAGCCCTAGGAACAGGGTAAATGTGGGTGCCCCCTGAGTGTGCGGGGAACAGGTGGATTTCATCCTTTGTAGCGGTGGAGAGGCTAATTCAGTCAAGCATCCAACAGACCCATCCATTTGACTCAGCAGTGTCTCTCTCTCCCCATCTGCCTTAAGGCTTTTTAACTGCTGTCCATCGCTGCAGCATATGAGCATCTTACACGTAAAATCAATAGCAATAACAGTGTCCCCAGTGGGCTGCATGGAGTCTCTGGCCCTGCTGCCTTTTGGATGGCAAGGCCTCAGGTGGGGGTATTTTGTTGGTTGCTTGGTTTGTCGTAGCTTTTTATTTCGTTTTTCATTTTTTTGGCGGGTGGCGTTGGGGTAGATTGGGGGCGTGAGTGTCATTCTTGCCATGATGGAAAGTGTTTTAAAAAGGAAATCTATGGAGGCATTATTAGCAAGAAATAGATTCTTCTTTCTGCCTTTTGCTAAGGGAAACAAACTCAGCAGCTTATGTGTGATTTAATTTTCTATGGATTTAGACCTTGGTACAAATGAGGGGACACGTTATCTGCTAGTGGGAATTTTTGGTTCCCTTTAATTCCAAGTCTGAGCCTACTGCATTTATGAGAGCCAAAATATTCCCTATGAATTCCTATCTGTGCTATCCAAAGACACCCATTTGCCTTATAGTTCAAAGTTATGGAATCCAAGTCCTGTATGGATGCAATTATTACTATTAAAATAATTCTTCTCTTTCTCACTCCGTGTTTCCAACACTTCATGATCTTAATCATCAAAAAATATTTTGCATCTATGGGCAAATCTTGCTTCCCCTTTCCCTAGGGGTGCTGGCTGGAGCACAACTGGTGTGGTTCTACCATGATTAGGGACAGTAATCAGGGGCTGGGTGCTCTGCACATCACAAAGCACAGCTCAGCAAGGACTCCTTTCACCTCAGCTTGCACTGGTGGCATGGGGTGGGGCCAATGAAGGCTAAATTGGCCATTCCCTTCAGAAGCACATCAGCTATGAGGGCTAGCACAGCAATGGTTGCGGAGTGTCTTGAGAGAAAGCTTCCCAGTGGAATCCCTCAGTCAACAGTCCTGTTGGCTGGGTTAAAGATTTGGTCCCCAGTAAAAATGCTGAGATAACTATTTGTGGAAGGAGCACAACATACCCCATGGTATAAAGTCTGACTGGCATAGCGTGAGCAGAGGTGATAGAGTGACCAGACAGCAAATGTGAAAAATCAGGACGGGGGTGGGGGGTAATAGGAGCCTATATAAGAAAAAGACCCCAAAATCAGGACTGTCCGTATAAAATCAGGACATCTGGTCACCCTAAGCGGTAACCATACATAGATCTTGGGAAAGTACTTTGCTTGATCTGTGTAGCTCCTTTTTTCCAAATGTTTCCTTGTTCTCGGGGTGTTGCTACTGCATGAGACCTTGCAGAGTGATCAAAACAACACCTGTGAACTCCCACAGCTCTGGACAAAAGAGCATGTAGCTCAGTGTCTGAAGTCTCTGCTTTATGTTTCAGAAGAACTGGAATTGGATTCTAGGTGCAGTTGTATTTTCATTACAATTCTATTAAGAATTCAGCTATAATTGTACCAATGGGGGGAAAAGTTATGTTTTCTTTTGCTTTAGAAAAAGTAAGATCTGCCCTGAAGTATTACATATTCACGAAGCAATTTAGATTGGTAAGGAACAATTCAGCCATGCAAAGATACGGTGGCTGGAAGCCAAAGTTAGAAAAATTATATAAGGAAAAAATATAAGAAACAAAAAAATGCAAATTGGAAAGAAGATGCAAATTTTGTTACAGGGAAGATAATTAACCTAGGGGGCAGATTATAAAAGGATAAGCTGGATTCTCCATGCTTTGCTGCCTTTCACACTGTAGTCCTACCACCAATTATTGAGCTTGATAGCATTTTAATAGGCCCTGATTTAGGCAAGCAACTGTGGTTAACTCCAGCCCATTTCATGAAAGCACTTGAGCTTAACTTCAAGCATGGGCTTATCTACTTTATTGACTTCAGTGAGACTTAGACACATGCTTAAAGTTAAGCACATACGTAAGTGCTTTTCTGAATCAGGGCCTGTGATGGGATCCCCGGGATGCAACCTGGGACTGTGGGACCGCTGTGCCCCCTTAACTCACTAATCTGGGTTGACTCTCACAATGCCTTACTGGTGACAAGCAGCAAACCCCTCCAGGTGCTGTTATCACTCAGTACAACTGCATGTGTGATGCCCACACCCAGGTAGATTGCATGAATGATCCCAGAGCCACTCATGAATCACACGGAGAAAGACACCAGCCAAATCTCCCCAGCTCCCAGACATGTATGTCAGGAATGTACCATTTTGCACTGCTCAAGCGTCTTTCTTGGACAATGCAAGTTTATTAATTGGTTCACCACTTCATTAATGGAAAGCAGATATACACCAGCCTTTGTAACCTGAGCAGATTAACCAAACACTTCAGTCAAACTCACTGATAAGGATGAATATTAGAATAAGTCTATTGATAACAAAAGATAGATTTTAAGTGATTTTATGTGATAGGCAAAAAGTCAGAGTAGTTACCAAAAGAAAATAAAAGATAAGCACACAGTCTAAATTCTCAACCTTATTAGACTAAGCAATATCTCACCCCACTGGATACTGCAGGTTGGGTACAATCTTTCATACACAGGCTCTCCCTGTTAGCATGGGGAACCCATCTCCGCAGCTCCAACGTTCTCGTTGCCTTCAACATAGGTGGAGAAGAGACAGGACAAAAACTGTGCAGCCTCTGCCCCCCATTTTATATCCTCATTCCATGTGCTTGGAGAACACAAGCCCAGTCATATCTGGTGGGCATTGCTGAGCACTTCCCTGGGTGTGCCTTTGTCCAAGTGAGTCATTGAATTGTAGCTCCCTTGCTGGACAATGGGTGTTGATGGTTGTTTGACACCCACCCAGGTGTTGGTTAACTCCCTTGATGTTGTTTCTAGGGGGGCTGATATCTGGGTGATTCCCCAACTGACAGCATATTTAAGTGACAACCATACCACACAATCTCATAACTTCATATGCACTAATGATATACATATTTAGATAGATAAAAGGCTTTCTGCAGATCATAGCCTTTCCCGTGATACCGTACATGCATGTTTTATATAATATCACAACTGTATACAAATGATGAATATGGGGGTTACAGGGCACTCCCCCAAGGTATAGAGTGTCACAGGGCCTAATGGCTCAGACATCAACTGCTTTATGCACCCACGTAAGGAAATCAGCATGTTTAAGGAGTTCCCTTACTTGCTTATGTGACATCGCTGGTCTGGTCATGGCAGTAAGGGGGCAGGTGGGTGGGGAGTGGACAGGCCAAGGCAAGGAAAAGGCAGTGTCTTGGCTCCACCCCAGGACAGCCAGTGCAGCTGAGCTAGTATGGAGCAGGACTTAAGCTGTGCCAGGTATAGGGGTGGTGCAGACTACTTCCCCTCCTTCCAGCTGACTACAGGGGCACTGGGACTGCATTGCGGCTCTCTGAGACACACTTTGATCTGCTCTTGGGGAGCCCAGTAATGGCCTGTTCTTGGCTCAGGGAACATGGAGACTCCACGAGGAACCATTGGGTGAGGTTCTCCGGCTGTGGTATGCAGGTCGGAGTAGAAGCATTGTGCCCCCTTCTGGCTTTAAAGCCCATGATTATCTCCTGGTGGGCAGCTGTCCATCGTGAAGGCAAGTCTACTTCCTGGCTTTCAAAAATTCTCCGGGCTGAAATCCATTCAAGCTGGAGAGCAGCTCAGACACAGCCCAACCCCAGCCGGAAGGGATTGCTCTTGCGCCACCCTGGGATCATTTTCTGTCATCTCGGTGCCTGTGGTCCTGCCTCTTACAGTGGAGATGGTTTCTCTCTGCTGCCCAGGTTAGGGGGTGGGAGCCATCTGTCCCCTTCTTTCAGTATTTTGTGTCCATCCTTTCCCCCATTTTTCCTCATCTGACACACTCCAGCTGCGGGGATCCCTGCTGGTTCCTGGGCTCTCCTCCTCCTGCCCACTCAAGCTTGAGGAGGCAGCAGGGTCCCACTTATAGGTCGATGTTTAACTACTTCGGTTTTGTAAGTTAAAAAATGCTGCAGCCAGCTAGGGAGTGAGGGCAGCAGCTCCCCCTACACAAATCCCCTGCTATCGCTAGGAGTCCGAATCTTACAAAAGGCTCCAGGCTGCAGTCTAAAATCCTCCCAATACTTGTATAATACTTGATTATAAGTAAGGCTACATTTTACTCACAGGTATTTTTAGTAAAAGTCATGGACAGGTCACGGGCAGTAAACAAAAATTCATGGCCCGTGACCTGCCCATGACTGTTACTATATTCCCCTGACTAAAACTTGGTGTGTGTGTGGGGGCACAGCTCAGGAAGGCAGCCCTGGGGGCACTGCGGGTGCTAGAGGGGAGGGCCTGGGGGGGCGCCATGTGTGCTGGGGAGGGGTGTGTGGCCCTGGGGGGCTGCACGGGTGCTGAGGAAGGGGCACAGCCGGGGGGAGGCTCTGCAAATGCTGGGGAGGGTGATGAGGTCTGGGTACTCGATGGGGGGCACCATGGGTGCTCAGGGGTATGGCTCGGGGGGGCTCCATGAGTGCTCGAGGGGAGTGTTACAGCCCAGGGGTGCTGCGGGTACTCGGGGTGCAGCCTGGGAACCACAGGTGCTCGGGGGCTGCAGGTGCTCAGGGGTGGGTGGGTGCAGCCAGGGGGGCGCCGTGGGTGCTTGGGGAGGTGTGTAGGGGGGTTGGTGGGGCTGGGGCAGGGTCCCTACCCAGTTCCTGGGAAGCAGCAACCCCAGCTCCTAGATCCACTGCTGCCTCTGCTCCATCCCAAGCCCCGGTTCTGCAGCTTCCATTGGCTGGGAGCCGCAGCCAATGGGAGCTGGAGGGCGGTGTCTGCAGGCGGAGGCAGCAAGTGGAGCTAGGAGCTGAGGGAGGGGAGTTGCTGTTGCCTTTCCATGGAGCCTCCCTCCACCCCCCAGGCAAGCACCACCCCCAGCCCTGAGTCCCCCCACCCCCGAGGTGGTGGTGGGAGGGGTGAGGGTGGGGGTGAGACTGCCCCAGCAGCAGCCAGTGCGACTGGCCCAGGGGCTGCCTGAGCTGCTTAGGTGGCTCCCCGCCCAGGTGCACCGGCTGCTGCAGAATCCAGGACTTCTGTGACCTCCGTGACAAACATGGAGCCTTAATTATAGGGCCATTGTGATCGTCTACTTTGACCTCCTGCGTAACACTGGGCTTCACTGCAGTATCCTTCAATGGCTGGCAGTACCCACTCCCTTCCATAGTACAGGCAGCCCAGCCTGCAGCCCGTCCCAACATGAGACAGGCGCTGTCTTTAATGGCACAAGCTGGAGCCACCTTAAGGATAAATTTCATTCTAATATCTTTTTTATAAAAAATAAAACCTCCTTGTAGTTCACATGTAAGGTGGGCATGTGTGGGATCCTTTCAAATTCAGTTTATTTTTACATAGCGTCTTTCAGACATTGCATCTCACGTGGCTTTAAAGTGAGAGAGAAAATAAGGAGAGCAAGACACAAAAGATGAGACGTTCCAAGAGGTTGTGAGGACGGGGATGGAGAGACAGGACTCCCTCAGCAAACAGCTGTGGTTTCTCTTCATGAGTCTTGAGGACAGAGTGGCGGTGAAGAGAATGCATTTCCAGTAATTAAGGCACAGGATTCTCAAATGAAGGACAGTCTGTAGGAAGATTCACTACAAAACCTAGAAGATGTGGATCCTATTTATACTGGTCTAACTTCAATGGAATTACTCCCAAATGACACCAGTGTATGTTAAATTATAATCAGGGCCAACATATGCATGGGCATTAGAAGATGCTTTTACATGGGCCATTCCCCTTCCTGTTGTTCTACCACTGGGGGCTAAGGAGGGGAGAGTCAAGCAGGAGTCACTTAAAGGTTGGAAACTGCCCCTTTTCTGCCTTGGAGTCACTTTCTTTAGTGTAAACAGCTGTGAGAAAGACCTAAGGTGATGAAGATACTGGTAGATGTCCCTGTGGCAGAAACCTGGATCCAAACTCCAGAGCTGGAGTCAAACATTGAGTCTCTGTGGTGGGCAGAACAAAACCCACAGCTCTGAACAATCTTAATGGAGGTGCTTGGAATTAGGATCAGTCACTAATTTGGGCCTTGGAATTCAGACTCAACTCCTTATAGAGACGTGGATGAGCTGTGAACTTGGATCAGAACCCAGTAGTTGGGTTTGCATTCAGGAGGTTGGCTCATCTCTAGAATACGTCAAACCAGAAACAGAGTGGTACTGTAGAAGAAGAAAGATGGAATGGATTAAATATATTAATCTCCTATAATACTTACAATACAACCAGCTATCACAATGTCAGTGGCTTCCAACATGTCTCCATGAGTTATTATTTGGGCCTGCCTTTATTTCCTAAGCAAAACAATAGCATCCGGGTCACTGCAGAAGCTGGGGAACCTACACATTACAAGCCTTGCTATTTGCAATGACAGCCAGCAGCATGTTCTCCAGTTACCATGGCAATGCTGCCAAGGTTCAGCTAGTTTTCTTCCACCTGGATTTCTGCTGTTTTCATTTGTTGCTTCATTGGCCATGCCAGCACGCGCCAGACCTCAGTCCTCGCCCATGAGTAGGCTGCGAAAGGGTTAAGATGCCTTGATGAAAGAAGATTCCATGAGGCTCACAGTCACATTGCATAAAGTCCTTGCTTAGGAATAATAGCATTAGAACTTCTGTCACAACAGAGGTAAAACTGAAATCAGCCAGCAGACACTAATAAATCCTCAGCTGTCTCTTCTCGTTAGTCTTAATCGCAAGGAAAAACCCAAAAGTCCTAAACCATTTTTGTCAAGCGAAAGGGAGGGAAAAAAATGAGTGTGTGCAGACAGCAATGTGGAAGGCTCCTCGTTAGCACCGTTACTTCTGGTACAGGTTCTCTAGTTTGGGAAGTCAAATTTTATGTCTTCATCCTCAATCCTCTCGTATAGTATTTTACACTGATCCAAGCACTGCCATGCCTCAGCTACGCTGAGATGGATCCTCCAGCTCAGAGGTCAGAAACATTAGCAGGCCACTGTGCAGAGACTTTTTTTTAATTTATTTTTTCCAGGCACATCCACCAATCACAGGATAGTCTGTTGTTGTTTCTATGAGGAAGCCGGGGCATTGAGATGCAATAATGTTTGGGCCTAACCAGTCACAGTCACGTCTGCATCTGTGTAAATACACCCATGCCGTCTTTGTGCTCCCCACGTACCACTGGAAGGTCCAGACTGTGTTACTGGAAGGTCACTGGAAGGGCCAGACTGTGTTACTCTTTCTCATGCTGAGTGCTGCCGTGGTCCAGGAGTAGTCCCAGTGGGATGATTTGTGGAGGAAGGTGTGAGTCAATGTTAGAGTAAAGCAGTAAAGAAATGTTCCAGAGGGCCTCTTTCAAAGGGGTTTGGGAGTATGGTTGCCATTTAAAGTGCTCCATCTTCAGAGGAACTTTGCACTAATAGCTCATTTGGATGTCAGAGGGAGCTGCAGATGCTCTGACCTCTCCGAATCAATCAGAAACTATGAGCTGAAATAATCAGTGAAGACAGAATGTAGTAAACAATCTCAAAAAGGCCAAAGGAATTAGTTGTCAACCAAGATCTTCTCCAAAGAAACATTCATAATCATTAAATGAGGGGACAGTGGCTATCCTAACCAGAAGTATCAGTGGCTTTAAAAAGGGAGGCCCATGTCAATGGTAGACGTGACCACCCTGTAGAAACTGATGGACTGGGGTGGGGAGCGATGGCTTCTTGATTCTCCAGCACTTCTTGGCCTCTGCAAGCTGTCTTTGGAGCAGCATTAATCTTAGCCCATCCAGAAGGCTACTTAGGCCTGGTCTACACTACAGAGTTAGGTCAACATAAGGCAGCTTACATTGACCTAACTGTGTAAGCTTCTACATTAAAATGAAGCTCCCTCCATATAACTCGCCCTCTACACTGACTTAATAACTCCACCTCTGTGAGAGGCATAACGCTTAGGTTGACATAGTTAGGTCAACGCAGTGTCAGTGTAGACACTGCATGGCTTACATTGCCGTTTGCTGCCATTCAGAAACATCCCACACTGGCAGTTAAATCGGTGCAAGTGCTCCTGGTGAGGACGCGCACTGCCGACAGAAGGAGCGTGGTGTGGACATGCAAAAGCAATGTAATTACTGAGGTGGCTGTACATTGCTGCAACTGAGGTTGACTTAATTTTGTGGGTAGACTCTCCTCATCAGAGAGAAAGCAAGCTTTGCTGAGAAGAGCGTGCAGATATCGGTGCTGACCCAGTGGTTCCGTTTTGGGGAGAGCTGTTCTTCAGGGCAGAGCATTGCAGCAAGAAACCCAGATGTCCTAATGATTTTAGTGGCCAGGCTGTTTAAAGCATTACTGAGACCACAGGGGCTGGCTTCCAACCCCCCAGGCTCTGCCTCAGGCTCCGCCTCCACCTAACCCCTTCCCCCCCAAGCTCCCACCCCCACCCTGCCTCTTCCCGCCCCCGCTCTGCCCCAGGCCCCGCCCCCACCTCACCCCTTCTCCCAACCTCCCACCCCTGCTCCACCCCACCCCACCTCTTCCTGCCCCTACTCCACCCCACTCGGACACTTGCTCTGGCAGTGGCCACATGCTCTCAGGTTCTAGGTGGCAGGACTCTTCTTCCCAGCATCAGCCCCCCCGTCAGGGTTACAATCCCCCTGTGTGACCTGCAGGGCCTCTTGGCTGGGGGCTTGTCTCTGTGCTGGGCCTGCTGCCCAGGATCCCCCTTGCTTTTGCCAGCTGCTCACCACACCCAGCTCCGGACTGCTCCAGCCCCAGCTCCAGCTCCACCGCTCTGCCTCAGCACGGCTGCTGCTGCTGCTCTGCCTCCAGCTCCCTGGGCTGCTTCTCTGGCTTTGGTTGCGCTAGCTCTGGTCCCAGCATTGACCTGCTTCCTGGGTGGCTTCTCTGGCCCCTCTGGCTGGCAGGGCTCTGCTCCCCAGCTCAGCTTGGGCCCCTGCTCTCTCCTTAGCTTGGCCCCACTCTGTCTGATCCAGGCAATTCCAGCTCACACTGAGGATGGGACCCCCCTGGCCTCCTGACTCTCTCATTAACCTGCCTGCCCTGTCAATCAGGCTGACCTGCAGCATTGGCCTCTCCCCATTGTTCCTGGGGACTGTCAGTCTCAGGGTCCTGATTTCCCATTGACCCTTCTTTTGGTATTGGGAGCTAGCCAACCGAAACACCCCACTGAATGTTAGTAAGGGGCCAGCAGTTCCGTTACACATACCAGGGCTGCATAAAGGGGAGTGAGGAGCCCTCCAGCCCTGGGCCCAGCCGTCAATACGACTGCCCATGCCTGAGACTGACACACTGACTGCCAAGAGCAACTTGCCTGAAGGGAGAGTTGCATATGGCGAGTAGGCGGGGTCACAGCCTGCTTCCCCTCCCCCATGTGCGGGGCTACTGGGGGAAATATGCAGCACTTATGAAAGGGCTGAAGCAAATTACTCCTTGGCTGAGGAGCTGTGGGAGGCATGGGGTCTGAACACCTTCAGATGCCCCCAGTGCAGCAGGGCAGCCCTACATGTGACCCCACAGGGCTGTGGCTGAACAGCACCAGTTAATAGAGCTTGATTTGTCACAGCTTGGGCCTTTGGGGCCAGTCATCGAAACTCACAAGCCGCCAAAGCACCCACAGAATTAGGAATCTCCAGGACAGACCACGCTCAAGATGGATCAGAACTGGAGCTCGTCTCATGAAATCAGCCCAATCACCCCTGAGGCCCAGCCATTGCTGGCTTAGATGAAATGGAACCTGGGTCTGAACCACTCTCACTCTGCTTTGGCAAAACTCAGGCCTGACTTACAAAACCCAAAAACGACCTCCTTGTGCCCAGTGGGATAGTGGTGACAAAAATAAAGGAGTAAACTAGCCCAAACTAAACTCCATGTCCCCAAGTGGAAAGTGGGTCAACTCCATTTACTCACCTTTATCCTTGACGACACTACTGCTTGTTTCTTCTCTACAGCAGAAGAATCAGAACACCTACACACCCTCTAACCTGGTCACTAGATTGCCCTGCCCAAGGGTATTGATCAGATTAATTCGGAGCAACAAGAGCTTCAAAACCTCCCTTTGAAAGATATCCCATAGATGTACTGTTCTCACTATTAGGATATTTTTCCTAAGGTTTAACCCAAACTTCTCTTTTTATAATTTCTTCTTATTCCTGCTAGTAATTTCTCCTTTAAGAATCGTACATACTTGTTCCTCTGCTGCTAGAGTAGACAGTTATCTCGCCTCTTAGTCATCTCTTTGCCAAGCAATTGTTAAGCTATAATAGCTTTGTATGTTGTAAAAAAGGATTAGACAGTGGTGGGTGGGTAGAACTCTGACTGAAGTGTGTGGCTCTGACATAGATGGTCTGATTTTTTAAGAGCTTCTTGCCCCGACAACCATGTGGGCACAAT
Source organism: Mauremys reevesii (assembly GCF_016161935.1). Taxonomy (NCBI): domain Eukaryota; kingdom Metazoa; phylum Chordata; order Testudines; family Geoemydidae; genus Mauremys; species Mauremys reevesii. Next base: position 8,229,608 of record NC_052633.1, on the reverse strand, counting down.
GGTGTCACATAATCTACTGGCCTGATTGTGACAAGTCAGGCAGGTCGGTGCATAAGAGCAAGTGACAGCATTTATCTGTGCTTGCAAAAACACACTAGCAAAACAGGAGACTGTTTCTGAAAGTTAGCTGAGAGCTCTGAATTTGCACGTGCGCCTGTTTGCACACCCAGTTACTGGAGCTGCGCACAGACAATCCAGGCCACAACCCAATCTACACGCGCACATAAGGGGGTTTATACAGATGACTGACATTTTGCATTTACGTAAACAGGACACCCTTTAAAAACATGACCAATGACTTTCATTGCCGTTGAAGTACCCTAGTTTGCCTGTATGCCCTACTTAGTGTGCAGCCAATCATAGAATCATAGAATCTCAGGGTTGGAAGGGACCTCAGGAGGTCATCTAGTCCAACCCCCTGCTCAAAGCAGGACCAAATCCAACTAAATCATCCCAGCCAGGGCTTTGTCAAGACTGACCTTAAAAACCTTTAAGGAAGGAGATTCCATCACCTCCCTAGGTAACCCATTCCAGTTCTTCACCACCCTACTAGTGAAAAAGTTTTTCCTAATGTCCAACCTAAACCTCCCCCTCTGCAACTTGAGACCATTACTCCTTGTTCTGTCATCTTCTACCACTGAGAACAGTCTAGATCCATCCTCTTTGGAACCCCCTTTCAGGTAGTTGAAAGCAGCTATCAAATCCCCCCTCATTCTTCTCTTCTGCAGGCTAAACAATCCCAGTTCCCTCAGCCTCTCCTCATAAGTCATGTGCTCCAGCCCCCTAATCATTTTTGTTGCCCTCCACTGGACTCTCTCCAATTTATCCACATCCTTCTTGTAGTGTGGGGCCCAAAACTGGACACAGTACTCCAAATGAGGCTCACCAGTGCTGAATAGAGGGGAATGATCACATCCCTCGATCTGCTGGAAATGCCCCTACTTATACAACCCAAAATGCCTTCTTGGCAACAAGGGCACACTGTTGACTCATATTCAGCTTTTCTTCCATCGTAACCCCTAGGTCCTTTTCTGCAGAACTGCTGCCCAGCCATTCGGTCCCTAGTCTGTAGCAGTGCATGGGATTCTTCCGTCCTAAGTGCAGGACTCTGCACTTTTCCTTGTTGAACCTCATCATATTTCTTTTGGCCCAATCCTCTAATTTGTCTAGGCCAAGTTTAACTATAAACCAATGTTTACTAGCCTTAGTTAAGACACAATTGGACAGTCACTCAAAGGCATCAGAAAGGAATAGGATTGCCAGTTTTGGTTGGATGTATTCCTGGAAGTTCCATCATAGGACATAATCTTTAATGAAAGATGAATCTTTAATTCCTGGAGACTCCAGGACAATCCTGGAGGGTTGGCAACGCTAATTTCCCAGGACAGAGGGTTACCACACAATTGTATGCACTGCATGGTGAGGCTGTGGCTTACTGAGGAGAGAAAGGAACCTGACTAAGGGGAAGAAGCCCTCTCTATTTCTATCTTCTCCTGAGGATCTCTGCTATAAAGCTGAGACAGGTCTAACCTTTCCCCAGGAAAAAGGGTGGAGTCTGCGCAGCCTGTCAGGGAAGCATGAGGATTTATAGGCATTTCAAGGGAATATTGGAAGCCAAAAAAAAATAATAATAAAGTAAAGCAACTAATTAGGAGTCAGTTGTTGGTCTCACATTGTATCACAAGCTGTTAGTAACTGACGAGCTGCTAAATTCTTATTTTCTCACTGCTAAATGAGATTAACCTCTAGTTACCTATGGATAGGAACCAATTTTGCTGGAGCACCAACAGAAAAAAATTAGTGGGTGCTTAGCGCCTACCAGCAGCCAAGCACCCCCCCATCCCCAGCCCCCAGCGCCTCTCACTTGCCGGCGGCCTTGCTGATCAGCTCCTCCCCCTCCCTCCGAGCGCCTCCTGCCTGCGGTGATCAGCTGTTCCGTGCCGGGCAGGAGGCGCTGGGAGGGACAGGGAGGAGCAGGGATGGGGCGCTCAGGGGGGACGAGGCGGGGATGGAGCGGGGGAGGGAGGAGGTGGTGGTGGGGCCTTGGGGAAGAGGCAGAGTAGGGGAAGGTGTGGAGCAGGTCAGGAAGAGGTGGGGGGTGGAGGTTTGGGGGAAGGGGCGGAGGGGAGGCTGAGGGGGAATCGAGCACCCCTCAGGTAGAGAGGAAGTCAGTGCCTGTGCTCTCCAGGACACCCGGTGCGGAGCCAATACAACAAACACAACCCAAAGGAGTTGCTGAAACACTAGGAAAAGTCAAAGGCCTAGGTTGGGGCACTCCCTCTGCTCTGCTAATTTACTGGTGCTGGAATTACGTTGCCTGAGCTTTTCCACCAATTGTCCTCAACGCCTACAAGAGCCACAGCCCAGCAACAGAGACAAACAGCGCTCTGATGCGAGGTTGATTCAGTGGAGTATATAGGCAGGGCCTCCTGGGAGGAGGCAAAAGGGGCAGCTTGAGAGGGTCCCCAAATCGAGTGGCATTGGGACATGGCACACGGGGTCCCAAGTCCACTCAGGTTTGGCCTGGCTGCCATGATAGAGGGGAGGCCAGGCCAAGCTTGAGTGGTGCTACTAGGCCTGGAACCGGGAGCTGGGCCCAGCCCCACAGGATGGGAGCTGTCCCTGCAGGGTGAGTGTGGGGTGAGCCTGCTCTGCAGCTCACTTCCCACCAGTCCCATTTCCCCTAATTTTTTGGGAAGAGTAAGGGGACCTCTGAACATCTCTGTGTGGCCCTGGATCCAGGATAGATCTAGAGACACTCTTGGGATTGGATGTGACTGGCAGCAAAGCTTTCTGCTCGCGCAGGTGTTTGAAATCTCATTCCAGTGGAAATAAGTCGGAATTCAGGACTAGTTTTCAAATGCATCTGATCAAAGGGCAACTGCGCTTTAGGATCTGTCTACACTGCAGTCGGGAGACGTGACTGCAGCACAGGTACACATACCCCAATTAGCCTTGATCTAGCCAGCCTGCCAAAACTAGTAGCAAACCCACGGCAGCTTGAGCTTAGGAGCTTATGTGTTCAGGAGCTTAGCAGGAGGATGCACAAGAGGGAGCAGGAGCATGCTCCCCCCACCAATCAGTGGGGGCACTGAACTCCTCTGGGGCTGGGGCAGAGAGAGCGAGCTCCACGGCCATGGGGATGCAGTGGGGAGAACCAGCTCCTTCAGCTGCGGGGGATGGGGGGAGGAGAGCCAGCTCCTCTGGCCATGGGGAGGGGGAGGGAAGGACAGCCAGCTCTTTGGGGCATGGAGAAGAGCCGGCTCCTCTGGCCGCAGGGAGCACAGAAAGTGCTCCTCCAAAAGTGGCCAAATTTGTATGCCTGTGCATGCCCCTGCTGTTTAGCCTGTGCAGTTGCAGCCACACTGCTATTTTTAGCAAGTTAAATGGATCCAAGCTGGCTCCGGTTTTCTACAAGTGCTGCAATCACAGCTCCTGATTGCTCTGTAGACATACCTCAGTCTGCCGGCATGACCTGTGTTTCCTCTCCCCAGAGGTGGGTTGCACATGCCCAGATGCTCCGCTAGTGATTTGCACTCTGAAACTCTCGGGGCCGGAAGGGTTAGATCACAGTGCTTGCATGGAGTGTCCTGCAGAAAAGTCCCGGCTGTGCAGTTCTCCAGCCTCTAGCCCCTGCTGTGGAGTGGGTACGCGGCCCTCAAGAACTTGCAAGGAACCAAGAATAATCACCCAACTCTAAGGCGTCCCTTGTGGGGGGTACCCCTAGATTTCTGGTAGGCTAAGGCTAAACTTGTATGGCTGCTACAACTGTGCTTGGGTCTGCTGGCTCCATCCCTCCAGTGGCTATTTATCTTATCTTTGTCTCACCATAACACCTAGGAGCTGTAGACCAGGGCCCTATTTTGCTAGGTGCTATGCAGACACGGAACAAAAATCTGGCCCTGTCCCAAAGAGCTGAGCATTGATGTACGAGGAAAAGACAACAGGTGGCAACAGACAGGCATGGGAGGACAAGGAAATGATGAGACAAGCCTGGTCAGCATGATGGGTGGTGGTATCAGTACTGGCTTCTCTCTCAGGAGGCAGAGGCTGCCCGGGAGTAGGCTGCAGCCTCTCCTGAGGCTGATGGATGGATAAATTAACTATACAGACAGATGTACTCCTACGCCAGGTGGCGGTTGCTCGCTCCACTGCTCATGCACATAGCTAAGCTAAGCACATCCCCTCTGACATATGAATGGGCTACCCACAGTCAGTGTGCAAAGCCGTCAAAGCCACATCTGGCACACAGCAATGTGCTGCTAGCCATTGCACCAATGGGCTAGCTACCAGAGCTCTTCCTTGCCAGCCAGTTACCGCTCCACTGAGTCCAACTGCATTCAGGGAAAATAGAGGTCGGTGCTGAATATCTACCCACTAGCACAAGAACACTTGTTTAAATTATCTTCCCCCCGTGTATATTCCATAGGGGGCTTATTTCCCAATTTAGTCTCGCCATAGACAAAAAGGGACAGTATTACGGGCACCAAAATGAAGGGAGAGCATCTCCCACATGAGAAGAAAATAGATGCACTATTTTTTTTTCTGAAGACAAATTAAAATGATGTATCCTTCCCTGGAGGCACATGTACGTGTACAACATTCACAGGAGCGAGGCACATGCATCCTGGGTAAAGCAGCTGTCTATTACGAGACCTCACTCCGAGACGAAGGGTTATCCTGAGATGATTCTCAGCAAACAACGAAGCCCTCCGGGCAGAGCTAGGTAAGAATTATAGGTCTGTCTTTTCCACAGTCCCATTAAAACACCTACTGAATACTTCCAGGACTGCAGTAAATCTCCACACAGAGTATTCAGTTTAAAAAAACTGTACCGGTATCATTAATTAGTTAATGTTTGTAAAGAACAGAGGATGGACAAGCACTATGAGGTGAGAATTACAGCAAGTAAAGGAGTTTGGCACCCAGCTCCCAATGAAATTCATCAGAGAAGTCCAAGGCTACAAAAATAAGCGCTACCTAGGGAGACTACAGTCACGGCGATCAGAGAGATTTTGGTAGGGGCAGAGATGCTATTGAAGAGAGGATGCAGAGGTATTGCCAACCAAAGCAGCCAAAAATCAGGAGGCGGGCCCAAATCATGACATTTTAAAGAAATACCTTTGGGGTTCTTGTTATTGGCTTCCTGTTAGTCTTTAAGGTGCCACCAGACTCCTTGTTGTTTTTGTGGATACAGACTAACATGTCTACCTCCTGATACTTGACACTCAGGGGATGTTCACAAGCTTTTCTCATGACCATGAGAGCTAGAAACATCTTTTTGTAAAAAATGAAAGGGGAGATTCTCCTGTAATCACATGACTGTGGGTGCTTTACCAAATAGAGCAAATATCGCAAGACTTGGGATCAGATCAAATCAAAGATAGTGCAATAACCAGAGCTTAAAACTAACCTCGAACAAGTGAGGAAACACTTGTGATTCCTTTGGCATTTTGATCTCATCAGGAGCTGCTGACTCAGCCTCATCCGAATGTGACTAATGCCACAACATCCCCCATTGCAAGATTTATCCTTCACAAAATGGGTAAACAGACAGGAAAGCAAGTCACGGAGAGGTCCACTGGGAACAAAAGACCAAGCCAAAGGGCTGTGTAGCGGCACCAAGGGGTAGGCATCTTGGTGGCAGACTCCTGGGCAGAGCAATAACTTGCTGGCTCTGCACTGTGCCCTTTCTCAGAAAGGAAAACAATAGAAACCTCTGCAAAAATATCCCCCATCAGCAGCTGGTAATCCACCTCTGACCCTCAACCCACAGTCACCCCATTCAAGTTGGGCGTCTCCGAGCGTGCAATTCCTTCAGCACCAGCGCTCATTAAACTTGATGCCTGCAATCTCTCACAAATAAGTGGCACCGCTGACTATAATTCAGTCACTAAGCTCCGTTAGTCAGCTGCATTGGCTTGCTCTGTAAAGTTTATATGTATGGGAATGGGCGAAAAGCTAAGCCTAAACAAACTGCTGGTTTTTGATCCCTTCAAGCCCAACTTGAACACTGTAAGTTCTACCTGTCCAACAGAGCTACCACTTTTTGGATCCCTCTATATCAGACTCCAAATTGTGACACCACAGGGCAAACCTGATTTTCAGAGGGTGAGCACCCAAAACTCCAGCTGAAAGCACTCAGAGGTGCAGGTGTCAGCTCCTCTGAAAATAAGACCCCGTTGCACTGTGCGACTGTGACCCAGGATTCTCAATGCCAACTGGCAAGGGGTTACAGAAATCTCATGAGTCAGCATGTACATACTGCTCCATGAAGCAATGTCATGTGAGGTCTCAAATTAAAGTTGGCCTCACACAGGCTATTAATATACGTGTGAAATGTATGTACAGATACTATGTAAGGAGTTATAGATATATATATACATTGAAACTGTTCTTATAGTCTGTGCAAGGTATTAGTTATCATTAAGGCTACATTTTAGTCACGGGTATTTTTAATAAAAGTCACGGGCAGTAAACAAAAATTCACATGACTTCCATGACTTCTACTATGTACCCCTGACTAAATCTGGCAGCCCGGGGGTGCCACAGGTGCTGGGGGAGGGCAGCCCAAGGGGCGCTGTGGGTGCAGGAGGTGGGGTGGCCCAGGACCCCTGCGGGTGCTCGGGGGGGGGATGGGGAGGAAGTTGGCAAGGCTGGCAGGTTCCCTACCTGGCTCCCACAAGTCCCTGGAAGCTGTGCCACCCCCCCCCACTCAGCTCCTAGGTGCAGGCGTGGCCAGGCAGCTCTGCACACTGCCTCCGCCCCAAGTGCCAGCTCCACAGCTCCCATTGGTCGTGGTGACTGCAGGTGAAGGCACTGTGCAGAGCTGCCTGGCCACACCTCTGCCTAGGAGCTGAATGAGGGAAATATCACTGCTTCTGGGGAGCCCTCGAGGTAAGCGCTGCCCAGAACCCACCCCACCCCATCACATGCCCCAACCCCCTGCTCCCTCCCACACCCAAACTCCTCCTGATGCTGGGGAGAGTGGGGGGTGCAGTGGGCCAAGATGGCCCCAGCAATGGCCAGTGCCACTGGCCCAGGGGCTGCCTGAGCTGCTCAGATGGTCCCTGGACCAGGTGCACCAGCCACAGCAGAAGTCACAGGGGTCACGGAAAGTGACAGTGACCTCCATGACAAACTTGCAGCCTTAGTTATCATCAGCAGAGGTGAAAATCAGGTTTTTGGTCATACAAGAGATGTTCATTCACCTAGCTCTCTGTTGAGATGTAAATTATGCATTGTAAGCTTACACAATGGATACCCATTTACATATGAAATCAGTAATGAGATTTGAAGTCAACAGGGACATAACACACAGGAAAAAACAAGCCACGGGTGGTTGTCCTGGCTGTGTGCGAAGACAATGAACTTTGGTGGGGTCTATCTAGGAAGCAAAGGAGACACCCCAGCACCCTGCACCTAGGAAGTAAACCATGTGTTAACATTCATGAAAACAGGCTCTCAGCCAACCTGGGTTGAAAATGCAGCAGAGGGCTTTTGGTGACATAAACTTCGTGGTTCACCTGTTGGTTAAGTTTAGTCTCTAGAAAAGGGCATTATGATTTTGTGTCATCTATAACCCTTTGTTTCCAGTATCCTTACTCGCTATCACTTGAATCTTTGATAATAAATCTATTCTTGTTTTCACTATAAATACATCTAAGTGCTGATACATTAAGCAAAGTGCTGATCCTGAGCTGAATCATAGAAGCTGGTATGTATGCAGTTCCTTTGGGAACGGCAGTCATGGCAATTCTGTGACTAGCCAGTGTCAGGGGCTGGAGAGCCCAGGGGAATGCTTCAAAGGGGCTCAGAGACTGAGGTGCACTTACTATTACCCTGCAAGGTGTTGACAGGGCTGGCATAGCCCAGGGAAGAGTGCTTGAGTGGCTAAAAGGCTGGTGGTGTTAGCGAGCTAACACCCAGCCAGGCTCAAGCAAGACTCCCTTATGCTGGAGGCAGGGGGTAACAAGCGGAATCACATTCTGGGTTCCCTGAGAACTCTCATAGCTACATGAGCAAGGGCCTGCTAGCTGATTTGCCTGTGACAGGACCAGTCTCCAAATCTGCATCCCTGGAGTACAGGCTGGTGGAAGTGTCGGGGTTTGGGTTCAAGTTAGCCAGACATTGTGGTCCAAACTGGAATATCAGTCCGAAACCTAACGAATCCTAATTAAGTCACGCTCATATGCATCATCAATTTAGGGACTGATCACTCATAAGCTAAGTAGTACTTCACTCTTCAGGCAGACCTGGCCTGCATGTGGAGAACAGTATTATTAGGGCAGAAGCCACCAGATGATGCTGTTACACACAGTCTTACAAGTTCTTTTCCTTCCTATGAGAACAGTGGGAAGTCTTGGAAGAAATGCTGTATTGTTGTTAGTTTTGTGATGTTTGAGGGAAAGTGGTTGCAAACAGCAAGAATTTTTGCCTTAATCTCTCTAACAAGAGTTGATTCTTAGCGCAGAGTTGCTCACTGGAGATGGGACTCTGGTGTTTGACTGAGATTCCTGAATGAAGAGTTTCCCTGCATGCCATTGGTGACCAGCTCTGTTCCAGGACTGGTGTACATACTATAAATAAACTAGAGATACTAAGGATATAACTTAAGCTATCTTAGGAGCCTGTGTACAAATTCAAAGAGCCTGGGAAACAAGCAGGAAGAATTGGAAGTCCTGGCACCAGGAGCGGCACCAGGGTTTCTGGCGCCCTAGGCAGAATTCGGGGGGCGGCATTTTGTGCGCTCCCCAGGGGGCGCGCAGCAGCTTCCAGTTCCACTCCCATCATGCCGCCGAAGAAGGACCCTCCACCGAAATGCCGCAGGCGACAGCGGCAGTCATTGAGCTGCTCAATTGCCTGCCGCTGTTTTCCGCGGCACGTCGGCAGAAGGTCCTTCTTTGGCGGTGCGACAGGAGCGGAACCGGAAGCTCCCGTGCGCCCCGTGGGGAACCCACAAAATGCTGCCCCCCGAATCCTGGCGCCCTAGGCGATCGCTTACGGTCGCCTAATGGAAGCGCCGGCCCTGCCTGGCACAGTCAAGGAACTATGATGTGATTGGAATAACAGAGACTTGGTGGGATAACTCACATGATTGGAGTGCTGTCATGGATGGATATAAACTGTTCAGGAAGGACAGGCAGGGGAGAAAACGTGGTGGAGTTGCACTGTATGTAAGAGGCAGTATGATTGCTCAGAGCTCCAGTATGAAACTGGAGAAAAGCCTGTTGAGAGTCTTTGAGTTAAGTTTAGAGGTGTCTTCTATAAACCACCAGACCAGGAGGATCAGGTAGACGAGGCTTTCATCAGACAACTAACAGAAGTTTCCAGGTCACAGGCCCTGGTTCTGATGGAGCACTTCAATCAATACCGCAGTGCACAGACAATCCAGGAAGTTTTTGGAAAGTGTTGGGGACAACTTCCTGGTGGAGGAACCAACTAGGGGCCATGCTCCTCTTGACCTGCTGCTCACAAACAGGGAAGAATTGGTAGGGGAAGCAGAAGTGGGTGGCAACCTGGGCAGCAGTGACCATGAGATGATTGAGTTCAGGATCCTGACAAAAGGAAAAAGGAAGAGCAGCAGAATATGGATCCTGGACTTCAGAAAAGCAGATATTGACTGCCTCAGGGAACTGATGGGCAGGATCCCCTGGGAGGCTAATATGAGGGGGAAAGAAGTCCAGGAGAGCTGGTTGTATTTTAAAGAAGCCTTATTGAGGGCTCAGGAACAAACCATATTGATGTGCAGAAAGAATAACAAATATGGCAGGGGACCAGATTGGCTTAACAGTGAAATCTTCAGTGAGCTTAAAGAGAAAAAGGAAGCTTACAAGATGTGGAAACTTGGCAGGAGAGAGATCACTTGATCATTGCCTGTTAGGTTCGCTCCCTCTGGGACACCTGGCATTGGCCACTATCGGCAGACAGGATGCTGGGCTGGATGGACCCTTGGTCTGACCCAGTATGGCCATTATTATGTTCTTATGATGACTAGGGAGGAGTATAAAAATATTGCTCAAGCATGCAGGGATGTAATCAGGAAGGCCAAAGCACAACTGAAGTTCCAGTTAGCAAGGCATGTGAAGGGTAACAAGAAGGGTTTCTACAGGTATGTTATCAACAAGAAGAAGGTCAGGGAAAGTGTGGGACCTCTACTGAATGGGGGAGGCAAACTACTGACAGATGATGTGGAAAAAGCTGAAGTACTCAATGCTTTTTTTGCCTCTGTCTTCACAGACAAGGTTAGCTCCTAGACTGCTGAACTGGGCAGCGCAGTATAGGGAAATGGTGAGCAACCCACAGCGGTGAAAGAAGAGGTTAAGGACTGTTTAGAAAAGCTGAACATGCACAAGTCCATGGGGCTGGATGCAATGCATCTGAGGGTCCTGAGGGAGTTGGCTAATGTGACTGCAGAGCCATTGGCCATTATCTTTGAAAACTTGTGATTGGGGGAGGTCCCAGATGATTGAAAAAAGGCAAATATAGTGCCCATCTTTAAAAAAGGGAAGAAGGAGAATCTGGGGAACTACAGACCTGTCAGCCTCACCTCTGTCCCTGGAAAAATCATGGAGCAGGTCCTCAAGGAATCCATTTTGAAGCACTTGGAGGAGAGGAAGGTAATCAGGAAAAGTCAACATGGATTCACCAAGGGCAAGTCATACCTGACCAACCTAATTGCTTTCTATGATGAGATAACTGGCTCTGTGTATATGGGGAAAGCAGTGGACGTGATATACCTTGTCTTTAGCAAAGCTTTTGATACAGTGTCCCACAGTATTCTTGCCAGTTAAAGAAGTATGGGCTGGATGAATGGACTATAAGGTGGATAGAAAGCTGGCTAGATCGTCGGGCTCAAGGGGTAGTGATCAGTGGCTCAATGTCTAGTTGGCAGCCAGTATCAAGCAGAGTGCCCCGGGGGTCGGTACCAGGGGTCGGTCCTGGGGCTGGTTTTGTTCAACATCTTCATTAATGATCTGAAGAAAAGGACCTGGGGATTACAAGTGAACAAGAAGCTGGACATTAATCAATAGTATGTGATTGTTGTCAAGAAGGCTAATGGCATATTGGGCTGCATTAGTAGGAGCATTGCCAGCAGATAAAGGGAAGTGATTATTCCCCTCTATTTGGCACTGGTGAGGCCACATCTGGAGTATTGCGTCCAGTTTTGGGGGCTCCACTACAGAAAGGATGTGGACAAATTGGGGAAGAGTCCAACAGAGGGCAACAAAAATGATTAGGGGGCTGGAGCACATGAATTATGAGGAGAGGATGAGGGAACTGGGCTTATTTAGTCTGCAGAAGAGAAGAATGAGGGGGAATTTGATAGCAGCCTTCAACTACCTGAAGGGGGGTTCCAAAGAGGATGGAGTTCGGCTGTTCTCAGTAGTGGCAGATGACAGAACAAGGAGCAATGGTCTCAAGTTGCAGTGTGGGAGGTCTAGGTTGGATATTAGGAAAAACTATTTCACTAGGAGGGTTGTGAAGCACTGGAATGGGCAACCATCCTTAGAGGTTTTTAAGGCCTGGCTTGACAAAGCCCTGGCTGCGATGATTTAGTTGGATTTGGTCCTGCTTTGAGCAAGGGGTTGGACTAGATCCCTCCTGAGGTCTCTTCCAACCCTAATCTTCTATGATCTATGATATACCCATATTTCTCCTCCAGTGGGAACCTGACATGCAAGTTCCCAACATCTGCTCCTGCTTGGCAAAGAGATGACAGTATTACTCAGCATCAGCACAGGTAATAGAATCTAGCGCTTAGTAATTTGGGACAGTCTGGTACTATTTGAAATTTCTAGTTACTTAACCGTAGCTGGCGTAACAATGACCTCAGGAAGAAGCCAGACAGTTGGGGTGATCCAAGATAGCACGGAGTTGGATATCTAGATGTTGGTACTCAGTCTGCAGCTGGCAGGCCCTGCATTGTTGTTTGCTCTTTCCAATTTCAAGAGTGGTACTTTGGCAGTTATGCTGAAGAATTGGAAGACACTGATTAGTTGCTGGGACATTGTTCCAGGAAACACAATCCATTTATCAAAGCGCTTGCAGCTCCTGGTTCAAGGCAGGTGAAGTAATAATAAATATTGAGAGCAAAGAAAGTAAACCTTAATCCAGAGCAGTTTAATAAATAAAAGGCTATTAAAAAATTAGTGCAGATCTCTGGCTTGTGCCAGCTCCTACTTCTTCAGAAGCAGCTTTAGGTGCTGGTAGTGAGCATTCAGATCTCCTCGGAAAACCCTGAACAGCTCAGATTACCAGATGGAACCTTTGTAATTTACACTGCAAAATCGAAACCTTGCAAATTTCAAACTGTGATCCAATTTCAGAACAGTTTTTCTAGGCAATATTTCTCCTGACATCACAAATTCTCCAGAACGTTTGTGCTTCTTGCAGTTGTTTTGTTCAAGTTTTAAAATTTCATCTGTGATAAACACTCATGACTTTGCCCTCCAAAATGTCATTTCAGAGCTGCCTGTATTTCTACTTGTGTATATGGTCCTATCACAATATACTTATCAGAGATTTTGTTCCCCAGTCTGCGCATAGGGCTTAATGCAAATGTGGAGGGTAGGGGACACCGCTGCGTAGTTGTTAAACACATCTCAAACACATCTCTGTGCAATGAGTATAAACAGATGTAATACATTATAGAACCATGCAATATGAGGGTTGGAAGGGACCTCAGGAGGTCATCTAGTCCAACCCCCTGCTCAAACAGGACCACTCCCCAGACAGATTTTTACCCCAGTTGGCCCCTTCAAGGATTGGGCTCACAACCCTGGGTTTAGCAGGCCAGTGCTCAAGCCTCCCCTCCTCAGGTACAGGCAGTGACATTCTTGCACAGGTTAAAGGACCACTGAGGATGCCCAGACATAAAGACTTTCCTTAAACGCCTTCATTAAAAGGAAGATGGATTTGAAGACAACTTTTCTGATTGGGAGGGAAGCTGCAAGAGAGATGTTCAAGGAGCAAGGACCAGTTTAAGAGCAGAATCTTCCCAAAGTTCAGAAGGGTTTGGCTGACTAGTGAGATAAGGACCAGCCCCCAAAATTGGGCTCTGATTCCAGCTCATCTTTAGTCACTATTGAGTCTCAATAGGCCAACATTCACCTGCAGATGTACAGTGAAAAAGCAGAGTGACTGGGTCGGCCCACCAGCAGTGAGCTTCCAGACGTGAATGCCAGAGAGCAAGTGTTTTCTACACTTCCTTGCATCGCTTCATGTCCAGAATGGATCCACTGAAGAGTTCTTCAATACCTGGTGCCCAATGAGGGTACACGCTAGACCCTGTGATACTCCTCATGTGAGGGAAAGGAACACTTGCTCCCAACCCCGCTGAAAATAGGGGGCCTGCCACTGGCGTGCAGTACTACAGTGAGAATCGTGGCCGTGCCCAGCCCTGTGACACGCAGGGCTTGGCAGAGCTTGTCCTCCCCCGCCCCCCCATACAGTTCCACTGCCGTTTGTACTTTTCGTAAGCAATCAGGCTTGGCGCAGGGACTTATGGAAGATGGAATTCAGCCTCCAACCCCTGGAAAGGGTGCAAGGTGCAACATAGCCCCTCTATGGCTACTCAGCATCCCTTTTAGGGAGGTTTGGCTCAATAGGTCTGGGTAAGAGAAGACCCCATTGAGCACCATTCCCCAGCCCAGCTCCAACCGCCCCCATGGAGTGGCCCAGAGACCCTCCTTTACAGTGCACAGTCGGTGCAGCTACTGTTCGGGGTGATTGTTCCCTTGACAGCACTTCATAGAATATCAGGGTTGGAAGTGACCTCAGGAGGTCATCTAGTCCAACCCGCTGCTCAAAGCAGGGTCAATCCCCAGACAGATTTTTGCCCCAGATCCCTAAATGGCCCCCTCAAGGATTGAACTCACAACCCTGGGTTTAGCAGGCCAATGCTCAAACCACTGAGCTATCCTTCCTCTGTGCAGTGCTATGGTTGGGGTAAGTGGTAAATTCATTTAACCCCGTGTAGCTGATTTGCACGTAGCTGCATGTGGCCAACAGCGAATATAGCACTCAGTGCATTTGCACACGTGATTACTGCTGTGTTTGTGCAGCTAATTACTGCCCTAGTCATACAATAAATCACCACTGTTTTGTTGCTATCTTACCATGTGAATTTAAAATATTTATTACGCACACACACACTGATGTTACACAAATGTTTGGGACCATTTTAAGCTACCTGCCTTTATTTCATTTGGTCCGTTTAAAAAATGACTATCTAGTAACTAGAAGCAACATGGAAAATACAGAACAACACCAGCACTACACCAACAGGTCAGCAACCCTAAAGTAAGGGTCTTGTGTAGGGCTCGCCTGCTTGAGATCAGATATTGTCTGCAGTGTAGTGGGGGAGACGCCACATTTTTTTAAAAAGAAGCTCAGAATTGGAGACTAAGAAACACCTAATTGCCTCATTATCTGGTTGCACACAAACTGGTTCCCACGAGCTGTGTAGGTTTGGGAAGCTGCACCACAGAACGGTACTTACATGACATATTGTATCCACCTGAAAACTGACACTGCAGCCTTTGGTGGGTGGAACAATAAGTGAATTCCGAGGGGAAGGTGTGTTGGAAAGGAAGAAATGCGGCTGCTCCTGCATTTAGGAAGAACAGGATTTTCTAAATGGCTTAGCATCTGTGGTTTGTATTTCTCAGGTCTGTCTGAGACTATAGTATTCCGAGTCCAGCTGCATATCTTCTGCTTATTAGAAGAATGTCTGCCTTGCAAATTGTCAAATGTGGGTGCCTATAGTTTGACTCCACAGTCCAGATGTAGGCATCTAAATAGAAAGAGGCCTGGCTGCTGAGTAGAGTTGCCAACTTTCTAATCGCACAAAACCAAACACCATAGCCTGGCCCCTTCACCCAAGGCCCCGCCCCCACTCACTACATTCCCTCTCCCTCCGTGGCTCGCTCTCCCCCACCCTCACTCACAGAGCTGGGGCAGGGGGGTGGGGTGCAGGAGGGGGTGAGGGCTCTAACTGGGGGTGCGGGCTCTGTGGTGGGGCCAGGGATGAAGGGTTTGGAGTGTAGGAGGGGTCTCCAGGGTGGAGGGTGGAGACAAGGGATTCTGAGTGTGGGAAGGAGCTGCAGGTTGAGACAGGAGATTGAGGTGTGGAAGGGGGTACGGGCTCTGGGCTATGGGGGTGGGCTCTGGGCTGGGGCAGGAGATTGGGGTTCAGGATGGGTGAGGGCTCCAGCTGAGGATGCAGCCTCTGGGCTGGGGCCAGTGACGTGGGGTTTAAGGTGCAGGATGGTGCTCCGGATTTGGGGATGCTCAGAGCTGGGGCACGGGCTTACCTCGGGTATCTCCCAGTCAGCGGCACGGGGGGGCTAAGGCAGGCTGCCTTCCTGTCTTGGTTCTGCACTGCACCCTGGAGGTGGCCTGCAGGTCTGACTCATTGGCTGCGGTTCCTGGCCAATGGGAGTGCGGAGCCAGTGCTCAGGGTGGGGTCTGCACGTGGAGAGCCATGGACCCTCTGCTTAGGGGCGCGGTGCAGTGCCAGGAGAGGCAAGGACCAGCCTGCCTTAGACCCGCAGCACCACCGATCAGACTTTTAACAGCCCAGTTGGCGGTGCTGGCTGGAGCCACCAAGGTCCCTTTTCTGGCTGAAAACAGGCCACCTGGCAACCCTATTGCTGAGCACCTGCAGGGCCAGTGCAGCCGGTGCAGGACCTAAGCACCTCTGAAAATCAGACCACTTTTATTTAGGAACCTAAACATGGATATAGGCACCCTCTGCTAGAGGAGACTCTGAACATCATTGGGACCAGGAAGATCCTCCGTGCTACACCCAACCTACAGTTCCCATGGTGCCTTGGGGAAGAGAAAGACTTCTGCAAGGGGAGCATGCGGTGGGCTCCCTCTTGGTGGGGAGCTGAGATCCTGGCCGGAGGAGTGAATATTGCTGTGTGGAGCTCTGTCCAAGCCAGCAGCTGGGTCTGAGAAACTGCTGGGGCTTTAAGCAAGCAGGGAGCCCCGGAGGCTATTGCTGGACCTCACGGGAGCCAGGGCAGAGACTGATGTGGTGCCCAGAACTGGCTGAGGTGGGCTTGCATGAAGGCAGTGGGAGTCACCACCACCTTGTTTGTTTGGCAAAGTGCTTGCGGGGAAGGGGGACAGCAAGAGGTGTCCTTGAGCCTGGGCAGAGAGGGAGTTACTGACCTCTGGTGATGATGACTCCCATCTCCAGCATGGAATGACCCCATGGGAGAATTGCTCTCCCCTTGTTGCGTTGGCTGGGCTGCTTTACCGGACTCACAGCGTGCTGTCCTGGGCTTCAAGATCTTCACAAGCGCCCATGCAAGTGTCTAGACCTCTGGCAGTCAGAGGGGTGCACACTCCGGGGTGGGGTAACTGGCATGAGTGGGCAGTTGGTTACGTTTTATTTACTGTTGTAAACTGCCTTTTATTAATTGATTTACTGAAATGCCCCCTGCTGATTTACAGGGGTTGTGACATTTTAATTAAGCTCAGTCTTTTACCTCATGGTTTTCCAGGTGGATAAGTAAAGGTGTGTCTAAGGTAGTCTAAGAGGATATTGGTTGTCTGTTGGATATAACTGATACTCCTGAGCTAGACCTATTGCATAGATCAGCTCAGGTTTACTCCTGGAGGATCCTTTAGGATCAGTTTCCTTTACAAGTAAAAGGACTGCAGCAGAGGGGTGGACAAAGGATTCCCACCTAGCCAGCATCACCACTGGGGTACTCAGGATCGCCTTTACTGTTAGGGTGACCAGATGTCCCGTTTTTATAGGGACAGTCCCATTTTTGGGGATTTTTTCCTATATATGTGCCTATTACCCCCCTCCTCCGTCCCGTTTTTTCACAGTTGCTATCTGGTCACCCTATTTACTGTTGAGGGGAGTGTTGCCTACTCCCGAGTAACCCAGGGAGGAAATGGTGGGAGGGAGCTTACACGGAGTTAGGAGCTGAAATTTAGGTGCCTGGGGTTGATCATTTTGACCAGAATTTTTCACTGCCTAACCTACATTAATTTAGGAATAAACTAGCCCCACTTAATTCCTCTTTCACTGCCCTGCTAATAAAACTTGGTTCACTGATATAAATACCCCAAATCTTCCAGTAGTTTTGGATTTTCATATTTGTTTGCTTTATTTTGCTTCATTGTTAGGCTTTTTTATTATTATTTATTTGTTTATTAATTTTAAAGTTAGGAATTGCAGAAGCTAAGGTTTCACCTCCAGTATTAAGCTCAGCACATCACATATGTGGGGGTAAAGAGACCTTTTATTTTCCTGGTTAAATGTGTACTTAGTTTACTGTTTTTATCATCAAACATACACTACGTGGGCGGTATATGTCTGCATACCCAGGCCTAACCCAGTAGCTCCTTGTGCCCCCCGTGGCTAGTCCATATGTAGCAGCTGATGAGCCTGCTACTGGATTTGAGTTACGGTGTCTGGTTCTGTCGTTCAGACAGTTAAAGCCTTAAGCATTTCAATCTGGGGACATGGACTCACTTCAAATACCAGAAGGCAAATAAAATAGAATCCAAAGTGTGTGTCTCTCTCAGAATGGTGGGGGTGGAGTCCGACTCATGTTTCTTGGATGCCTGGGGTTGGCCACACCGAGTTGGGGAACTGTTAGAAGCATAAGAAAGTAATATCCCACAGCGCACAAATTTATACATGGGAACCAGGTCTAGGCCCAAAGCAAACCCCTGGATAACTCCCCTGCCCCCCAGCCTCTAGAGAAATGCAGCTAGGCCAGAGTTGCCATGTTTGGGTCCCAATCTCAGCACTTCCTTTTTGGGCCTCACATTGGAAGCCGGTTTTAGATCTTTGTCGGAGGGCTGAGAGAGTCAAAGGGCACCTGGGCATTGGAGCTGGAGGTGTTATTGGACATACCAAAGGCCGTGGTGGATTCTCCATCGCTGACAATTTGTAAATCAAGAGTGGATGCTTCTCTGAAAGATGTGCACTAGGAATTATTGTCGGGCAGAAGGTCGGAATAGATTATCACAATGGTCCCTTCTGGCCTTGAAATCTACGAATACCTGCACTAGTTCTGGGGGAGCATGCATGCTAAAAATAGAAGAGTAACTATGGTGGCACAAGTGGTATCTCTAGGGTATCAGAGAGGATTGACTTCAGGGTGGCTGCCCATCCAGCCTCCTGTGCAGCCATGGCTATGCTTTTGTTTTTAGCTGGCTAGTTCAGTCAGCTGCAAATTATACCTCCAACTCCAGCGTAGATGGACCCAAACACACTGGAGTCTAGCTTTGCCTCTAGTGCTACGAACAACATTTATCACAGCCATTTTGGCAAAAGGTCTGTTTGACTCATCTGTTAGTTTAACAGTTGAGATCAAGTCATTATCCTTTTTCCTTTAGAAGTCGAATTGCAATAGCGAGAAATATATGAATTCCATTATGTCTATAAATTTTCTAGCACTTTGGGGAGCTACAGGTGTAACAAAAAACAAACAAAAATCTACACAACTCTCAATCCCTGAAGGCTAAATGTAGTGAATTAAACATAAGGTTTTTATCTGGATGCTTCTGAGAAAAAATATACCCATGAGCAAATATATTCCTACACAAGGCAAATATCCCAGAGTGCATTGGCTACATCAGAATATACTTAAACGTTTTTAGGAGCAGTTTTCAAAACAAGGGTTTATTCATAAAGAAGGAACCTGTACTGAGTTTTTCTTAAGGGGCACCAGCATCCCAGAGGCCTCCTTAAGCATAAATAAGAACATGTGCTGCCATATGATAATGGGAAGGTGTCACAGATTATAGCATGCTTTCTTCTAACACTGAAGGAAAACAGTATCATTTCCAAGCTGTTGCTTTTTCTCTGCTTCACTGTAGAGCTGCTGCCTAGATCCTTCCCAATCCCCACTTTGCATGGCTTTCTGTGGATGTAAAGAAACAGTACACATATTTTTGGACATGCTGAGAGAACATCTGTAAGGCAGTCTATGCTTTTAGCTCAGCTGGTCGGTGCTGTAAGCGGAAGGTCTCTGGTTCAACCCTTCTGAAAGTCATGTGGGAGAACCCAGCATGGGGCCTTCAGATCTCTGAGTTCTGAGGCAATCGGTGGTATCTGCAACCGATGTTATGATTATACTACAGACTTGACTTGCACTGGGGCAACTCTTGAATTTCATACTCAGCTTTATACGCAGGCAAAACGTTCAGCACACTTCACTCCGATTTTTGGCTTAAAAGAGAAAAAAACACTTCATTCCTGAAATATGCCATTCGCACGTAACTCCAAGAGTTCTGATTTGGATGGGACAGCAAAATTCCAAGAACCCAGCAGGCCACAGTAACTTCTTTAACAGCGATTGGAAGGGGTACAAACCGAAACAGTGTTTTTAGAGATTGCAAGAATTCCATTATGGGCCAAACCCCCAACTGATGTAAATCCATGCAGCTCTACTAGAGCCAATAGTATCCATTGGGACTGCTCCATTGAAGTTGAAGGGTGAGCTCTCCAGCTGCTGTAAAACAGCATAGCTACCCTGAAACCCATGGAGCTACGCTCATTTACACCAGCCGAGTATCTGGCTGCATGTTATCGCATACCAACAGGGCCTTTGGGAGAGGCTATGACCAGAAAGCTGCATCCAGGAGTTTTGTGAGTTGCAGCTGTTGTGCAACTGATCTCGGCTCCCGTAGGACTCTCAGAATTGTCTGTCCTGATGCTCCATGCACTGAGCTGCAACAAGTCTTAGCCAGCTAGGAAGGGGCCTTTTTTCCTGGAGTAGTCCAGAGGAATGAAAGCAAGCAGGACAGACAGTCAGCAAATGCTTTGCTTTCATTCAGACTCCATCACTAGTTCACTGAGGGTACATCTACACTGCAGAAAACACGGCAGCGAGCCTCAGAACTCAGGACAACTGACTCAGGCTTGCAGGGTTCATGTTCAGGGGCTAAAAATGGCAGTGTAAGGTCCCCCTCGGCTCACAGAATCACTGCTACAGGGACTTTTTATTTTTGAAGTGTAGATGTACCTTTAGTGGCCAGGAGTTACTTCATCTTCTACCTCAGTTTCCCCATCTATAAAACCTGTCTGACAGGTGTGAGGACTAGCTAATGTCTATACCACATGTGGACAACTTCGGTGCTAAGTATTATGGCCAAAATCTTCAGAGTGAAAGCCCACAGTGAGGCATCAAAATCCATGTGTAGGCACCTACAGATGTGGCCTTCTTGTCAGAGGTGAGCCGATATCAGCATCGGGGAATACACGCACGAGTAAGGACAACTTGCCTGGGGAAAGGCTTGCAGGACCCAGTCCCCGGTTTGAGGGGAAAGCAGGCAAACCCGTGAGGTCCGTGTACATTTTTCCAAGAGGGCTCAAGTTCATTTGAGCTTCACAGACCTTCCATGAGTGTTTAGGCAAACCTGGGGTGGGTTTCAAGTTTGTAACCAAACTAGATGAAGTAAATCAGTATATTTGCTTGAATCCCTAGTTTACAGATAGAAAAACCAAGGCACAGAGAGACTAAAAGACATGAAGGCCCAGAGGAATTAAGGTACAAACACCTCTGAGGACCTGGCCCAGGTGACTTGGCTACCATCACACAAGTGGTCTGCAGCCAAGCTGAGAATACTGTAGGGTGCAAGGCTCCAGACTTGCTACCTGCAGCCCAGGAAAGACCATCCATCTTTCGAGAGTTGCCTTTTCCTTGGATTTCACTGCAAATATTTCACACAGCTCCACCATATTCCCAGTTCATCGATGTTTTGCCTGTGGCTTTTATTCACTAAAACGCTCTTTAAAATGTAAAGTAAACCAAAGCCTTTCAGATCCTGTTCCCAATTAGGCCCAAATACTCCTCCAAACATGGGGAAATTCTCTCTGTAAAGTACTTTTAAGAGCCCCGGTACCATAGTACCTGAGCGCCTCCCAGTCTGCAGTGAATTTATCCTCCCAACACCCCGTGATGAAGGGCCGCACTATGGTCCCCATGTCAGATGGAGAACTGAGATACAGAGGCAATTCCTTTGAGGAGCCAATCCTCAGTGGCTCGTTCCAGGTCACTCGGAAAGTCTGTAGTGGACGAAGGAATTGAATTCTGGGCTCCTAAGTTACAGGCTAGTGCCCCCAATGCTGCTGAGACCCCAGCCACTCCAACCTTCTACTCACACCACCAGCATCCTGCAGAAGATGGGGCAAGCCTGTCCTAGGTCAGACACTCAGGTGCACTGGAGCAATGAATTTTATGTGTGGCCAAAATGGCTGTATAAACACCTCTGAGGATCTGGCCCAAGTGATCATTCCTGCAAACGTCTACCTGGGGGAAAGATACAGTTCTACTGTGGCCTTAAGAATAGAGGATTTTTAAGCAGGGGCATAAACTATACTAATACTAATATACTCAGCATATACTAATTGCTGAGTTCTGTTCCCAACATGCAGCAGAGGCCCTCACCGTGGACAGACTCGAACGGGGCTTCAGGGAAACTGGGTATTGGATCACTGGGCTGGGTAGCTGGCATGGGCTGTTCTGATGCACCCTGCTGCCCTCAGTCACTTGAAGAGCACATCTAGGCAGACCTCATTAGGCGCAATCAATTCCTTCCGTTTTCCATGGCAAAAACCTGGTGACTGCTGGGCTTCCCATCCCATTCACTGGCCTGGATAAGCTAGAGTGCAAGAATCTACCAGGATATTCCACACTCCCCATGCCCCCAGGAGAGGAGGGCTGCCAAATGTCATGCAGCAGGAATTTGCTCCCAGTCCACATCACATCTGCCCGCAGGCCTGATGGAATCTCATGCATTGCATGGGGCTGAGCAGTTTACCCCTCAGTAAGTCATTGAGCAGTTTACCCCTCAGTGAGTCTTCCTGGGGCACCGGCCACAAGGGCAGGGAGACTGTACCTACCATTTTAGTCACCCCTGGGCTGGGGGAACGGCCCCTTACACAGGTTGGATAAAGAAGGAAAGTTCCATTTTTATATGGATTGCTCAATTAACCATGAACCGTTCCAGACCCAGCCTTTTGGGTGCTGTGCGTAGTGGTGTGGCCGTGGCCGACAGGCATCAGTTATGTTGGGGGCTCGCGTACGTCATTTCATAGACCAAACACTAAGGCTAGTTGTAGCACAAGTTGATCCCTGCCTGGCCCTCTTAGGGGACATCAGGATTAGAGGTTTCATTCCTTCCTGGTCCAAAGCATCCCACAGAAGGAAGTGGTGAATTTTGGCTGGGTTTTAGGTTGTCACTGCAACAAGTTTCCAAGAAGATTCCCTGGAATAAAACCACCCAATTCACTTTGGCCCCTTTTCATGATGAATTCCTGCAAATATTCTAGGGAAGTAGTTGGCTGGCAGAGATGTTCACCAAACAGGGAAATCAACGTGAACGCTAAAGAGTAATCATGGAAAGCAAATCTGAAGTTTAGAAATAGGAATATTCACAGTCAGGCTTCTGGTGTCAGAGTTACACGTGCAACCATTTCTACTAGGTCTTGTCAGCAGCAAAAAGGGCCATTCAATTCTGTAGGGGTTCCTTCTAAAGCCAAACACCACCAGCTCAAGCCCCCAGCCAGAAATCTGGGAAAATATAGATACCACCTTGTGTGCCCTAAAAATATTTCTTGTTTGCCCTTGGTAGGCAATACTTCCCCACTCATAAGCATTGAGTGCAGGGGTTTAAAACCAAGAGAACTTTACTGGGTGGGGAGGGAGAGGGAAAAGCACATGGACAACAGAATGAATTTGGGAAAACCAGGAATTAATAAATGAACAGTTTTAGGTAAGACTCCCCCAGCCACCTTGGGTGTCTCGGCAATAGTCCCAACAACCTCACTTCTCCTCTGATAGTTGTAAGTGGCTGAGGCATTCTACCATATCCCTGCTCCCCACTCATTGTTTGTTTTCGTTGTTCGAGAGTGGTGGAGTCCAAGGATTCTAGCAGGTCAGTGGCATCTGGGATGCTATGAGGTGATTTCAGCTTTAATTGCTGGGAAGGGAAGCTTAAACCAGAATCTCATAGGTAGGCTCATCGGTCAGGTAAGCGCTTTACCATTCACTGTTTTGCTGCATTCGCTACTTAACTTTTTAGAGAGAAATAAGTGGTATATAGGATCCTTAACAGAGTACTCACCCACAAAGAGTCATGAGAACAGAACCAGAGCCTACTGTTGCCGAGATCCCTTACCCAATCATGCCCAATTACAGTTTCAGTCAGGGTGACCCCTCATCCCAGGCACATTTGGTGCAGTTCTCTTATCCTTTCATTTCCCAACAGGGCAATAAAATGCTGTTGCCCCCCAGGCTCAAAACGTAACTGTATGTTAACCAAAAATGCACCAAATTGTCACATCGCTGAAATGCAAATACGGTGTGGCCCCCTCAGTCATTTCCCTTTGTTCCCCAACAGATGGCAGCAGAGAGCTCCCTCCCCTGTGTAGCCTTGGTTCATCTGGAGTTCCCAAGCAGCTCTGAGCCATTCTTCTCCCTGTATGTTAGGGTGACCAGATAGCAAGTGTGAAAAATCAGGACAGGGGGTGGGAGGTAATATGAGCCTATATAAGAAAAAGCTCCAAATATCGGGACTGTCCCTATAAAATCGGGACATGTGGTCACCCTACTGTATGTCAACAGGTGTCAATAGTGAGCGCTCTACTCTTGAAGGCTTCAGGCTACAGGACATTACGTATGTCATACCAATGCCGTGGTTAGGTCACCAACAGTGGGAATTAAACCTAGGACATCTGGTTCTCAATGCCTGAGTCTCTCCTGTCTGAGCTAAAAACACTTGTGTCTGTTAGCCAAGCTGGGAGCAATTTCTAGGTGGCCTAGATACCACCAGAGAGGGGAACTGTACCAACTGGGCACGGTTTTTGTGCATGAATATAACATGTGAACAGAAGCCAGACCACATGACCTGTATCAAATCAAACCAACACAGCTCAAATTTAAATTAATGAGCACTCACAAAGAACAGCTCACCAACAGTCCAGGGAGCAAAAAGGATTCATAGACATTATTTGGTGAATAGCTATAGAGGAGTTAGTATTTAAATTAAATCAGCCCCAGGCAAGGCCCCACCTAACTAGGTACTACGCAAACTCGAAGGAAAGACAATTCCTGACACAGAAAGCTTAAATCTGAGCAGAAAATGGAGTCAGTGACTTGCTAAGAACGATTTACTGTCCCATAATAAATGTCATAGCCATGGTTTTAATTTTCCTCTTCTGCTTTTGCAATCTCAAACCAAAGCTTAACGACTTCTTAGCCACTGCTCCTTGCCTTTCTGCTAACGGTGAGCTCAGACCAGGCTGGCTCAAGAGAGCTGGCTGTATTCCCCTCACCTGAGAAGGAAGCAGGGAAGAGGCAGGAAGGGGAAGTTTACGTGGAAATGGTTGAATCATTAGTGGGTTGTGGTTTACTCTAAGGTGCCCAAACCCCACTGAACAGCAGGGGGAATTGGGATCAGATTTTCAACAGCATCTAAGTGACTTGGCTGCTGCTTTGAAAATCCCAGCCCATGGAGGTAATCTTCACAGGAACTAATATTCATAATCACATATATATAACTGGCACCAACACTTTTCCATGCATCTACAATTTACATGAGCTGGATTACTTTAATGCTCACCCACAATTCTTTACCGGCATTTTGCCTAACCATTGTTGTGACTCCTTCCACTAGGTCACTGGTTACGCAGTGGTATTTCCAAAGAGTTTTTGAGGGTAGCCTTATTATCTTGAGCATCCTACACAGCAATGACTCTAGAAAGGGAAGAACTAGCCGAGGTCATATAAGCCAGCCCTAAACCACTACAGGTTCTTTTTTTTAAAGCTGGTCAAATAAATGTTTTGAAAAAGCACATTAAAGCCCTGGCTGGTTTCTCCAGGGAGCGATCAAGATAATTTTCCTTGGCCGGAGCGTGGTAGCAGGGTCAGGCTGTCAGCTTCTATTAAGATTCAGATTTGCGTCATTGCATGCAAAGTGCTTGGCTGTATTGCTTCTCATTAGATTGCTGTAGGATAAATCTAATCATTAACTTACTACACTTGGCTGATTTTAAGGTTAGAAACCTAGCTCTCCAGCTGCCCCGGCGGGGCTGTAACCACACCGAGTTCCCATTAGGAATGACAGCTTTACAGGAACATTACCTGTATTTCTCTGTAATGGCAAACAAGCTGACGTCTGACAAGAGCAACCTTGCAAAGGAGGTGCCGTGGTTTGTCACTGCAGGAGCCAGTGGGGTCTGTCTTCGCTGCACACTTAACACAGACTCTTACCCACGGTTTAGCCCAACCTCCCCTAATCGCCACACACAAGCACTTTTACCCAGCTCGATATGGCATTGAACCTGGGCTTGCTTGCCCAAATGGGGGTGTAAGTTTGGAGCTCAGGATACAGCGGAAGCCTGGGTTACAGAGCTCAGGCTGTGATAGTCCTCCAAGGCCTTCCCACCATTCCCCCAGGGCTGTAGTTCCTACCTTTCTACCTCCTCACTTCCTGTGCACCTCCCAGTTCAAATACACCCGGTCGGTGGTCTTGCCCCTCAGTCTGCACAGCCTGTCCCATTCCCTCACAGCTCGCTTGTCCCGCGATGCTGCCCAGGAGCTCCTCATCCCAGCAGGCTGCCAGCTGGCCAGAGGTGCACACCCAGGGACTGCTGCTGTGGGTCCAGTCATCGCCACGCTTGCAGGAGATGCACCCAGAATCAGCTGCTCTACAACCGCATTGCTGAGAGGCTGGAGGAGAAGACGAAGATGTCTGCACCTCTGTGCCCGGAGAGAAATAAAAGACTGCTAAGGGCCTGTGTGGCAAGGCAAAGGACCCCAGTGACAAATCTGGATTCCCCCATTCACCTGCCCCTACTAAGAGTAATTGGACCAGGTGCTCCGTCCTGCCCCAAGCCCGGTGCCCAGTGCCTGGCTTGATGGGCTTTTAAAGTGAATCAATCTGATTTTTAGACTGAGAGAGAAGGACCGGCAGAGCCAGAGGAGACCTGGGCAGCTGAGGGAGCAGGAACAGCCCCCAGACCAGACCATGCAGCCAGGCCGACTGGAGGATGCCCTCCAGTCCATAGACCTGTCTGGGGAAGGGCTTGGGGAACAGAACAGAGAGGAAGCAGCTTCAGAGGCAGAGTCACAGCTGGGTAAGAAGTCCCCACCAATTCTGTTATAGCCTGGCGGGGAGGTGCAGCAGAAGTCGGAGCATCTTGCCTGTTTATGACCAATGGAATTATTGTCATGGAGGATAATAAGTGTGATGGAGTGGACTTTGCTTCAGTTGAGCGCAGAAGCCACGCCCTTCCCATGGCCCCCTTTCTCCCCCCTATAATGTGTGATTGAAGATGGATTCCAAGTGGGGGGGGAATTACATGCACCCAGTGATTTACTCTAGCTGGGGTTGACCTGCTGACTGCTAAATGAAGACAGTTCTGTACAAGGAGTCAATGCATGGCCCAGTGGGGTGTAAATCTACAGTACTCGGGCGTGCTGCAAGCTAAGTGTCCGTGCGGACTCTGCTGCTCTGCACCGAAAGTTCCCCAGTGTGCTTTGACCGACTCCTGTTTGAAGCAGCAATACGCAAAAAGGGTGCAGGTGTCTCGGCTGTGGGGCACCCCGTGAATGGGCTCTGGGGTGGGGAGGGGGCAGAGAAACAGGAACCGGGTTGTCCTAGTGGTTTCTTTAACTCTCAACTCCGGGGGGGGGGGGGGGGGGGGTGTGTGTGTCTATATTGTTACAGACATACTTACTGACTGGTATTTTGAAATAAATTACCAAAATAATTGAAACTGGCACAATTATATTGTGTTATTTTGACAAATAAAATATGCAGTTTTGCAGAATTATAAAATATTGTGTGCAGAATTTTTAATTTTGGGGGGGCAGAATTAGGAGTAAGATTACATCTCTCTTTATATGTCACTAAAATCCAACCCATCAGTTTGTCCCAGTCCTTAACTTGTTGGTCTTTTCCTGTCCTTATCTTTGTCTTGGGTACTAGCACTTCAGGTACTGGGCTGTGAAGTCACCTCCGAGGTTTGTACTAGGGTATATCCTGTCCTTTTTTTGGGGACACGCCAGTACTGGCCTATTAGTGTGACCTGGTGCTATGGTAAAAAAAACCTCTTATGTCCTGATCCTGATGGTTTTCCTATTTACTGAGGGAAAACTTACTTCAGCTAACGCAGGGTATTATGGGATACAGAATGATAAAAGATATAGGCTAATTTGCGCTATATAATTGTTATTAATATTATGTGTTTAATGCATACTAATATAGACGGTGCAAATACTACATAGAATTATGTGCTAGTCAGCATATATTGGGCAACAGATGCAGCTGCTTCTGAACGGGCAACTGTGCAGAGTTAAATAAAAGTCTACCGAGGAGATAAAAATGTCAACTTGTGGCCTTGCTGTGACGCAGAATGTTTAAAAAGGAGAAACTTTTCTGTCTTTCCATGGACATAAAAAACCCCACACTTGGCCGTGGCAGGGCCTTCCACCTCTGCTGGCCTGAGGCAACCACCGAAGAGACCAAATTACTGGAGGAAAGGAAAGGAAAAGGATCAGAGATGACCTGCTCTAAGAAATGCAGAATGTCAGCAACAGGCTGGACCAGCCCATGAATTCCAGAGGCACCAGCTGGTGTGGAAGAAGGAATGGTAGGAGATGGACCAACAGCAGCACAGGGAGCTGCAGGCTGCAGATCCTAGCGCACTCCTAGTTCAGTTTCAGAGTGGCTTATTTTGGTTTAACTTAAGCGGATTCCTAATCAGTTTAAGATAAACTGAAATAAGCCTGGTTTAAGCTGAAATCAGGGCCGCCACGCTGCCTTTTGCCCCGCTCTCACTAAACCAGTTTAAAAGTCACACCTTAAGTTAAATCAGTGCCTCTTTCTGTATCGATCAGGCCTTAGGCATTGGTCTAAGCTAAACCAAAACAAGCCACTTTTAAAGCAAAATCAGAGTGTTCAAACAGGGGTGTGTGCATCAGTTTAACTGGATGGATTTTCAAAACAATGTCATTGACACCGGTGCAACGTCTGGGAGTAAACAAGCCCATAGGCTCCCTACAGAACTTAGGAAGGGAAAGGTAGATCCTCACACATCCACTAACCCCCAGGCAGAAGGGGAAGCCAAGTACCTACGTCACGCTCACTGTCACAGGTTGCTGCAATGGCACTCGGAAATGAAATTTCACACTTGGGTTTCTCCTTGATGACATTTACAGAAAACCAAGCCACATGCTCCCTTGTGAAGCGGCTCTGACAGAGCCAGGTGAGCTGCTCTGAGCTGGGGGTTTGATGGTGAAAGCGGAGGGCTGTATTTTGTGGCAGGGATACAGCAGACATTGCACAATCCAGCGTTGTATTTCCTAGGCTGTAAGTATTTCTGACAACGGATTCCTGACACTAGAACTTCAGTCTTCAGGCCTGCTCCAAAGCCCATTGAAAATCTTCCCCCATGATTGTTACATTCGCTCACGTGCATTGATATAGATGTAGCATTATGAATATCTTCCTGTTAGCAGCTGGCTATTCCCCTGATCTTTAAAGAAACACACACCTACTACACACCCCAGAAGTTAACTGAACAAACATTTCAAGCCGGGACAATTAGGTTAGTGCTTGAAATGCTGACGCTTTCCGAGGTATTAGTCAGTCTGGCCTGATCGCTTTCATGGAAGGTTTAAAAATAAGCGCTTACTTCTGGCAAAGCGTAATGCACCATGTCAGATCCATTATACAAACCTAGTTATTTACTGCTTCCCCAGCTGAAGCACAGTAATCCTGTGTTCCTAACTGCCTGCTGAATAAATGGCCTTCGTTTTTACATAAGTACCAGGCAGATATCCTTCCCACGACAGCAGATTTACTACCACAAATCTCTGATCATTAATAGCTCACGGGTTCTGAGCCTTCCAGAAATTCTCAGCAGCATGGAAAGTAGGTCCATACGCAGACGCTCTTGGGAATGTAACAGCAAGAATTGCCACTCTGCATTCTCCAGTCTTATAGAACTGATGCTTGCCCTACTTTCACATACCACTTCCTGAACCAGTCCCAGGTTTGGCTCTGGTTAATTACAAAGCTTAGGGCCTGATCCTCAGCCAGTATAAATCTGCATAGCTCCTGGAGCAATGTGATTTTATGCCAGCTAAGGGTCTGTCCCCTGGTCTCTAGCTTTTAAATCAAAGAACTGGTGTTCAAGTCATCTGAAGTTTATTCCCAGCTCTGTCACAGATCTCTTGTGTGATGTTGCCCACTGGCCTCCTCCTCCATTAGATGGACATAACATGCTTACCTGCAACAGATGATGTGAGACTAACAATTGAGCTTTGCCAAGTGTACCGAGCGTCTGATAAAAGACAGTCTCAAACAAACTGTGCACTCGGCCCGTGGTGAAATACGACCCGTTGCAGCCTCAAGAAGTTCTTTCTGATGTGTTTTAATGTATCTACTTTATGAGTGAGCCCCACTGCCACCACCACCTTCTTCTGCGTCTCCTCTTCTCCTCCTCTAGCAACAGATATACATTTAAAAACAGTGGGCCAGATTCTCAGATGGTGTAAATTGGTGTTGGCGTTAATGGAGATACGGTGATGTACACCAGCTGGGGATCTGACCCATTGGCTCCAATGGAAGAACAGCAATTTACACTAGCCTGGGATGAAGACATTGCATTTTTCCTCAGAGGAGCTTTGAGCACTTAACAAAGAGTAGTTCTCCCAACCCCCTCTGACACGAGGGAATAGTCTTACTCCCCTTGTACAGATGGGAAAACAGACATTAACCAGTTAAATGACCTTGCCAATGTCACGCAGCAAATTGACTGCACAGCCAGGCATAGACCCAGATCACATGACTTCCAATCCTTTACTTCAATCACAGATCCTATCTGAGGTCTCAAGCACTTGGAGTGTTGGGAAAAAGCCCACCAATGACCTGGCAAAAGGGGATGTTACATTCTCAGCACCTTTCTATTGCATTTACCGATCAGTAGACTTGGTCCTGCTGACATTAATTTAAACCTGTTTAGCTGAACTCAAAGTGGGTCTGGGCCTGGATTTTCAGTACAATTTCTTCCCATATGTTTTCTCTTTAAAGATCTCCTGCATTTAACAAATATACTTGAACAGACTTTTGTTCCGACATCAAAGGACAGTGACTGGGATTCTCCTGCTCTTCAGTGTCGATAGGCCATTCTTGGCTTCATGCTATAAAATAGCATTTACACTGTCGTTTTTCCCTTGGGAGACAACGGGTCACAAGAAGACCTTAGTCATTTTATTGTTTTTAAAACCTTCAATATTATACATGGTAAAAAAAATCTGCCAATTATTTTTTTAAAGGAAAATGCCTTTTTGATTTAAAAAAACCCCAAACTTTTTAATGAAAAGTTTTTGTTTTTCAGCCAAAAATTTCCAAATTTTGTGATGTTTTTAAAAATTGTTTCAGTGGCGGGGGGGGGGGGAAATTTCTTGCTTTATTACTCCTGTTTTGGGGTATGAAAAGTTTCAATAAAGGAAAGAGAGAGTCTTTTCTCTTGCAAAAGGAAACAATTTGTAATGGTGTAATCCTTCTGCCAGGAGGTGTTAGCAGCAACAAAGACAGGATCCAATATCTAGGGGTTCCCTCTTAGCATTACAGAACAGAACAGGCTCACACTCTCATGCAGAAACCTGGAGAAACTAAACAACCACCCACTAGGCGCCTCGAAGAATCAATGCTTCCCCACTTGCAAGTTTTGAGTCGATGTGTAAAAAAAAACTTGTATTAAGGGGAGAGGAAACACAACATTAGGCTGGGAAAATACTGCAACAATGACTTTGAAAGTATGCAAACTGAAGTAGGGGGCCCACCCCACCATACCCGGGGGAGTTTTGCTTCAGTTTCCCACCTTATGATGTGAAAGTCCAGTGGACAACTGTCCCTTTCACACACCACTCCCCCTTTCCTCTGCTGCATCCCACTCAGGGTTTGTTGTTTGGGGTCACCAAAGTCCCAGAACCCACTGGGGCTGTGTTCAAGTGGTTCACCTCCTGCTCTAAGGGTGGGAGTGATGCCTCTTGCTGCTACCCTCTGTCCAGACCCACAGCACAATGACCACCTAGCCCAGCAGCAATAAGTTATCACAGTGCTGGGGCGAGGGTGTCCTGCAGCCAATACACTGCCTTCAGTGGTGAGGCTGTGTCCTGAGCCTCCACCACCAAGCCCTGTCCACAGTGATTTCAACAGGCAGTGCAGAACTTCACTCCTGCTGCCTCCTCTGCATTCTATCACTGCAGCACCATCCACACACAGCTCCATCCCCCTAGATCTGCTCACAGAATCATAGAATCTCAGGGTTGGAAGGGACCTCAGGAGATCATCTAGTCCAACCCCCTGCTCAAAGCAGGACCAATCCCCAGATGGATTTTTACTTGAGTTCCTTAAATGGTCCCCTCAAGGATTGAACTCACAACCCTGGGTTTAGCAGGCCAATGCTCAAACCACTGAGCTATCCCTATCCCCCAGTGCCCAATTGGATTTGTGCTTGTAAGGTCACAATCGCCTGAGGGAAGTGTGTTCCTCTCCACCACTGCTACTCTCCTACCCCCAGACCTGCAGGGTGTCTACTGCACAGTGGTAACATGGAGAGACTTTCCCGGGCAGGGATGTGCACCCACCTACCTCCCCACTTCTGCACATTTTGGGCCTTTGGGCAGGGCTGAGCCATCACAGCTACTGGAGGAAAAGTTCAGAGGTGACTTGGTCACAATCTTTAAATACCTACCCGGGGAGAAGATTGCTGGTAGAAGAGCTCTCGTTACTCTATTGCACAAAAGCATAATATGATCCAATGGCTGGAACAAATTCAGATTAGAAATAAGGCACAATTTTAACAAGGCAGTAATTAATCACCAGAGCCACTTATGTAGGGATGTGGTAAATTGTCCGTCACTTGGAGACTTGAAATCCAGACTGGGCTCCTTGCAAAAAGAGAGGCTGGAGTAGTTCACCCCCTACTGCTAGGGCCTGTGATTGGAGGAGCCGCTTGGTGACATTCTCCGGCCTGCATTACGGAGAAAAGCAGACGACATGATCACAGTCGTTTCTTCTGGCTTGAAAATCCATGGAGCAGAGGGAAGCAGTTGGAGCACAATATGTTTGATGATTCACAGCCTGGCAGTAAATTATTTGAAAAAGTGCAGTTACTATGAATATTTTGCAAAACACTTTCAAATCCTCAGGAGGAAGGTGTCAGCGTCGTACGTGCAAAGAGGAATTAATTAAGCCTTTCCATACCACCATCTTATAGGTCAGCAGCCTAGAGATGGGGAAACAGACCTTGGTACATCTGCACGGTGATAAAAACCCCACAGCACCGAGTCTCTGAGTCCAGGGCCGCTCAGGCTGTGGGGCTAAAATTGCTGCATAGATATTTGGGTTTGGGCTGGAGCCTGGGCTCTAAGACCATCTCTACTCCCTGTCCCCGGGGTCCCAGAGCCAGGGCTCCAGTCTGAGTGCAAGCATCCACACTGCAGTTTTACAGCTCCACAGTGTGAGCCCTGTGAGCCTGAGTCAGCTGAGCCAGGCCTGCTGTGGGGCTTTTATCGCTGTACAGCCCCACAGATGTCTAGGGCAGCATTTTCAAGTGTCTTATTTCTGGTGCCCAGCCTGAGTTTATGGCAGAGTTGTGACCCAACAACTGAATTACTGGAGCATTAGACCCTGGGTATTTCATAGGTCCCAAGGCCAGAAGGGACCATCATGATCATCTAGCCTGACTTCCTGTATAACCCAGGCCACGGAATTCCACCAAGCGATGCCGGCGGTGGAAAGAATTGTTCTTCCCACTATCAAGCCAATAACCTGGAAGTGCACGACAACAGCGTGGCTTGACAGAGCCATCCAAACTTGAATTGGACAGGGAAAGCGATGGGGCGTCCCCCATTAGCGGCTGCTAATCTGTGCCAGTGCTTAATTCCCCTCACCGCTAACACTCGGTGGTGTCTCTATTCGTATTCCAGGTTGGGCACCCAGGGTGGCCTTAGTGGGCACTTTGGGCCTTAATGACCCACACTTTGCCAGAGCTGCATAAAACACATAGGCAGCCCGACTCCCCCAGCCCTGTTCTAAGCACCAAACCACACTCCCTCCTCATAAAACAAAAGAATTTATATTGCAGGAGATTATGCCGTCATTCAGTTCAAAGTGCTCTCCAGTTTAAACTCTTTCTTTAAGGGTAATTTGTTTCAGTTCTGAAGCAGCTGCTGCTAATTATGCCGCTAGGAAATATTATGCATTAACATTACTCAACTCCCTTTGGCCAGGTTGCCATGAAATGCTATTCCATTCGAAAGATCCAGCCCAAAATGTTTTCTGATCTCCAGATAAAATCCTACGTAAACAAGGGAGAGGCAGTGTCATGGCATGCACTATGGTGAAAGAGGTGACATCACAGGGCTGGCTCAGCTCACTGACTGTTTGACAGAACAAACACCACACCCCAAAAAACGCACGGACCGTTAAACCTTCACAATGGTTAGACAGCTGGTGTGCTCTGATCACTGCCTGTCATGCTGACCAGCATGGTCTCATGATTTCCTTGTTCTCTCCCATTTGTCTGTCTGTCTCCATCTGTTGTCTCTTATCGTATCCTATGTGCAGCACCTAGCACAATAGGGTCCTACTCCAAGGCTGGGGCTCCTGGGCACCACAGTTATACAAAGAAATAATAATAATAATAATGCCATTCCACTAGTGAGCTTAAAAATCTGAAGACAGGCATTTTCCTTCCTTAACCAAAACAGGCTACGATCCCTGGTGCTGAAAATTCAGGCACGTCCTCACCCTGAGAACAAGAAATATTTTTAGTGGAAAACATTAACTCTTCATTATGCACTTAGCAAAGTCGGAGTCATGAAGCGAAGCACTTGTTCAGTGCTTGGCTGGATCGGGGCCTTATTTACTTGTTCACCAGCACCTCAGTGAACAGGTGTAACCCACTGAATCATGGATCAGTGTGTGTCACATGTCACCCTCAGAGGTTGTGAGCCTGTTACAGCCCTCAGCAACAGATCCTGCCTCTTTAACTTAGTCTCTTTGCGCTGGCCAGCCCCAGTTCAATCCCCAGCGTCATTCAATATGGCGGCTGGAGAGGAAATTCTTTACCGTTCTTGAATAAGAGGACTTTTCCCTACAGTTTAGGAGACGGTCATGTGCATGTATAGTCTGCTCAAGGAGGTGACGCTACCCATGCTTATGGGCAGGAACATGGTTTCTACCACATGGAACAAGGAGCTGGTGAAAGGGATATGAAAACTTTGGCCCCAAACCAGCAAGTGAGTCACCATAGGCTGACCCCTCGGGCCACACAGAGCTCAGGAGGGGTTTGCCTGCTTGGAGCAGCTTGCAGGACAGGGGCTGTAGCTTTCTCATGTGGCCTTCAGAGCCCCCCTGTCCTTTGGTGCCACCGGTCCTCTCACTGAGCTAGATTGGCATAACATAGCACAGACACAACTGCGACATACCAGGCTCCAATCCAGACCAATGAGTAGCTGTGTCACCCCTGCCCTTTACACTGCTTTGCTGCTGTAGCCTCCAGCCTGGGCTGCTCACAAGCAGCCTCCAGCATGTAAGTCAGTCCCGGCTACATCTGTGTGTGTGCTGCAGCCAGCCAGCCACACCTCGGCTTTTACCAGCCTTGGTTATACTGCAGGGTGACCCCCAACTCACTCCCCATCCCAGATTTCCCCCCAGAACTGTATGTCCTGTACTGCCCAGCCCTCTCCTGGACAATACAAGTTTATATAAAGTCCGTTATTTCTTTAATAGAAATAACATGCACACAACTTGCCACCCAAACAGAGTTTCCCAGAGTTTTCAATTAAAAATAATGGATTAGATAAAACAGTGAAACAAGTTTGTTAACTACAGATAGAGAGATTTCAGGGAGTGCAAGTAATGAGGCAGAAAAGTCAGCAACAGAAAAAGAAAGATAAAATGCAACTAGTGCCTAACAAACTATATTAAATTCAAAGCAAGGTTTTCTCACCACATGCTCTCAGCAGTCTGGCTGACCGAGCTTCTTAGGTCAGACCCCTTCTCCCAGAGTTCAACATATGCTGCCTTTGTTGCTTCTCATGCCATGAATGCAATAGGCAGCAGGGGGTATCTTGGTGTGTTTGCACCTCCTTTATATAGTTTCAGTCCCTCTTTTGAAAAACATTTCCAGATGGGGACCAAGAGACAAAAGCTCTATATGGAAGGATGTTCCCTGCTGCTTTTTTCTCACCTGTTTGAGCCTCCTTTGTCTCCCCTTCCTGCTTGTTTACTGCATACATGCAAATTAAGCAGAGCACACACTCCTTTGTTTGAGACAAACCTGTTTGCCAACCTCAGTTTGGCACCTGTGATAACTCCACACAGTGGAATCTTATAACTCCCCATACAATGTTGCCACACATTTTATCAGGACAATATTGACCAGCAAACAATGAGTTTTCAAATGATACCTCACAAGGCGTACTTTGTAGAACGATCATCACAACAGCGTGTAGGGTGTGGACACGGGGGTACATTCTGTCACAGTCACCTGTCCTTTGGTGCCATCAGTCTTCCCATGGATTACATGGGCATAACACAACACAGACGCTATACATCTCATATTATAATAGAGCCTACGGGCCCCATTGTGCTAGGTGATCTATAGATACGTAGGAAATAGGCCTGGCCACCAAGAGCTTACAGTCTAAACCGACAAGAGTGGGAAGGGAAACAGAAGGGGAGTGACCTACATGCGGTCAATGGCAGAGCCAGGAATAGAACCCAGGTCTTCTAGCCCGGGGCCTACCCACTGGACCACACTGCCTCTTATCCTGCAGTTCTTATAATTATCTGGGAAGTAAATTCCAATGCGTCATATTCAGAGAGGAAAAAAAATAGTATAAGAAATGGACACAGTGTCTCTGGAGGCAGGAAACACAGGGCTGCTGGAGATGCTGGCTGAGGGCAGTTTGAGTTAGGGGGATGTGCCTTTGGGGAGTTTTCCTGATTTGTTTTGTATGAAGCATTTGCACAGACTCAGCTCCAGCATCCGTCCAGGTGACATCCTAGCCCCCAAAGGGGTGTATAAAGAGAATTCTTTGGCAAATCCTGGGAACAAACACATGAAGTAGATGTTACGAAGTGTTCCTGGGTGGGCTATTTGGCACCTGCCAAATTTGAGCACAGGCACAGGGACCTCCTCTCTATCCGGGAGGAAGTTTGACACCCCCTCGCACGCCACAGGCCCTGCCCCCACTCCACCACTTCCCACAAGCCTCCACCCCTGCTCTGACTCTCCCCACTCCACTCCCTACCCCGCGTGTGCCCTGTCCCCTGCTCCTCTCCTTGCCTCCCAGCACCTCCTGCATGCCGCAGAACAGCTGATTGCGGCAGTGGGAGATGCTGGGAGGGAGGGGGAGGAGTTGATCAGCTAGACTACCAGCGGTCAAGAGGCGCTGGGGGAAGGGGGGAACATGGCTGCCAGTGGGTGCTAAACACCCGCTAATTTTTTTCCGTGGGTGCTCCAGGGCTGGAGTCTGCGCCTACGACACTACAGCCAGAGGAGAACCAAATTCCTTGGATGAGCCCTGTGTCACACCAAGCGAAGACAACTGAAAATCCATGCTCCCAGAGCTGCAAAAGCCTCACGTGTGGTTACAGAGCAGGGGAGGGAATTAGCACTGGGATTGGGCTACAGCACCATTTGCTGTTCGGTTGCTGGTTCAAATCTATGGAAAGCATGCTGGGCCGTGTTCCTAATGGACTTAACAATAGGCCATCTCAAAAGTAAGAATCACCTAGGCACCAAACTCCACAGGGTTCTTACAAATGAGAGAGGCAGAGCTGGGAGCCGACACTGCTAGCGCCCAGTGTGGATTGGGTTTGAGGACTTCAGATGCCCATGCTCTAAAACACAGTTACTGAATTCATTGGGAAATCCAAAGGCAGAGAAACACGGCCCAGCCTGACAATCCTATCCCAGCACCATGCTCCTCTAGAAAAACAGGACTGCAGTGACACCTAGTGGGTGCTGGGGAAGAGCCACATTTACTCCTGGAAGGCAATGGGAAGAGCTGCCCCGACACAGGTTTGCTTCCAGTCAGTGAATACTGATCAGGACAAAGGCCCTGCTCTCTCATCTTCTGCCAGATCAAGGTAGGCGAGTTGCGGGGAAAAGGGCGGGTGCTTTGCAACAGTGAGCACTAAAAGCAAGAACATCCATCCAGCATGGAGGCAAGCACACTGCTGGGCACTGTGCTACTGAATCCACAGCCAATGGAGATATACCTGTCTCATAGAGCTGGAAGGGACCCCCCAGGGTCATTGAGTCCAGCCCCCTGCCTTCACTAGCAGCATCAAGTACTGATTTTGCCCCAGATCCCTAAGTAGCCCCCTCAAGGACTGAACTCACAACCCTGGGTTTAGCAGGCCAATGCGCAAACCACTGAGCTGTCCGACCCAGCAGCAGCAGGAATGGGCATGAAAGAGAGAATTCAGCTTTCAGGCACAGTGACCAAAGGACATAGGCCTTAGCTCCTTCCCAGACGTGCTGTCTGGGATTCTCTCTCCAGGGCAGTGCTGTGTACTAAATGTGCCAGCATTCGCAGGAGAGGAGGGCGGGTCTGTGTCTTTCCTTTATGGAGACAGCATGTGTGGGGCTGGTTAGGGAGCCTTGCTATCTCTGGCCGTGCTCTGGACACACTAAGCTAGTGGTCCCCAACCTTTTTCATCTGGCGAGTGCCAGACGAAGGGCCATGGTGGCGGATGACCATCCACCAAAATGCCGCCGAATTTCGGCGTCATCCAGAGGCATTGCCGCCGAATTTTGCTAATAGAGATGGCGTCGTCTTGTGCACCCCCAGAGTGTGGGTATTGGCTGACCCCTGACATCGTGTTAAGGTGGAAGGCGGCGGGTGGCAGAGATGCACAAAGAAAGAAGCCCACCAGCAACACAACCAGCAGGAGATTTAGGCACTGGGAGGTTAAGCACAGGCTACAGCCTGTTGTGATCTTGCTGTGAACACGCATTTGGAAAACAAAAAATTTCAGCTGGCAGCTTAGTGAAGCAGAACCTGCCCATGTTGTGCTCCCCAGGTGCCTCTCGAGCAAACACCACGATGCTATCTGCTTAATAACTAGGGGTGGAACCTGCCGTCTTATCAGGGTTAAAAGGGTCAGATCACACTAAGTGGTTCTTGCTGACGGCTTGTGAGGGGGAAATGGTTTCCCTTTTCTCAGAAGAGCTCCCTAGCGTGCGGCACCTGGGCTCATTTTGCTAGTGCGATAGCCATCTCCAGCCTGTGAAGCAACAACTGCAGCTCTGCACCCTGCCACGCAGCTGCTGGAGGGGCAGGGTGGGGTCCTACACGCAATACTTAAAGCTAGGATTCAGGTAGTAGCCGTGTTAGTCTGTAGCCGCAAAAAGAACAGGAGGACTTGTGGCACCTTAGAGACTAACACATTTATTTGAGCATAAGCTTTCGGGGGCTACAGCTCACTTCATCAGATGCATAGAATGGAACATACAGTAAGAAGATTATATATATATATATATATATATATATATACACACACACACACACACACACACACACACACACATACATATATATACAGAGAACATGAAAAGGTGGAAATTGCCCTACCAACTCTAAGAGGCTAATTAATTAAGATGAGCAATTATCAGCAGGAGGAAAAAAACCTTCCTTGCAATGCCCTCGCAGTGCTCCCAGCTGGAGGGACCCTACTCTGCAGATAAGGATGTAGCTCATCTTCCACAGACCAGACAGGTCTTAGCCCCCAGATTTGTTCAGGTCAACCAGGGTGAGGATGTATGTGACTGGGAGACCCTGCAGGCCCTTACAAAGACACTTGTGTACTTCTTTTAGAGCTAAGTATTTTATTGCATAGGGTCTTGTTACACTAAAAGACCTTGCAGTGCTCCTTTGGAAAGCTGTGCTCATGCAACAGATTGGTAACATTCCTCTGTATTCCCATAGCACATATTATCCCAATGCTTTAGATCAGTGGTCCCCAAACTTTTTACATTAGCCCCCCCTAC
Source organism: Mauremys reevesii (assembly GCF_016161935.1). NCBI lineage: Eukaryota > Metazoa > Chordata > Testudines > Geoemydidae > Mauremys > Mauremys reevesii. The sequence goes on along the minus strand of NC_052633.1, from coordinate 8,190,538 downwards.
CCCCCTTGGCTGTAATGTGATCTGTCCACTGGCCCTGGGAAACGGTGGTTGGGAGCCTGGGCTAGGAGCGGGGCCGTGGTTGGGGACTGAGGCAGAGCCTGGAATTGCGGCTGGGCCGGGAGCCAGGGGCTGTGGCTGTTAGTGTGGGCCAAGCCAAGGCCGGGGCATGGCTGGGTGGTGCTCCCTCCTCACCCCCAATGGGGGCTAGCCCAGGCCCTGGTGCACCCCCCTGTGATGAGGTGTGGGCACTGCATCTAGTGCGGGGTGGGGGCTCCCCATCCTCCTTGCATGCAAGGGGGTGTTCCCAAGCCACAAATAAGTTCACCGCACTGTTCTAGGTCCCAGAGTTACAAGGCCTAAGAACCAGCATTCATAGGATTGCCCTTATCCGTAGGGTGATCAGGCCTAATAGCTAGAGTCCACTGGCTTGCCCTTATCTGCAGGGCGGTAAGACTCAAGGACAATGAGCCTCACCTAGGGGTGGGTGGCAGCCAGAATAGGGGGACCTGAGCCCCCCATACTTCACTGGGTCCCAGCCCAGGGCCTGGTCAGTGGCAAGGGACTCCGCCACAGAGTCAATGGGGATCCAATTGCAACACACCAACAGTTATCAGCCCTGCGGCTGGTGTCCCCCATGGGCTACTTCCTACTCTGTTCCTTGTAGTCATGGTCCAGGCATCTCCACACTCGTCGGCACAGATGGCTCCCAGCGATCCTGGGTTCTCCTGGATGTCTGCATCTCCGCCTGGGTCTCGGCGTTCCTGGCTCCCGCTGTCGGTGCTTCCTGGGCTGGAGCCTGTAGCATGCAACCGTCCTTGTCCTTCAGCTGTCTGCCCAGACTGAACTGAGCTGCTCCTCTTTATACTACTGCTGCACTTGGAGCATGCCCAGTACGGCTTGGTGGGCGTGGCTTCCTCAGCCCACAATGTTGATCTCTCTCAGTCTAGCGCAGGTGAGTACACCCCATCATCCCCCAAATATTCTTCCTTGCCCCCCTAGGAGGGTGCATCCCACTGTTTGGGGCTCACTGCTTTAGACACAGTAGTTTTACAACCTTTCATATATGGGGAAATCCAACAGAGAATAAAGGCCTGATTTTCAGAACTGCAGAGCACCCATAACTCCAGCTGAGATCAATGAGAGCTGTGGATGCTTAACAGCTCTGAAAATCAGGTCCAAAATTACCTGCCCAAGATCCCACATAACCCAATGAAAAGACCAGGAAAAGAAGGAAGCCCTGACATCCACATGGTTTTGTTAAATAACTTCTGTGTCTTAAAACCAGGTATCATGTAGCTAGGCTGTATGCAGTCATCTCCCATGAAGTGTAATCACAGCACATTACTCCTGAGCATAAGACTCTCCTAATGACAGATGGCCAAAAAATGGTGTGGTTCTCCCAACAGGAGGAGGAGTTGAGACCTCTGACCTCAGTACACTTGTGGTTTTGCCCCCAAGGCTTGATCTGAGAGCTCCCTATTTACCACTCCCCTACTTAGCCTCTGCTACGCTTGTTTCTATCAACCTGTGCACAAATGGTGTTTTGCCAGCTCCTTTGTAAAGAACATCCCTAGCCCGCTAGAACGTGTTGTGGATCTAAATTACATTCTCTCCCGGCCTTTTCTACGCTGCCGCTGTAACTTACGTTGCTCAGCGGGGTGAAAAAGACATACCCCCGAGCGACGCAAGTTACACTGACCGAAGCGCTGTCCCCACCGTCGCTTTGTCTGCAGGAGACGCTCTCCCATCTGCACAGAGCGTCTTCAGCAGACGTGCTACAGCAGTGCAGCTTCTCTTGTAGACCTACCCCCAAGCAAGCTTTTCTGCAGAGGCGCATGGTTTGAATTTGGTCTGTGGTTGGGGTACAGCAAGTTTGTCTTCTGTTCTATTTCAGTAGAGGAGAGTTTATCACTGCATTCGCTCTCGCCAAAAAAGCCGTGTGGTTAACATCAAAACCATCTCGTTAGAAAACATCAGGAGGCACCTTAAGACAGGGAGCAGAGTAACTCATTGGATCCCATAGCCATGGCCCTGAGCCAATGTCACTGCTCATTCTCTAAAAGGGAAACATTTTTTTAGGAGGGAGGGAAGGCGTGGAATTCAAACGTCAAGCTGAAATACAGCGTTTGCTCTGTGGTTCAGGGTGCATGGAGATAACAAATGTAGACAGACTGACCCTGTTAAACGCCGGAAGATTTAAACTCTCCATCAGCTGACACGGAAACTACTAATGGACAATTCAAATGTGAAAACACAAGCCAGTTGTCAACTGCAGGGCGGGTTGGAGTGGGAGGGTTTACTGGGAACCCAGAACCCCGGAAACCCATGTGAACTAAGGTCATGTCTACACTACCACTTACATCGGTATAACTTACATTGCTCAGGGGTATGAATAAGCCACTCCCCTGAGCAAGGTAAGTTACACTGACCTAAGCACCAGTGTGGACAGTGCTACGTTGGCAGGACAGTGTCTCCTGCCGACATAATTACTCCACCCCCGAGTACCGGGGGAGGTCTCTGATGGGAGTTGCACTGCTGTAAGCTCTCTAGCATAGCCATAGCCTTTGTTTTAAAATTGGACAGGGGTGGGCATCAACACGTAGATTTTTAACAGCCGGAAAGGCCCATTGCGATCATCTAGTCTGAACTCCTGGATAACACAGGCTAGGGAACTTCACCCAGCGATTGGTTCGGTTCATATCTGTAGCATTTTGGAGACCTTAAACTCCAATGGGATTCGCACTCTGCGACTGGCAAGAGGTCTTGGTGACAGCGCAGACTAAAGCTGATATTGCACAGACACTGGATAATACAGAACAAACTTTAACAGATGGTGTCTTGATGACTGTAGATACTTAACCTTTTCAAATCTACTAAAAGGCAGGAGAGAGTTGACCGGGGATGTATAAGTTGACGTTGGCATGACACTGAATGCTAATTCATGGAATTAAAATCTAAATACCTTTTTCAGTGTTGGTTCAGAGGGAACTCTTTTCCCAGTAAGGAAAAAGTAAGAGCAAACAGAGAGAAGTTAGAATCAGGAGGAGGAACGTTGCTTTTCTTATATATTTAGTTTACAGTCCTCGAAGCTCCAGTTAAATCTGGAGAGGTTTATGCTCTATGTTTTGTGTCATAATGTGAGCTGTGTGCACATTTTTTTCTGATTGGAATTATGTTCCATCTAAAGCAGGGCTTGGGGGACATGCACTTCGTCAAACAGGACTCTTGGAATTTTAGGGGAAGATTTGTTTCTTTGCTTCTGACTGCTCCACACCACAGACAGACAGAGCACCCACCCTGGAAAATTAAACAAAGCGCCTTTTCCAGCATTCCAAATACCAGAACTTCACATTCCAGCCGAGGAGCTTATACCACACTTGCACACACAATGCCAAGTGAGTTACCAACGTCCGCAGAACACTGAGGACTAGCTTATGGACAGTGTTAGACCTCTCAAAAAAGGACTTGTAAGGTCACAGAAAGCCCAGCAGATGTCATCTCTCCTCCACCCCTCCTTAATGATTGCTTGTAGGGTGGCACTCAAAGCACGGAAGGAAAAGCTAGTAAAATATATCCCCAGCACACTCACTGTTCAGCTTGCATCTCATCTGCAAGGCTAATACAACGTCCAGGTGGCAAGAGGAGCCTCAAAACCGGCCCATGCTGACGTGAGAGCTGGCACACAGCCAGCTGGATAGGTGTGAGGACTACGGAAGTGTCTGACAGTGTTGCCAATTCCTGCTGCTCTCTTTGGTCCCTAGACCTGCCTGTCTCCTGTGGCAGTCAAGGTTCTGAGTGGTACCTGCATATGCACATTTCCACAGGGGGAAATGCCAAGCTCCAGCCTTGGGGCTGGAGGATCTGTCGAGGCCCTCAGCCTGAGAGCTCTGCAGTGCTCCAGGCCGGTCTGGAATGGGGGGCTGCGGCCCAGGTGGTTGGGCACACGCATTTGTCACTAAGGACTTTCCTGCTTTACTTGCACACCTGACATTATGCTGGAACCGCAGAAGCTGATCTGAAAGCCCCGGCGTGAACGGGGCATTGGCAATACTCTACCAAATGGAGCAAAACCGCTGAGTTTTGATCAGCCCAAAGAAATAGGCCGGAAGGGGGCTTGCCTATCTCAACATCTAACTGGGCCCCCAAGGCCGTTTTTAAACAAGCCTTTGCCCAGTAGGCTTGGCGCAGGAAAAGGGAGCTGGCCAGAAGTGGTTGCTTAGACAAAAGCCCTGCTCTAAACGCTGGAGTGCCTGGCAGCATTTTCATTCAATGATTGAAGAACTTGGCCCCTAGCTGGAAATGCAGAATTACAACAGCCTGAATCTGGACAGCGCTGCTAGAAGTAATGCCAGGAAGCCTAATTTTTATGATTGGTAACTAAAGCCAAATGAATCATTTATTTAAAAGAACTCTGTAACTTAGATTTTTAGAGACATGTAAAATAATAATGACTTTTAGTTTGTCTTTTACACTCCAATATTTTGATTTATGGTTTTATATTAGAGAAAGAAATTCGTGCTCAACTGCTGGCAATTATGATGAAATCTTTACAGTTGTAAGTGCAACGAATACTTTGTTGTTTAAATGTGACCGCTACTCATTTCCCCTCACTCTTGGTGGCTTTTTTAAAAAATATATATATTTGTTTGCTTTGATGTCAATACCTATGAAAGACCTATTTATAGAAATACAGCTGCAGCAGAATGGTGTGTCTAACAGAACTGTGTGCGACGGGGATGGAAATATAAATTGAAAAAATCATAAGGATACAGGTTTTATTTCTTTTCAGTCAAACAATCACAATCCTGTATAATATGAAGCCCCAGTTTTGATGGCGATTCCATGTTGATCTTAGAAAGGCTACCACTGCAATGTCGGATTATTACAATTATTGGGGATCATTCTAAAATAAAAATGAGCTGAATCCACAAGGAGGCAAGACGTTTCCTTCAATTAAATATTGTGGTGGTTTGAAGCCACTCTTACACTCTAATTTCCAAATCATTTACACGTGTGTCCTTTGTGCTCCATATACAGTAAATGGTGAGCAAAGAGATTGAAAGCAGCTTCTTTCTCATTCAAGTTCTGTGGCCATTCAGAGTTAGGGCTTCAAAATGTGGCGGGTTTCATTTCAGGAAGATCCACTTGTCCCCCACCTCGGAGTTGTAACCTTTGTCAAAATTGCGACCAGGAAGCTAGAACAAACAAACAAGCTCAGTCAGGGCTAGGCCATTTTTATGATAAACCATTTTTTCCTTCTTCTTCCGCACTTCACCCCCCAACACCTTTGGCCATGTTTTCAATTTAAAAAAAAGACTAGTGATTTTTGGGTGCCCAATTTTCAGCACTTTCTAAAAAACAGGCCTCTTTAAAGTAACTTCAATTGGGCATCCACAATGAGAAGTTGCTTTAAAAACCAGTGGCCAATATGTCTCTTGGTTGACAGCTTCAGAAACCTGGACACCTTCCTATGATCTCCTAATGAGTAGTTGTAATGAGAGGGGAACCTGAACGTTTAAAGGGTTCATTGTAGTTTGTCTCACAGAAATGGAGTAAGAGTGTAGATACTAATCCCAAAACAAATGCAAATGAAAATACAAAAGACGGCATGCATGAAAAATCCAGTTCATTATTAAAGGAAAACTAATCAATTTAAAACACATTAATATTCAGCCTTTATATGCAGACCTAACTCGAATTCATTAAAACAGAAAACTTTTTCAAGGGGTCAGTATTTTCACTGCATTTAACAGACAGCTTCTTCCTAATTTTCATGGCAGTTAAAGTTCCTATACCATTTATTCAGGTCTCAATGACTTCATCTGAAAATAAAGCGATGACAACCTTTGATTGGGACACATCACAATCTTATTACCATATGCTACTTATGCACAGTGTAATGCATTCCCAAATAGAATTATACATTACTTAACACACCATCCCTTTAAATGGAAACCAGTCTTCTGGAGAGATTTTAGGCAGCTTTCCCCTTAACATTCTAGTAAGTTCAGTTCTGCCCAAGCATCTCACGGCCCCTTCAAGTGGGATCCCAATGGACTCTCCAGCTGGCCTGATCCAACTTTTTAGACAGTTCTGGTGAGAGACTCATCTAAAAACAGTTCTGGCTGACAATTTCTGTGGTATAGCCCAGGTCCAACCCTCTGGGATGTGTCAGCCTAAGACCATAAGGGAAAGGGAAGCTGATCAGAACTTGAAGTTGACAGGTAAGAGGAATGAGTGGAGAGAACCGTGTGAAAACCAAGCAACAGGTGGGAAGTGCAGAGAAAAGGGGAGAGGCCAGGATTGCAAGGAAAGGGAAGCAACTGTGGGATCCATGTCTGAGGTGGGCAGGGGATCAGCAGACCTTCTGAGTGTGAGAAAGAGCATGGAAAATTCAAGTGCAATATGAAAAAAGACAATCCTTTTAGGGATAGTCTCATGCAATTTCTCATTACACACACAACTCTTCTACTTCAAGAACTACTCCCTGCATGGAAGGTGGAAGGAAAGAAGTGCAGGCAGCTTTGCTGAGCAATGCCAGGACAGCACAGTCCTGCTTCCTGTTCATGTGCACAGGCAGGGAACCAAAGCATTACCCAGCCTACATTTTCAGTATCCAGGAACACCACAAAACCACCCCACGGTACATCATGAGAAATCCCACTGCAATACAGAATTCAATTTCAAGCTACTAAGATTTTGGGGTGGAGGCAGTGGGGTGTTTCTTTTGAGTATCAGCATTTTTAAAGGATTACAAATCACAGTGTCTAAGTCCAGGCCTACACTAGGAAAGGTTTGCTGGGATAGCTATCCTGCCAACTGGCAAAAAGGTGCTCTGGCTGTCAAAGCTTATTTCAGTTCCCCGAGTGAAAGACATTACATCAGCAAATGCACTTTAACTGCGGCTATGTTAGGCCTATGGTCGGTATAGAAACATAAGAAAAGTTACACCCCTATCCAATATTAATAAACTAATGGAAGTTTTAACGTAGACTCAGTGTAAACTGACCCACCCAGTACAGAGACAAGGTGGGTGAGGTAATATCTGATTGGCCCAGCTTCTGTTGGTGAGAGAGAGATAAGCTTTCAAACTTACACAGGAGCTCTTCTTTAGGTCTTGGGACCAACACATTTATAACACTGCATGTATTCAGTAGACACATACTGAGGCCTGAGTCTACAATCTGATCCATATGAGTGAAACCAGACATAAAATAACTACTTTGGCAACAAATCCCCCAAATTCAGTGAGACGCCAAACAGAGGGAAATACATTTCTGCCTTTTTTAAACTCTGAGCTGTTAACAATTTCTCTGAAGGAGGCACAGGCAATGGTCTAAGAATGCCAGAAGTTCTCAGGCTCCTCTTTGCAGGATCCATCAGATAACAAAAGCCATCTATCCCTCTAAAGAGTTGGTACATAACTAACATCAAATATACAAAGCACATCACAGTTCTGCAAGATGATGCTCAGCACGTGAAGAAAACGTAACACTAAAAATCTACTGTGACCTCAATGATTTTTTAAAAATGCCAAACATTGATCTGTGATGTACAAACTCTTCCCTGCCTCGTTTCCCCACACATATAGTGGTGATACACCAAGAACCACAGGCTTATCGTTTTTCTTTTTTAAACAACAAATTAAGTCTGGACAAAGAACTATTTAGAGTAAGTGCACCTGTTCACAGAATGGGAAGAGGGGTGCAATTAGGTATTGATGTGGTCAATAGCAGTTTGCTATGCCACAGAATATTTATCTATTTAATAAAAATGGCCTCATCCTGGATTAAGGTCAGAAAGCAAGCAACATCTGTTACGACAGAGATCAAATGAGTCACAAAAGGTTTCCGTGTTTTGAATACAAACACACGCACCCACCCCACCTAGTAGAAACTATTACAAGTCACCCTTGATCAGATTCTCTGAGGTTTTTAATTTAAAAGTTGCTTTTTAATGTCTCGTCTAAATATCAGGGGCAATCACGCAGTCCTGTTAACAGCAACTCCTGCTGATTGAAGAGTAGATCTGTGATAGCATAAGTCATTTGTTTCCATCTCTGCAACACAAATTTACAGTGGAAAGCCGGAGAAAAAAAATCTATTAAGGCATCAGGCCTGCTGTGTCCGGCCTGCATCTATTAATTCTAGCATAAAAATTGCTCTCCCCAGCTTTGTTAAGGCAGATTTAAAGAAATTCCCAGATGATGATAATCAGATTATTAAAGCAATGGGGGAAGAGGGGAGAGGCGGGAAGGGGAGGAGGGAGGGGTCATCTCTGGGGGGGGGAAAAACATGAATTTTATTATTTCATTTCTGAGTAAATATCCATTCTAAAAAAAACCCATATCGTACCTCCACCACAATTCAAATTACCCAGTACAAAGATGCCATGTGTTTTTTGTTAGAGATATAAAGTACATGAAAGCCATTGTTATAATACAGGGGTTGGCAACCTTTCAGAAGTGCTGTGCCGAGTCTTCATTTATTCACTCTAATTTAAGGTTTCGTGTGCCAGTAATACATTTTAACGTTTTTAGAAGGTCTCTTTTTATAAGTCTATAATATATAACTAAACTATTGTCGTATGTAAAGTAAATAAGGTTTTTAAAATGTTTAAGAAGCTTCATTTAAGACTAAATTAAAATGCAGAGCCCCCCGGATCGGTGCCAGGACCCGGGCAGTGTGAGTGCCACTGAAAATCAGCTCGAATGCCGCTTTCGGCATGCTTGCCAAAGGTTGCCTACCCCTGTTATAATATGTATTCATCGAAGGAGGGTTATTCAGTCAGACTTTTGGCAAAGACATTTGTTAAAATACAGAGCCAAGATTATATAAATTTGGGGACGTATTACTAGACAGGCTCTTAAATTGCTAACAATTCAAAGGGAAACAAATAGAGTTAAATGAAGTCACATATCTAGTAAGCCATGCCATGCAGCAACAGCTCTGAAAACAAACCTGCAGCAATGAAGTCGATACAAGGGGTCTTAACTAAAAAGTGATGTAACTCCATAATTATTATAGAAATATATATGGTTTGTTCTGAGCACACTTCACAGAGGATGCCACCTTCCTCTGAATGTAGAATGACTGAGAAAATCTTTTCCAGTGATTCTAGTGAAGTCCTTTTAGGTCATTTAAACATGCATTTAAAAATAACTGGTGGGTAAGTACAGTTTAGTCATAAGTCAACTTTTTCTCTTTATGTAATAGGCAGAAGCAGAGCAGGATTTGTACTTGAAATACACTGCATCTCAGTCCCATTATTCCCTCCCCCCAAGCTGGGCTCCTAGGAGGGGGTTCCACCTTACCTACCCACACCTTTTTGGTCAGAGGTGGGGGAGGATCGCCCTGATTACCCGCTACATCCCCTTTTGTTCAAACAGGAGTTAGAAAAGTTCTAAGTCTCATGGAGAACAAACAGAGTTCCTCAGAGAGCAGTAATGAAAATCAGTTAATCCACACCATTAATGAGAGTGGCTGGCCTGTGCTTGAGAAAACTGGTCAATTTCACTAAGGCTTGAATTAGACTAAAGGGAAGATGCAGCTGACTGGCAAGGTAGAAATCCGAGCAGGCATTCTCCTCATACAGTTAAGAGAGAAACATTTAGGGCCAGGATCCTGTCCCAATTGAATGGCCAACCAAAGAATCCCCGGTTTAGAGGATTTCTCCAGTGGGGCAGGAGCTGAACCTATGGTGTGTGGCCAGGGAAAGGGGCGTAGCTGGAACACTGCTATCTCTGCCTATCCCCAACTATTTGAATTACCCCTGGGAACAAAGGCAACCTGAAGTGCCATGATTAGGGAGGGAGGAGAGGTATGAAACACAGACAAAGCCACCTTTGTCCCTTTAATTCCTCCTGGGCCTTGCACTGCACACAGCATGGCCAGATCTGCGGACTGTGTCATTACTAAGGTTCCCAAGTAGAAGAGGATTGTGGGGTGCAGTTTATCTTCATATACAAATCCCAGAACCCACTTTCTGATAAAGTAAACAAAGCCAAGTTATCTGTAGTACTGGAACAACATCTAGAGGGCTTGGCCAGATGCTGTGCCAACACAGAAAACAAGTGTCTGCCCTAAAGAGCTTCCAATCAAACACAAGATGGAGTGAAAGACACACATGAGCAATGGAAACACCCAACAGATCATTCTAATACATCTCCCTTGCAAAGAAATGTGCCTTCCAGCACAGTCACTGCTGAGTAATGCAAAACATAAGAAAAGCCAGCCTGGGTCAGACCAAAGGTCCAGCTAGCCCAGTATCCTGTCTTCTGACAGTGGCCAGTGCCAGGTGCCCCAGAGGGAATGAATAGAACAGGTAATCATCAAGTGATCCATCCCCTCTCGCCCATTCCCAACAAAGCCTTTTCTACTATCCTAGCAGAGAGAAGTACGGGACCAGGAATCAAGCCTGGATCTCCTATGTAACTCTGCACTGAATTAATCAAACTTGACCAAAGGGCCCATCTTAACAAGAGTATGTGACACATAACTCCTCAAACTGAATTGCTGCTCCAAAGACAGAAGTGACTCATACAAAGGAATTAATTTGCTCAGATTTTTAAAAAGCAAATTACATAAAAAATAAAAGATCACTTTACTACTTAACTTAAAAACTATACCACAGAAGTGTGTGTCAAGACCATGAATATGATGAAATGCCTCTTTAAAATGGTATATGTTATAGAATAACGAACAGCTTCAACGAGGTGTTTACTGTACACTACAGTTGCATTACACAGATCCTCCAAAAAACTGAAAATCTGGAAATATCTAAATCCATCATGGAGTTTGGAGCCTGTCTTATTTTCCAGAATTTCTGGACCAAAGAGAAGAACTACTCTCCTTCCCCCAACTCCTTGGCTGCTTTTATTAACTGCTGTGCTTAACAGCTAAGACAGGTCCATAAATAACAGGTTTTGAACACTGTTGATCAAAGAGTATTTAAAAACACAAGACATCACTCTGCAAAGCACGGAGGCTTTTACCAATCTCCAAGCCTTTTCATTTGCTGACCATTTATAGTAAGTACCATAGCAGCACCTGTCATTGCTGCTATTAGTTAAGGTCTATTGCTGTTTCCATTAGAAGCCCTGGTTTTCAGAGGTTTATAGCTAAGGTGGTTTATTTTAGCTGGCTGTAAATTAAAGTGCAAGCTTTTCACTTCAGATACTGTTTCTTCTTAGAACTCTTTAAACATTGGTTGTGCTGGACTTTTTGGGGGTAGGCTTGGTATTACTTGCTCCAGTGCAAAATTATCTAATAGAAAATAAAAAAAACATCTGTGAGCCAGATACACATGCTTCAAAAGAACAGCACACTAATTAGGATGCTAATTTTTAAGGCGCTGCTACAGTTCCTGATTTTGGCAGAACTCCCAACGAAGTCAATGGGTTTTTTAGCCTGAATAATGAGTACTGACCTAATATTAAAGTAACCTATTCTTCACTGAAGTACAAAAAGTTACAATATGAACAGATGAGCAACTGTCCTGCTAAGCTGACAGGCTCATTATTAGAACAGGTATTAATGGTCTCTGGTTTCCTCTAGGTTCTTAATGCATAAAATGTGTCAAGTTTCTCATCAGTGATTTGATTTTGCCCAACTCAACAACATCTTAAAGGGCCCTGATTTTCGGTCACCTCTATTGCTAGCTTCTTATGCTTGGCCTAATACATGTGTACATAGACATGAAAAGGGTGATCTAAGCTGCAGTTATGATGCCAATATAAGCAAGAGTAACGTCAGGGCAATCCAAATATTTTCTATGTTTTTGCTAAAAAATAAAGAAAATGAAATGCATACAATTTTTTTTTTAAGTAACACGGACGTTCGCCACACTTTTTTTGCTGACATGTTCTGAAATTTTACATAGATACATGTATGTTGCTGCATATAAACTGAGCTGTACTGTAAAGATTTTGGTCATCAATTGGAAATTATGAGACTTCTCTGCTGGCATATCCAGAATGCTGAAAAACAACAAATATGGTACCAGCAGCATAAGAGTACAATGCCAGGTGAAATATTTTCCATCCAATAGTCATATTGGGTTAACTGTCAGAAAACTACTTAAGGCCCTTTAAGAGTGCTGAGAAGAGTCATTAACAATGACATCTCTGGGACTCCTTGTTTGTTTTCTTTCACCGATTAACTTACCAAACTTGCTCAAATTAATAGTTGATTTCTCCAACTATCAGCACTACAGACAACCTAGAGCAGAGCTGTGTTCTTGCTTTTACAATGTTGCCAATAATAAAGATTCAGGCAGCAGAATTTAGAGAGATTAGTAACAAAATTCTATACTTCTATAACGGCAAATCACTACATCATCTATTCTAGGCACTCATATGCAAGGCAGAACAGAATCCACCTTGCTCTTTCTTAGTAGAACAGTGTTAATAGCAAACATTGACTTTAGTCAGTAAGGTAATACCTAGCTCTTACTTAGCTCTTATCAGCAGATCTCAAAGCACTTTACAATGGAGGGCAGTATCATTATCCCCATTTTACAGGTGGGGAAACTGAGGCACAGGGAAGTGCAGTATCTTGCTGCAGGTCGCCCATCAGGCCCAGTGGCAGAGTGGGGAGCAGACCCAGATCCCCACATGACACCACAGGAAGACGCTGTAGAGCCAACTGACTAGTGCCAGGCTGAATAAAGTATAACTGGGTATTTATTTTTCTGATTAGTCGGTACTAAAATACATCTGAAGCCTCTTACCTTTAGGCTTACTTATGGTTAGTGTCACATTAACGTATTTTAGCAAGGTAGCGGCAGGCTTTAGAAATGCCAATTTTAACCCCAGAAAGTTAGCTCGACACATAATTCAGTTTGTGTGTTGTCGGAAGTGCTTCTTGTCAGTGAGAGCTTCCAAAACAATGTTCCCCACGAACCAAGGAATTCAGAAATTAGAACTGACCCTTCAGTTTTAGGCTATGTAAAACCCAGCATATAAACTATGCAATATTTTCAATTCCTGGAGAGCCCTGCAGAATCCAGCCTTACAGAGCAAGTCAGGAATAACCAAAGGGAAAATAATGGGGCCAGTGTCCTTTGGACAGTAAAGAATCTAAAAAAAAAAGGCAGCCTGAAGTCTTTCCCCATTCCAAGAAAGAGTGTCCTATCTAAGGCCTGGTCTACACTAGGAGTTTATGTCGAATTTAGCAGTGTTAATTCGACTTAACCGTGCACCCGTCCACACCAGGAAGCTAATTAGTTCGACCTAGAGGGCTCTTTAGTTCGAATTCTGTACTCCTCCCCGACGAGGGGAGTAGCGCTAAATTTGACATGGCTATGTCGAATTAGGCTATGTGTGGACGGAAATCGACCTTAGTAGCTCCGGGAGCTATCCCACAGTGCACCACTCTGTTGACGCTCTGGACAGCAGTCCGAGCTTGGATGTTCTGACCAGCCACACAGGAAATGCCCAGGGAAAATTTGACACGCTCCGGCGCCTTGTGGATGTTCTGCAGGACCACAGGCAGGAGGACAGAGCCCCCCTGCACTGTATCTGCAACCGCCCTCCCCCACCACAAAGTCCCAAACCCCCCTCACCCAAAGTAACAAGAAGGAGGGGCGCAGGGGCCGTGAAAACTGTCACTGCACCCCTGCAGAGTGCACAAATACAAGAAGGCTCTCATTCCCTAAATGTTGAGAAGTCCTTCCCTTCCTGGCTCACCGAAGCCCCAATCCCAGTTTCATCCCCTAACTGTGTAGTTGATTATTAAAAGTAGTTTGCTGTTAATTACTATTTTCTACAGAAGACTGTCTGTGAAGGGCGGGGGGGAAGGGGGTTGTTAATTGCATAGGACAGTCACCTTTACCAGTGTACAGACACGGGGGCAGGATCAACAGCAGGTCACACACACAGTGCAGTCAGTAGGCACCCTGGTCGGTCTGGGAGATGTTTTCCATGTTCTGTGTGGGTGGGGGGTACGTGACTTTGTGGCATGGGAGGGCGGTTACAGAACTTATGCAGCGGTCCTTGTCTCGGACCACAGAGCCACGCAGCAGGGGAATCTGTAACCGTCCTCCCCCGCCACAAGGTCACATAGCCCCGGCACACAGAGTCCCGAAAAGGAGGGATGGCAGGCTCCGTTGAAACAACCAGTCTGGCACTGCAGACCGCTCTAGGAGCAGGAGCCTATCATTCCTTGAGTGTAGAAGCGGTATTAACATCACTGCACACCCTACTCACCACAGTCTGCGTCCCTGTTTCAACCCTTTAACGTGAATTCATTAATAAAGAAAATGTTGTTAATTAACAATGTTCCATTAACTTTATTTTTAAACGTGTGTTGGAAGGGGGGAAACGTGGTGAACGGGGTATGTAACCGCAGAAGAAAGTCAACAGTAACTGAAGCAGGGGCAGGTTCAGCTTCTCTGTAAAGAAACTGAACAGTCACAGGTTACCCTGCTCCCTGAGGAACCTAGCTTTCAAAGCCTCCCGGATGCACAGCGCTTCCCGCTGGGCTCTTCTAATGGCACGGGTGTCTGGCTGAGCATAATCAGCAGCCAGGCGATTTGCCTCAACCTCCCATCCCGCCATAAAGGTCTCCCCCTTGCTCTCACAGAGATTGTGGAGCGCACAGCAAGCTGCAATAACAATGGGGATATTGGTTTCGCTGAGATCCGAGTGAGTCAGTAAGCTCCTCCAATCTCCCCTTGAGACGTCCAAAAGCACGTTGAATGATGACAGTTATCCAAGACCACCCTCAACACATTTTTCCCCCCAGCATGCATTGGGGGGAAATCCCAGAATTCCAATGGGCAGCGGGGAGTGCGGGAACTGTGGGATAGCTTCCCACAGTGCACCGCTTCCAATGTCGACACTTGCCCCGTTAGTGTGGACTCACAAAGTCAAATTAGTGTCCTTAGTGTGGACACACAAATTCGACTTTGTAAGGTCGATTCCACAAATTCGAATTAAGTTAAATCGAACTAATCTGGTAGTGTAGACATACACTAAGAGATACTAGGATCATAACCAAATCTTGTCCTCCCTGATTTTGGTGGAGGCCTCCTGGGTGGCCCAAAGGAGGGGCGTGGGAGCTCTCTGACCCCAGAAGTGAAATAGCCAGGGTTTTAATCTTTAACAAAACTTTTTTCGCAGCTATTTGTTTGAATTAAACAGGCATATCTGAGGAATCACCTCTCCCCCCACCATACTGCCATAGCAGGGGTCAGTAGAAACACTCAAGGTGGATCTCTCTTGTTATAAAGGAGGCACTCTGTGAGGGCTACAGAATTCTGAAACTTGCTTGGTCCAATATAGCCTGAATTTGGTGACTTTACAGGCATGTTGCAAAAGACATCCGCTCACCAGGGTCATTGGAGGGGGCTGATGGCACGCTTCTCGCAACGATGAAGAGAGATTTTTTTTTTTTTTTTAGGTTTCTTGCTGACCGGGTTCCTGTTCGAAATGATTATTTTAATGGTGTTGGCATTTTATTGTATTAGTAATGATGTCCCAAAAAAGTTCTGAAGCAGTCTACCAAGCCTTCAAACTCATCATTTACACTGGTTTCACTTCCTTTGTACTCTACTTTGTAATCCTACTATTTCTTTAGCTGTCTAAAGATTCTTCCAGGGAAAACAGGGCAGGTAAGATTTAAACTTCTAAAGCAAAAAGCAACACAGAACAAAATAAAATGAAGCATAAAAGATTTTTGAAGTAGTGAAAGAAAAGCACAGAACACCCATTTTCCCCCGTTGCAGGTCAGCTTTAAAGATAATTTGGTAGTTCATTAAAAATGTACTGGTTTTTGTTTGTTAGACTCTTAAGGATATTTTTATCAGACAACAGTCTTTTCACATAATATGCACAAACATTAAATTTGGTGTCAAGAACAATTTTATTTACTGGAATCTGCTAAAAAAAGTAATTTTGAAGAGACAAATATTTCACAAAGCAGAACACTTAGAAATTAGAGCCTTTTCTTGTTTATTGCACGTCTGTCCTTATTAAACTTTTTCTTCCCAGCTCTGAGAACAGACAGTGCTCTGTATTAAAGCTGTCAAATATCTCCATTAAAATAAAAAATGGAAAGGGAGACCTTGATCCAGAAAAATGAAAACAACTTAAGATGGTAAAGGAAAAAATAGCAGGGGAGAGAAAACAGAAGATGGTGTTGCCATAGCAGCTGTCTTTGATAAAGTCATACATAAGGAGGGAGGGAGTTACCCTAACAATAATTAGCCTCCTTAATTTTGGAAAAACCAGAGAGAGGCTAAACTGAAACACAATTTACAATGTAATTACTTACATTAAAGAAAGAGCTGCAGTGTTCTAAAAACATGACATGTCTGGCTTGGAAAGAATTTTTTCTTTTCAACATTCTGAGGACATTTTCTGTGTAGGTAACATGCTGATTGTCTCAATCACCATATCTAAAATCAGAGACCAATGGCCAAACTGTTTATTACTCCACACTACAATTATTTCGGCGTTAACCCTACATTTATTATTCTGCCACAATCTCCCTGTTGCTCACCCTGACTCTGGAATCCCACAGCATCTCTATGGTGTCCTTGTATTTATTGTACAGGGAGGATTAGTATGGAAGCCCCGAGCGCTCTGTACTAATGAAGAAGAATGGGAAGATTGGAGGCTTGCCTGAGTGTTTATTTTCCACTCTAGGCATCATCCCTACCTCAACCAGAGCTGCCAGCATGTGTCCGAGTAGCACTTCACACACAGTGAGGGCCCATGCTGTATCTTCTTTTAGTTAACTCACTTCTTGGGCTAGTATCATTATTATACAATAAAAATACATCTCTTTATAGAGGTCTTATCTGTGGGGTTTGGGGTTTTTTCTGGGGAGGGAGGAGTAGGCATTCAGTGAAACTGAAAGGTGGGAAATTCAAAACTGATCGAAAGAAATACTTGTTCACCCATGTAATTAGACTGTGGAACTCATTGCCACAGGATGTAATTGAACAAGATCCTAAGAGGGAATGGACATTAGTATGGATGACAAGCATATCCACAGTTATGTCAGTTAATGCCTAAATAAATGGGAAGGGATATTAAACTTTACGTTTCAGGCCTTAAGCCAGATCTCTAATAGGGATCAAGACAAGAGTTACAGGGAGACAAGTTATCTTACATTCGTCTGCTGAAGGGTTTCTCAGACCCTCCTCTAAAGGAGCTAGTTTAGGTACTGTAGGAGACAGGACACTGGACTAGACAGACCACAGGTCTGATCCTCTAATACAATAGCTATGTTTTCTTCTTGTTCATAGACGAATGAGAAGGGAGACGTTCATCTATTGTAATTATAATATACATGCCAGAAAAGAGACAAATTGCTGGGCTGCATGGTTATTAATTCAGAGCTGCACTTCGAGAAATCCCAAGTGAACCTGACACACTGAAAACGATTTTGCATGCTGTTTACAGCCCTGAACAATGTACAGGGAGCAGTGGACTTCAGTACCAGCCTCAGACTCAAGGATGACTAGTGATAATTAGCCCCCACTAATTTTATTTGGCTCTCAATTAACAGCAATATCAAAGGTTTTCTAAGAGTGCGTGTAGGGGAAACACTGACTAGTCTTCCTTTGATCTGCAGTAAGAAGAGAAGAATTATCTAGCTCTGGTTTCTGAGGTACAAATGCTGCTTGCGTTAACGTTTCCCTTCAAATAATCATCTGCCTAATTTTGGGAGAAGAGAGAGGACATGTCTGGAGGGGTGAGAAAAGAAGTCCCTAGAAGGTTCCAGCAGGACTCACTGATTCAGTTTGGGAGCGTGAACTGTAGTGTTATTTGATTTCTTCCCCTCTGTGGACACCTCTAAGTAATCTAGCATTACCCCAGGAAGGCCGAGGACTTTGGAGTATTCTCTGTCAGAAGCTGTCTATCACTGGAAAGAGAGAAGGGGCACTTGTTAAAGAATTCTAAAGTCTTTTGCTGCTTCCTGTCAGAATTAACATGCTTATCTTCCAGTGACTTGACACAAAGTCATTTTTGTTTTTACTGAGTTTCCTTTTATCTCCCAACACACATCTTTAAATTTTATAAAAAGCTGCTGAACCGAGCCAGATACTTACTTAAAAGTAAAAGAAAGATGCAGCAAGTCTTGTCTCAGAGAGATCATTTAACAACAACAAAAAAGAAAAAAAAATTGAAGGAAGGAAGTTATATATAAGGGTAGAATTCCAATCAGTGGAGGTTTTTAAGATCTGGTTGGACAAAACACCGATCAGGGGTGGTCTAGGTTTATTTGGTCCTGCCTCAGCGCAGGGGGCTGGACTTGATGACTTCTCAAGCTCCCTTCCAGATCCATATTTCTGTTACCGTTTGAAGAAGGTAAAAACAAAAATCTTATGCAGCTGCCTCACTACCGTAAAATAAAAAGGTTGGATATGCCTTAAACCTTGTTCTTAGGAAGGTGTTTTCACAGGTCCTCATACCTAATGAGAATTTGAATGAAAAACAATTTCTGCCTATAATTTAAGAAACCTTGAAACTGCCATTATTAAACAGCAAAACAACATGCATGCGCTGGTCTGGAAAGCCTAGAGGTTAGTGATCTATTTGTAAGCCTTGGGACTGATGATTAGATCCAGGGCTGTGATTTTGCCTGAACCCTTGGAGGTGGGGAAGAGAAGCACTGGGGGGAAAAAAACCAGCCACGTGAAAGGTTTATGAAACATAGGCACATACTGTGCAATTCCCTTTGTAAGTGTATTATTTCCACTAACTGACTAGGCCTACAAGCTCAGACTTTCTGTAGCACTGTGCTCTGTTACGCCCCCTCCATGACACTGGCTCTGGGCTTCCCTAGCCACTCGTGGCTTTTGTATGGCCCCCTAAGTCCAGGGGTGTTTCCTAGCGTAGGGGAAGCTGGTTGGCTGGAGGAGATGCTTCTTATGCCGCACTTCTGCAGGAACAGGCTTGTGAGGGAAGGAGGGACGCTGCCCAGGAGCAGACAGGTTTCAGATAGGAGTGGGAGGAGGAAGGAGGGAGCTGCTGGGTCACATTTGCAGGAGGGAAGTGGAGAGGAAGGAAAAAAAGAGCCCAGCGGTTGAAGGGCAGATTGAGGGCAGATACATCATTTGGGTAGGAATCCTTCTCTAGAGCGGCCATGTGAGAGTACAGAAGGGTTATTACTATCATTTAAACATACTGGCCAAGCAAAAAGAAAAGACGAAGAGAAAAAGCAGTAGGATGTATGGCCTCAGTACAGGAAAGTACTTAAGCACAGTCTCAGCTGGATGGTTTTGGTCCCTAAGACTATCATGCCTTCCTTGATTGGCATCATGGAGAAACCGTGTGACTTGAGCTTCCTGTATTCCTTTCTAGAAGGCTTGCACGGTTCTTCCTCCCAAAAATCCTTCCACCATATCTGGGAAGTGGATCTCCCTATTTGAAATCCAATTTCCAACTCAGACAGGGCACCCTTGCCTTGTTGCCGAACACAAGATCGTCAGCTACACAAGTTAGGAAAAAAGCGTATTTAGAACTAGCATCCCTAGTTTCCAATCTGCTGCACCCCGGTCACCTACTGAGGGAGCTCAACGCACACCTACAATTCTGAACTCCATCACAATGTGATCCTTTAGCAGGGAAAGCCTGTTTTCTTACACAGAACAGGCATAGTAGGTACAGATGGATACTGCACTGATGAGAGTGCACATACTGGAGCAACACCCTTAAATATGCAATGATGCACACAAAGGTTTCTGTTTCATGTTGAAACACAAGAATCCTAATAATTCTTGGAACAAATATACTTAGTCATCAAGTCCAAAGTTTCAGATTCATGCTGGAAATGATGCCAAAAGCTACCATAAAAGGTATTTAATTCTGGAAATATTTTTTCCTCAAACTTATTAGGGAGTATTCTAAGCCATCAACTGACTTGAACTTATGCAACAGCGAGAAGCCTTCTGCTATTCTAACTCAATTTACAAGCTGTAGAGAATGCTTTCTAATAGAGATCTCAAAAGATGTGGAATTTGTATGAACCCAAAGCATCTTTCTCTACAGCCAGGTATGTACAGACTGAGTAGGAGCAGAGAAGGGGTAATGTTTATTGGAAATTCTAAACCTAATGCATAGATTCCCCCCCCCCCCCCAAAATAGTTTGCACTCTCCAAATGGGTCTCAAATACCAGAATTTTACACTAATTATAGATACCACAAGTGATTTTTCTAACCTTGCTAGTGCACTAATTAAACTGCTTTGACTCTGCAGATAATAGTTTACTACAACTTCCAAACACACCTGCCCCAGTTTCCCCAAGCAGTCAGCAGAGAAAAAGTTTCCATACAATTTAAAAAGATATAGACACCACCATCAGCTGGCTGTTCAATTTGTACAAACTAAGAATTTACAGTACCAAGTCCTACAGAAATTCTGCAGAGTACCTTGAAGAGCAGGTGATGTTAATTTTCGCCAAGTCCCACAAGACCCCATGCGGATCATACCACAGACTGACTGCATAAAGGTAGGAAGCCAATTACAGGCCATTATCTCCAAAACCAGCAAGGCAAGCAGCTGATTTGTTTGGGAGTCTCTGGGTATGTCTACACTGAAATTAGGGCTAGTCTACACTTACCAGAAGGGTCGACGCGGTGAGTTCGACTTCTCGGAGTTTGAACTATCGCGTCTAATCTGGACACGATAGTTCGAACTCCGGAAGCGCCGCGGTCGACTCCGGTACTCCACCACTGCAAACGGCGGTGGTGGAGTCGACCTTGGAGCCGCGGACTTCGATTCCGCGGCGTCTGGACGGGTGAGTAGTTCGAACTAGGGTACTTCGAATTCAGCTACGCTATTCACGTAGCTGAACTTGCGTACCCTAGTTCGACCCCCGCCCTTAGTGTAGACCTGCCCTTAGATGCAAGCCGTTTGATTCGGGCTTACGAGACTCTGTCTAAGGGGACCCTTGCAGGGTCCTAGAGCCCAAGTTCTAGCCTGAGCTCAAACGTTTACACCTCAATCAAAGAGTCCCTTAGATCTGAGCCCGAGTCAGCAGCCACAGGCCAGCCATGGGTTTTTAACTGCTGTATAGACATATCGTTTGTGGGCTGCAGGAAGGGGTGCAGCATATTGCACGTTTATAGGAACATGTTTATTTAAAGCAATAACATTTCACTGAACCAATGAAACATTCACATCCTCAGCATCTACTGTTCGAAAGCAACAAGTACTTCATAGTTGTATCAAAAAATATGTTTCAACAGGGATTCAAATTTCTCTTTGGACTTTAAGGAGTATTTTAGATTTATCAGAGGGCAGAAAGATGAATATAAAAAGGATTTATCTTTTAGTCCAAATTTAGAGAGAAACATGAATCAGCTTATAGACCTAATAATTTGCTTAATTATTTCCCCTAAATAGGAGCTAGATTTTAAGAAAAGTTGGGTTCTACACAAAGCTAGTACATATAATAAGAGGCCCCACTCCTGGGAAGACATCAGCGTATTATGCATAAAATTGACATAAAAGTGTGGTTGTAGTGGTGCTTGTCCTGGGATATTAGGGAGACAAGGTGGGTGAGGTAATAGCTTTTATGGGATCAACTTCTGTTGGTGAGAAAGAAGCTTTTGAGCTACACAGAGCACTTTATACGTGGGCTCACACCTTCACAGGGTTGGGGCCAAATTCTGGAATATCTTCTCCATTCCCCAAACTTTTCCTGTCCACAACATTTTCACTCCCTACAGACATTTCTTACCGATCTGTATTGGTGATATGTTTTATCAAATTCATAGCCTCCAATTGTGATTTCTGGGATGTAGTGAGGGACAGTTGTAGGGTGCACCACTTTGTGTTTGTCCTCCATACTAAAGAAAGAAAGAAAGAAAAAAACAGTTATGTTTATCCTTCTTGGAAATAAATCAATCAACTTTGCAATTCAGAGACATACATTAATGCAAAACAGAAATGCATTAATAATCTGGATGCAGAGGACAATAAAGAAGTCATTACTTCAGGCAAACCAAATACAAAAAAATTGATTTTTTTTTATACTTTAACTATATTTCTGCAGATGTAGGGTTCTCTTTTGGCTATATTGTATGCATGAACAGACTGCCTGCTGCACTCTTCCCTACCACATTTCAATATAGCCCTTTTCCCATTTGGCCTTTATTTGAAAGAAAGGCTAACTTTTCTAATGGTAGCTCTGCAGTTGCTGGAAGCCTGGTGTGTCAGAAAGCTGCAGCTACTTGCTTCTATGAAACATTTCAATGTCGTAACTCAGTAACAGATATAAATAAAACAGATGGATTTTTTGTACTCCGTTCATGTTTTGCAAACAGTGTCCATGCTCTGGCATTTCATTTTCAGTGGAAGGATGCTTTTTTCATCAATATTAATCTATATTTCCATCTTTAGTGAAATGAACAAATCACACATCTATGGCTCTGTCCCAGATACAATTTGAGCTTAATAGAACAGCTTCATATTGTTCTTTTTTTAATCTAGTTTGCTTAAATTGTGTAAATTAAGTTTAGCCCAACTCATGAAACTAATAGAGATCTTACTCACATTTTCTTCTAAATGCATTCAAAATCATTTAATACATTCTCATTTCTTAAGGGCTCAAGAACAAGTGAGGGAATAGGTCTCCTCTTCTATTACGAGGGTATAAATATTCAGCGTCTAAATTCTATTACTTTTTCAGTAACAGTTTGCATGAAAATGTTTTTAAATGGACCTGGCAACATACCAGGTGATACATGTGCACAAATATTCAACACAACAAGAACTGGCCCAACGGTAGCTCTTGACATGGTCACATACAACACCTGCTTCAATTACTGGCAATCTCCCAACCGGTAGGATCTGAGGCTAGAGTAGAGGAAATATGCTCAATGTGTAGAGGGTATGCTACCATTCTTCACAGCAAAACTCTGTTTTACCACCGTGTGGAGCTACAGTGTTCCTTAGGTTGGCTCAGATGATGTTAGTCAATCCTTCTCTAGCCTCTCTCAACAAGATGTCATGGCAGGGGGTCATGGGAAAGAAAACAACAAGAGGGGAGACTAGAAAGACAAGTGCCAATGACAGCAATATGTTTCTGAGCTATCCACAACTGCCCAGTTGTGATGGAATGCACCCCATATTCGCAACCTATACACCATTGTAATAATCTTTGTGCAAAATATGTCTGTGAGGTATCACTTGAAAAGTAATCACTCACTGGTCAATAACATCATGATGAAATGTGTGTAGCAACATTATATATAAAGTTATGAACTCTCCCTGAACGATGTTGGTAGCATATATTCAAACCCATGTAGCCCCAGTTAGGCTAGACTGGTCAAGCAGGTCTTAAAGAAATGTGTGTTTACCTCAGTTTACATGTAAGTTGTAAACAGAGTCCTCAGATAGTGAGAGGGAGAAGATAGGAGACAAGGAAAATCTGCATTTCAGCACAGGTGAGAAGAAACTGCGTGCAACCTCTTTCACCACCAGACACCACGTTGCCTTCTTTACTGTTTGAATGAACTTTAAATAGGGGGTAATCCTCAGTACAATGTATTTCAAAGGGTGACTGAACTATGAAAGTGAGGGGCAAAACACCCCAAGTTCTCTCTCCCTCTCCATCTCTCTCTCTTCACCTCAGATGACAAAAGAAACAGGTGTTGGACTTTGGGAGAATTTGGTCAACAATGTTAGTGGGAATGGACTTCATCTTGACCCAAGTCTAGTTTGTTGTTAAGTTTAGAAAATATATTTTATCTTTATTTCTCTTGTAACCATTTCTCACTTTAATGCCTTATACAGGTACTCACTTAAGCTCTCTCTTTATAGTTAAATAAACTTGTTTTATTCTTTAATTAAAACAAATCCAGTGTTGTCTTTAAACGGAATTGTGTAGGTAACGCCATTTAGAGTAGCAAACTGTTGTACATGGATCCACTCAGAGAGGCATTGGACCTAATATATCTGGACTGCCCAGGAGAGGGACACATGTTTTCTGGGGGAAACCCAGGACTGGCAGCGTGTTGGGGTCACCCTGCAGGCAGTAACCAAGGCTGCTAGAAGCCAGAGTGCAGCTGGTGAGTTGTTGGGGGGCAGAATTGCTGGACCGGGACTGTGGCTCTACAGACACTCAGGGTGTTACAAGCATGCTGTCTGCGAGTGGCCCAGGTGGGAGCTACAGCAGCAAAGCACTGTGAAGCACCCAAGTTGCAGGGCAGGTGATGATACAGCCCCTCACTGGTCAGGATTGCACCCCAGAATGTCATACTAATGAACTCCTAACAAGTCCTCTTTCCCATCTAAGGAGAAGCATAGGACTGGGGGAAAGATTAGGTGCTAATTGGACAAGACACTCAGAAGCAAGAGAAGTTACTGACTTTTGTAGAAGTGGTCCGGTTTTTGGAACATCATATCTCAAAAAATTGCTATGCCCATAAACTGGATAGTGCATCCTGGGGATATAGATAACACTGTTCTGAGTAGCATAACCCTGCATTTCCATACTTTCAATAGCTGCTCCAGGTGTTTTGAAAGTTTTGAAGTTGAAACAGTTTTAAAATATATATTGCATTAATTTACTCTCTTGCTATATTCCTACATCAAGTTCATCACTTTGTCATGTTTCATCATAAGAGTCATATAAAAAATTGCCAAGTAGACAAGTGAACCTAAACAGGACAAAAATATTGGATTCATGCTCATCTCCCCAAAAGTCCTATCTGAAATGTTTTAGTTAATTAACCCTCAATGTTACATGCAACAAGCAGTAACAGAATTTCAACTGGAAACATTATTTTGAAGTCAGTAGTGTCCCTTTACCAGAATAGGAACATTCTATTGCTATCATGTGCTATTAGGATTTTGCTGCAGTTCACCTCTGACTAATACAGATATAAGCAGCAATCCACCACAAAAAGGATACTCTGTGGCAACACTAAGCATATTCAAAAACCTAACATTTACTTGAAGAGCTTGAGAAACTGCTAGAAAAGCACAACTATTTAGATGAAGAAATTATATTCAGAGGAACAGTGCCATCTATATAAAGTCTGAGGAAAGCACACCAATCATGGTATTGCAGTTGACAATGAATTCAAAAACAGAGGTACACAAACACAGCTGTGCTTTTGGTTTTCAGGGATTGTCATTTCTCTAGAAACATTTACACCAGCATGCAAAGGAGTAAACACGGTGCAGAAAAGGGTTACTCACAATTACTACTGTTAATCATTTGTATTATAGTCGTGCTCCAAGAGTTCAAATCAGGACCTAGCTGTGCTCAGTGCTGTTTAGAACATAGGAGAACACAGTCCCTGCTTAGTTAGCTACTTAATTCACAACTGAATACAAACCCAAACGGTTTGTGAGTTAAGATATAAATCTACGTGCCACTCTATTACAGATAGATAACATAAAAACAACTCTGAACTGACAACCTGAATATTATTCCAAGATCAAAAAATGAATAAAAATAAATGCTCATTTTTCAAAGTTAGGATGAAATAATGTCAAAGAAATTCTCCTACAATTGAAAAGATTGTTCATACTACCTGCTATAAAACTTGTGGTTTCCCCTTAATCAGAGATCATTTTTTCCCTTCCAATTTAGTATATTGGGGCAGGAGAGGACTGGTACTTTGTTTTTGGGGATTTTTTTTTTTAGAACAAGTTTGGGGGTTTATAACCCTATCTGCAAGATGACGTTTACCAGGAAAACCAGAGGAGTCCTGGGTGTAACAAGGAAGCTAGGTTTCCAAAGCCAGCACCATCCACAAGTTACAGGACAGGAAGATGGGCCCTCCAGCCAAGACAAATATGGGTCTATTAGGAGCCACGCTGCCAATGACTCTCCCCACACCTGCACCTTCATCTCCTACCCCAAGAGAAGCAGAAACTGAAGGCAGAGTAAGTTCTGCTTGGAAGAACAGTATAAAAATCACATGTGATTCCCCCTGTGAATTCCATTTGCTCAGCAAAGAGCATTTCTGTCCTTGCCATATGTTAAATCTGGTCCATATAGGTTCTGTAGAACAGTGACAAGCCATTAAAGTGGAATTAACTTAGCCTCCTCCCATGCAGAAGTGATCTCTCCAAGTAGTAGTCTGCCAGCACTATAGAATGTAAACTCTCTGAGGCAGGGACCACCTTTTTGGTCTGTATTTCTACAGAACTTACCAAAATTAGGTCTCTGAGACCCATGATTAGATCTCTGAAGCACCTGTTTACAAGACATCAAACCATGGCTATTGACGTCAATAGGACTTTGCACATGGTTAGCATTAGGCATGGTGCTTAAGTACCTTTCTGCCCTGGGGCCTAAAAGCACTGGCTTTATATCATCCTCCAATTTATCAACAGTACTGTCTCATTCTAACAGCGGCACTAACCCTCTGCCAAACCACAGCAGACATCCTGGGCTTTGCAGGTTAGCTTCCCAGGGGAAGCAACACTCAGTCTGGGAATATTCCAGCTGTAACTTATTTACACACACGAGTCCGGGAACAGAGGATACTCCTTTGTCTGCCCCAGAGTGGGCTATTGCAATGGGCTCTACAAGGGACTAGGCATTAACTCCAGTCAGAAGCTGAAGCTAGAGCGGAATCCAACAGCACACATGTTAAGTGAGTAGGTCACTGGGAGCCCATGACACCAATGCTCATAAGATGCACTTCAAACCCATTGGTTTCAGGAGTTTAAAGGTGTTAAATGGCATGGGATCTGCCCACTTGAGAGAGAACCTCTCTCTGTTTCAGGCAGCAATCACACTTGGGCTTCCCTTTGGGTGTGATCCAAAGCCTGTTGAAGTCAATGGGAGTCTTGGAATATAGGAATGGGAGATACTAGTAAAGCATTCTCTGAGAGGGCCCTTGACTTCTGATCCCCTTTCCCCACACACACTGAAATAGTCAGGATCTTTTACCTTCAGGCTATGGTGTAGAGGCCCTTCATTCCCTCCCACAAAGTGTTTGGGATGGAAAGAGGACAGGGAGGTAAGAGATTTTATTACACAGGGTTTGTTTTTTGTGGGAATGGTCTGCTCTTTTGTTTAACTTATTTATTATTTGCATATTATTTGTTGGGAATCGTTAAGGGATACATAAAACAGAAAATATCGTATTGCCGCTATATAAATCCCTGGTATGCCTGCATCTTGAATACTGTGTGCACATGTGGTTGCCCCATCTCAAAAATATATATATTGGAATTGGAAATGATACAGAAAAGTGCAACAAAAATGACTAGGGGTATGGAACAGCTGCCGTACGAGGAGAGATTAATAAGACTGGGACTTTTCAGCTTGGAAAAGAAACGACTACGGCGGGATATGTTTGAGGTGTATAAAATCATGACTGGTGTGGACAAAGTAAATCAGGAAGTGTTATTTCCTCCTCATAACACAAGAACTAGGTTCCACCAAACGAAATTAATAGGCAGCAGGTTTAAAACAAATAAAAGAAATCATCTTTTTACACAACGCACAGTCAACCTGTGGAAATCCTTGCCAGAGGATGTTGTGAAGGCCAAGACTACCAGGGTTCAAAAAATAACTTGATAAATTCATGAAGGATAGGACCATCAATGGCTATTAGCCAGGATGGGCAGGGATGGTGTCCCTAGCCTATGGTTGCCAGAAGCTGGGAATGGGCAACCGGGGATGGATCACTTGATGATTCCCTGTTCTGTTCATTCCCTCTGGATACTGGGCTGGATGGACCTTTGGTCTGACCCAGGATGGCTGTTCTTATTCATAACAGCCCCATTGTGCTGGCCTTTGCACAAACTCAGTTAAAGACAGTCCCTGCTCCAAAGAGCTTGCAATCTAAGAAGTCAAGTCAGACAAAGGTGAGAGGGGAAATGGAGGCACAGAGGTGGGAAGTGACTTGCTCAAGGTCTCCCTTCAGGCCACTACCAGAGCTGGGAATAGAACCCAGGTCTCGTTTCCCAGTCCTGTGCCCTAGCCACCAGATCATGCTGCGTCCATGTATTTTAGTTAATGGCAGGGAGCCTAGAACAGGCTTCTTTCATATTAAATCAAACTAAAGGGACTGGTGTTGCTCTACACAAACTGGAAGGAATTTGGTGTGAATTATTGTGATGTACAATTATAAAATGCATGATGCTATATTTGAGAATTATCTTTATGGACAGGACTATATGATGGTGTTGTCTGCAACAGCAGGGGACTGGACTTCACGATCCAAGAGGTCACTTCGAGTCCTATAACCTATGTAACTCCACCACAGAACGAGGCTTTAACTTAATAGCTTATCCCTTTTAATGTCCACACGGGGGCAGCATGTGCATGAACATGGACAGCAGCTCACCCAGCACTCGAGAAATATATAAGTAGATTCTTACATAACAAATAAAAGCTTTTAACACTTGGCAAGTCACACATAAGTAGGGCTTGTGCAACCAGGGCAGGCTCCTTGAGTTCTGCTGAGGAAAAAACTCCATAGTTTTTTAACTCTGGGAATTCAGGAAAGGAGCATGCTATAGATTATCATTGGTGGCTAGAGCTATATAAACAGCTTGGCATGGTTACTGTTTGGGGACAAGAGTATTTACACTGATGTAACTTGCACATTGAACACAATTTCCCAAAGCTCAAAAAGCCACAGTTCATGGCAAAACTCTTATATTATGAAATAAGCATAGGATTCTGTGGTTTGGGGATTGATTAATGGGGTATGGTGCCTTCATCTGTGGGTCTCTGGCTGAATCTAGTTCAAGTTGGTAGTAACCAAAAAGCCACCACCATCTGATGTCCGGCTTACTAAAGTTGGTGATCCCCAGACCAGACTAGTGGCAACCATCCTCTCACAAAAGGCTACTATACCATGGAATTCTACTATCATTGTTTACTTCTGACAGACAAGTATAAAACTAAGTCTTGGTGCAAATATGCATTTTTTTTTAAATGCAAAGACAATAAAAGTTTCCCCTCAGCGGCAACACTGAATAGGATTAGGTTTACTTACTAAAGCCTCAAGTGATGGAAACTAACATCATCTTGTTCCAGCCAAGGTCCCTTATCAAACTTCAGATACTCAATATCTTCAATTACCTGAAAGAGGGGCATACGTTACAATTACAAGAGTTTATTAAAATTTATATCCTCAGTCAAGAAAAATAAAAGTCAGTCAAGCAAACAATACATACAACTAAACAACAAAGCTATCCCAATAAGTGATTTGCTATCACCTTCCAACAGTAATTCAAAATGTTAGTAACAATCACACGTTCAGACCACTCCAAAGCAGTGACCGGAGTCCTTGAGGAACTCTTGCTGAGTTCAGTTACTGATGCTTTACGTCCCTATGGAGGGCTAGGTGGGGAATACTTAGGGTGGTGGTAGGGGCTTTGTTTGTGCTGCTCTCAAAACACTCCAAAGTGACTGGCTAAGATGTTGACTAGATGCACACGTAGTCCAGACTGCAGCTGTTACACAGAGACATCCCTTAAGAGAGGATCTATCAATGGATATTTTCTATGTCCTAGTAAGGAGGAGAGGATGGAAGATGATAAAATACTGGTAGGATCTGATGAGAAACAGTCAAATGAAAAAGGGGCCCATTCAATTACATTATGTAATGCAGGGGTGGCCAACCTGAGCCTGAGAAGGAGCCAGAATTTACTAATGTACATTGCCAAAGAGCCACATACATCAGCTCCTCACCAGCTCTTCCCCCACCCTCTAGTGCCTCCCCCTCCCTCCCCACACAGCTGTTTCATGGCATGCAGGAGGCTCTGGGGGCGAGCAGGGAGGAGCGAGGGCATGTCAGGCTCAGGGGAGGGGGCAGGAAGGGGTGGAGTGGGGGCAGGGCCTGGGTCAGAGCCAGGGGTTGAGCATTCCCCGGCACACTGGAAAGTTGGTGCCTGTAGCTCCAGCCCCGGAGTTGGTGCCTATAGAAGGATCCACATATTAACATCTGAAGAGCTGCATGTGGTTCCGGAGCCACAGGTTGGCCACCCCTGATGTAATGGCAGACAGCTAAAAAGTGACAATTTTTTAAAGTGCTTATATACCAATGCCAGAAGTCTAAATAATAAGATGGGAGCACTAGAGTACCTCGTATTAAATGAGATATTGATATGTGGAAGCAGGAAAAAAATTAATAAGAATTTGAAGGGGATTTTAATGCATGTTAGTCAGTTAGCAAAAGTCAGGCCATACTGTAACCCTAATAACGTAAAATTTGTAAAAGCAAAATAATGTAAGACAAAGTAAACTGTGTACAAAGTTATTGCGACCTTGCATTAATAACCAAATATGCAGGCTTGCTTTTTCTTAGTAGTAAAACAAATAAAATAGCAAAAAAGCTTATGTATAAACAAAATGTATTTGTTGCTTTTTATCGTCTGTATTATTGCTAAAAATTGTCTGTAACAAATGTATAAAGCTTGCTGTAATTGTTTACCAGTGGAGAGACCTGTCTGGGACTGGGGTGACCCTGTGTCCTATGGCACTCTCTCCCTCCATTGTAATTACTGGAGAAATAATAAAGTATTTGATTTTGCTGCACCCAAACAAAAAGCAAAAACTAAGTTTTTTTTCGACAATTTGGGGGCTCGTCCGGGATGGCAACGCCCACGGACCCACAGATATAACAGACATCACAGAAACTTGGTGGAATGAGAATAATCAATGAGATATATTTTATACACTGGTATTACTGTATCAGAAGGACAAAACAGGTCGTGCTGGTGGGGGAGTGGCACTATATGTGGGGAAAAAGCATAGAATCAAATGAAGTCAAAATCTTAAATGAACCCAACTGTACTACAGAATCTCTATAGATAGTAATTCCATGCTCGAAGAAGAAGAATATAGCAGCAGAGAAATATTACTGACCACCTGACCAGGATGGTGATAGTGACAATGAAATTCTCAGGGAGATTAGAGAGGCTATACAAATAAAAAAACTCAGTAATAATGTGGGATTTCAACTATCCCCACATACACAGGGTACATGTCACCTCAGAATGGGATGCAGAGATAAAATTTCTGACACTTTAAATGACTGCTTCCTGGAGCAGCTAAGTCCTGGAACCCACAAGTGGAAAGGCAATTACTGATTTAGTCTGAAGTGGAGCACAGGATCTGGTCCTAGAGGTGAATATAGCTGGACCGCTTGATAATAGTAACTATAATATAATCAAATTTACATCCCTGTAGCAAGGAAAACACCACAGCAGCCCAACAGTGTAGCATTTAATTTCAGAAAGGGGGACTACACAAAAATGTGGAAGTTAGTTAAACAAGGGACGTTGCGAAGATCAAGGCTATAACAGGATTCAAAAAGGAACTAGATAAGTTCATGGAGGATAGGTCCATCAATGGCTATTAGCCAGGATGGGCAGGGATGGTGTCCCTAGCCTGTGTTTGCCAGAAGCTGGGAATGGGAGGAGGGATAGCTCAGTGGTTTGAGCATTGGCCTGCTAAACCCTGGGTTGTGAGTTCAATCCTTGAGTGGGCCATTTAGGGAATGGGGGGTTAAAAAAACAAAAACTGTCTGGGGATTTGTCCTGCTTTGAGCCGGGGGTTGGACTAGACCATCTTCTGAGGTCCCTTCCTACCCTGATATTCTATGAATGGGCGACTGAGGATGGATCACATGATGATTACCTATTCTATTCATTCCCTCTTGGGCACCTAGCATTGGCCACTGTTGGAAGACAGGATACTGAGCTAGATGGACCTTTAGTCTGACCCAGTATGGCTGTTCTTATGAGGTGGGGATTAACAGCTGGGGAAAATTTGGGAGGATGCAGTGAGGAGGGTAGTTCCTAACAGGTCTTCCAGGAAGACCCTTTAGATGAGTGGCTCTCAAACTTTCCAGACTACTGTACCCCTTTCAGGAATCTGATTTGTCTTGCGTACCCCCCAAGTTTCACCTCACTTAAAAACTACTTGCTTACAAAATCAAACAAAACTACAAACGTGTCACAGCACACTATTATTGAAAAACGGTTTGCTTTCTCATTTTTACTATATAATTATAAAATAAATCAATTTGAATATATATATTATACTTAAATTTCAGTGTATAGTAAATAGAGAAGTATAAACATGTCATTGTATGAAATTTTAGTTTGTACTGACTTTGCTAGTGCTTTTTATGTAGCCTGTTATAAAACTAGGCAAATATCTAGATAAGTTGATGTACCAACTGGTAGACCTCTGTGTCCCCCCCAAGGGTACATGCACCTCTGACTGAGAACCATTGCTTTAGATGAAACAGTTAGCAATACATCTACAAGGCCAGAACCTGAGCGGGTGTAATTGTTATAGCTCCACTGACTTGAAGGGATCGATAATCTACAGCAGCAGAGTTTCCAGCCCACTTGTATTTATCTATCTATTTACTGACACTTACACAACAGACATTTCTATTCTATGCTACATAGTACGACACACTATGTCCATATGAGCTGTATGGTAATCACTACCCTGTATCTCACAGAGCATCAAATGCTTCTTGGCATTTAAACAGAAAGGGGTGGCAAAGGTATCCATTGTTTATATTACAAAAGGCTCTTTATTATCTAAACAATTCTGCTTTGTTCCTCATGTTAAGTAGGAACAAGAGTTAATTTACACAGGTATGACTAATTGAATGATCATCATTTGACTTTGAGCACTGTAGTGTACATTTCTCTTAAGACCACCTAGTTGATGTAAACTTATAAACAGCTGGTTGATGTGCGATAGTCTCAAAACCTGACAGAATCTAAAGAAAACCCTGAATCCTCTATGCCCACTGTTGATCTGTTACTAACTGCAATACTGGCAAGATAAGGGGCTAAATTAACTGTGCCAAAGTCTATAATGTCTATGATTTATAAAGCATGAACCTTAGCATTATATAATATCCCATATTTCACTGTCTTTGATTTCACTAAATATTTCTTGGGGAACGGTATGGCAAGTTAGTTTAAATGCCCCTTCCTTATTCTTAATTTTAGATTCCAAATACTCAAATTAGATACCATATGTTTCACTTGACAAATGTGAAAGTAATTATTTTTCATGCCGAGGTAACCCTTTAATCATTGCCATTTAATGGCTGGTGAAAGCGCCCTCGCATTAATTTTTAAAAACATCATGAATCAGCATGTGTGAAATCGATCAGTACTCTAATCAGTTGCATTTACTCAAGAGACTGTAGGAAAGAGCATTTTTTCAGCAGCTTCTTATCCATATCACATCATTGTATTACTGTGGGTGGGTGACAGTGTGCATGTGCATGTATTTTTGCCTACAGAATCTATAGACTACAAATGATTTTGTCCGTCTTCCATCAGCTTTTAAGGAAAATTTCACTTTGATAGGAAACAACCTCAAAAAGGGAAAATATAGCATAAGTTCCTTCTAAGCAGAATTAATACCCATGTTTGTGGTTCCCACTTGGCATCTAACTTGCTAAATTGTATGCTATTCTTGCAGTCCGTGACTGCAAATAATAAATTCCTACTCTACTCCAGATCTGCTCAAATCCAAAATAAAATGGGCGTGACATGGGTCATCAACACACTCCCTGGCCATGTACTGTGATGATGTAATACTGCTGGCCTGGAGGAATATCTGCTTGAACAATAAGAGCTTTAGACTACTTTAAACCCCGATTTCCAGGATTAAAATAAAACTGTCAGCAATGGGATTTACTAAAAGTTACCAGGAAAGAATAGAAGGGAAGTAAATTTTTTCTCCTAAATCCTCTCCACTTCCCTATCAAGCCTGTGACTATCCCCCTAACCCTACAAACTGGGATCATCTTTTGATTCCTCTCACCCCTCCCACACAAACAGGTCCTGTCAAATCTTGCTGCATCTTCCTCTGCAACATATTGAAAATCCAACTGTTTCTTTCATCAACACCCTGATTATTTCCTCTCGTTTATAACAGCCTCCGCCTCCCTTGCATATCTGCACATCTTTCCTTAGTGCACCCAGAATGAAGTACTGAACATGTTATTCCTTGCCTGTTGATCTGACCACATCACAATCCTTCTTGAATCCCTTCACTTACACCACATTGTCCAACACCTCAGATTTAAGACCTTTTTCTTTTGCTTTTAAGGGTCATCTGACCTCCTCTCATATTCTCCAGCCCCACCTCTATCAATGACATCTACCTTGTTACCCTATTAAGCTCAATGCTACCTTTTTTATCCTGCTCTCTGGGTGCTCTACCCATTGTGGCCCACTAAGGGTTTGTCTACACTGGTATTTTGTCATTAAAACTTTTGTTGTTCAGGGGTATTTAAGAAAAAACATCCCCAAACGACAAAAGTTTTACCGACGAAATGCACCGGTGTGAACAGCGCTTTGTCGGCAGTTCTAAGCAAGCTTTCAATGACAGCTATTACACATCTTTAGCTCTACAATAATTATTCTGACAATCATTTAATAACCACCAACATGAGATGCAAATCATTGCTTAGAAATGTGTGTTCTGGAGAAATGGTTAACACACTCCATCATCATATGCACACTGAAACAACCAGCCTTGTTTGTGATTTTGAAATCAAGCTGCCTGACAAGTCCCTCAACCAACCACTGAAATCAGATTTTCTTAATAGCCTTTGCTTATTCAGTGTTAGGGAATTTGGTTACAACACAGTAGTACCCAACACACATCTGTATTACCAACATAAAATGGACTAAAATGTGCAGCAAAGTGTAGTAACAGGGATAATGAAGCCCAAGGCTTTCACACAACTCAATAACACAGTTGGACAGTTCAGACCCCTCTATGCCAGCAGTTCTCAATTAGCACACAGCTGCAGCCCAGCTGTGTGCTAAAAATATTCAAACTTTGCAGCTCTGACCTAAAGGGGGCGGGGCTGACTGAGGGGCACACAGCATCTGGCAGCCTGCTGGAGCGCTCCTGACACCAGGGGGCAGGAGAGTGGGTCTCTGGGCAGGTTTGGGGGAGAGAGGTGTTCTGGGCAGTGAAGGGGTGGGAGGTGCTGGGAACTAGGGGTTTGTGGTGGTGCTGCAGCACCCCAAGGTTTTAGGCTGCCCAGCCCCACAGCTCTGCTCTTGACCCCTCTATGGAGGGGTCTCTGGGCGGGGGGGCACTGGGCATAGGGAAGTGGGGGGGGGCTTTGAGGGGGGCACTGTGGTTCTCAACCTGTGGCCCACAATGATAAACAGGTTGAGAACCACTGCTCTACACCGAACTGTGTTGAGCATGACCATGAGGTAACTACCGGGGGGGGCAAGGGAGACAGCTCAGTGGTTTGAGCATTAGCCTGCCAAACCCAGGGTTGTGAGTTCAATCCTTGAGGGGGCCACTTAGGGATCTGGGGCAAAAATTGGTCCTGCTAGTGAAGGCAGGGGGCTGGACTCAATGACCTTTCAAGGTCCCTTCTAGTTCTAGGAGATTAGTATATCTCCAATTATTTTACTAGCTTCCCCAACCCAAGATTTTAATAGAGTTGACAGGACATAAATAATGCCAGTTTGCTCATCCCACCAAAACTAATCAATAAGAGAGGGGAGATTGGACCAAATTATTAGACTTTACCATCTGGATTAAACAGTTAAACATGCATCACCTGGGATGAGGTTTCATTTGACATTTTTTTTCCCATGAGATGCAGCTAAAACCCTAGGCTGCAATACCTGCGAATTAGATACATCTACCAATTGAAGGTAGGTATTACATCATATGCCTCCCATTCTCTGCCTTGTACTGCTCCTGGTCAAAACACAAACCCATGTCATCCCACAATTCAGAAAGTGGAATTTATACACATATTAGCTAACATGAATTAATAGGAATTACAGAGATGATTCCAACAGAAATTGGGTGGCACAAAGATTTTCCTGCTGCCTGACAGAGTCTATTCAGCTACAGTTCACAATTAGTTTTCTCTGAAGACTCCAAAGGCAATTGATTTCAGGATTTCCATGGTTCATTTGTACCCTGATGCTGCATTATGTCATTATCAATGAGCGAGGCATAGTGACAGCAGGTAACTTTCAACAAAGGTTTTAAAGCCGTTTAACGCTAAAAGGCAAAAATCCTAGTATAAAAACTTCACAAAGGTAGCAACATGGTAGCTAGGTCAGAAGCCTCTTTTGCTATTAACTGCCGATCTACATTTAAATATGTTCAGCTAAGCATCTCGTTGCAGACCAGGTGGAGAAGAGAAACTCAAGATCCTTGTATGGGGAAGAAAGAACCGGCAGCATGGTATTAATATACCAACCTGAATGCTATGAAAATCACCCCCCAAGGCAAATTTAGGCGTGCGGCTCATCACAGAAAAACACTCTGAAATTACCACCCAGCACCGAAAAACAATGCTTTTATTACATAAGATTGCACAGACTGCAAAGTTATGCAAAAGACTTGTGGATAAGCTATTTTCATAGCTAAAACAAATCAGGTTGGCATCCTCCCAGTTGTACAGAGGTGGAAAACAGACGTATACTTGGATCTGAGTGCTGCACTGAATTCAAATGTACATCCCATTACATCCAGGTTCTTATAGCCCACTCCCTTCAAAAATGCACCACTTTTCATTAAAAATAAAATCAGATTAATGAACTGCTCCAACATGAATTCACAGTGTTAAATTTTTGTTGATGTTTTCAGCCTTATCAAGAGGCAGAACTCTGAAAATTACAAAGCTACAACTTTGCTTTGCTGTCTGATTGCTCAGCAACCAGGTAAAGCTGAAATTCACATCTCTCTCACATCCTTGAAGTATACTGTCACCATCAGAAAGTTACCCTCATGAGGCTTCATTTTTTATCAGACCAAGACATAGCATAATGGAATATTATGGTTGAACTTGCCCATGTTAACTACTTAACCCTTTTGTTTAACCATTTCTGGACTGGTCCTCAAATGTGGTTATTTACCCACTGATCACCAAACGGAAGGTGGGCTTTCCACGGCAGCAGGAAATTCATGAAAGTTATGAGATGTCTGAATTCTTCTACTTTTAGGGGTGTGTTTATACTGCACTTGGGATGGCATTTCCCAGCATGGGTAGACAGAAATACGCAAGCTCTCTTTGAGCTAGAGTGCTAAAAATAGCAATGTGGCCACAGCACCACAAATATGCACGCAGGGAGTCAGGCAGGTTTGTACTCAGGTATTCGGCACAAGCCACTGTGGCCACACAGCTATTCTTAGCGCATTAGCTCAAGCGGAGCTGCTGAGTGTGTGTCTACCCATGCTGGAAAAAACCACCTCAGCTGCTGCATAGACATACCCAAAGGGTGAAGGAGCAAGATCCTTTTCACATGATGGCAGAAACTGTATTATTAACCTGTATGTTTATGTACAGCTGTTGTCAGCATGGGTTTTAGCACATTTTGTAAGACCAATATGCATCCCTGTGTTTAATTTTTTATCAAATGTTGATAAAAACCTCCCACTCCACACTTGCCATGGAAACCTGGATAGAACATTTTCCACTCCTGATGCATCAACAGAGCTGATCCTGAGACAGTTTCATCCGTAGCAAAGTCTGGGTTTAACTAGGAGGATTACTTTGCTAGTAGATCCCTGAACCAATCAAGTCCCCATCTCCTTCAGGAGGTCACCGTTCTGTAAATCCTCTCTTCCCAACCCTCCTCTTTCAGAAGCAAGCAACATGCTACCATGCAGGGGTCTGGGTCTCATCTCTCGGGCTATGCAATCAGCCCTGGGCAGGATTCTCTCTCTTTCTCTAGCAGATGAGAGGAGTTGAGTTAGACAGGCTCCTGATGAAAACACAAGGAAGGTCACTATAACATCAGGCCTTCAAAGCAACAAGTATGAGGAGAATCAGGTTCAGTTACATTGGGGGAAAAAAAAAAAAGATATGGGTAATGTAGATCTTGGGAGCTGTGCAGAACCTTATCACTTGTATAAAATTTGATTGTACTTTTAAGGAGTTGTGTACTGAAAATGAAAGATGATCCTTTGATGAGGGATCAAATCTACTACACACTTTTCCAAAGCTATAGAAGACAGTGAGCAGGCATTAGAAACTAGCCACAACTGTAGATACAAACCAACAAACAAGAGGAGAAAGGCCTTAATTATCCCATTACGAATCCTCTACAACCTTCTCCGACTTCTCCACACACTGTGACCAAGTGGACTTCATTTTTCCAGAATAAAGTTACAGTGAATCAACCCCAGGTAAATCAAATTGGATATTGTAAACTGGCCTATTATCCTGCAATTTGGTTGATTCTCCCCATGTCCACACTGATTTGCACCGATCCATTTGGAGAGAAGAGCTGCAATTTGCAGATACCATATGCAACTGTCGATACAGATCAAGTGACTGGCCTTTTAGCAGTCTCAACATTTGTAGTTTCATGACTACTTTCCAGCAGTTGGCTCTTACAGTTATCACAAACATTTTTCTCAGATCAAAGAATCTGTGGGATGGTAAAAGGAGTCAAACTTTAGATCCACTAGTAGTTGTCTAGCAAAGTAATAAAATATTCCCTTTAATTTTTAAATGAAACTAGCTCCAAGACTAGAGTGGATTATTTTATGTTGCTGTTACTCTAAAAAGACAGGACTAAATTGCAAATCCAAGATTAACGACAAAAGATGGCCAGAACAATGCATTTCAAAAACCAGATTTCCTGAATCAAAGCTTCATGATATCAACTCCATGCAGCAAGCCCTTTTACCTTCTCCACATCCTGCGCCTCGCTCGCTGTGTACTGTAAAACCTCAGAGGTCTCACTGCAAAGAAAAGAAATAATATTACAATGACTGGATATAGCTACCTTGCCCCCCAGAAAAAAAAGACTCCAATTATTCATGCTGAAATGAAATTAAAATGTAATACATCAAGATAAAGGGAATAATTTCAAATTAAGATTTTTGGTGGAGGAGTTATTTGGAGAAGTTGTTGCAGCAGAACGCTCCTTGTATTGCTCAATGTTTCTTTCCTGCAATGAAAGCGTTTAAAATTCCAAATGTCAGAATTAACTGAAAACTATCTTAGTACAGCTGAATCTAGGAGTTTGCTAATACGAGACTTGTCCTAATTATGCACTTCTGCTCCTATCCAGTCCAGACAACCACTCTCCAAACTTTTAGCAGCTGTCTGACCCAAAATTCAGTGAGAGTCTTGCATTTTACTACAACCACTACATTTGTGGATTATTTCTGGAGAGGATTAAATTGTTTATCTTTATTTACCAAGATAAAAGGTAACAAACAATATCAGAGGGGTAGCCGTGTTAGTCTGGATCTGTAAAAGCAACAAAGAATCCTGTGGCACCTTATAGACTAACAGACGTTCTGCAGCATGAGCTTTCGTGGGTGAATACCCACTTCTTCAGATGCAAGAAGAAGTGGGTATTCACCCACGAAAGCTCATGCTGCAGAACGTCTGTTAGTCTATAAGGTGCCACAGGATTCTTTGTTGCTTTAACAAACAATATGACATTAAAGCTGGGTCCATACTTATGGATGGAAAAACGCCCACAAAACAGACTGTAAGCACCCTGGCTCAAGGACCATCTTTCCGTGTTTGTACAGAACCTAGCATAATCAGGCCTGGTGCCTAACTGGAGCTTCTGGGCACTACCGCAACAGAACAAACTTGGTTGCATTTGCTCCTTTGAGTCACAAACACTTTTTGCAGTGCTCTAACTCCATGCTTGTCCCACCCCGTCTCGTCCCCCAGTTCCTCCCAAGTAACCCCCTGTGAATTCAAAAAAGACACCCCTGTGCTTTTTATGGGAACAAATAGCAATATTGGACCCTTTTATTTTCCTTCTAGGTTCTTTAAAGATGGAAGTTCACAGCCCAGGCAATTTTTAAGTTTGGCATTTTATTTAATTTGCAGCTAAAAAGTTCTGAGAAAAATCACCTTTTGCTTAGGAGAACAACCTGCAAGTCCAAAGTGGAAGTAAAACTTGGCAATCTGAAGCCTACTGCTGGCAGCAATCATGTTACCAGTAAGTGACAATTCAGGACAGCAGCAGCATGGAGGCCAAAACCAGTGTGAAGCCTGAGTTAATAGTGGCCCATCTTTGTTAATAAGAAACATATGCCCTTTATTTCAAAGGATCCCAAAAGCACTTCACCGCACCGATACACAGTCAGTTTCTGGCTAGAAAGCCCCTGCCCAGGGCACTTTAACGTTTAAACAGTTTCCTGGTTACAAGACAGGATTTCATTATTTTGTTCTTTTTACTCATTTTGTGCAATAATGATGGTTCTTCAAGACGTGTGTCCTTATGGGTGCTTCACAACCAACCCTCCACCCCTCTACTTTGGAGTTCTTGTCAAGGATTCTGTGGTTAAAAAAGAACTAAAGGGAGTTTGACCGCACGTGCTGGTTAACCACATGGCGGGGCACGAGGGGAGACAGAGCACATGCAGGCTGAATGGACACCGATACCAAAGTTCTCCAATCAGCAGTGCAAGGACGCAAGCACACCTACAATGGAGCACCCATAGGGACGCTACTCGAAGAAGAAGCTGTAAGATTCTTGAAAACTTCAATTCCAACATTCATCTCCCTACAGTCAACTGGCAGAGAAACAAAACTGCCTTGTTTTTTTACCCTCAAAGGGGACTGTTATCACAATGCAGCACAGACGTTTGCATCTTCAGTTTCAAGTTTCACTAAACAAAGGCTAGTGGGTTGTTTTGACCAAATACAGAGTTCTAAACTGGCAATTGCATTATAGAGTGGATCAAGCCACTTGATACTTCGCAAGCTTTCACAAAGAGGAAGCAGCTGCTCAGTGATAGCAGAATTAGATATGAAGATTAAGAACAGATTTGCAATTTTAGACTTATGGCCAGGAAAAGATCACCAAAGGAATTGAAGTGGTCTGTTCAACATGTTGAAGAGAGTACCTATCCCAGCATTAGTCAGATGATGCACTGAGAGGTTCTGGTATCTCCAGTATGACATCAATCTCCTGTTTTCATCTAACACAAACTACTGATAAGTTTCACACAGCGATGGAATTCAAGTGTCAAACATGTTAAAAGTTTTAACATCATAGGGGCAGTGTCCTCCTTTGAAACCGAGTACAAACTTCAGTTTGACAGGCTGTTATAAACCCATACACTGGAGATGCCAAGCAGAGTGATTGCTTAACAAGTGTATTAAACCACATACAGATGAAGAGTTGAAATCACAGCAGGACCAGCTAGACCAGGATTTAACCTGAATGAAGTAACAACGTGGTATGTTTCAGGGGCTCAATTTGATCCAAAGAATAAGCAACATTTTCCTCCTCACTGGTGAATTAAAACAACTCTGCCCTCAGGGATGGGAGTACTAAGGTTTCCCACCCCTTCTCTTCAGCCTTTAGTTCCAGCTTTGTTCTGACAGCTGTGCACTAGCTGCTAATCAATGGGGGTGAACTCACCAAGGGAGGCAGCTGACCTTAGCTGCATCAACACCTCAAGCTCCAGATGACAGACAGGCTTCAAGACAATGACATGAAATTATTCAGTTCAATTGCTGGCAGCACAATTACCCTGATTTATCTTGGGAGTCGCAGCAAGAAAACAAGAGGAGACAGACTATATACCTTAAGGTTCGTTCTGACTTACATCAATGAGACTAGATAACTAGGTGTAAATACAAGCTAACCAGTATTCCCTCTAATTTTTCCCAAGCATGTGTGGAATGAATTTTGGTATGTGCATCAATATGGAGGCGATGTGTCATACATCACCTCCATATTGATGCTCATACCAAAATTCATGTGGTGGGGGTGGGGCCGAGGGGTTCGGAGTGTAGGAGAGGGGCTCAGAGCTGGAGCAGAGGATTGGGGTGTGGAGCTGGGGCTCTGGCTGGGGGTGAGGGCTCTGTGGTGGGGCTGGGGATGAGGGGTTTGGGGTACAGACTGCCTGGGGGCTACAGCAGGGAGAGAGGACTCCCCCCAGCAGCACCTGGGGTAGGGGGGAGAGGAGCCTCTCCTCCGGTTGAGGCAGGTCCATGCTGGGAGAGAGACGCCTCCCCCCGCTGCAGCCCTCAGCCCTTGCGCAGGGCTTAATAGTTGGCCACGCAGCTTAGAGGGAATTTAGAAGCCAACCCCCAGCTTGATTATACTTACCTTGTTTTAATTCAAAGCAGGATTAGCTTTGTGACCTTTGAAAGTTACTCTTCCTGACCAGAGTCATCACACCACGACATACCATGAATGACCTGGTCTACACTTAAAAGTTAGACCAATATAGGTAGTGTGCTCAACGGTGTGAAAAATTCATCCCCCAGAGCACCATAGTTAAGTCTACCTAAGTAGATGTGTCTAGGTCAAGAGAAGAATTTTTCTGTCAGACTAGCTACCACTGCTCAGAGACAGATTAGCTACAGTGATGGAAAAACCCCTTCCATCAACGTAGGAAGCGTCTACACTACAGAGTTGTAACTGCAGCACCTGTAGTGTAGAAATGGCCTATGTTAATCACCCCAAAGACACCTACTTTCATGCAAATTTAGCCCACAAGATAGTTTTGATTTTGATGGCTCTCTCCTATAAGAACTGGAACGGGGACAAATTGAAATGGTCTCCATGGTATTGCTCAGAGCTGCCATACTGCAATCTCAAATTCAGTTCCTAGGTCCTTCCTTCCTACCCGGACAGAGCTAGGAGTGTTGCAGAGAAGAGCACATCCAATCTAACAGGTTAGGGAGGAGTGAGTGTCAATTAACAGAAGCTCCACACAAAAAAAAAAATCAACTAAAGAGTCTTTTCTGGCCACAGAAGACTGCTCAGAAAATGGTTGCCACAAGGGGATAGGAGGATAGAGAGTTAAAGCAAGAGATGGATATGAAAATCCCCCTCAATTATTTTTTTAATCATAAGTTGTCCAAAAAAATAAAAATTAAAAAAACAGACAACTATAGAGCTACCACATGAGAAGGTTTTTTGTTTTTCTTTTGTGTGTGTGTGTGTGGTGGTTTTTTTTTTTTTTTTTGGGGGGGGGGGGGGGGCAAGTATTCTCTCCCAACAAATCTGGCAGGTGATCATATTAGGACACCTCCGCTCCTCCTCATCTTGCAATGCCCCTTCCCCCACAAACACAGACTACAATAAAGAGCTAAAGCTACTGGACACCACTCTAGGAAACTGCTCTCTTCACCTCTATAGGCTGTCCACAGTATCTTGTCAACCGGAGAAGCAGCCAGGATGCTAATGCCAAATGCCCACAGTATATCACTAGAAGAGAGGCAAGCAACACATCTCTCATAGCTGGAATAAAGAGCACAGCAATCTCCGATCCTGGGATTTATTCCTTGCTTTATCACTGACATACTGTTTGGTTGTGAGCAAGCCAGTAACTCTCTGCACTATTGTGCACCCTTCTGTAAAATGGGATAATACTTCCCCACCCAACTGTGGAGTCGTGAGGCTGTTTACAATGTGCTCTGAGATACTAAGACGAAAAGCACTGAATTATGGATTTGGGTCCATAAACCATGTAATATATTCAATGCTTCTACCACACAGGAATTTGAGTTCAGTCTTGAAATCCAGTTGAGTTACAATTCAAGTGTCCATTAGCAACTACTCTGCCCTCCAAAAATAAATTTTTGCTTTTAGAAAGCTGGTGGAAACTAAAAGTTCAAATAAAATCTTTCATCTTTCTTAAGC
The DNA here is from genome assembly GCF_016161935.1 of Mauremys reevesii. Classification (NCBI taxonomy): domain Eukaryota; kingdom Metazoa; phylum Chordata; order Testudines; family Geoemydidae; genus Mauremys; species Mauremys reevesii. The sequence continues at coordinate 8,146,979 of NC_052633.1, read as the reverse complement.
CCCTTGAAGCAAGTCTAAGGGGAAAAGCAGTTCAAGAGAGAGTTGGAAGTTTTTCAAAGACACATTATTAAGGGCACAAGAGCGAACTATCCCACTGAGTAGGAAAGATCCGAAGTATGGCAAGAAACCATGACACCTTCAATGATCTGAAACTCAGAAAAGAGTCCTACAGAAAGTGGAAACTAGGGTCAAATCACAAAGGATGAATATAAACAAACAGCACAAGTATGTAGGGACAAAATTAGAAAGACCAAGGCACAAAACGAGATTAAACTAGCTAGAGCCAAATGGTAACAAGAAAACATTCTACAAATGCAATAGAAGCGAGAGGAAGATCAAGGACAGCCTAGCCCTGTTACTCACTGAGGAGGGGAAACAGTAACAGAAAATATGGAAATGGCGGAAGTACTAAATGACATTTTTGTTTCAGTTTTCACCAAAAAGGTTAGTAGCAATTGGACTATTATTCACAATCTAATATAGTGAAACTCGAGATAGTCCAGAGAAGAGCAACAAAAATGATTAAAGGTCTACAAAACATGACCTATGAGGGAAGATCGAAAAAATTGGGTTTGTTTAATCTGGAGAAGAGAAGACAGAGGGGAAATAACCTTTTATGCACTTGAAAACTGTTGTTGTTACAAGGAGGAGGGAGGGAATTGTTCTCCTTAACCTCTGAGGAGAGGACAAGAAGCAATGGGCTTAAATTGCAGCAAGGGCAGTTGGACATTAGGAAAAACTTCCTAACTGTCAGGGTAGTTAAGCACTGGAATTGCCTAGAGAGGCTGTGGAATCTCCATTATTAGAGATTTTTAAGAGCAGGGTTGACACCTGTTGGGGTGATGTAGTTATTATTTAGGCCTGACATGAGTGCAGGGGAATGGACTAGATGACCTCTTGAGGTCCCTTCTATGATGTTGGTAGCCAGGGTTCCCTGACATTAAGGGTAACTGCAGTGAATAATTTCAAAGGGTAAATTTCAGCACTAGGACCCAACTGTGTAGGTGCACAACTTACTACATCCACAGTTGAATATGGTAACAAAACACAAGGAAGATTTTTACATACAAGCAGTTTGAATCAAGTGTACATGTGGCGATTCTAGCTCTACATGCACGAATAGTTTTGCATAAATATGTCACACAAAATGGCTTAAGCTGCTAACCTGATCTGTGGCAGGAAAGATTTCTTGTAGACATCTTCAATGTTCTGGAGGTATGCAGGAGACACCTTTTTCTCATAGGGCTAAACACAAAGAAAACAAAAGGCTGTGAAACGTGGGTGTTTGTTTTCTTTTTACGCTGGTACAGATTCCAGAGATCCCAAGTAGAAGCCATGGCTCCCACACCATTTGTTGAAGCACAGCTCCTGCATTAAACAGCCAAACAGTCATTTACATCCACCTGCATTTATGAAGACTTCAAAATTACAAGTAACATATGGAGTATTTGGGATTAGAGAATATTGCATTAACATATTGAACACTACATATGTGGCAAAGGAAATAAGTTGCAGCTGCTGTAGAATCATAGCTTTTCACTGTACTTTTCTGTATGTTCTCCATAAAGCTGAATGCATTTGTTTTGCAATTCCTTTAATAACGATACAGATAAATAGGATTCTCTTGGTATAGGAGAGAGTCTGGAAAGACAGAAAAAGGCAAGCACTGCTGAAGAAAGCACTAAAAGACACTTCTCTACCAGGCCGAGAAGAAAGAATCTCAATTTTTCTAAGCTTACACAAACAGAATTACCAACCAAGAACAGGCTCCAGACAGATTAATTTCCAAACAGATGACTAATCCTACTCACCTACACATTTAAGGAAGTTATGTATAGTCAGCGGGTTAAAAAAGAAAAAGAAAAAAAGGATTGCCCACATCGACCCTTTCAGCACATTGATCAGAATGGGCCAACTATCCATCATTTCTTCTCTGGAGGACTGATTACATGATTACAGCATGCACCCCAAATATAATCCTCCCTAATTTTCAAGCAAGCAGATGAGCATCAGTGCACGCAGTACAAAGCCGAAGAACTTTTTCTTATAAGTTAAGTGGACTTCAAATCTACTGTCAAGGGGTTACCCATCAACTGCAAGCATCAGTTACTCTATATAGCTCTTTCATCACGATTTCCTGCTTCCCTTAAGAGCAGATCTGTTCTGCTCTTTCCCTACCCATTTACAGCCTGATCCTGCCGGTGATGCACAGAATGCCCTCACCTGCATGTCAGAGATGGAGTGCAGCACCTTGGGGAATCAGGCTCCTCAGTTAGTTGAGCACACAGAGGTACTTTTCTATTCCGAGACTCTAATTACTGTTCAGTCAATGCCAACTACAAGCCATTAATGTAAACAGACAGAAGAGATCCAGGGGCTGCTGCTAACAAACAATGATATATTAATAAATACATTCACCCTTCAAGGCCTCTACCTCTGAGAAAATATTATTGTAGGAGCAGTTTGTGCCAGAATAAAAAGGACTGCAGGGTCAAGGAGACCAGTTCTATTTTCCCCAAGATGAGCAGAGGGCGGTAAAAATTAGAAACCTCTCATGGGGCTTCATAAGGTATCATTAAAAAAAAGCAGCTTAATTTAAACGGAGTAGCTCTCCTCTAGTTAAGAAACAGTCCATTATTACTGTTGTATAAAGTAAGATCCTGTTCTTTAAACAAAAGAGTAATGTTCAGTCATGGTTTGAATATCTGTCGGGCATTTTATTATATTAAAGAAGTGCAAGACTGTGATATACAAAGCAACTCAGGACCGTGAGAAACCTGTTTCCCCCCCGACTACATATACACCTTTCCTGGACAATGGTCAACTTTGCTTTGACGCGAGCACAGCAATTTCCAAGCACAAAGCTGCCCTCCCAGATAGTCTAACATACACAGAAAGGGCTTTGGAAAACAGAGGCGGTCAAATGTTTGTAGATATCTGAATAAAAGGCTTTTTAAAATTATTATTAATTAGACTTCTCATGGTTAAATTTCTCACTCAGATCCAATTTCCTGTAACCTTTGAACAAGGTGCAGGGTAAACATCATTTTGCTCTTGTAGCACATCTGGGAGCAGTTACTGATACATGGCCCAATATCATTGGGGGGGGGGGGGCGGCGGGGGAGAAAACTAGTTCAGATTATCTGTTAAATGAGAACACTCCACAGCTCTCCTGCTCTCAGACTGTTACTGACCCAATTTTCTGGAACCATTAGAGGGGTAGTTTTAAAACATGTTGCTACAGAATACCAGAAGTCAAAGCATTCAAGAAAACTTTCAGTACCATATGTTAACAAAAGGCAGATTCTCTCTCTTCTCCTACAAAACTATTCTACTTTTAGAAGACTTTGAAAAGAAAGGGAGAAAACCCTTGAGTTTCACAGAATATCCTAGTTTCAGGAGAGTTCAGGCACCAAAATTTCAGACTGGGAAGTGAAATCATCTCTATGTTACAACAAATAATTGAAATAGCCAAGTCTCTGTGTACTCTGCAATAAGCGGGACTTAAGAACCAGCCTCTGGTTTCTGCAGCATGTGGAAACCTCTATGGCAATTTCATTTAAATATATAAAAAAAGATTTTTACTGAATCATAGATGAAAGTTAATAGCAATCAGTACAGTAGCCTTCATGTTATTTATCCGAATACCAAGTTCTGTTTGACACTGACCATATGCTGACGATATAACACTGCACGTTAAAGGTTGCAGTTGAGTAGAGAGGCTGCTAAGATTTTTGGGATAAGCTCAGTCAGAGCAGGATGTTTGTACTAAAATGATTAGCAGTGAAGGCCAGGATTTCCAATAGAAGTCCGGCATCTAATTCCCCTGGGCTCCTTGGAAAATTCCAGCCAAAAGAGTTTGCAATGCAGACATTTTAATAGTCAGTCAACTTTCTGTAGCAGCAGTAGTGCCCCGTGGAGATAGTCAGAGCAATTCACCTGTCAGAGCTGACATGTCAGGCTAAGTGCATGCCCAGGAAGACAGAACCTCACTGATGGGACTCCAAACGTTTCTGAAGGTTTTCTTCACAAGAAGATGAAACACAATTTAAAAAAAATGGAACTTGAGATTCTGGAGCACAATTCTGCAGCAGAGGGACAGACTCTGCAGCAAGTTCCACAGCTGCATGATTCATGGACAAGGCCCTGATCACGACATTTTAACACAAAAAAGCAAGCTAACAGCTAGAATTACCTTTCCTTTCTCTTGGATCCTTTTCTGTATCTCTGAGACTGGTACATCAATATAGATCGCCAAATGAGGTGGCAGGAATTCACAGATACTGATGCCCTTGACATCATTATAATGATCAACACCTGAAAGAAAACAAAACAAGAGCAGGGAATTCCTTAATCGGAGAATACAGACGGTTACGTATTTCTATGTATGTAATAAAGCTCAAGAACAAACAGAAAAGAAACAGTTTAATTTTGATCACCATCATCCCACCCACCAGGTAAATGATCAATACAGCCTCTTGAAAGGATTCTGTCAGCATTTGTAACTGCATTTCATTTTCAGAGAAGTCTGTCTGCTCAGTAGAAGTGTTTATGAAGTCTTATCTCCCTGCAAAGATTTCAGCCGGAATACACAGTTCAGGTTGGGGTTTTCCCCGAGGCAAGGGGATTTAGCAAATTTAAAGCTGAAAGAGCCTTACAGAAATAGAAAATAAGCAACAAATATTAGTCTTTCATATGCCACTATTACATTATAGGGTAGTTTACTTCTGACTTAAATGTTGCCAGAGTCACTGAGGTCATTGTTCTTAACAGGAAGAATCTCAGCCTAACAAGCCACAAATCTCAGTTCCCTCTAATTATTTTGCATTAGCCCGTTTGCCTCCAACCCTCCCTCCTTTCATGAACTTGCAGAAAAGTGACCCTTCCCCCTGCACAGGTAGGTTCTTATAGAAACAGCAAAGGACAGGGGCAGAGGGAGCTGTAGACACTGCCTGAAGGCAGCAGGCTGCTACTTCCAATAGCCACAGTATGAGGAGAGCTGCACCCACTGAGAACATGGAGGAGGGGCAAAAGGGGTTCTAGAATCATGGGTTCTCAGGAGTCTAGGGAAGAAAAGGAGGAATAACCACGACACGTCACTCCACTAAAAACTCATCCTATCTAGTCTTAAAGAAATCTGAGGGGAAGCGTGAGAGGCACATCTGTCCTCCCACAACACACGCACATCAGCAAGGGACGTCTCGGAGGAAGGAAAATATTGTTGGGGTGCCCAGCATCTGAGTGCACTGATCTGTGAGCTCAGTGCTCGCTCCCACTACAGTCTGTGGAGCCCCCAGACTCTCTACTACAGTGGTTCTCAACTTATTACGCATAGTTGGCTGCAAATGCATCCCACAATGTGTTACCTGGGCCACAGCACTGGCTGGCTGGCCCAGACCCCTGCTGCGTGGCTGCCCCAGGCCCTGGAGTTTGCGGGGCCGGGCAGCTGCCCAGACCCCAACCCAGCTATGCTAGGGCAGCCTGGCCCACTCTGCGCCAGAGAGGCGGGAACCTCTCGGACCCCAGCACACAAGCCTGCCTTCATCACACAGCTGAGCTGGTTTGCAGCTCTGAGCTAATCGGGCAGCATGCAGTCCACAGGTTGCGGGTTGAGAACTGCTGCTCGACTGCTACTTTCCCAACAGCTCTGGGCTCTCTCATCGGGAAAGACGTTAACCTGGGTGATCACCAACAGATCTAGGCACCTGAGCTAGCTTAGTCCAGGTGTAAGCGTTCCCACAAAGCCATACTGTGCCCTCAAAGCTTCTACACTTCCCCAGGCAGCTCTGGGGCCATAGCCCAGGGTTCTTTGTGCAAAGAAGCTTTAGGGTTCTTTCCCAGACGATTGTGGGAGAATCTCTCTGTACCTTGCAAAGAATTGTGGGAAGGCATGGGAGAATTATCTACACTTGAATGATCTTGCCTGCATCCTCACAGCAAAACTGGTGGATTCCAGCCAGAGTTGAAGTGGAACCCGGGCTCTAATGCGCAGACTCAGTCAAGTAAATTAGCCTGGGCTTAACACACCTACAAACCTGTTTTTTTTGCATAGATGGTGGGGTGGAGGATGACTAGTTAAAACCCAGATTCAGCTTGCAGTAAAGAAAGACCCCCGGGTATGTCTACACTGAAATTAAACACCCGCGGCTGGCCTGGGTCAGCTGACTCAGGCTTGTGGGGGTCAGGCTACAGCACTGTTTAACTGCAGTGCAGATGTTCAGGCTCAGGCTGGGGTCTGGGCTCTGGGACCCTCCCCCTTCACTCAAACCATGACCGAGGTCTCTGGGCACAACCAGAAATAACCATCCATGAACAGATTTCTATGAAAATCTTTTCTTCTGTAGTAGCTTTTTCAACTGTAGCCTAGAATGCCTCCGTTAAATTCATCTTTAGTGCGTTTCCAATGAAGTCTGTGGAAATTAACGGCGAATTTGGCTACATATATTTTATTGTGTTCTAATCCAAATAGTTGGAGAGATTTCCAGATTTGCAAGATGATCTTTAGCACCACTGATAAAACACTGTCACTGTCTTTACTGAAATGTCCATATTTATGGTTAGTACAGTATATGTTTGAGGATATCAGTATTGCTGGGTGTTTCGTAACAGATTAGTTGCTTCCTACAAAAGATTTATGCACAAGGGTGTGTTTCTAAATAAGATGTTATTGTTCTAAGGTTCCTGAGCTGTTTGCATGAACAAAATAATGGGCTGTGACTAACTTTCTATTATAAGCCTTATTTTGAAACACGCCTTTCTCCACAAAATTCCTCCAAATAAATTCATTCTGCATGAAATTTCTCCTCTGTGGTTGGGACACTAAACATCCCTGTATTCACACCTTACACATGATTGTAATAATCTTTGTACATAATATGCCTTGTCAGGTATCACTTTGTATTATGTATGTACGTGGTGGGTATAAAGAGATATGGACACATGCAGGAATGTTAACTAAAATATTTTTAAGCCAAGTATGTAAGGCGAGTTGTTAAATGGGTCAATCTTAAACTATGGGCTTGGCTACACTTGCAAGTTAGAGCGCATTAAAGCAGTCCCAGGCGCCCTAACTCATGACCCGTCCACACTGGCAAGGCACTTAGAGCGCCTGGACTCTGCAGCTGGAGCGTTCCTGGTAATCCACCTCCATGAGAAGCATAACACTTGCTGCACCTCGGCTGAAACGCCCCAGCATCAGTGTGAACAAGGTGTTACATTACAGCAGGGGTCCCTGCCATGGCGCCCGCGGGGGCATCTAAATGTGCCTGCGTCCTGGCCGGCGGTGGAGCGTCCACCAAAATGCCGCCGAATTTCTGTGGTGACACCTCTCGATGACGCCGCTTGCTGCTGACAAGCAACGTCATTGAGGGGCGTCGCTGCCGAAATGCTGCAGAAATTCGGCAGCATTTCAGCAGCTGCTCCACCGCTGCCACAGTCCTTCGTCTGGCGCCCACCAGATGAAAAGGTTGGGGGACCACTGCATTACGGCGCTGTGATCGGCCTCCGGAAAAATGACCCATAATCCCCTTAAGTCAAGTGGCCACTCTTCCTATTGTTTTGGAATCGGCTGCAGGAATGCGGATATGCACTTTCAGAGCTCCGGGACAAAACAACCATTAGTGTGGAATGTTGCTTGCTGTGAGTGAGGCTGTGGCTACACTTAGCACTTCAAAGCGCTGCTGCGGTAGCGCTGCCGCGGCAGCGCTTTGAAGCGCTAAGTGTAGTCAAAGCACCAGCGCTGGGAGAGAGCTCTCCCAGCGCTGTCCATACTCCACCTCCCTGTGGGGAATAACGGACAGCGCTGGGAGCCGCGCTCCCAGCGCTGGGGCTTTGACCACACTGGCGCTTTGCAGCGCCACAATTTGCAGCGCTGGAGAGGGTGTGTTTTCACACCCTGCTGCAGCGCTGCAAATCTGTAAGTGTAGCCAAGCCCTGAGAGAGAGAGAGAGAGAGAGAGAGAGAGAGGTGGGAGGAGGGAGGTCTGCTGTTGTCTGAACTTACAAGACAGCATGCTGACATACTCTCAGCTCTCCAAAAACCCACTGTTTCTCCCCCCCACATACACACAACACACTCACTGTCCACACCACCTCCCTCCCCCTCCCCCTTTTGAAAAGCACATTGCAGCCCCTTGCCTGCTGGGATAGCTACCACAATGCACTGCTCTCTGTGGCACTGGAAGAGCTGCTAATATGACCATGCAAGTGCACTGGAATCTGACAATGTGGACACACTGCAGCGCTTTCCCTACTGCGCTCTCTGAGGGCTGGTTTAACTCACAGCGTTCTACATCTGCAAGTGTAGCCATGCCCAAAGGAATGTGTGTTTTCCTCAATTTTACATATAAGCAGCAAACAGACATCAAGCAAATGAGGGATGGAGGCAAACCTCACACTAGCAAGTGGCATCTACACCCAGCAGGAGAGAGAGAAGCGTGGTCTCAAAGAATTCATTTCAACGGTTTACTGGTCTATAAAGACAGGGGACTGAACCTCAAGTGGTAAGCAACTGAAACAACAAATTGTATACAACATTACTGCAATGTAAGCGCACAGAGTGAGGTCTTCTCTCAAAGATAATGCCACACTGGTGATTAATAGCACTGTGAAATGTATATATTAACACTACAGAAGGAATTATGGATACTCATTAATATTATGTTTTAAAGCATGTGGCTGAAGAAAGGAAAGAACAGTTCCCACCCAGACAGGTTACCTCACAGCTATGTAAATTAATCTAGGTGTGACCAGAAACAATGGAAGCTGCATTTACATGGAGATCAGCAGAGGGATAGTATCAGAGGGGTAGCCGTGTTAGTCTGGTTCTGTAGAAGCAGCAAAGAATCCTGTGGCACCTTATAGACTAACAGATGTTTTGTAGCATGAGCTTTCGTGGGTGAACACCCACTTCTTCGGATGCAAGCAGTGGAAATTATGGATAGGACACTCACAGGAAGGGTAAAGCAACTGAGTATTATCATGCTTCTTGAAACAAAATCATTTAACTTTTGGTGATATAAACAAGGACAGAAGCCATCGTTGGCATCCATCACTAGACAGACACAAGAAAATATAGCTCTTACAAGCCGAGAACGATGGGTCCTTCAACTCTCACTAAATATTAAAAACAGTAAGGCATTGATTCAAAGAGAGCCATTTAAGTATACAGAGCAGCGTTTCTCAAACTGGGGGTCCTGACCAAAAAGGAGATTGCAAGTCTATTGTGTGTGGGGGGCGGGTCATGGCATTGCAACCCTTACTCTTGTGCTGCCTTCAGAGGTGGGCGGCGCTGGCCAGGCACTCAGCTCTGAAGGCAGTACTGCCACCAGCAGCAGCAGAGAAGTAAGGGCAGCATATTGAACAGTTGCCAGGGTCTAAGATGGATGCCTTGTCCCCCTCAAACCTGAAGAGTTACTCATTGCTGTGGGTGAAACATGCATAGTCAGTGTCCCCCCCAAAGCTTCTCAGACACACACACACACATGCACCAGAATACATTCCATGCCTCCCCGTTTCAGAGCCTCTGGTCTAGTACAGACACTTTGGGGTGTGACCTGCACGCATGGGAACTATGATAGCAAAACATTGTGAGGCACTCAGTGTTACAGGTAAGAGGTGACAACTCTGCACTGGTCTGGACTGAACCCCATAATGTGACAGTGGTCTCTTGCAACAGGTGATTTTGTTTTTAACTAAATCCAACATGAATCAGACAAGACATTTGAAACATACAGGATAAGACAGACAAGGGGTTTTCATTTTCTGAAAAATGTTTAACTGTTCTGAAACATCACCCCAGAAACAAACTCCAAACAGGCTTATCTACCTGTACTTGACAAAAACAACCATGCAAGAACAACTGATTTTGGGGAAGGTTTTACGCTTCATTTCAGAGTCATTTCTACAGACTTCTGAATCTTTCAGTAGCCCATGAGCTCCCCCTTGAAGCTTCTAAGGACCATTCTCAGCTGGTATGAAATACTCCTGCATGGCTCAAGAAGCTGCCTCACTTCTCATAGACTCAAACTTTAAAACCAGAAGGGACCATCAAGATCTTCTAGTCTGACCGCCTGCACATTGTAGGCCACGGAACCTCACCCACCCACCCTAACCTCTGGCTGAGTTACTGAAGGACTCAAATCATGATTTAAAGACTTCAAATGACAGAGAATCCACCACTTACATTAGTTTAAACCTCCAAGTGACCCATGCTCCACAGGAAGGCGAAAACCCCTCAGGGTCTCTGCCAATCTGACCCAGGGGAAAATTCCTTCCCGACCCAAAACATGGCAATTGGTTAGACCCTGAGCATGCGGGCAAAACCCACCAGACACACATCTGGGAAAGAATTCTCTGTAGTAACTCAGAGCCCTCCCCATCTAATGTCCCATCACCAGCCGCTGGAGATATTTGCTGCTAGCAGTCACAGATTGCCTACAATGAGCAGGAACGCAGTTTCATCTTACCATCCCCTCCGTAAACTTATCAAGCTCAGTCTTGACACCAGTTAGGTTTTTTTCCCTCACTGCTCCCCTTGAAAGGCTGTTCCAGAACTTCAGTCCTCTGATGGTTAGAAACCATCTAATTTCAAGACTAAACTTGTTGATGTCCAGTTTATAGCCATTTATTCTTGTGTCCACATTGGTGCTTAACTTATATAACTCCTCCCCCTCCCTAGTATTTATCCCTCTGATGTATTTACAGAGAGCAATCATATCTCCCCTCAGCCTTCGTTTGGTTAGGCTAAAAAAAAAAAAACAAGCTCTTTGAGTCTCCTCCAATAAGGCAGGTTTTCCAGTCCTTCGATCATCCTAGTAGCCCTTCTCTGCACCTGTTCCAGTTTGAATTCATCTTTCTTAGACACAATATTCCAGATGAAGTCTCACCAGTGCCTTGTATAATGATACTACCACTTCCCTGTCTCTACTAGTAATACCACGCGTGATGAATCCTAACACTGCATTAGCCTTTTTCACAGCTGAATCACACTGGCAGCTCATAGTCATCCTGTGATCAACCAATACATTCAGGTCTTTCTCCTCCTCTATCCCTTCCAACCAGTAAATTCCCATCTTACAGCAAAAATTCTTGCTGTTAGTTCAACTTGTGAGTTGAAGCATCTCAATAATTCCACCAGGGGCAGGGAAGGCAGGCACCAGATGCAGCATGGTCAAGTGCACCGAGCAGAGAGCTGGGAGCCAGGAACACCTGAATTTTATTCCCAGCTGTGTGACAGTGTGGATTTAATAATATTGTATTGTATCTTTCTCCTGCCTGCTGACCACCCAAGTTAGCTCTTCCTCCTAATCTGCCCCATTTCCCTTGCAGATTTACTGAAGGACTATTTCCATAGCAATAGATTATGATTTAATGAAAGAACAAAAAATTATGGTATCACTAAATCCAGGCAAGACTAAGGGGATAACCATAGGAGAACTGTCCCCTATATACACTCAGATGTTGTGATATGAAGTGTGAAAGGAAATGTAGAAGAACATCACACCACAGATTAAGAGGCTTGGGTAATCATTAAAAAGACTGTAGAAGTAACTTTGCTTGATTTGTTAAGAATACCTTTACCCAGCGTAACAAGATGGCTTGCCCTTTAAATGGAATCGGGCCTACCCCTAATCAGCTGTCTCCCAGCTGGTGTTATGTGGTCAGAGATCAGGTAATAGTTTGAAGATCACCTGGTCCTCATTAGAGGTAGCAAGAGACAATTAGGGGGAGAGTTGCAAGGAGCAGGAGTGCTTCTGCAGATATTCCCCAATCAGGGAAAAGAACATAATTGATAGGAGGAACTTGTGTTCAACAACTTTAATGTTAAATAAATAAACCTGAAGCACTGAAGAAAAGGGACTGGAATCCTGCAGCTAGAGAGTTCCTTGGTGCACAGGTCAGTAGCACAGCCTACTGGCTAAATGACACCTTCAGACATTAAGGATTCAGACTTGCTGCCTTTCCATCTGTTTACATGGCCATCATATTCCTCAGACAGTGTTACAAATTAAGTTTCTTTTTGCAGATAGGGACTTACATCTTTTGTGGATATAGCCTTGTTGAAACATCGCCTCCATGAACACAAAGTCGCTGTAGATGGAGCGTTCCATCACTACACCTTGTCCTATGATTACAAACAGGTTCTAATCATGAAAGGCTCAATAAAACTATGCCACAACAACATCTCAAGTCATCTCTATTAGATCATAAGCAACAGTCAGGTTCTTACAGTTACATAATCTTGGAACACACTCATATCTGGGCAAGTTAACGTATCAAAATTATTAAAGATTTCACCCCTCAACATATCAGGCATATGTTCAAACAAACATACATCTCTAGCACCACTGAACGTACCAATTGATCAATTCTATTCATGTTTTTATAGCACACCTATCACCATGATATCCAAATGCCTTCCAATGATGCAATAAGCAACACATCATGAGGAGACCCCATCTGAAATGTAGTTTGTTAATGTGAAGGCAAGTATATTATTGTTCCTCCTTATAGGAAAGAGCTCTCGTGTCTAAAATACACTCAAACACTACAGTGAGGGCTACCCTAGAAATACATGTAACAAACATAGCAGGTGCCAGATGGCTGAGTTAATGCTGCTGCTGGAACCTTAGTTAAGGTACAAAAGTGGAAATGGAAATAGCAACTTCTTACCTAACCAATCTGTTCCGCTCATTTGCTTACTTTACACTGATTATAATAAGATTGTTATTTTTTTCATCTCTGTTAATGAGGCAAATCTGATACAGCTATAGAAGAGGGAGACTTTTTTTTCTGGTTTACACATCATCACAGAATCTGTATTCCTGGTGATGTGTGAGCCAGAAACACCACAGCTTAACTTTCAGGTTCCAGGTCAAGCTTGCAGGACTGAATGTTAGAAAAACCACTTTCCTGCCCCCTAAGCTTCCAGATCAATTCTGCTTAGACATAGAGTGGCCACATGTAAGGACCCTTACAAGGCAATGTGCATTTTTATCCTGAAAGATGACTGTACAATTGGAGTTGTGTATTTTTGGACTTTGATTTTAACTGTGCCACCTTAATGATTATATTCAAAAAGCCACATTAACAGGTCTAAGTGAACTTCCCTCTGGAAAATTCTGCCAAGTTGACCTGACAGATTACCAACCTGACTCTGCTCTCCCCCTGAAAGAGCTTTATAAAAAGGACTATTCAAAAACTAATGGAATAATGAGATTTTATATTTTAAAATACAGCTATGGGGGGCAGTCAAACTGTAAAAGGCATCTTAATCATTTTAACAACTCTAGAATCCAAATTCACCAATTAATTTAGAAACAAAGCTTAACCTGTAGACAGGAGGAGCTCCAGTGCGTCGGAATACTGTAAAACACGATTAGTGTACAACCAGGCTTGTAGGCGATATGAATTTCCATCAGGACATTTAGGATCATTGTAAAATTTCTCTAGATTACAATGGCCATTAAATTTCTCATCCAGTAGTGTTCCATCTCCTGTGACCCTGTCCAAATAATGCACATCTGCTTCTGGGAAATACTGCATACCTGAGACAAAGAGGAATCAAGATCATAAAATTGTTTGCTTTGGTTTAAAATAGACATTTCCGATTCATTTTAGTTATTTTTAAAACTGTAGTTTAAAGTGACATTATTTTATTTACAGGCATGCATACATAACTCATCTCCACAAGTTATGAGCAAAATATTACTACACAATGATCTCCAATAAATTTCATCATGCCATCATGATTAGAGATGCACAACCAAGTTAAGAATATCTTTCAGTTTCTTCTTCCTTCTTCAAAATGGCCTCTAAACTGTTGTTCTGAGCAGCTGTTTCCCTGTCCACCCTTCTTATAACCCCAATCTATTGCTGAGAGAACATCCTTACTGCAGTGTAACCTAAGACAACCTACTGAGAAAACTCCCACTGACTTCCCTAGGGCCAGGATTTCTTCCACCAACACCCCTACAATTGCCCACACATTTGGAAAATGTGACATCCAGAAATCCCAGTGTGCCATATATTTGGTATTCTCATTGCCAGTCAAACCACTATATTAACTGCAGCAGCAAAGAACTATTCAAGCCACCCCAAACCACTGATACTTGATGAATCAGTGCCTTTGCTTGTACAAGGATTGCAATGTATTATGTTCCATAAAATATTATAGAGGACAGAAAAAGAGTCAGCCATACCTAGCTTTTCTGCTATTTGTTGTGCAAGTTCGCCCTTTCCAGAAGATAAGTTGCCATCTACAGTAAAGATTTTGCTGTATTTATTGAACTTTTTAGTAGTTCTCTCTCCCAGCATATAAAACAACCAACCATACCGCAACTTCTGCTGAGCGCTCACGTGAATATTTGCCTGCAAGAAAACACAACTAAGCTAATGAATTCAAGTTGTAGATTTTAACATAACATTTATATTAATACGACACAGAGGCTCCAATCAGGATTAATGCCTTTATTAGTGTGTATAGTGCCTAACACAATTAAAGGCATCATTCCTGCCTTGGAGTGTTTAGCATTTTAGGACCTGATCTTGTAATCTGATCCATGAGAGTACAACTATCTGCCCTGCAGACCTGATTGTAGAATCAAATGATTAAATTTGTTTAACTGTAGTATAACCCAGGAAGTGAAAAAATATTATCTAATAAAAATCAGGAGTGATTTACACTGATTGAATATATTACCACAAAACAGAACTTGGCCAGAAGAAAAGGATTGATATCCCTAGTCTAAAATGTGCCAAAAGATCTTTAATGACTTATTTTAAGGGACAATTTATTTACTATGGACTAACATATTTAGGGATCTAAAGGCGGAAGACGCCTGGGATTACTTCAGGTTGAAGTTGCAGGAGCTGTCAGAGGCCTGTATCCCAAGAAAGGGAAAACGGGTCGTAGGTAGCAGTTTTAGACCGAGCTGGATGAGCAAGTGTCTCAGAGGGGTGATTAAGAAAAAACAGAAAGCGTACAAGGAGTGGAAAATGGGAGGGATCAGCAAAGAAACCTACCTTATTGAGGTCAGAGGGTGTAGGGAAGCAGTGAGAAAGGCAAAGAGCCGGGTGGAGATAGACCTAGCGAAGGGTATTAAAACCAATAGCAAAAGGTTTTTTAGCCATATAAATAGGAAGAAAACCAAGAGGGAAGAAGTGGGACTGCTTAAAACTTTAAACGGAGTGGAGATTAGGGATAATCTTGGCATGGCACAATATCTAAACGAATATTTTGCCTCGGTCTTTAATGAGGCTAATGAAGGGCTAAGGAATCGTGGTAGAGGGATTGATGGGAATGAAGATATGGGGGTAGACATTACGGTATCTGAGGTAGAAGCCAAACTTGAACAGCTTAACGGAAGTAAATCGGGGGGCCCGGATAATCTTCATCCTAGAATATTAAGGGAATTGGCGAGTGAAATTGCAAGCCCGTTAGCGATGATTTTTAATAAATCTCTAAACTCGGGGGTTGTACCGTTCGACTGGAGATTAGCTAATATAGTTCCTATATTCAAGAAGGGGAAAAAAAGTGACCCTGGTAACTACAGGCCTGTTAGTTTAACATCTGTAGTATGCAAAGTCATGGAAAAAATTATAAAGGAGAGAGTGGTTACGGACCTTGAGGCCGATGGCAACAGGGACAAATTACAGCATGGTTTTACGAAAGGTAGATCGTGTCAAACCAACCTGATCTCCTTCTTTGAGAAAGTAACAGATTTTTTAGACAAGGGAAATGCGGTGGATCTAATATATCTGGATTTCAGTAAGGCGTTTGATACGGTACCGCATGAGGAATTACTGGTTAAATTGGAAAAGATGGGGATCGAAATGAAAATCCAGAGGTGGATAAGGAGCTGGTTAAAGGGGAGACTGCAGAGGGTCGTATTGAAGGGTGATCTGTCGGGTTGGAGGGGGGTTACCAGTGGAGTTCCTCAAGGTTCGGTTTTGGGTCCGATTTTATTCAATCTATTTATCGCTGACCTCGGAACCAAAAGTAGGAGTGGGCTGATAAAGTTTGCGGATGACACCAAGTTGGGAAGTATTGCCAATTCTGAAAAGGATCGGGATATCCTCCAGGGAGATTTGGATGACCTTGTAAACTGGAGTATTAGTAACAGGATGAAATTCAATAATGAGAAGTGTAAGGTTATGCATTTAGGGATGACTAACAAGAATTTTAGTTATAAGCTGGGGATGCACCGGTTGGAAGTAACGGAGGAGGAGAAGGACCTAGGAGTCCTGGTTGATCGTAGGATGACTATGAGTAGGCAATGTGATGTGGCCGTTAAAAAAGCTAATGCGGTCTTGGGATGCATTAGGCGAGGTATTTCTAGTAGAGATAAGGAGGTGCTAGTCCCGTTATATAAGGCATTGGTGAGACCTCATTTGGAGTATTGTGTGCAGTTTTGGTCTCCCATGTTTAAGAAGGATAAATTCAAACTGGAACGGGTACAAAGAAGGGCCACTAGAATGATCCGAGGAATGGAAGGCCTGTCGTATGAAAGGAGACTTGAGGAGCTCGGTTTGTTTTCCTTAACCAAAAAAGGATAAGAGGAGATATGATTGCACTCTTTAAATATATCAGAGGGATAAATACCAGGGAAGGAGAGGAATTATTTCAGCTCAGTGCTAATGTGAACACGAGGACAAACGGATATAAATTGTCAGTTAGGAAATTTAGGCTTGAAATTAGACGAAGGTTTCTAACCATCAGAGGAGTACAATTCTGGAACAGCCTACCGAGGGAAACAGTGGGGGGCGAAGGACCTCCATGACTTTAAGATTAAGCTGGATAAGTTTATGGAGGGGATGGTATGATAGGATAACGGGTTTAGTCAATAGGTCAATAACGTGCCACACTGGTAATTAGTATAAAGGGTCAATGTTGGGATACTGTTAGCCTTTTCCAGAGGGTCTGGCTGGAGAGTCTTGCCCGCATGCTCGGGGTTCAGCTGATCGCCATATTTGGGGTCGGGAAGGAATTTTCCTCCAGGGTAGATTGGCAGTGGCCCTGGAGGTTTTTCGCCTTCCTCCGAAGCATGGGGCAGGGGTCGCTTGCTGGTGGATTATCTGTTACTTGAAGTCTTTAAGTAATTATTTGGAGCATTCAACAGCAGAGTCAAGGGAGAGAATTAGTTCAGGAGTGGGTGGATCGGCTTATGTGGCCTGCATCTTGCAGGAGGTCAGACTAGATGATCATAATGGTCCCTTCTGATCTTGAATTCTATGATTCTATGATACTACTAATTTTATACATATCTACATCCACTACTCAGGCCAGAAGAGACCATCCTGATCATCTTGTCGGACCTTCTGCTTGCCAGACCACAGAACCTCACACAGTAATTTCTGCATCTGTTGAACCATAGCATATATTTCAGAAAGACATACAGATTTGTTTTAAAGATTTCAAGCAATGGAGAAACCACCACATCCTTAGGTAAGTTGTTCTAATGGTCAATTGCCTTCACTATTAAACATTTGCTCCCAATTTCTACTCCAAAATTGTCAAGCTCCAACTTCCAACCACTGGATCTCCTTATGTCCCTTTTTCTGCTAGGATTAAAGGGCCATCTATTACCAACAATTGCTTCCCCGTGTTCATACCTGCAGACAATGATCAAGTCACCTCTTGACTTTCCTTTGACTAAACTAAATAGATTGAGTTTCTTTAGTCTCTCATTGTAAGGCAGGTTTCCAGATCTCTAATGATTCTTGGAGTTCTTGTCTGAACTCATTCCAGTTTTTCCAATTCCCTTTTGAAGTGTGGACATCAAGACTGTACAAAGCATTCTGGTAATGCTCCCACTGGTACTACATACAGAGTCCGTGGGTATCCATGGACCATTTCTGCGGATAGCAGCGCAGATGCCAATACAAGTTTTGTATCCACACAGGGCTCGGATGGTGAGAGCCGGGCGGGCAACTATGAGGAACGGCAGCACAGATCCTCCACCTGCCCTGGGCGGGAGTCTGGGGCGCAGGGACACTGAACGAGGGGCTGCTCAGGCCCCCTGCCCAAGGTAGGTGGAGGGTCCGCCACAGCTCCGCCCAGCTGCCCACCCAGCTCTTATCGTGGCCAGGTCTGGGAGAACCACGCTGGCAGTTGTGGGGAGCCTGGGTCTCTCCACCTGCCCTGGGCGGGAGGCTGGGACACTGCCCGTGGGCTGCTCAGGACCCCCAGGGCAGGTGGAAGCTCTGCCGTGGCTCCCCACAGCTGCCAGCGTGGCTCTCCCAGACCCAGCTCCAGACAGGAGCCGCAGCCTGGCCAGAGTAAGAGCTGGGTGGGCAGCTGTGGAGAGCCTGGGTCTCTCCCCCTGCCCTGGGTAGGGGGCCTGAGAAGCCCCCGGGCAGCTCCACAGGTCTCTCCCTCCCAGGCCAGCATGAAGCTCAGCCATGGAGCTGTTGTGGACCCTTCACCTGCCCGCGGTGCATCACTAGTTGTCTCATCACCATCAAAAAGAACAGGCAAGAATATTGTGTATTTAGACTGGTAAAAATGAACAACATGTTTGTAAGACTCTTAAATGTAGAGTTCAGGCTAGTCTCTAAGAATAAAGAAAATAAATAGCGCTTTGCAACTCTATAGTACTCTCCACCCAAAGCTTTCTAAACACCTTCCAAACATGGGTGAATCAAGCCTCAAGTCTTTGGAATAGTACCCTCGTGTATCAGGGGCTCCATTTTACAAATAAAAAGCTGGGTTGGACTTGTGACATGACTTGTGAAAAGAAATCTGTATCAGAGCAAAGAGCAGAATGCGGATTCTCTGACTCCCAGCCCTGTGCCTTAATAACAAAACCATTTTTCCTGTCCAGGTGATCTGTTAATGATTACATGTAACATGTAGCCAAATTCTTAGAAAACACAAGGAATGTCTTCAGATTTGTAATGAATTCCAGGTTAGAATATGAATTAAGTTCACCTAGATGCGTGCGTGCATATTTTATCTAGATCTATATAATGTGGGTGCCAAACATGAATTTTATAAAGGATCCTCGTGTCAATTTTTTCACTCTAGTCTGAACCCTTGCAAAAGGTCGAGTTGCAGCACTTCTGTGGTATCCAGTCACTTGTGACAGCAAGACGAGATCCCGATCCTGTACCCTTCCCCAGGATTATTACTAAACACAGCGTGAGGTAACATTTGAAGGACGCAAGAAGTCATAGAATTTAAGGCCAGAAAGAACGAGTCCCACCTCTTGTAGATCACAGACCACCGCCCCGCACACTAAACCCAGCCACCAAAACGAGACCGAAGTATCACCGCCTACAAACGCCTAGACTGTTACGCGCCACAGGAGGGGCCGAGCTGCACCAGCGCCCGCGGCCCCCCACAATGGCAGGGCCCGGCAGGGTCGCTGCCCGTGAGCCCTGGGGGAAACTCCCCCCGCCCCGCGCGGGGGCCTGTCAGAGCCTGAGCAGGGGGGCGGGGGCCGGGCCCGCCAGGCGCTGCACGGAGCTAACGAGGGGCCCGCCCCGCCCTAGGGCACGGGACGCCGCGAGCCCCCCGCCCCGCCTCACCACTCGCAGGGCGCCGAGCCCCAGGCGGCCCCGAGCGGCCGCAGCCCCCGGGCGGGCGAGTCTCGCCAGGCGCAAGGACATCGCGGACCCAGCGCAGCAGCTGGACGACGCTCTTCCGCTGCGACCAACGCGACGCCGGCGGCGGAAGGCCCCACAGTCGGGGACCTAACCGGCTGCGGCGCGGAGATGACGTAGGAAGACCTGGTGCATAGGTGGCTGCGGCGAGCGCCTGAGTGGAGAGGGTGAGTTATGGGCGAGGCGCCTGCTCCCAGTCCCTCCTCCGCTTGGTTCCTCTCCCCTGACCAGCTTCCTGCGCCACGGGGAGTGTCTCGTTTGGCCGGGTAGGGGGAGCTCCGGTCCCCGCTGCGCCCCCGCGGGCCGGGCCGGAGCATGGCCCCTCCCTGCGGGCTGGAAGGGGGGGCCAGGCCCCAGGAGACCCACGTTCAAGTCCCTGCTCTGCCACAGGCTCCCCCGAGACCTTGGCCAAAGCACCAGATACAATGTATCTGTGCCTCAGTTTCCCCAAGTGACCCATGGGGACAGCAGCACTGTCAAGAGCAGGGCAGGCTCAGCTGCTACACTGATGGGGTCGGGGGATAAAGTATCTGTGGGACAGGGTGTAATGATCACCATGCACTCCCTATGTCGGGGGTAGGCAACCCATGGCACACATGCCAAAGGCAGCACGCAAGCTGATTTTCAGTGGCACTCACGCTGTCTGGGTCCTAGCCACCAGTCCAAGGGGCTCTGCGTTTTAATTTAATTTTAAATTAAGCTGCTTAAACATTTTAAAAACCTTATTTACTTTACATACAACAACAGTTTAGTTCAATATTATAGACTTAGAGAAAGAGACCTTTTAAAAATATTAAAATGTATTACTGGCACACGAAACCTTAAATTAGAGTGAATAAATGAAGACTTGGCACACTACTTCTGAAAGGTTGCCAACCCCTGCTCTATGTCACCCCAGGAGAGATGAGCAGTCCACTCAACTTGTCAGGGAGGAGTAGCTCAGCTGTAGGGCCACACATTATTTGTTAGCTCTGAGGACATGTGTGGCCCCGCACAGAACAAAGGGTAGACAAAGGACCTACCATGTCTTCTGAGAGGTTACTTTCAAAGGCCACTGTCCTGCAATCAGCTCCATAGGGAAGTGCTCCTCCCTCCCCATGTTCCCACCCAGATTCTGTTTGAAATCAGTGGTGCGCTACATGAGTACAGGAGTCTGCCTGCCCATTGCTCTAGGCAGCTGTAACCAATGTTAATTCCCAAACTGTTTCCACTGTTTAACACTTAAAGTGCAGACATGCTACTCCAAACAACACAGACACCTTGTATACAGTATTAAAGAAAAATAAAGCTATGGCAATCACCATAAGTTAATTATTCAAGTCTGACACCATACTTAATACAATTCAACTCACTGGGTTTTGTTTTTTTGGTGTGACAAGCTACGCAAGGATTGCCAGACAGTAAAAAGAAATGGGTCAGGTTATCTGTCAGCAGTAGGTACAATCAACACAAGACAGAGCTACATGTCCATTTCTTTATCATTACTGTCCATTCCTCTTCCGGTGGCAAGTTTCTGTGTAGTGTGATGCCACTTTGTGATTCCACAAACAGTGGAAACTCAGTCAAATTACAAAGGATGAATATAAACAAATAACACAAGTATGTAGGGACAAAATTAGAAAAGCCAAGGCACAAAATGAGATCAGACTACCTAGGGACATAAAAGGAAACAAGAAAACATTCTACAAATACATTAGAAGCAAGAGGAAGACCAAGGACAGAGTAGGCCCATTACTCAATGAGAGGGGAAAGAATAACAGAAAATGTGGAAATGGCAGAGGTGCTTAATTCTTTGTTTCGGTTTTCAGCAAGAAGGTTGGTGGCAATTGGACGTCTAACATAGTGAATGCCAGTGAAAATGAGGTAGGATCAGAGTCTAAAATAGGGAAAGAACAAGTCAAAAGTGACTTAGACAAGTTAAGTATCAGAGGGGTAGCCGTGTTAGTCTGGATCTGTAAAAGCAGCAAAGAATCCTGTGGCACCTTATAGACTAACAGACGTTTTGCAGCATGAGCTTTCGTGGGTGAATACCCCTTGCATCCGACAGGATTCTTTGCTGCTTTTAGACAAGTTAGATGTCTTCAAATCACCAGGGCCTGATGAAATGCACCCTAGAATACTCAAGGAGCTGACTGAGGAGATATCTGAGCCACTAGCAATTATCTTTGAAAAGTCATGGAAGCCGGGAGACATTCCAGAAGACTGGAAAAGGGCAAATATAGTGTTCATCTATAAAAAGGGAAATAAGGACAACCCGAGGAATTAAGCTGACTGATCTGTAACTTCTGTACCTGGAAAGATAATGGAGCAAATAATTAAGCAATCAGTTTGTAAACACCTAGAAGATAATAATGTGATAATAGTCACCATGGATTTGTCAAGAACAAATCGTGTCAAACCAACCTGATAGCTTTCTTTGACAAGGTAACAAGCCTTGTGGATGGGGGGAAGCGGTAGATGTGGTATATCTTGACTTTAGTAAGGCTTTTGATATGGTCTTGCATGACCTTCTCATAAATAAACTAGGGAAATGCAACCTAGATGGAGCTACTGTAAGGTGGGTGCATAACTGGTTGGGAAATTGTTCCCAGAGAGTAGTTATCAGTGGTTCACAGTCAGGCTAGAAGGGCATAAGGAGTGGTGTCCCCCAGGGATCGGTTCTGGGTTCGATTCTGTTCAATATCTTCATCAACGATTTAGATAATGGCATACAGAGTACACTTAGAAAGTTTGTGGATGATACCAAGCTGGGAGGGGTTGCAAGTGCTTTGGAGGATAGGATTATAATTCAAAATGATCTGGACAAACTGAAGAAATGGTCTGAAGTAAATAGGATGAAATTCAATAAGGACAAATGCAAAGTACTCCTCTTAGGAAGGAACAATCAGTTGCACACATACAAAATGGGAAATGACTGCCTAGGAAGGAGCACTGCGGAAAGGGACCTGGGGGTCATACTAGATCACAAGCTAAATATGAGTCAACAGTGTAACACTGTTGCAAAAAAAGCAAACATCATTCTGGGCTGTATTAGCAGGAGTATTGTAAGCAAGACACAAGAAGTAATTCTTCTGTTCTACTCCACGCTGATTAGGCCTCAACTGGAGTATTGTGTCCAGTTCTGGGTGCCACATTTCAGGAAAGATGTGGACAAATTGGAGAAAGTCCAAAGAAGAGTGACAAAAACTATTAAAACGGTAGAAAACATGATCTATGAGGGAAGATTGAAAAAATTGGGTTTGTTTAGTCTGGACAAGAGAAGACTGAGGGGGGACATGATAACAGTTTCCAAGTACATAAAAGGTTGTTACAAGGAGGGGGGGGGGGGAATTGTTCTTCTTAACCTATAAGGATAGGACAAGAAGCAACGGGCTTAAACTGCAGCAAGAACAGTTTACGTTGGACATTAGGAAAAACTTCCTAACTGTCAGAATAGTTAAATACTGGAATAAATTGCCTAGGGAGGTGGTGGAATCTCCATCATTGGGGATTTTTAAAACCAGGGTGGACAAACACCTGTCAGGGATGGTCTAGATCAGTGGTCCCCAACCTTTTTGTGGCCAGTAGCACATTCATGTTTTCAGAAGAGTGTGGCGGGCGCCAACAGTTTTTCAAGGCTTATTTTGTATTTGTACATTAAATAATACGAAAAACATCATATTTAATATAACATAATATATGAATCCAGAGAGAAGAGAGAAGCCGGAATGAAGCTGCGAGGACAGAGAACACAGGCGCCTGCAGCCCTGGAGTTCTCTGTCCCCGGCAGGCGCAGGGATGTGGCTTCTCTCTGGCTTACGCCACGGCCCCACACCTGCCAGGGACCAAGAACACCGGCACCCACAGCCCGCAGCCCCGGACTTCTCTGTCCCCAGCAGGCGCAGGGCTGCGGCTTGTCTCCCCTGCTGGGCACTAGGCGGGCCCCACGCCTGCTGGGAACAGAGAACACCGTGCTCGCAGCCTGAGTTCTCTGTCTCCGTCAGGTGCCGGGCCATGGCTTCTCTCCCCTGCTGGGCACTAGGTGGGTGCACATAAATGCCACGGCGGGCGCCACGGCGCTCGTGGGCACCACATTGGGGACCACTGGTCTAGACAATACTTAGTCCTGCCTTGAGTGCAGGGAACTGAACTAGATGACCTTTCAAGGTCCCTTCCAGTCCTATGATTCTGTCTTTGCCATATATCTCCTATCTCCTAGGATTAGGCCCTTTCTGCTCCCCCCACCCGCCGCAGCCGGAGGAGCTGGCTTTTCTCCCTTCCCCCACCCCTCTTGCCCAGAAGAGCTGGCTCGTCCCCCGCGGCCAGAGGACCTGGTTCTCCCCAGGCCTAGGAACTGCCATCCCCTGGCCCAGCCCTGGAGGAGCTCGCTCGCCCCAGAGGAGTTCTGTGCCCCCATTGATGGGTGGGGCCTGTAGCCCTGCTTGCCCCACTTGCACATGCCCTGTCTGCATTCACACTTGCCAGAGTCCTTTTTTGTCTTTAGAGGCACGAACAGCTGTGAACTATCCAGGAAAGGGCTGGACATTCCAGAGCACATGGTTTTGGGAAAATTTGAGATTGGGACTGTGTTGGGCTCACCTTGCTGGTTGTAACCAAGGCTGGTGGAAGCCAGAGTGGGGCTGTGGACAGGCTGCTGGGGTCCGAGCTGCTGAACCAGGGCCGTCTAAGCCCACAGACACTTCAGGGTGTGACTTGCATGTTTGCAGGCTGGTTGGGAGCATCCCAGGTTGGGAGCTACAGCAGCAAAGCATCATGAGGCACTTGGGTTTGCAGGGCAAGTGGTGACACAACCCTTCACTGGTCTGGATTGTCCTCCAAACCCTGTCACATGCTCTGAAAGTGGAACTAAATGGGAACTCGGGGGAGGGGGGAGTTTATAAATAAGAAGTTGGAGCCAGATGACAGGGCTGAGCAGTGTGAGTAGCACAAGGGGCTGTTGTAACTATTGTGGTACAGTGACTTTGCCTGTTTTGTTGGATTTTGAGTTTCTCCCCAACTTAGAAATGCCTGGATTTGCAAGCGTTGCAGTATAATGGAGCTTCAGGAAGAGAAGTTATAATGATAGAATATTATGTATATGGTACTATCTACTGGACACTGGGCTTTGCATGAACTGGTCTATCAGAGATAATGTAAATCTTGGTAATATTATGTACTGTATAATCCTTCTAATTTCCCCATCACTTTAGTATCCAAGAACTGGCTCTACGGACCATTGACTTTAACTGCTTTAGAGTCGTTAGTTTTCTGGAAACTCAGATCTTTCACTGTAGATTAACTGTTTGTTCCTGTTTAGTCTTCTGTGATGTGATGTACCCTAACACGGAGCATGTTGTGTCTGTCGTGTCTCTTTACATTAGCCCACATGTGATGAGATGTGAAGGATGCAGTCACTGTGCTGCTGCTGCTTCCCATCGCCAGGAATCAGCTGGATGGTCTGGAAAGATCAAAGAAATGTCAGATTTTAGGGGGTGTGAAAATCGCTATTATCCATGAAAAGATTAGCTAAGAATACCATGGGACCTTCAGAACAGTTAAGGTCCAGTTCAGACAGTGTACTGCACCAGTGCAGGTGGTGTCAAGATCTCCAAACCTGTACTTTCCTCAAGTTTTTCCAGGGAAGAAAGGCTGAAATTCAACCCTGCCTGTTTTCTAGCTGTTAAAAGCACCTCTTGTAGTCAGGAATTTGCTCCCGCTCCTGGTATAAACTTTTCTCGCCACACACACTGGTCTTTGGGGGGAAGGATAGCTCAGTGGTTTGAGCATTGGCTTGCTAAACCCAGCATTGTTTAGCTCAGTCCTTGAGGGGGTCATTTAGGGATCTGTCCCCAGAGATGGTACTTAGTCCTGCTGTGAAGGCAGGGGACTGGACTCAATGACCTTCCAGTCCTACACTTCTATGATTCATCATTTTGAGTCATGCTTACCATTAAACAGGTGCAACATCCATCTGCAGTAGGAATTGTATGAATAGATCTAAGGGCAGTGTGTGGTCCCAGTTTTGTAAGCACTTTTGAGTATTTTCTTTCAGATGAGCTGTAAAACTGTGATCTTCACCATTTGTGTCCACTAACAATTCCATGTCACTTCCACAAAAGGAGTGATCTGCCCAGATTCCAGTTAGTGTAAATACATTCTTTCTACCTGAACTGCCCTACAGGTATAACGAGATACAATATTATTTTCCAGTTCTAATCTCTTGCATGGGATTGCTAGGTGTGGGTAAAAAGCTGCCACCTTCCAGCCAGGTGGTGAGGATTCTTTCATTTCTTTGTATGTATTGAGCAAAATCTTACTCCTCACTTCATGAGTGTATTGGTGAATTGTGCCCCCCGCAGCAATAGGCAGGACTAGAAAACACTGCTCAAGTGAGCAATGGTTTTAAATGACCAGTAGGTTGGAGGAAGAGACAGTGCCTCAGCTAGTGCCCCCTAACCTTCAAGGGACATGCTTTGCTGTCTTGGGATGTCAACATAAGAACATAAGAACATATGTTGACAGATACTGGGCTAGATGGACCTTTGGTCTGACCCGGTACGGCCTTTCTTATGTTCTTATGTAAAGGATAAGCCCCACCTGAGAGGTATCTGGTCATTCCTGGAGCCAGGTTTAAGTGCTGGTTTAAGATGGGCAGTGAGGACGGGGGGAATGCACCTACTGCAGGATAATATTTAGCTTTTTCATCCATAGATCTGAAAGCCAGGTCATTTTCTCCATTTCACGGAGGGTGGGGGCGGGAACTGAGGTGGGAATTGACTTGAATGACCACCCAGCAGCATAATAGTAGCACTCAGACTAGACCAGAGGTGGGCAAACTACAGACTGTGGGCCACATACAGCCTGCGGGACTGTCCTGCCCGGCCCCCAAGCTCCTGGCCCAGGAGGCTAGCCCCCGGCCTCTCCCCTCCTCTCCTCCCTTCCCCGCAGCCTCAGCTCGCTCACTCCGCTGCCGGCGCAATGTTCTGGGCGTCGGGGCTGTGAGCTCTTGGGGCAGTGCAGCTGCAGAGCTCGGCCTGACACGGTGCTCTGTGCTGTGTGGTGGCGGCAGTGGCGGTGTGGCTGGCTTCAGCTGGGCAGGAGAGCTGTAGCGCCACCAGCCACCGGTGCTCCAGGCAGCACGGTAAGGGGGCAGGGAGCAGAGGGGGTTGGATAGAGGGCAAGAGAGTTTGAAGTTGTGGTCAGATGGCAGGGGTGTGGATAAAGTTTGGGGGGAAACAGGGTTGAATGGGGGTAGGAGTCCCGGGGGGCAGTCAGGAAGGAGGGGGTGTTGGATGGGGTGGCAGGGGGCAGTCAGGGGCAGGAGTTCTGGGGGCAGTCAGGGGACAGGGAGAAGGGGCAGTTGGATGGGGCAGGTGTCCCAGGGGGGCCGTCAGGAATGAGAGGAGGTGTTGGATGGTGTGGCGGGGGTCTGGGGGCAGTCAGGGGACAGGGGTCCCAGAGGGGCTATCAGAGAACAGGGGGGTTGGATGGGGCAGGAGTCCGGGGGGGGGCACATAGGAGGTGGGGGCCAGGCCCCAGCTCCCTCCCCATACCAGCCCTCCATACAATTTACGAAACCCGATGCAGCCCTCAGGCCAAAAAGTTTGCCCGCCCCTGGACTAAAACCTTAAACTTCTTACCTGCTAGTCTATCACTATGGCCACTCAACCACACTACCTTAACAGAGCTCACTTTTGTGAGGGACGGAGCTCATCTATACTTGCAAAGAGCTGCGTTTGCTGGGCTTCTCTAACAAAGTTCTCCAGTAAATCTTTTTTGAGCTCAGATTGGGGGATGGTGGGGACAGGGCCAAAAATGTTGTCAGAATAGTTTACAAAAACTGTCTTAGATTGTCTTTAGTTAAGACTATAGCCCAGATATGTGTAACAAACAAGCCCTTGCTGTAAAAGAGGGGAAGGAACATGTTAGTCTGATCCCCATGGGACCTTGCTAATCAAACAGTAAAGGCAATAAAACCAAAAAAGCCACCTCCCACACTGGAAGGCTGGGAAACATGGTGGACTAAAATACGAAATGTGTGGGCTACAGACTCTTTAGATGGAGGAGAAGTACAGACTTCAGTTACAGTATAAGGAGACACCCCTCTGTATATTAAACAGTATCCGATACCTCAGGAAGCAAAACAATCACTGAAACAGGTCATAGAAGAACTGGAAAAGTGAAAACTAATCCGGAGATGCTCAGCGCCTAATGCAGCCCCAATTTCGCTTGTAAAAAAGCCAGATGGAACATAGAAATTAACTATCAAGGTTAAATAAAACCGCTAAGAGCCCCCCCCCCCGCCATTCTAGCTGCTTATCTTGAGCTGCTGGAGGTAGTGTCACCCAAAATGAAGTGGTTTACTGTACTTAATGTGGCAAATGTTTTTTGAAGCTTACCTTTAGGCTCAGAATCCCAGTATCGAATGGCTTTTGTATTCCAGGGTACTAAATATTGCTGTAATGTTCTGCCTGTGGGGTACTGCGATGCCCCCACAATATTCATATTGCTGTAAGGAATATGTTGGAAAAGGAAGGATTGTTGCAAATGGGTAAAGTAGTTCAGTGTGGGAATAAGACCTTGGTAGTAAGCAAAACAGAAGAGGAGCATGCAGGGTTAGTGTGGAGGTTACTGTGTTGCTGCCAGGCATACACTTGAAACTTAACCCTTCTAAATCCCAGATCAAACAGAGAGAGGTGCAGTATCTGGGAATCAGACTCCATGCAGGGGGAAGATCAGTAGATAAGGAGAGAGAGAGAAGTGTATTGTAAACATTCCAGTGCCAGTGGATACTAAATTCTTACAGTCTCTTTTGGATCTCACTAATTTTTGCCGAGAATGTATGGTGGGATATGCAGAAAAAGCAGGACCCTTGTATGAGGTACTTAAAAGACCACAATGGACCTGGACAGAAGCAGCAACTTGTTTATGGGAAAGCTTAAAAAGAGAGTTAATGGAAGTGCCTACTTTGGCTGCCCCTAACAATGAGTTCCCCTTTGTGTTGTATCCTGGTGTTAAAAATTTCAGTATTGTCAGCTTGATCACTCAGGATACTGGTGCTGGGGAAAAAACAGGGCATATTATAGCCAAGCTTTAACAGCTCCAGAAAGCAAACTGGGAATCTGTGAGCAAAACTGCCCTTGCTGCCTCCTGGATGCTGCAAAAGGCACAAGCAATTATTGGAGCAGGTAAAGTAATTGTTAAAAGTCATCATGCTCTGGAACAATTAGTAAGTCAGGAAAACTTATCTAAGGGGCATGTGAAAGTGCATAAGGCTATACAATGGGTCTTTGCTCCCAACACAGAAAATGCTTAATTGGTTACCTGAAAAGAGCCTGAAATATCTGGGGACTAACTTTAATGGGTCAGATACATCTCTGTGAGCCCTGTCTTTAAGGTAACCCTGGTTAAACAGGTAATTGGGGGAAAAATCTGGTTTGTGAATGGTAGCTCCTATTATAAGGAAGGAAAGCAAAAATAATTATTGGTACTGATTCAGACTATGTTTGCAAGGGCACAACCATTTAGCTTCCATGTTGAGTAGTATAAGGGCCCTATGGTCAATTAAACGTTAACCCCACCCCTTGGCCCTTTAAGAAAATGTATTTTAACTAAAAGAAAAAAATATAGCCAAAAGCAGCCCAGTTGTGCAGACAACCTAATCCCCCAACCCAAGATCACAACAGGGAATGTTAGGGGAGGGGTACCTAAAGCCCTTAAATATCTATTAATTTAGAATTGTGGTGATCGAATCAACCTGCTAACTACAGACTTTTGAAGTCTGTTTATAACAAAAAATTAGGATGGTATAAAGCCTCTGTTTTTTGGACACTGTCTTCTTTCAACAGAAATTATGTTGAATTGAATTGTTGCTGGACTCCAAGAGGAGGTATGCTCCCTGCTTTTAACTCTGAAAATATATATTATATAATGTCACTCTTTGGCCATACTGTCCTTAGTAAATAACGGTACTTATCTTTATTGCAGTGTGATCTGTTTAGCATGGAACCAGTAACTTTAAGTTGCATTTCACCACCAGACTAAGGTAAAAACCAAACCAAAAAAAGCCAAAACCAAAAAACATTTTTAACCACAGTTTTACTTAATACTGTTAAATTAAAAAAAAAAAAGCCTTCAGGTATTACATAGGTTGCATAGGGATTTGGGGGTAATACTAACTAACATTTTTGCTTGTTCTTTAACCCATAGACCTGAACACACATGGGGGGGAAACAGAACAACCACATTCCAGCAACCCTTTATCCTGTGGTGGAAACTAATTTTCTGCAATTGTTTTTTAAAGCATCTGTGTGTGTGTGTGTGTTTAATAGCTGTAATGTTTAAATTGTGAGTTAAGGGCTGTTCAAGATATACAGTAGGTTTTTTTTTTTTAAGTATATTGCTAGGGGTTTTTATGGCGGCAAACTGCTGATAGTATTTTGTTGCAAACTTGGTTATAAACTGCTTGGGTTTTATGGCAGCAAATTGATGGTATGGTGTTTTTCTGTGCAAAATGGTTTTTAAAAGTTGGTTTTTAATATCAGTTTGGTTTTTATTCTGCAAAAAAAAAAAGAGATGTGTGGTTTGTTTGTTATTTTTTAAATGGGGTGGTTTGTCTTCTTAAAAGACTCTTTAAACCAAAAGAGTTGGCTTTAATGTTTAAATTGTTAGTGATTCAGGGGCCTAAGCTAGAGATAAGTGTGTGTTTAAAAATTATTTTGTTGCAAAATGTTGGTTTGGTGTTTTAAACTGCTCTGTGTGTGTGTGTGTGTGTGTGTGTGAGAGAGAGAGAGAGAGTTTGTGCAAAACAGATGTGCTTTTTTAAAAGTATATTGCTAGGTTTTGTTTTTTTCAAGTATATTGCTGCAAACTATTGGTTTGGTGTGTTTCAAGCTAATAGAGGGTTTCTGTGCAAAATGTGTTTTAAAATGGATTTTTAAAGCTGGTTTTTAAAGCAGTTTGGTTTTTATTCTGAAAAATGAGACGTGTTTTTCAAAATGTTTGGGGGGGGTATTTATTTTTTTGAAGTTGGTAGAAATTAAGTAAAACCTGTGTTTGTTGTACAGCCTGAAATGGATTATTTTGTTTAAAGCTCTGACTTTTTAAATAGAATAACAGTCTAATGAATATTTTATTTTTAAGTTTACAAGACTGTTTTATGTGTTTTAAAATAATGTTGTCTGCTCCACAGTACAGTCACAACATGAGGGACCTTTAGATTAGAGGAAAAACAAGCTCAAAAGAAAATGGAAAGAGATAGCTGAAAAGTAAAACTCACCAGCATCAGTGACTGATGGCTGGATGAAGCCCAGTAAATATATTTTGCTTATTGATTTGGTTGTTTTATGGGGTTGTGTATTTTAAGTAAATACATAGGTGTGGGGGAGAAAGATGGTAAAGTTAAGTTTTGTAAAATGTTTTTGTCCCCCTAATCAGGCCTGGGCAGCTATCCTGCAATGCTGTAGTCAGAGCTACAGGGACACCTCCACCAGAACCGCCAAAGAACCAGGAATCTGCTTTGAGACCTTTAACAATGCCAATGCAAAACAGCACAAGAGTGCAGATGAAGCATCAGGGCAGTCCAAACCTCATATACGTCAAACCCAAGGACAAAACAAAAGACTCTGGTAAAAACCAACCACGCAAACACAACTCCAGTTCCTCAGTGGCCACCTCCACACCAAGCCCTGAGAAAACTGTGAGCGAAAATGCCCACGTTCACAAACAAAACCAGCTTGGGATTCCCTGAATTCCAACCACCCAGTCCCAAACCGAAACTGAACTAACCTAACTCCCTCCAGCCAGCCCCTTCCTTTGTCCAGCTTCCCGGGCAAAGGTGCTGACACCCCTCCCCCCTACCTGGCTCAGGTTACAGGGTTAGGTCCTGTCCCTCACCTAAAGTCATCCCCTGCTCTCCCATCCCCCACACAGACAGTCCCTACTCCATCACATCTCTCCCCACTTCGAGACTGAACTGAGCGGAGTCACTCTGCTCAGTGACCTGGGGAAGTTCAGGGCCCCCTCTCCGGGACAATGCATCCGCTATCAGATTGGCACTTCCCTTCACATGGACCACGTCCATGTCATAGTCCTGCAGGAGCAGGCTCCACCTCAGGAGCTTGGCGTTGGCTCCTTTCATCTGGTGCGGCCAGGTCAGGGGAGAGTGGTCGGTGTACACGGTGAAGTGTCGCCCAAACAAATATGGTCTAGTTTCTTAAGGGCCCACACCATGGCCAGGCATTCCCTCTTGATGGCCGCGTAGTTCTGCTCCCAGGGTAGCAACTTCTTGCTCAGGTACACGATGGGGTGTCTCTCCCCATTTTCATCCTCCTGCATTAATACTGCCCCCAGTTCCATGTCTGAGGCGTCAGTGAACACCATAAAGGGCTTGTCAAAATCTGGATTTGCCAGAACTGGGCCACTAACCAGAGCCTCCTTCAGCGCCCGGAGAGCCTGCTGGCACCGGTCGGTCCAGACCACCTTGTCTGGCTTCCCCTTCTTGCACAGCTCAGTGATGGGGGCGGCTATGGCGCTAAAGTGGGGCACGAACCTTCAATAGTACCCCGCCATCCCAATAAAGGCCTGGACCTGCTTTTTGGTTTGGGGAGCGGGCCAGTCTCTGATCACCTCCACCTTGGCTGGTTCCAGCTTTAGGCAGCCGCTCCCCAGCCGATGGGACTCAACATCAGTAGGGGGTTGTACTACAAGTACCAACCATTTAACAGATTTTCCCCTTGGGTTGCCATAGAGAACATGACATTT
Source organism: Mauremys reevesii (assembly GCF_016161935.1). Taxonomy (NCBI): domain Eukaryota; kingdom Metazoa; phylum Chordata; order Testudines; family Geoemydidae; genus Mauremys; species Mauremys reevesii. The sequence continues at coordinate 8,114,634 of NC_052633.1, read as the reverse complement.
CAGCGACCTCTGTTCCCCTAGTCTCAGGGGGTGACATTCACCAGCAAAAGATCTATGCATCACTAAAATCTCACCCACATTATGAACCCTGTCAGGGGGAGGGAATGCTGTTGAATTAGAGAGGGCTGCCAGTTGGAATCCTGCATTAGACTTGGAACCCTTCCCGTGCTCCTGAGGACACAACCTGGCCCATAACTAACAGATGCTGGGAAATGTTTCTTCTGTATTCTGTTAGCCTATGACTAATCGCAGACCAAGTATTCTTCTTCTGATCCACAAAAGTTCGCAAGTGTACAAAGTCCCAGACTAAGAGGCGATGCAACTGGAGTGCAGTTCCCTTTTGAGCAGGAAGAGTTCAGCCTCTCTAACAGCCCATGGTTGTCACTGATTAGAGGCCTTACTTCACTCTGGAAAAGTCAGCCTTTAAAGCTCTTGGGAAGCATGAGGGCTGTGGCAGGTCCCCAGCGCTGCATTGGGAAGGGGCTTGCAGACTCCATGTGATGACACTGCCATGGTGCCATTTCTTTAAGAAGCAAACAGGTCTGGACTGAAATGTATAGTAAGCCTAAAGCTGCGCTTTCCCCCCCCCCCCCTAAACTGTAAAGGTTTGATCTGCCTGGCAGCACAACAGCAGATGTTGGGCAGTGGTGAATGAATTCATGACTTATTCATCTGAGCTTCACAGAGTGCATTTCACAGCTCATTCCTTCCTGCTTCTGGAGCACCCTTGCAAATGAGAAAGCTGTGAGCTAATCATCTGCACACGCCAGGATGGCTTTCCTTGCTTTCCTATGGGATGGAAGGGAGGCAGGGTCTTCCTTGGTTCCATACAGTGGGAGCAACTGGGAATGGCAGCACTTCTGATGTGTCCCTCCATTTCTCTCTGCTTGCTCTGTTATGCCCACTTCAGTCATTCAAGCACATGCAATGCTGCCTCTGTTGTCTGTCTGGAGGGCCGACCTGGGCTGACATCCCTGCTGTTCCTGAACTTCTTTGAAAGACAGCTGTTCATAACATCAGCAGATGTCAGCCAGTTGGCTATCACCAACCTCCTTTTCCCCTCCCCTCTGCCGCTACAATGGAGACATGCATTTCAAGACATCTAGATCAAGACACAGGGACCTGCATTTAGTCAGACTCTCTCAAAGAGGAACACCATCGCATGTAACTCCAATGAAGTCTCCAGGCTCATCTCACCTATGGGAGCTCACTGTACAGTTGCTTGCCAGTTCCTCTCTTGAATGTAGTGGGAGCTTGGCAAGGGGAAGGTACTTAGGTGGAGGCCTGGGAGGTAGGTGACTTGGGTTCTATGCCCATCTTTACCATGGGCCAGCCATGTGACCTTGGGCAAATCACTTTACTCATAGACTCATAGACTTTAAGGTCAGAAGGGACCATTATGATCATCTAGTCTGACCTCCTGCACAATGCAGGCCACAGAATCCCACCCATCCACTTCTATAACGAACCCCTAGCCTATGTCTGAGTTATAGAAGTCCCCAAATTGCGGTTTGAAGACCTCAAGCTGCAGAGAATCGTCCAGAAAGTGACCCATGCCCCATGCTGCAGAGGAAGGTGAAAAACCTCCAGGGCCTCTGCCAATCTGCCCTGGAGGAAAATTCCTTCCCGACCCCAAATATGGCGATCAGTTAAACCCTGAGCATGTGGGCAAGACTCACCAGCCAGCACCCAGGAAAGAATTCTCTGTAGTCACTCAGATCCCACCCCATCTAACATCCCATCACAGACCACTGGGCATACTTACCTGCTGATCATCAAAGATCAATTACCTCTCTGTGCACCTGTTTCTCCTCCCACCCTTTCTCTATCTTCTCTACTTAGGTGGTAAGATCTTCAGGGCAGAGAATGCCACTCGTACAAATATATAGTATAGCATTAGCACAGTGGACCTTGATCTCAGTTGGTGACTCTAGGCATTACTATAATATAAATGGTGATAATAACAATAATTCTAATTTTGCAGTGATCTGATGCCAGATACTTGCTTAAAGGCTATCTCGCTGCTCTCTAGGGCTTTTTCCAGTAGATTACTCTGGAGGCTACTATGCATTTTCTGGAGGGAAAAAGGGAATTACTAGATAAAGACTGGGAGCGGATGGGTCATTACACAAAGTAAAACCTATTTCCCCATGCTAATTTTCCCCCTACTGTTACTCACACCTTCTTGTCAACTGTTGGAAATGGGCCATCCTAATTATCACTACAAAAGTTTTTTTTCTCCTGCTAATAGCCCACCTTAATTGATTACTCTTGTTATAGTTAGTATGGCAACGCCCATTTTTTTCATGTCCTCTGTGTATATATATCTTCCTACTGTATTTTCCACTGCATGCATCTGATGAAGTGCTTTTTAGCCCATGAAAGCTTATGCACAAATAAATTTGTTAGTCTCTAAGGTGCCACAAATACTCCTCATTCTTTTTACTAAATAGTTGATCACTATAAAGCAAACTTTCTAATCTTTTAATCATCCTTGTGGGTCTTCTCTGAACCTTCTCCAATTTAGCAATATTTTTCTTGAATTGTGAACACAAAAACCGGGCCCAGTATTCCAGCAGTGGTCACACCAGTGCCAAATACAGAGGTAAAATAACTCACTACTCCTACTCAAGATTTCCCTGTTTATGCATCCAAGTTTTGGCTGCAGCATCACACTAGGATTCCATGTTGAGCTGATTATCCATTATGACCCCAAGTCTTTTTCTGTCACTGCTTCCCAGTATAGTCCCCCATCCTGTAAGTATGGCCTACATTCTTTGTTCCTAGATGTATAAATTCAAATTTAGCTGTATTGAAAACATATATTGTTTTCAAGTGATCTAGATCACTCTGTATCAGTGAGCTATCATCATTATTTACCACTCCTCCAATTTTTGTGTCATCTGCAAACTTTATGACTGTATGTTTCTTCCGTCATTGATCAAGATGTTAATTAGCATAGGGTCAAGAACTGATTCATGTGGGACCCCATTGGAAACACACCCGCCTTACGATTCCCCATTTACAATTACCTTTTGAGACCTATCAATTATCCATCTTTTAATCCATTTAATATGTGCCATATTAATTTTATATTACTGGAGTTTTTTAATCCAAATGTTGTGAGGTATCAAGTCAAACACTTTACAGAAGTCTAAGTCAACACTATTACCTTTATCAAACAAACTTGTCATCTCATCAAAAAAGATATCAAATTAGTTTGATAGGATCTATTTTCCATAAACCTAGGTTGATTGGCATTAATTATATTACTGTCCTTTAATTCTATATTAATGTATCTGAGCACCTCATAATCTTTAACATATTTATCTTCACAACACCCCTATGAGGCAGAGCACTACTCTTATGTCCATTTTACAAATCAGGAACACAGAGAGAGATTAAATGAGGGCCAAGGTCATATCAGATGTTTGTGGCAAAGCAAGGACTTCAACCTGCGTTCCCAACTAGCACCTTAACCACTGGGCCATTCTTCCCATTTAGGAATGCTAGGGGGCATGTCCTACTGAAGAAGGCCCCAGTCTCAGCCTCAAGGAGCTAGGCCTGTAAAGGGGATTTTCAAAGGTCCAAACAGGAATTAGTGTCCAGGTCATACTGATTTCCAGTGGGAGTTGGGCACCAAACTCCCATCTGTGCCTAGGACAATCTCCCTCTAGCTCAGGGGGAGTTGGGTACTTCCTGAAAGTCTGAGGCCAAGTTCCTACACTGATTGTTAGCTGAGATTACTGTGGTTTCCCTTCCCCATTTGACAGAGATTCGGAGAGCAGTTTCCAGAGCTAAACTGAATCTTTGTCTTAAATTATGTAATTGAAATGCTTGTGGTCTAGCTACATTTCTGATCCTTAAGATGTCAACATCTAGTCTAGTTAGGTCATAGACTAATGTCTTACCAAACTTTTCATAAAACACTGATATCATCTCATCTGACCTGAGGAATTTTTGCTAAAATCTTTCTAGTAGCAGTAGCAACTTCTGCTTAGCCCCGGAGCAACTACTAATTGCATTTCTTCCAAAGAATGTATCTTTGGAATCTACAAGCAACTTTAAAAACCCCTCTGGGTTTCTTAGAAATGAAGATTTTTTTGTTATCCTTTTCTTCTTTTCTCTTTAACACCTTGGCATTCTAGGCTATCCTTAGCAAGCATTTCTTTCCAGGTGTTCTGCTTGAAAGCTGATGACTGTTACTCTCATAGAACCCCTCCCCCAAACCACACCATTTAGTTTGTCTTTTGTGTCATAGAAACAGGAAGATTTAGGCTGTGGCTACACTTAGCACTTCAAAGCGCTGCCGCGGTAGCGCTTTGAAGCGCTAAGTGTAGTCAAAGCGCCAGCGCTGGGAGAGAGCTCTCCCAGCGCTGTCCGTACTCCACCTCCCTGTGGGGAATAACGGACAGCGCTGGGAGCCGTGCTCCCAGCGCTGGGGCTTTGACCACACTGACGCTTTGCAGCGCCGCAATTTGCAGCGCTGGAGAGGGTGTGTTTTCACACCCTGCTGCAGCGCTGCAAATTTGTAAGTGTAGCCAAGCCCTTAGAGAGGAACTGGATGCATCAGGCCCTTGTAGTTATCCTATGTAATGTTACTAATCCTACTATACTGATCTGGGGGCAGTATGTGTGACAACCACATGCGGTACCTTTCGGGATTGCATTCTACTCTACGGTGGAGGGTTGTTGCATTCCCTCAGGAACTAAAATGTCTGGGGGCTGCTTGGTGCAGAAGTCCAAAGCTGGGTATGCAGGTAACCAACCCTTTGAGGTCTGACTTCCTGGGGAGAGGGGCAGTGTCTAGATTTACCTGGAAAGCAATGCAAGAGCTTGGGTATAAAGGCCCAACCTCAGGGCCTGCCTTTAGACTGAACCAGTGGACCTGGCCTTTGGCCCAAGGCGGGACCCAACCTTGGGAAAGACTGGAACCTGGCAGGGTCTCCATAGGACTGATGGGGCACTACTGGCAAAGGCTTTCGATTCTGTTTTGGGGTTCTGTGGTTTTTTTCTGTATGCTTTTGTCTTTGAATACATGTACTGTGCTCTGGAAGAGCTGTGTGGTGAGTGGTAAATCACTGCCATTGTTCCCAGAGTGACGCTAAAGAGCGGGGGGCTGGACGTTTGTCAGACCTGCTTGGGGAGAATCACAGTGCATGCTAGGTGACTGCAGCCTAAAATGCATGGCGAGAAGGAAGTGGGACATGGGTCCCTGACCAAAGAGAGGTGATGGCTAGAGAAGACCATGGAGGCAGGGAACAGTTGCTGATAGTCTGAAACTGATAATATGACCAAGTGGAGACTGCAATGAGCTGGGAATCAGGCTGTATCTCGGTGCCTCTGTTTGCCCTCCCATTATTTTAGCTTGTCTTCTTTTTGGTAAATTCTTCAAGGCCGAGACTGTCTCTTACCACCTTTTTGTACAGTGCCTAACACAATGGGATTCTGATCTCAGTTGCAGCATCTAGGTGTTATTGTTATACAAATGACATCAATAACCGACCCATTTTTATTTCACATCTTTGATTTCTGTCTCCCCTTCCCCTCGTACTGCAACACTCTCTTGGAATACAAGTCTACTAACGTCTCGTATTATTATTCATAGCCTGTTTTTGTTAAAAGGACACCGGCAGCTTAAAAACAAATCACACACCTCTCTGCATCTTTTCACCTCCTGTTGTTGCAAGCAACCCTCGTGATTCCTAAAACTGAAAGATCAGAAAAGATACTTTCTTCCTTTCCATTGGTTTACTTGGTGCATTTGACAGCACTTTGTCTCTAGAGTCATTTTCACTGTATCCACTGTCCATTTCTCCTTGTTCTGTGACTGGGTCTTCCACCGAGCAACGGGAGAGAGAATTTTTTTTTTAAGAAAACAGGAAGATGCGCTTATGAAGCCACACAAATGGGCAGCGCGTTCGAAGGCAGGTATAGTGCTAACACTGTTTATACTCAGTTTTTAAAAAAACAGAATATATTTCAGTAAAGCTGGTCAAAAAATGTTCCATCAAACAGTTTTCTATTGAAATCAAAACATTTTGTGGGAATATATCCATTTTGATTAAATTTTGAAATGGGGAAAAGTCAAAATGATTTGTTTAGACAGTAATATTAAAATATTAACTTTAATATTTATATATTATGAAAGTCAAAATGAAATTAAACAAAATGGCACTATTGAAACAAAACACTTTGCTGGTCCTAAAGCAAAATTTTTCAGAATTCTTGTTTCAAGGGAAATTTTGATTTTTTGTTTCTGATTTGAAACCTTTTTTTCCCACCAGAAAGTTGGAATTTCCCAAAAAATGATAATTCCAGTTCCCACCTACCTCTAGATTCAGTTTGAGAGGGTCTCTCTAACTTTTTTCCAACTGTTTTTGAAATTATTTCCTTCAAACGCTTCTTTCCTGTAACTCTGAAAAAGGTTTGTCTCATTTCACTGGTAGGTTTTTCTGTTTTAAACTTTAAGGGTACAATCTTGCATATGTCCACTACATCCAGGATTATTCAGCTATCATTCCCTATGGGTATCTTCTGCTGATGCTTGCTTCACATAACTGATTGTAGAAGTCTACCATCTGTTCTCAAAACCATCTGTCTGCTGTTACCAATTTTCTCAGACATACAATTAAAATCACCCCCTAATGGAATAAGTAAGGAGCCAGAGGCAACCATTTTATTTCTTATGTGCCTTCATAGATTGGAATTCCTTCCACATCGACCCAAGAAATGCCTACAAATAATAAAAATCATTATTCTGTTGGATTGTGTTAGAACCAGAGAGCCCTTTAGCACACAGCAACTCATTCCTCAATAGCCAGGACACTGAAAGAAACATGCTGACTATAGGCATCTTTACCATGGCTTAGGGAGCAGGTGGTCCTGTTGATGGGATCACATGGTTCAGTCACTCCTAGATCATGGAGTAGTTGGCACTGCTCAGAAGATCACATGTAAACCTGACAGCTGGGGATTTCCTGGCATCTCAGTCCAAATGGGCCACAGTCAATTGGGATATCACATCTTCAAATGTAACTTCATTGGCAGGTGAAGCAGAAAAAACTGAGCTGTCAGGAGGAAACTCTTCTTAAAACCTAATTTGAGAGAAAAAGATATATGGAAATATTGGCTAAATCCGTTTCCTTCTAGATAAATGTTCCTTTTCAGAATGCTTCAGTGTGAAGATCCCGCTAACTCCTCTTCCTCCTCAAGATCTCCTTCAATAAGAACAAATGGTTCACCTGCCCTCAAGGATCGAAGATTTTGTTCCTCTAGTCACATACCTTGCCTCTAGCAGAGACCAATAGCTGAGGTTTCAGAGGGAAGCAAGAGCTTCTAACCCGATAGAGTAATGTTGTACGTACAGCGTGAGAGAGGAGAAGGGAAATGCCTTTCTGCCCCCGGAGGCAATCCGCTTTACTCTGAGGTCTGAGATCTGACTAAGAGTAGTATCTCAGCTGGCTTTAAAAATGAGAGAGAAACTGTTGGCAAAGAAGTGAGTTGATGCTAGTCCTCTGAGAGCCACGCTAGTCCCCTAGTCACTGGGCAATCCTTCTTCTCCAGCTCATTTTTTCCAATGTGGTTTCTATAGAGATTATTCAGGAAGCAAGGGGAAGCCACAAGAGCTGTCACACACCCCTCCCCAGCAGTGTGGGTGCATCATTTCGGGTACCTGGAGCAGTTGGCATAGAGGTAAAAACCACTGGGGCGGTGGGCGGGTGCAAGGCTGAGGACACCCTGGCCAGTGGGTCCTACCCTGGGCCGGGGCCCTGCTGCTAGTCCTGTCTGGGCTGGGAAGGATGGGACTTCCTTTTCCCATACAAGGAGCAGCTGGGGCTGGGGCAGACCCATCCCCAGAAACCTCACCCAGTTGCAGGAAACTCTGCACCACACCTCCTCACTTCCTGCCCCCATCACTCCTCGGCCACACACCCAGACTCCCACACCCCGATAGCCCCACACAAAAACCTTTTACCCCACACCTGGATCCCCACCCACTGAACCCCTCCACACTTGGATCCTGCCAGGGTGAACTTGCTTGCCCCACACCCAGATTGGGGGCCAGGGCTGGGGATGTGGCTGAGATTTTGTCCCTCTTGCTTGCTATCTTGGTGTGCCTGGTGTGGAGGGGCAGGGCCCTGGGGTGTTTCTGAGGCAGGCCCGGCCCTTGCACTGTGTAGCCTCACCACCGAGTCTGTGTCCTGGGGGGCACTGCAGAGTGATCTCCCATCTCCGGGCAGCCAGTGGTCTGTGCTCCCCACTGCCATGCGGAGCATCCACATTTATTTATTAACAAATAAAATATGCAGAATTTTAAAATAGTATGTGCGTCATTTTTATTTTTTGGTGAATTTTTAATTTTTTGGCTCAGAAGTAAGCCTTAAAACCTATTAATCTATTAGTTCAAAGGTAATGGCTTGACTAGGGAAAGTAGTCATGGCTGACATAATGTTGGCTAATACAACACCAGCCATGGCTTTGTTCCTGGTGTAGAAAGCTTTTAACAGGTGTTAGCTGTTAACACTGTTAACGGTCGACCCTAGACTCCTTCAGAAGGTTGACCACAACTAGCTAATGCGCTAAAAGGTGTCTGCACAAAGGACAAAGCCATAACATGTTGTCAGTCATGACCTCTTCCTAGTTGTGATAGAGTGCTGAGGTCTAAAAGATGGGTTAGCCCTCTGATCCTTGTAGCATCAATTACTTTCCCTAGTGACAGCTGATTGAGGAAATAGGGATGAAATAGCTAATCAGATGGGGAGGCTGGGTAAATTAAGGAACTAACTGGCCCCTCAGATGACTATCTTGATAAAAAGCAGGAAGGAAATGTTATTGGGGTAGGGCAGGTCTGGGTTTGGCCCCGCCCTAATCTGATCCATGTAAGGGAGACCTCTTTTCCTCCCAGAGCTTTGATGAACAGGGGCTGACAGTAATAGGTATTGCACTCTACAGGAGTTGGTGGAGAAGACTTGAATAAATTATATGGAGCGTACACTAAAAGAAGAGGGGCTGGAGAATTATGCCCCATTACACTAGTCAAGACTAGGCCAATGGGAGTATTCACATACATAAGTGATTCCATGAGAGAGGCCTGATTTAAGACAAGACACAACAAGGAAGTATGACAAACATTAGCAGGGGAAAACAAGAGGAGGGTAGAGCTAATAGTCATAATATTACATGGTTAGATATGCTAAGTATCAGTATCTATTTTAGTACTTCTTCCTAACACTCTCCTTTGCTTGCTTGGTGTCTTTATTTGAACAGCAGTTTCTACTAAATGTTGTCTTACTCTCTGCCTGTTCCTACTATAAATGAAGTCAGGTCTGGGGAGGTGTAAACTTTGGGTAATGTTAACCAACAGAAATAAATACAAAACAAGAGGCAATGTGTTAGCAGAGCTACACCAGGAGGTAGTCCGGGCTCAAGTATCAAGAGACACATAGCTCCTTACAGCACACCACACTCTCAGCAATCAAAGAGACAGGAGCAGAGCTAGTTGGAAAATGTTGAGAAAAACAAATAACTTTTGTGTCTACATTTTCAGCTGAAATTTTCTTTTTTCAGCAAAAAATTGAATATCAGAGTATCTGGGCCAACAAAATGAAAGATTTTTTTATTTGGAAATGCTGTGCTGCCTCATGGGAGTTGTAGTTCAGGTTGCTACTCCCGCTGCTCCCATTGTTTTCTAGGGACAGGGCTCTTTAGTTGGACTACATCTCTCATGATGCATTACACTCTTCCTTTTGGAGAAGTGGGGCATCATGGGAGTCCCAGGCTGTGGTGCAGCATGAGAGATGTGGTCTGACCAGTGAGCCTGACCAATAGACTAATTGAAGAGACTATGGATTTAAGGTCACCAAACTATATCTTTCATAGGCACTGCAGCAGCATGTCCAAATCACATTTGTTTTTGTGTGTTCTTTATTTAATGAAAAATCTAAATTTCCCATGGAAAGCAGACACTTTTTACGAAAAAAGTAGTTGAATTTTCTATGGAAAAACAGTTTTGATGGAACATTTCCCACTAGTCATATCTAGTATGTTACTCACATAATGATAGTACTAATGGAGAGTGATCTGTGCATTCATCCCAATGGAAGAGTTCCCACTACTGGCCTTGGAAACGGATCGATCTGGTCTCGCCATAATCTCCATTAGGAATTTTCTGATATTTAGCCCTTATGACAACAGCTAGACCTGACGTCTCTTGCATCTCAGAAATGGTCATCGGTGCCTTGGGTTTGTAGGAAAGCCATTGAGTTTGGAGAAGGGCTGTTATTGGCAGAGAAGATAAAGGGCATGGGGCCAGTCCCACACTCTCCATTCAACCTCCTGGGAGGCTCCCTCTGTCTTTTGCTGCTCCCTGGTCCCACTCTCCTGCCTCTGACCCAGCAGCAAGGCAGGTAGCTCAAAGTGGCATCGGTAGCTTGTGGCAGTACAGCCTAGTGCAGCTCTGTGTTGAAGAGGCAGAAAGGGAGCATTCTTTGGGCAGTTCTGGAGGACTGGGGCAATCTAGGGTGGTGGGACAGTATCACAGAAAACAGACACAAAGGATAGAGTTAAACATGAATCCTTTTACATACTGAAGAAAATACACAGAAGGGAAAAGAACATAGTGATTGCCAGACTGGATCAGACCCGAGGCCCATCTAGCCCATGATCCTATCTCTGACAGTGGCCAGTGCCATATGCTTCAGATGACGGTCAAGAACCAGGTGTGGGATAACCCACACCCATACTGGATCTGATCCTGGTCTCTAATAGTTAGAGATTGACTTAAGCCACGTAACATGATGTTTAATGTCTCTTCCAAAATGTTTTGGAACCATTAATTGTGATCATTCTGGATATCCATATAAATGTCCAATCTCTTTTTTGATCCTTGCTAAATTTTTGGCCTTAAAGACTTCATGTTGCAATGAGTTCCACACTTCCACTTCATGTGGCAATGAGTTCTAATTAAACTTTTTGTACAAAAAAGTATTTTGTTTGATTGGTTTTCAGTTTGCTACTTTTCAGTTTCATCGAACATCCTCTTATTCTGAGGGAACAGGAAAAAAAAGGAGAAAAGGATGGATCTAGACTGTTCTCAGTGGTAGAAGATGACAGAACAAGGAGTAATGGTCTCAAGTTGCAGAGGGGGAGGTTTAGGTTGGACATTAGGAAACTTTTTCACTAGTAGGGTGGTGAAGAACTGGAATGGGTTACCTAGGGTGGTGGTGGAATCTCCTTCCTTAGAGGTTTTTAAGGTCAGGCTTGACAAAGCCCTGGCTGGGATGATTTAGTTGGGTTTGGTCCTGCTTTGAGCAGGGGGTTGGACTAGATGACCTCCTGAGGTCCCTTCCAACCCTGAAATTCTATGATTCTATGAAAAGAACAGAAAACAGAATTAATTGTAAATTCTTCTTACTTAGTTGAAGGTTGATAACTAGGTAAATATATCCTAGGAAGAGAGATGCCATGCATCAAAATTGTGGTGTTACACCTCCTCGGCACTCTTCCCAGGCTACCTAGTGAGAAACCTGTTTCTCCTTCCACCCAATGGTTAAGAGATAGAACAATGTGTTCACTATTCCCCTTTCTGCCAGTTCTCTTTCTGGGGGGGGGGGGGGCACAAAAAATCCTCTCACGTGTCTTAGATGCAGGATTTTAGAAGGTTGCCACCTGTGGGTGCTGGGGTGTGGATTATTCTCTGAAATGTGCACTCCTCAGCTGTGTTCACCATGGTGGGGCCTGATCCTGTTTCCTTCACCCCAAAATGCCATTGACTGCAGTGGGAGCATGGTTGGGCCCCATATGCTGCAGAAACACTCTGGATTTAGATGTTACAAAGTCAAATCACTCATCAGAAATGTACTGTACAGGAAGTCTCCAAAGAAAAATAGAGCCGTTTCAGTGCCCATCTAGCTTCCCAAATGACCCATTGTCATACTGGCTCTTCTGGTATAGAGGAACAGCGGGGGAGCAGGGCAAGGGAGGGAGTCCATGGTAGGGCAGGAGTGAGCTGTGCAGAACAGCCCTGCTGAGTGCCTGGGGATGATGCCTCTTCTTCCTTCTTTGCAGTTTGGTCCCTTTACGTTTATCTTAAATGCGCTCTCTGCTGCAGGGCATGGCTGAGCGGTCATGTAGCGCTCCCCGTCAATGTGCAGTCAAAAAGGTGAACAGAATGTTGGGAATCATTAAGAAAGGGATAGATAATAAGACAGAAAATATCATATTGCCTCTATATAAATCCCTGGTACGCCCACATCTTGAATTGAGTGACCACATCTGCACGCAGTATCTCAAAAAAGATATATTGGAATTGGAAAAAGTTCAGAAAAGGGCAAAAAAAAATGATTAGGGGCCTGGAATGGCTGTATGAAAAGCGATTAATAAAACTGGGACTTTCCAGCTTGGAAAAGGGACAACTAAGGGAGTAATATAATAGAGGTCTATAAAATCATGACAGGTGTGGAGCAAGTAAATCAGGAAGTGTTATTTCCTCCTTCTCATAACACCAAATGAAATTAATAGGAAGCAGATTTAAAACAAATAAAAGGAAGTTCTTCTTCACACAATGCACAGTCAGTCTGTGGAACTCTGCCAGAGGATGTTGTGAAGGCCAAGACTATAACAGGATTCAAAAAGGAACTAGATAAATTCATGGAGGATAGGTCCATCAATGGCTATTAGCCAGGATGGGCATGGATGGTGTCCCTAGCCTCTGTTTGCCAGAAGCTGGGAATGGGAGACAGGGGATGGATCACTTGATGATTCCCTGTTCTGTTCACTTCCTCTGGGGCACCTGGCATTGCCCACTGTAGGAAGACAGATTGATGGGCTAGACCTGGGCCAGGGAAGCTACTGATCCAACCAGGACCACATTTGGTGATGAATCCTGGTCAGGTGCCACCTGGGGCCCTCTGCACATATGCTAAGAAGCAGCTCTCCGCTCAGGAAGATGATCTTAGAACAGTGTTTTTCAAACCGTGAGTTGTAACCCAGTTCTGGCCGGGCTGCGGCAGGTAAGGCACTGGGTCGCTTTGCTCTGGTCAGCACCCGAGTGGGACGTTAAAAGCCCTCGGGGGTGCTGCCCAGCTAAGGCAGGCTAGTGCCTACCTGTTCCGACACCACGCTGCGCCCTGACAGCGGCCAGCAGTGGGTCCAGCTTCTGGGCAGGGGGGCCATGGGGCTCTGTGCGCTTTCACCACCCCGAGCACCGGCTCCGCACTCTCCCCCAAACCCAGAACCCCCTCCTGCACCCCCGCGGAGCTGGCAGCAGGGGGGCGAGGGCCATGCGGGCCCCAAGAGGGCATCAGGAAAGGGGGGCAGTGGGAGGCAACGCCCCAACCCCACTGCCAGGGACTCGGTGCCAACCTTCCGCTCCACCTTAACGCATCTCCCCGCGTGGCTGCGATTCCTGCGTGGGGTGTTGCCCGGGGAGCGGAGGGGGCTGGCGCGCGGCCCCGCCCTGCAGGCTTCTCCCTCGCCAGCTGCGTCAACTTTGTCTCAGTCCCTGCTGGGTCGGGACGGGGCGCGTGGCGTGGGGCTGCCGGGACCGGCCGCGGGAGGGGGCAGCAGCGTTGGGGCTTTTCCCGTCGCGGGGCAGGCCGGGCTCGGTGGGTTTCCCCTGGGAGCCCGGGCTTCCTCCCCGCCGCCCCACTGCGTGCCAGGAAGAGCAGAGGGACCTTTCCCCAGCGGTGGCCTGTGTCCCGGGCTCGTCATGCTGCGCACGGGAGGCGATTATGCCGTGAGAAAGAGGAAGAAGCCGGCGCAGAAAAGGTAGGTGTGTGTGGGGAGGAGCTCCCCTTCCCGGAGCCTGTGTAAATCGGGGCTTTGCGGGGCTGGCTGGGCTCCGCTGCCTCTGTTTGCTTCAATCAAAGGGCAGGTGTTTCCTCTGCCCCTGCTCGCCCCGGTGTTCAGGCAGGTTGTCCCCTGGCTCCAGTCCTTCTCACTGGTGCTCTTCAGCGTCCTGGGGTTCATTTCCCCCCTGCCCCCTGGACAGACCTCACAAGGCTTGGTTCTCTGCTCTCCCTTTCCTCCCCCTTGGCTCACCTATGTCTAAAGTATTGGCTCCAGAACTGGTTGTAAAATACACTCAGAGAGAAGCCTGGGTCTCTGGGATGGGGCTGCTGAAACAGCTGGCGGATTCTCTGATGCCACTTACATCCCATCTGGACTGCGCTGTTTGACTCTGAAATCCGAAATTCTCCAAGGACTCCCACACAAGTTCACGCTGAAGATATGTGCTTCCTCAGGCTCACTTAGCAGCTCCGCTCCAAAGACAAGCTGACTCTTAAAAAAAGCCATTCCCAGGGAGCACAAGGGTGTTGTTTCCTGCTTTGGGAATTCTAGTCAAAGTCCTTCCCAGGTCTTTTAAAGTTATAAATCCCCTTTGGGGCTGTGAGAACTTGACGGAAATCTCCAGGAAATGGAAAGGGCAGTGGTTTGTGGAGTTTGGGACATTTGCGCCAAGTAAGCTAAGGATGACAATCTAGGCTCTGGGCCGGGTTCTTAGGATGTCCTACAAGTAGGTCGGCTGGTGGAGACACTGGCCTATACTTGTACTAATAAAACGAATCAGGTTTTTCTTCCCAGTGCCCTAGAGGAAAGAACAGGAGTACTTGTGGCACCTTAGAGACTAACAAATTTATTTCAGCATGAGCTTTCGTGAGCTACAGCTCACTTCTTCGGTTGCATAGAATGGAACACACAGACAGGAGATATTTATACATACAGAGAACATGAAAAGGTGGAAGTATGCATACCAGCAGGAAGAGTCTAATCAATTGAGATGAGCTATCACCAGCAGGAGGGAAAAAAAACTTTCCTTCCTCTGGAGCTGCAGTGAGAGAGGGAGAAACCTTTGCCCTTGCTGGAGTGCCAAGTCAGGGCAAAAGATAATGGCTCTGATTCGCCACAGCTTTGCGCCTGTGCAGTCACTAAGGCTTTCAGATCAGAAAGATGAGTGCTTCTCGCTCACTTTGCATGGGTGTAAATGATTGCACAAGTTTTGGGGAAATGGGGAATCAGGTTTCCCCTGCTGTATCCTTGAGATTTACAAAGCACTTACCATTCCAAAATGTCTACTGGGTTAGTGTTGAAACATTATCATATAAATGTTTTATATACGTATCAGATTAAAATTAAGTTTAATATAATATAAAAGGAGTAATGAAATGCCTTGAAACAATAAAGTTGAAATGAAACAATTTGACATGATCAGAATGATTCATTTTGACTTTTTCCCATCAAAAAAATTCATTGAAATTGACACATTTTCTGATGGAAAACTGTTCTGTCAAAAGTTCTGCAACTAACTCTACATGTGACCATATCCCAGACCCAGAGCATTCCAAGCACTTGGCAGTCCCTCCTCAGACTGTGCCAGGACTGGAAGACAGAGAGGCATAGGTAAGAAGGGAAATTATGTCTGTTAAAGCAGAGCTGTTTGGTCCAATGTCAATTCATTCAAATTGTTGGGTGGTGGGGAATAGGTTAAATACCATTTGTAAATATAATTAATATATGAAATGCTATTAATAGGCATCGCATATATGCAAGACAAAGTCATGAGTATGTATCTACTTATCTTGCCTCTCAGTTCTTTGTTTAACTATGCAATATACATTGCTGCCCCAAACAGAAAACCCTAACTGATGTTATTAATTTACAGCACAGGCACTATTGCAGGTTCACCAGCTTGCAATGGTTAAGCTTCCTGCAGTGTTTCCCATGCTGAGTGTAGAGCAGTGGTTGGTGACCCCTTTCGCACAATGAATGCGACACCCCCCCCATATAAATTAAAAACTCTTTTAAAATATTTAGCACTATCATAAATGCTGGAGGTAAAGCAGGATTTGGGGTGGATGCTGACAGCTCGTGACCCCCCATGCAATAACCTTGCAACCCCCTGAGGGGTGACAACCCCCAGTTTGAGAAGTACCGGTGTAGAGGAATACTGTAGCAAATGTAAGTAGAATGCTGTGGGGTGATAGTGTATAACAAATCCAGTTGTCTTTGCCCTGTTAGAGAACAGTTTTATTTCCAGCAACACCCATGCTGTTTATGTTGGTGGCGCTAAGTTTGTTGACAGTTCCATCATAAATTCCGGTGGGAGAAACTTGCTTTGGGCCGCAGCCCAGTGTGTGTTTGCTGAGTTTCGCACTGTAAAACATACACATATAATATAGCTGTGTCTTGTCATGGCTCCGACAAGTAAACAAATTCACAGAGCTGACCCATTTAGTTGCTATGCTCTGCCTTCTGATGCATGTGGTTCAGTTTATGATGCTAGTTGATAATCGCCCGATAGCACCCCCTATTGGGAAAATATTTGTTGTAGCACCAAGTGGGGAGCCTCTTATTACTCAACAGTAACTCCTTTGGCCAATGAAGGAGCAGTGTTGCTGGGTACTCCTGTGCAGTTGTTGGCGGGAAGGATTGCAGTTTGTGTGTGTTTGGGTCCTATGAATGGGGAATTAAAGAGAGTGAAATGGGATAGTAGGGGGTCTCATGGGCTTGATTGGGACACAGGAGCTAGACAGACCAATTTTTAATGTATTAGCCCTGCAGAAGAAAAATCTCAAGTTCTAGTGTGGAAGAACTTGCTCTAGGAACTCCACTGAACCACCTTAAAATAGGAGAAATAGGCTGTCTAGTTTGGATGTGAAGGGACTTCTTCATTTCTCATGCTGGGAGCTGGAAGTGCTTATGAGCATAATTGTACTGTTCTCTTTAAATCTGGAGTAAAAAGCCAGGCTGGCAGGGCTAGGGAAGGTTCTAAGAGAAGTGCTACAGTAAAGCAGGGGCAGAGTAGCTTTAAGGATGATACTGGCTTCCTGATTCTAACACAGACCCTTGTTCAATGTGTGAAGAAAGTGACTTTCAGTGGTTTTTTACCAGTGTCACATGGCAGTGCTTTTATGCAATGTTAAGGCCAGCGTGCGTGGGGAGAGGCAGGAGTGGATTGCGGAGCACGTTAGTGTAACTTGGTATTGTGAACCGTCTATATGGTCAACATTTTCTGGTAGGAATTAGGATTTCATTTCTTCGAGAAAGAAGTTACGTTACACAACTTTGAGTTAAACGAGGCAATTTGAAATAATACTCAGCCCTTATAAAGTGCTTTTCATCTGTAGATCTCAAAGCACTTGACAAAGGATGTCAGTATCATTATTTTGCATCTGGGAAACTGAGGCACAGAGAGGTGGGCCAAGCAACTAGCCTGAGGTCACCCAGCAGGCCAGGAGCAGAGCTGGGACACCTGAATTCCAGGCCAGTGCTTTATCCACTAGGCCAAGTTTTTAGAACATTGGGCACCACGAGGGCTTGAATCTCTGTTCGCCAGCACTTTGCTGTCGTTTGCACTAGTGCTAAGCAGGTGGCAAACATTGTCAGATCACAATGGTTGCATATTATGCCTACTTAGCCCTGATGAAAAGCACTGCTCATGGAGCTGGGCACTGGCAAACCAGATTCATTTTGGACACAAGTTGTTGTTGGTTTGAAAGGCCTGGTCTACACTAATGGGGGGTGTCGAACTAAGGTACGCAAGTTCAGCTACGCGAATAGCGTAGCTGAACTCGAAGTACCCTAGTTCGAACTACTCACCCGTCCAGACGCCGCGGGATCGAAGTCCGCGGCTCCAAGGTCGACTCCGCCACCGCCGTTCGCGGTGGTGGAGTTCTGGAGTCGACCGGAGCGCGTGGGGAGTTCGAACTATCGTGTCTTGATTAGACGCGATAGTTCGAACTCCGAGAAGTCGAACTCTCCGCGTCGACCCGCGCGGTAAGTATAGACCTACCCAAAGAAATAGCAGTTGACAAAAATGTCAGCTGTATGATGTGTGAGCGTGGTGAACGTCTGGAGGAGGCTCCCTTGAGGAGAAATAGTTATCCTTTGCATTACAGCTGGATTAAATACTGCTTTGAATCACATTACTGTGTGTGAGCTCGCTGGAGGAACCAGATCCAAGAGGACTGATTGGGTGATAGGATGGGTAATGAGCTAGGATATCATCCCCCAGGTTGCTGTGTGAAACCAGCACAGGCTGGCAGTAACTGACATTGTGTGAGCTAGGTAACAGCTGCCTTTCGGACAGGAGCTGGTCTCGCTCCAGCTACACAGTGGATGTGTGTGTGCTTTACAGATGCCACTGCCAAGGCAGCCTCAGCAAAGAGGACAAGCAGGGAAGTGACGTAGGACTGAACTGTCCTTCCACCACCAAGACAGGTGGTCTGGTCAGGACAAGGTGAGACAGAAGGGCAAGGTTGTAAAGCTTCAGATCTGAGCAGCTGGGAATTTCCCTGGTATACATTATTTACTTTATGGGTAAGTAGTCTGGTTAAGGTGGAACCCCAGCTATTCTGTACAGACTATCCCTTTCCCTAGGATTTCCCCAGTGTCTAATGAACAACCTGTGCCTCTTTACAACATCTTCTCATCCATGGAGACCTTGGGAGTTCCTTGTGTGTTGAGCCAGGAGCATTAAAGAAGAAGCTATTGTAGAGGCTGTTTAATTTAAGCCTTCTTCCTAGTAACCTAAATTTAGCTCCCTCTTTCTGACACTTCCCTGCATCGTTGGTGAGTAGGTACCATAGAGTCCTCCACAGACCACTCTCAATGTTCATCTGGATGCTACAAGAGATCCTCCACCCTTGTACCTGACTGGCAACTCACCAAAAGCCTCCCACTGCCTCAGCATACTCAATTCTCATTATTTCTGAGGAGAGCCTCTTGTATCATTGCTGTCTGGCTTAAAAATCACATTGTGTGAGCTGAAAATACTGGGAAATACTTTGACCATAATACTTCCACTCATACTGAGTAGCACCTTGCTGCACAAGTGCTGCTTCAGCGTGGATGTGTTGGGGTGAGAGCTGCTATTGAGCATGGATAGCTGGATCACATAATGCAGTATCAAGTGCTGAGTAGCCTTGTATGCATCTTTGTGGATCTCTCCCATCACTTCCTGGGAAAGAAGTGGAAGAGTATTAAGGAAAGGGTGTTAATTTTCTAAGCGCAGCTCTCCAGCTCCAGACTACAGGATTTCCTTCTAGTGCTACTAACAATCGCTGAGTGAGCTTTGATGTGAACAGAGCTCACGTGGAGTTCAAATGCAATTGCCTCTGGTCATTCTGCTTGCTCTTGGTGACTGTAGTGAGCAGGTGATGACCATGTAATCTTGAATGGGGAGTCCTCCTGAAGCCTGTCTTTGGGAGATTGGTCCCTTCACCACCCATGCTGGTGCCCACCTAGACCTCTTTAATGACATGCGGCTGCATGCCTGTAACCCACCATTGAAAACAACCTGCCAGTTTTCTTGTTTTGTTTTTTTTAAGTGACTTACCCAAGGGCTCAGAACAGCTCAGTGGCAGAGCCAGGAATAGAACTCAGGTAGGGCTCTTGGGTCAAGCCACTGGCTAATGTTATAGCCACTGGCTAATGCTGCCTTTCTCTTGCTAGATGCAGTTTTCTTGGGGTTCTCTTAAACAAGTGGACAAAGAACATGCAAGCGACTATTTGATGATGATTAAGATGACAGTGGTGCACAGATGGAGTTTGGGAAGGGCCTAGCAGAGGGGGATGTGACTTGTGCCAGGTTTACGCTGATAGTTCCCTTCTTATTTGCATTTTTCTTTCCCTCTGTTAGCCCGAAGCCACCACCTCCTGAGGGCGTCCTGTCAAACCCCTCCAAGCGGCACCGGGACCGCCTCAATCAGGAGCTGAACAAACTGACGAGCTTGCTGCCCTTCCCTGAGGATGTCCAGGCCAGGCTCGATAAGCTTTCCGTCCTCCGGCTGATTGTAGGATACCTGAAAGTGAAGCGCTACCTCGTGGGTGAGTGTCAGCAACTCAATGAGACTCCTGTGCTGGGACTGGGAGGGCTTCCTGGCTTGATGGTGTTCAGGGATCTGCTAGGCAGCATTTTATCTTCTTCTGACCCAGACGGCGTCACAGTCCTGAATGCAATTTGTGCCAGAATGAGCTGCCACTGGAGAGGAGGGAGCAGTCTTAGGGCAGGACAGACCATGCTTCCTAGGAAGCTGGATTGATGCTCCCTGTTTGTTCGTTGAGGCCAGGAGAGCAGAGTGGCTCAGGGCTGTGCTTTTAACTCATTACTATTAAGCTTTAGTGGTCGGAGGAAACGGGCCATGGGAGATTTGTCCTTGCTTAGAGGATGGATTTGGGAGGTTGAGGCAGAGCAGGCTAGCATACCCACCCTGAGTGGGGGAAGGCAAGCTCACTTGTCAAACTCTGAGCAAAGACTTCGGGGAAGAGGAGGAGTCTGAGGCCCTTTTATAATCGTCGCTGTTCTGTGACTTAGTCAGTGCTTGTGAGAGTAGCTTGTGGGAGGAGGTGCTGCCCAGGTAGGAACATTCCTTCTTGATGAAGCCTGTTGGCTCTGTGTTGGAGAAGACCTTGGGGATCAACATATTACTAAGCACTTTGGGGAACGGGCCTGTACGCAGGTTCGTGAGACTGTCTGGTTTTGAGAATCTGCTCCATCTAGATATTCATCAGAGGGTTGGCTCCAGAAATCTCACTTTCCGGGTGCAGTGCTTCTAGGAATGAGGATAGAAATCTCACTCCTTCCTCCCCTGTCTGTTTGCTTTTGCTCCTGGGAAATACAGAGGATGCAATGGGGAAAGAGGAGATACTTGTAGGTGGCCAAGTGCTTAGAAACATAAAATGGAAAGCACCCAGACTCACCATTGCCTGATGCCTGGAGTTGCAGGGAAGGTATCATGGAGAACGCTAGTGGAGGATCCCTGTGCTTTTGAGAAAGATGAGAATCTCAGCCAGGGAGTCCTAGGCCAACATTTTATTCTTGCTCTTTGCTTTGACTAATAGTGCAAGAATGCATGTGGTAAAGCATCTAATCCTATGTAGGCTCCTCAGGTAACCTTGATGTCTCATGCATCCGACGAAGTGGGTATTCACCCACAAAAGCTCATGCTCCAAAACGTCTGTTAGTCTATAAGGTGCCACAAGACTCTTTGCTGCTTTTACTTGATGTCTCAGTTGTGGTCCCAGTTTTAGGGGAGCAAGAAGCAAAACTTTCAGCCATAACCTTCCTCTGTCTTGAAATCTTTAATATGCTAAATATTGAAGAGGGGGTTTCAAAAATGCAGTGTTGGCCTATCTCTGCTCCCCACTGATGTCAAAGGTAAAACTCCTACTGCTGTCAAGGGGAGCAGTTAGACCAATGCTGAATGATTCGGAAAATCCCTATTGTGATAAGTTTTATCCTAATTTTAGTTGAATGATACTTATCTCCATGTGTAAGCCTTAGTAGCTCTACCCAGCGGACAGAGGGATTGAGGTAGGGTAGTATTTAGCGAATGTAGGACACTCTAAAAAAACAAGTCACTTTTTCTGTCTGGGAATTTGAGAGAGTTGTTCTGGTGTCCATTTTCAATGTAGAATCTGCAAGGTGGTTTGTGATCCCACTGAGCACATCCTAGGTCGGGCTGGTCAAAATTTTCCCATAAAAAAAAAATATGGTGGAAAATTGTGCTTTTAACTAATTGAAAATTGTCACAGAAAATGGCTGCTATCCTCAGTTTTCTGATTTTTAATTGGAAAATTCCCTCCCCTTCCCCCACCCCCAAAAATAAATATTCAGCTACAAGCCAAACAATGTTTCAGTTTTGGGTTTTCAATGAAGAGTCAAAATTTCCTGTAAGGGAAAAAATAAAAGTCTTTTATTTTCATCTAGCTCTGGTCCTTGGTTGGCCTGGGCTTGGCTGAAATACCATGGTATTGTAAAGGGGCTGGTTCAAGACAAACTACATCCTGTTTCCGCATCACAGAAACGTGCAGACTTACACAAGGAGAACTGAAAGAAAGATGTAGGTCATGGGTGGGTGTATTATGTATCTTTGGAACCGTTACGACATTGTGGGAGCTCTAGTACTTTTCACTGGGCACAAAATGAAATGTGAATCTTGATGCTTCTGCTTAGTTTTCCAAACTCCTGGAGCGGGGTAGGGGAGAAAAGTACAGTTGTGTGCGTGTCTGTGTTTGATAGACAGCTCTGGACAGCACTCACATATGGGGATGGACGCACTGTAGGTACTTAGTTATAACAAGAAGATATTGTCAATTGGAATATTTTATTCAGTACAATCATGTAAGTTTTAAATATTTCTGTTGCATCAGGCTGCAGAAAATCTCTGCATTTGAGCTCGGTAAGGGTGGGACTTGTTCTGTACTGCCTCCCTCAACATGATTTATTTCATAGCAAAGAGATAATTGATCTGGGCTGCTATACAGTCAGATCAGCCTTTGATGTGGCATCCTGGGAAGTGTTTCACTTTGGAGAGAGGCTGGGATGGGAGGATGGAGTCACTGTCTATTTTTGGTCTTCCTCTGGGTAGAGAGACTGTGTTGTTGCAGAGAGATGCTGTATCTGTGCCCCCACTGCATTGGGGCACTGTGGTGTGCACCCCTGTGTGGATTAGCAGGATTTTTGAACTGGCTGTGGCTCAGACCTGAGAACAGCAGGGCCAGTTTGTGGGTTCAGGGAGGTGCTCAGGACATGCCGGGGGTGGTCTTGCTTGCAGGGAGGGGTCATGGACTTGAAGTTGGGAGAGAGCTGAGCTCTAGTCCTGCTTCTGCTGCCACTGACCCACTGCGTGCCCAGGATGCACTCATTTGGGGGTCCTCCATGTTTGGAGGCTGTGCACCCATGGTTTCGTCACTGCTTATTGGAGTTGTGGATTCTCATCCCCTCCAAAAACCTTAGGTGTCTCAAGAAAGAGGCTTTTATGAAGACTTTGGCCTTGAGGTCTCTACCTTTATTTTTCCTGTAAAATGTGGCTTACAGCTTCTGAAGAGCTCACAGGGCCATTGTGCCTTAATGGTTTTGTGCTGAGAAAGCACTTTTGGATCCTCCAATGGGAGCTGGAAGAGTGAGGGCAGAGGATTAGAAGTGCTTTGTGTCTGGCTGACTAAGGAACAGCACCCATGGTTCCATTCAGCCCTCCGTTGTTAGAAGAGTGGTAGCTCTGGCAAGCCTTACCCAGGAGCTCCCATCGGAAATGCAGCATCTTCCTGGCTGTCTCATGGATGTGCAGGTCTCCTGGGAGTTCCCATCTAACTACAGGATATGAGGAGTTCATAGCCCACTGCAGTTAATTTTAATAGTTTAATTTTCTGCTCAGGCTGCAGTTAGAACAAGCCCCACTCTGAACCTTTGCCACCAACTATACAACCATCACCTCTGTTGGCATCAGCTCGGGCATCTCCCGTTGCTCTTCACCCCACTGCCTTCTGTAAGAAGTCCATTACCGAGCCTGTCCTACTTGTCTTAGAGATAGGGTTGCCAACTTTCTTGTTTGCCGAAAACCGAATACCCATGCCCTACCTCTGCCCTGAGTCCCACCCCATGCTCCCGCCATCCTCCCTCCCTCTGTCACTTGCTCTCCCCGACCCTCACTCAATCACTCATTTTCATGGGGCTGGGGCAGAGGGTTGGGGTACGGTGGAGGGAGGGCGAGGCCTCTGGCTGGGGGTGCAGGCTCTGGGGTGAGGCCAGGTATGAGGGGTTTGGGGTACAGGAAGGCACTCAGGGCTGGGGCAGGGAGTTGGGGTGTGTGAGGGGATGTGGGGTGTGGGTTCTGGGGGGGAGTTTGGGTGCGGGAGGGGACTCAGTGCTGGGGCAATAGGTTGGGTTGCGAGAGGAGATTTGGGGTGTGGGAGGAGATTTGGGGTGTGGGCTCCAGGCAGTGCTTACCTCAGGCAGCTCCCGGAAGCGGTGAAATGTCCTCTGGCTCCTAGGCGCAGGGACGGCCATGTAGCTCCATGCGCTGCCCCTGCTTCTAAGCACTGTCCCCACAGCTCCCATTGGCCGCAGTTCCCGGCCAATGGGAGCTGTGGAGCTGGCGCTCGGAGTGGGGGCAGTACGCAGAGCTTCCGTGGCTGCCCCTGTGCCTAGGAGCCAGAGGGACATGCTGGCGGCTTCCCAGGGGTGCCTGCCCTGCTGTGCCACTGTCCAGACTTTTAACAGCCCGGTTAGGAGCTGCCTGGGTCCCTTTTCAACCAGGCATCGAAAACCAGACGCCTGGCAACCCTACTTGGAGATGAAGGCCACCTTGTCTCAGCAGTGGCAAAGAATTTGGTGGTGTCTGCAGACATTCATCATTCCCCACCCCCCAAAAAGAAAACCGTAACAATTTTAGCAAGCTGCTTGCTGTACCAGAGCCTTTGCAGGTATCTGATTCAAGATGGACATACTCTTAGCCCTTTTCTGGTATGTACAAGGGGAAAACTCAACTGTGGCAGAAAAGTGATACTGAAAGAGCTGGGAGGGGAAAAAATCTCATTTTGGAAATATTTCTCCAACAATTCTGTCACAGCAAAGACTTTGTCAGATTTGAGGCCTAATAAATTTATTTTCGAACTGTAAACAACCAATTGTGGAAAATTGTGCAGGTTCTGGAGAATTCGTTTTTATTGTAATCCACCACTCTTCAAAATGTTTTATTAAAGAATAGACACTATCTATACCGGGGACTCTGGAGACACACTAATCTCTTCTGCCCCCTCTGTGGCTTCTTCAGCAGCAGAACTAATGCACTGGTGTTTTTAGAGCTTTTCTGATTTTTGTGATTTATGCTGGAGGTCAAAAATATGAGAGATCAATAGGGCAAAGTGTTATGTAAATAAAAGTTAAACCAACAAAAAGAAGACCATTGCACTAGGTGTAATTTGACTTCTATGTTTGGGGGGAGGAGGGCAGCTCCAGTCAGGTCAATGGGGCTGCATGTGGGGGGAGGGGTAAATTCTACACCTGCCCGAGGCTTGCAGTTTCAGGGGGCAATGCCCCCTGCCCCATGCCCTTGCAGTTCAGTTAATTTCTAACGTGTTTGGAATGGGAGTGGTTAGAATAAGTCAGACCTTGCCAAATGGAAAATGGCATGATTGGTAAGCAAAGAAATATAACTGTAGAAATGGAATTGTTGTCACCATGCCTCGGTGGGTCACAACTGAGAGTACCAAATTCAGGACGAGCTGCTGACCAGCCCAAAACTGGTGGTTATTCTTCCCTAAGATGGACCGAACCAGCAACAAAAGTAAACTTCCGTCTCACCACACTGGCTAAGAAGAAGACAGAAGTGCAGCCTCCTTAGGGATCCCAGTCCTGGATTCAACACCCAGACACTAGTCTTGAAAATGAGTGGTTATTTAAAGCCAATTTCATCAAACCAAAGGGTTCTTCTGATCCCAAAGGACCCGCCACACATCCAGGTCAATACATAACTCAGATCTTATCCAGAAATCACACTGTTGCCAATCTCTTAGTATCTAAAATCTAAAGGTGTATTTATAAAAAGAAAGAAGGAAAGGTGAGAGTTAAAATTGGTTAAAGGAATCAAATACATACAGTTCTTGGATCAGCTTTGGAACAGAGATGGAATAAACTGCTGGCTTGTTAAATCTCTAGTTGCTTCCAAATCATTGGAAGGACCTCTGTCCCTTGGTTAGAATGCTTCCATTAGTATGAATCCATAATCCAGAGGTTTGAGCAGGAAAGAGGCAAAATGGAGATGTTTCCAGGACCTTTTATAGCTTCTGCCATGTGGAGGGAAACGTCATTGTCCCAAAAAAGCCCTCAACGTAGTTTGTGGAAAAGTACAGGCACAAGGTGGAGTTTAGTACCACATGATCTAGTCACATGCCCTTGCATGCTTCCATGTGTCATAGCAGGGGCCATTACCCATATTCTAGCTAGAACATCCATCCGGAAAGTTCATTAGCTGGGGATAGGCTTCTTCCATGGCCTATTGTGTTCGTTGATGGGTCGTCAGCTTAAACATTCCCAACATGGTGAGCTGGCTAGAGTGGATGTAAATACCTTGTGGGTGTTACCCAGGAGCAAACACATTTGAAATGCGGGTACATAGTCAATATTCATAACTCCAGATACAGAAATGATACATGAATGTGATTATCCTATTTGTATTCAGTAAACCCTAACTTTTCCATTCACACCCTACATGACATAGGCAACTGCTACAAAACTTGTACAAACTAACAGTGGTAGCAACAATGATCTACGTGGCCATATTTTAATCATATAACATCTCACTTGTTTAAAATGTGCCACTGATAAGTTTTGGATTCTGTCTCAGCCCTGACCTAAGTGATGGCTCTGTCCGTCTTGAAATCCCAGGGCCTGGGCTAAGTGACTCACTGACAAGCAGCCCTGAATCTGTTGTGGGTGGCTGATTTGATACAGTTGCATATGCTCACAAGTCCATCCAGCTTGCTCGCTGCTGATCTTTCCCTAGGCGTCTGGGAAGAGAGGAGTAAAATGACATGTCCCTCTTTCTCTGAAGTGCCCGTCTGGGAGAATCAAATTCTCGTCAATTGCAGTGTTCAGCCAGTTAAAGGGAATAAGCTGATGTAGTATGTGTGAATGCACTTGCCATGAACAGCGAGGTTTCACCCAGCCTGGAAGTGGAGGGTTTAGTGCTGTTGCAGCTCTTGCATTGGACAGTAGATCATCTGGATCTCTTATTTGTAAACTGACGTCCCGTTCTGACTTTACGACGCTCCATCCCATAGTCTTCCTATGGGATTCAAGTTACAACGTTTTCAACTTATGACGCGGTTCTCATGAACCAATTGTGTCATAAGTCCAAGGACTGTCTGTATTAGTATGATTGCAGTAGCTGCTAGGGGTCCTAATCCAGATCAGGGCCTGATGGTGAAGAGTGCTGTATAAACACATGGTAAAGGAGAGTTTACAGTCTAATAGACAAGGCAGGTAAAGGGTGGGGGAAAAAGGGAGCTTTATTATCCTCATTTTACATATGGGGCACTGAGGCGCAGAGAGTAAGTGGCCAAAGTCACACCAGGTGTCTGTGACAGAGTTGGGACCGGACCACGGAATTTGTGCCTCAGTCCAGTGCATTCCCCACCAATCGTCCTTTCCCTCAACAGGAAGGAGGTTGCAAAATAGGAAAGACCATTGGGACTGGGTGAGTTGGGTGCGGATGCCGATCTGCTGATACAAGCTTCCTCTAAAATGCTTGTTCAATTCAGTATCTTCTTCACTCCGTTTTCTTCCCCCATCCCTTTGTGGTCTCTGAAGCTGTGTGTTGCTACAGCCTTAGAAAACCCCTGCCGGGATCAGCTGTGATAGATGGAGTCAAGAAAACCAAAGGATTTGTTTTTCCAATAAGCATGTTTTATGATATTTAATATGACACATGATACCCAGCGAGCCCAATTCATTTGTGCAGGAAAAGACTTTAAACTGATTTATTTGGCAAACCAATCTACTTGTGTTTGCCCCTCCAGCTGTCCTCCATAACCGGCAGACTTCCCGTGCTGGCAACTTACTCCTCTCCTCGATGGCACAGAAAAGAAGGGAATAAAGCGTATCATAAATTAATGGATTCTCTACTCAGTGAGCTTCTCAGTATTTTATCCCATGGGTGGCATTGCTGATGATTTACACACTTCTAATACTACTGCTCTTCCCCTAGCATGCCTGCCGTCCAAGGGTATGTCTACACTACCCGCCGCATTGGTGGGTAGTGATTGATCTATTGGGGATCGATGTATAGCGTCTCGTCTAGATGCGATACATCGATCCCCTCACGCACTCCCCATTGACTCTGGAACTCCACCAGGGCGAGAGGTGGAAGCAGAGTCGACGGGGGAGCGGCGGCCGTCGATCCCGCGCTGCGAGGACATGAAGTAAGTCGATCTAAGATACGTTGACTTCAGCTACGCTATTCTTGTAGCTGAAGTTACGTATCTTGGATTGATTCCTCCCCCACCCCCAACCCCTGCCCAGTGTAGACCAGGCCCAAGGGGCTCCAGTATAGAACATAGTTCAGTTGACAGAATTCTCTGGTGCTTCACAAGCTGATACATCACCCACACTGTGGGTGATGTATAGGTGGGATTGCTTCCTCTGCTGACATGCCGTCTGTTTAAAAGCATAAAGCAACAATGTTGATGAAGTTCAGGTTATTTTTGACATGAGCATTTGCACGGAAGGCTTATATTCCTCCTCAGTGTACATGCTTTAGTCTAAATTAAATCCACATTGTCCCCACATGCCATAGTGGGGAACCTGCAACCCACTGAGTATAGCTCTAATTCATTTGTTTAGTCCTCCATCTTATTAGCAAGGAAGGTGCCACCAGTCTTCAGTATGGATTTTGCATCTCAATGCAAAGCTATTGCAGGAGTATGGCGTAGCTTTTGGTATGTGCCATGCAGTCTTGAAGGTGCTCGTGCTACTGATTGATTTTTCTAAAGAGCCCTTGGGCATTGGGATAGGGCACCCAGCTTCCCTTTGCTCCTGTACCCAGAGGAGAGGTGGAAGGGTCTCTTCCATTATCCAGGAAGCCAGAGGAAACTCTGAGCAGGGAGTGTTTAGACAGTCCTGTTGCAACCCAGATACCATATACTCATTATATCTTTTGTGGGTCAACTCCATTGTAACGCTCTCTAAGGGCCTCAGGCCCTCCAAAGTGCAAACTGAGCTGTGCATACCTACAGTATTGAGGAGAGAGGCTGAAATTCTCTCTAGGTCAGCGGACTGTACACCTGCCATTCCCCAGTCATCTGCCCACCAGTTAGATATTTTTCTACCTTTTTATTGGTAGCAGAAGATGACAAGTACTGTCAGCATCCCTATGTCAGTTAGGAAACCTGCCTGGATCCCAGCAAACACGCTTCCAAATAGAGTGATCACCTATTGAATGGAGATCAGAAGAGGGCAGTTAATCCTAATCTGCACAATACTGTAACCTACAGATAATTACTTAGGCCTGGTCTACACTAAGGGGGGGGGGGGTCGAACTAAGGTACGCGACTTCAGCTACGCGAATAGCGTAGCTGAAGTCGAAGTACCTTACTTCGGGCTACTCACCCGTCCAGACGCTGCGGGAACGAAGTCCGCGGCTCCCCCGTCGACTCCGCCACCGCTGTTCGCGGTGGTGGAGTTCCGGAGTCGACGGGAGGGCATTTGGAGTTCGAACTATCGCGTCTAGATTAGACGCGATAGTTCGAACTCCAAGAAGTCGAATGCCGCCCGTCGACTCGGCAGGTAAGTGTAGACCTACCCTTAGCAACAGGCTGTTGTGCTGGCAAATGCTCTCCTTGTGGTACACTGAAAATATATTAAAACAAGGAGGAGTCCTTGTGGGACCTTAGAGACTAACACATTTATTTGGGCATAAGCTTTCATATTTCTGTGGTTACCTGGAATCCTACACGAAAGCTTATGCCCAAATAAATGTGTTAGTCTCTAAGGTGCCACAAAGACTCCTCCTTGTTTTTGCTGATACAGACTAACACGGCTACCACTCTAAAACCTGAAAATATGGTGTCTTGGCAACCCTAATGAGAAAAGTCATTATTTGTCCCCTTGACAGGCTGGCTGCACGGTGCAGGTTAGGGGCTGCATCTAGGTTCCTTTACTCTATAGGTGAAGTTTAAATTGAACTATTTGGATAGCGGCTACATCGTATTTCTGAATTTCGTTTTCCTCTTGCATTTGGCTTGGAGAGGTGTCCCATGGCAAGTAGAAATTGTTCCCTACTGGACAACAAGACACAGGAACAACAGTGTCACTCTGCCAATTTACACTAAATGAGGATCTGCCACAAAGAATCTGATGTGCACAAGGGGGTCTTTTTCATTCTGTTTGTGCAGCGCCTTAGGACAGGCCTATTATGCCCTGACCTCCTGCATAGCACAGGCCAGAGACCCAACCAGTGACTGACCTGTTGTTTGGTAGAGGCGGTTGAAATTTTTCTAGTCTGAAGCTTTGACAATTTCAAATTTGGACGTTATGAAACTGAAAAAAATAAAGAGGGGGAAAAAATGTAGACAAAACTTTTGCAGATTTTTTATTTTGTTTTTGACCAGCTACAGAACTGGTCAAAACGTTTCAAATTTAAAAAATAAAAAATCTTCGTACAATTTACACACACACATACACACACCCTTTCCAGCATTATCATGCAGCTGGTCTGTTCTTACACAAGCTCACAGCCTTAGGGTTTTATAAAACTCCATAAAAGTTTTGGCTAACTTTTTATTCCATTTAAATGCCTGTCTAACCACTGCTTTGAGCTACTGTTTCCCCATTACAGAAGTTCTTCTGTTTCCCACCTCTTCATTTTCACCTATGTAATCCTTTATCCCCCATCCTCTTACAGAGACAATTATTGCAATAACCTTTCCACTAGGCTAGGAACTGTCCAGCTCAGATTCTTTGATCCAGTTCTGGGACGTCTCTTGCAAGATTCTTTCACGGTGGAAGCTCCAATTGCTCTGCCTGTGACTTTCTTTTTGTCTTGCCACTGAAGAGGCCCAGTATGTTTCTTCAATAAGACTGGCACCCCCAGCCGGCTTCTGCCCTCCCTGGATTCTGCAATGGACTTCTAATGGTGTGTTTCTGACACGACCCGTTGTCAACAAAGGAATCATGATGTCACACACAGACTCATAGGTTTTAAGACCTAGTGGGACGATTACTTAACAAAGGCCGTAGAATTTCACCCAGGAAATCCTGCATCAAGCCTGTAACTTGCAGTTGAGCTAGAACACATCTTTCAAAAGACATCCAATTTTGTTTTAAAAGCTTCAAAGGATGGAGAATCCACCAGGAACTCTCATTGTGTGGGCGGGTGAGGGAAGTTTCACTCGAAACACGTATTTTTCCAATTCATATTTGAAATTATGGAACAAAATTGAACAAACGTGGGCTCCAAGAATGTGTCTAGGTCCCTTTGTATCTTATCCTTGCCCTCAGTGTATCTACTCTACCCTACCTATCCTATTCCTGCCTTCAGCATATCTACCCTACCCTACCTATCCTATCCCTACCCTCAGCGTATCTACCACTCCTCCCAGTTTAGTGTCATCTGCGAACTTGCTGAGGGTGCAGTCCCCGCCATCCTCCAGATCGTTAATGAAGATATTGAACAAAACCGGCCCCAGGACCGACCCTTGGGGCACTCCACTTGATACCGGCTGCCAACTAGACATGGAGCAATTGATCACTACCCACCTTATAGTCCATTCATCCAGCCCATACTTCTTTAACTTGCTGGCAAGAATACTGTGGGATACATCTACGCTGAATCCATGAATACATCTACCATGGTTATTTTTAGTGCCATAGTTGGACCCCTGTGAGTCCAAGTCTGTAGAGCCAGGCTCTGAGATTCACTGCCATAGGGGGGTTCTTTTTTGCTTTGTAGTCGCACCCCTAGTGCACACCCCAAAGTGTGTGGGGGGAGCATTGCTCATAAGTTTTGCATTGCCTCAGTAAATCTTCTTAGGGAGACAGAGCATAGATAGGGAATTCTGGGGTGGAGGCTGATGGCTCGTGATCCCCAGGTAATAACCTCACAACCCATTAAGGGGTCACAACCCCCAGTTTGAGAACCTCTGGTCTACAGAGACCTATTGAAGCACAACACAGTGATGTGCTTTAGAAATCATAGTCCATAGTCAGCATTACTGCTTTGTGTAGATAAGCCCTTACATACAAGTAACTAGGTCTGGGGTTTGCCCGGTATATGTTACGTAAACAATTATTTTTCGTGTGTGTCACAGTGTTTTGTTGGTGTTAGTTACAACCGAAAATCAGATGTCCTATGTATAGACTAGAGATAAGGGGAGGCAGTGGGCAACTGCTCATGTGAGTTTGAGAGGGAATCATTACTGAAGAGATGAGGCCTTGAGGCCCTTTGAGTGAATATTTCTCATTTCTGTGGAGTCATGGAACCGCTGTCTGCATGCCGGGTTGGCTTTGTTTGTTAAAGCACTGCACTGTGTGACTGAAGAATTTGTATGGGAGAATAGTGGATAGGAAAAAAGAAATCCTGGAAGGGAGTAATCAGGCCTTAGAAGAGGGCAGTTCCATGTGTGACAAAGAAAGTTCGGTGTTCGTTTGGAGAAAGCGAATATGTTTCAGATTTTGGTTTTAAAAAGCCAGCTCAGCAGAGCTGATGGTGAACATGAGCAGGGCAAATAGGTCTGATGCGATAACACCTTGCACTTCTATAGATGTCAGTGATGCTACATCTTAGAACTTTTGTCCTAACCCAGGTTCCAGATGGGTGGGAAATATGCTGCTATTTTCATTTGGGAGGATTCACTGCTCATTCATGACCGAATTTTTTTTTCAACCCTTTGGGTGTTACTGGTTCTTCCTTGACCTGTGAAAAAGAAACGTGCCACCTTGCCCAGCAGCTTTTATAGTTAAGAACCAGTAGAGTCTGTACATGATGGTGTGACGTGCAACAAAACACAGGTGTTGTGCATGTGGGTCATTTTTCATGTATCGGTAGGCTTAGAAGTTGAGAGGGATGGTTCCTATTTACCTCTTCTCTCCCCACCCTTCAGAGCAGCAGGGAAGCAAAATTCCTTTCTGGGGTGGTACATCTACTTCCCATCCCATAGACAGGGCTAAGTCTTCTCCTTAATCTTCTGAATGGTAGCTGAATCCTTTTAGCTGTGGGTGGGTGGGTGGATGTTGCAATTTGGGCTGGGGTGAGTGGTTCTCTTGTTTTCTCAGGAGCACTATTATTTAGTCCCATTTCACCCTGAGATACTATCAGTGAGTTTCACAGCCCAGGATTTACACGTCTTGCTTCACTGGAGAAAGCCAAGCATGCCTCTAAAAACTGGGCCGAGCCCCCTGTTTCCTGGCAAGGTCACTCGCTACTGAGCAGAGCCCTTTGGTCGCCTCCTAGTCCAGGCCTCTAGGTTCAGTGCGCTTTCCCGATGAAGGCAAATGGCAGGTTTTCAGACCCAGTGGAAAGCCAGTGATGCTTTATTGTGCCTAGTGTCTTTTTAGCCCAGCCTAACTTCCAAGACTAGCACTTCCAGATCTTCCAGAAAAGATTCTGGGACGCGTTTGAATCCAGACGAGTTACCTGTGATGTTATCCGGCATGTACTATTGCTGATACAACATGGGTGTGTTTGTGTACAGCATGTTCGTTTAGGCAGAGAGCAGTCCTGTGCAGTAGGGAAGGAGAAGGGATCCTTTAAAGACACCGTGTCCTTGTCACAAACACACAGTTTTAACTTATTAAAGACTTTCTCTGAACCATAGTTAATCTTGGACTTTATCTCACCCATCCATAATTTGTTGGGGGGCTGGAAGCTACAGTGGTGGGGACCTGTATCTCACTAGGGAGTGAAACTCAATTCTGGAAAATCTGGAATCTAAATCCCCTCTGTGTTCAGAATGTCAGCATGCAGCAACTGATAATGTCAGATTTGATTTGCCTCTTGATGTTAAGTCTCTGCTGCTCCTCTTGGGTTTTTGAGGGTAAAACTGAGTAAAACAGGCAAAAAACCAATCCCATAAAAATACCACTGTCCTACTTAACTGCCTCCGTGACCATAGTATCCGAACACAGCACAATCATAAATGAGTTTATCCTTCACAGCATGCCTGGAAGGGAGGGGGCTGCTGTCTCCACTTTAGAGATGGGGAAACAGAGGCACAAGGGAGATAGAGGGCTTGTCTTCCTGGGACATTCAGGAATGTTGATCTGAATTAACTAAAGGTATGAATTTAAAAGAGATTTGTTAAACTGCATTGAACCATGTGTGGATGCCCTTATTTGGAATTAAAGTGATCTTTCCTCAATTTAGTCTAATTCATTTTAATTCACTTCAAAGTGAGTTAAACTAAATCAAATTCAGAACGCTTTATTCTGAATAAGAGCACCCCCTCAGGCATTTCAACTAATCCACTTTAGAAGCGATTTTTAAAAAAACCCAGTCTTCTGGAGTGTTCTGTGTAGACAAGCCCTGTGATTTACCCAATGTCCTACAAGTCTGGGGAACTGAACCCAAGCCTTCCAAGTTTTAGTCCAATGCCTTAACCACAAGACCTCCCCTGCTCCACTGGTGGGGTCTGATCCACCATAGATCATGCCAGAGAAATGCACTGCTTTTTCAACATCAACACTCCACACTGATATAATGAGATGTACCGGGCACTGCCAAGTTATCTCGGCCTATGCAGCAGCCATATTAGCAGAAACAAGCACACAAACAGAAGTGAAGCTTCTTCAGCTCATCTGATTAATCCCACAGAGAAGGCAGTTCCTCACACCTGAATCATTCCGCTTTGCTTTCTGCCAGTAGGACAGGAACTTCAGTACCAAGAATCAAGCCGTGGTGCTAAGAAATGCTGAAGGGCTGCCAGCTGGGTTATTCTGACAAGCTGGTTGTGCAAGCAGCTGTTTCAGCATTGCAGAGCAGTAACTGTTAGATAAGAGAGGCTTTTGCAGCTGAGAGCAGAGATACTCTGTTGGAGGGGAGGGCCACGAGAATTTGTGCAAAGGCAAGGCAACCCATCTCCTTTCTCAGTAGATCCTGCTGGTCATGGATGTACCAAGAACAAACCATGCCAAACCAGCTTGATTTCCTTCTTTGACAGGGTAACTGGTTTGGTGGCTAGGGGAATGCAGCTATGGCTTTTTTGGTGTTCCATATTTGTCTGAATGAGGTAGTGGAAGCTGCTTGCATTTAAAGGAGCAAAGACGGTACATGCGCAGGGCAGAGAGTATACAACATTCCTCCCCAGTCTCCTTGATGCTGTACATTTGGTAAATGTTTTGCAATGTTGGCTCCAGTGGGAGGCACCTGCTAATAAAAGAATGAGGTATCGTGTCTTCAAGAGATGGGAAGACTTGCTGCTGATTTTTCAGTGCAAAAGCCTCAATTTTAAGGTGGACTCCCTGGGAGATGGGGTGGTCACTGGGAAAACAGGTGCTGACCCTCTGTCATAGTTACTATCATAACCATAAGAGCAATTTCAAATTGGTCTCCATGACCTTTGACTCAGTGCCTGTAGCTATTAGTGGAAGGAATCAGGTCAGAACTCTCCTTTAGTTTTTCCTTTCTTGGATGATATGTCTGAAAACTCTTTGTATATAAAGATCTGAAATATAATTCTGGACCATGGCTTGACTGGCTTCCAGTGCTACGGATGTGGCGCTGCCAAATGGAATGGCCGGGTATGAAAGGATGGTCTTGGCAGAAGTGACAGTACCTGGCAAAAGTGACTAGTCACCTGACCAGTATGTGACAGTTAAGTATCGTTTTGGGAGGCAGGCCAAAATCAGACAACTAAAGCCTTTGTATCAGGAGCGGTATTAAATCCCTGCACCTGCAGCCATGCTTTGGGTCTCCTGCTCTCATTGGCCTGAAGTTCCTGTACCTGACCTGCCAACAGATTTTGCAATATTCCTGCATGCCCCATTGGCTGAGCTGACACTGGATGTAATTGCCTTTGTTTGTCTGCCTTTGAGAGCAAACCCTTGCTACTTGCTGTTGACATTCGGGAATTGCACTTCTGGTAGCGGCATGTGAAGAGCTGTCCATAAGGAGCCACTTGCTGTACATCACAATGTCTTTGCTTCTACAAAACCAATGAAGACGGTATGTTACCTGCTTACAGGTGAACAGACACGCATCTCTTTTCTAGAGCATTCTCCTAACACCACCTAAAGCAAACAGGTATGGAAAGATCAACATTGTTTCCCACGGAGCCAGAACCTTCCCAGTAGTTATGGAAGGCCTTTGACAGCTCTCTGTCCTGAAGATAGAGCTGGCAGCCTCTCTTCCATGCTGAGGGAATGCACCATGCCTCTGTTTCCAGAACAGTAGCAATGAGATGGGATGTCTTTCCTCCTAGTTGTCTACATCATGTCAACACTGAGCATAATTAAAATACTGAAGCACCTGGCAGGAGAGCTGGGTCCATTTTGCTCCACCTAACATTTTACAGATTCACCTGACGAGAAGCCTTTCTTGCTGTGTGTGGGCTGTATTTATAGTATATCCAATTACATGGCCATTTCTGCATCTCCTGTGTAGGTGGCCTCCATGTGTGGCACTTAAAGTGAGTTGATCAGTGATGCTGACACACCCTCATGAGACCACATGTAACAGATGAGTCGCTTCTGAGAGGAGCAAGATAAGATTTGTTTTCCCTCCATTTTTGTTTGCTCTTGGTGGGATTTCCTTTGGGGGTGCTCAGCCTGCTGTCTGTTCATACAGTGTAGTCATTTGAGGGGATCTGACATTTGGGAGTTTTTTAATGTTTGTTTTCTCAAATCTTTTTAAAACCTCTTGGTCCAGATTGTAGCAGGAAGCCCAGCACTCAGAGCACATATGCAGCCTCCTGGGCAGGGTGAGTTCTGTCCCCCTGTGTGCTGGATATGTGGGTGATATGTACTTGGGAGCATAATATGATAAATTTCAGAGTAGCAGCCGTGTTAGTCTGTATCCGCAAAAAAAACAGGAGTACTTGTGGCACCTTAAAGACTAACAAATTTATTTAAGCATGAGCTTTCGTGAGCTAAAGCTCAAGTGAGTGCTCAAGCTCATCTTAAATAAATAAATTTGTTAGTCTTTGTCTCTAATACTCTGTTTTAATTTAAATGTCACTCCATGGGCCAATTAGTGACAGAAAGGTAAGTGTGTGTGTGCGGGGTGGTGGTGGTGATTTGATTCGTAAAAATCTACAGAATCATCATTTCAGTGGTGTCACCCTCTGCACCATGGCAGGAGGGACTTGCTGCCCTGCCGCCCACCTCCAGGTGCTCTGGGTGGTGGAAATTTTGATAATAGTGTCGTCAGAAATGGGTCGAGTTGGGTATCCTTTGAAAGCCCTTTCACCCCCAAACACAGTGGTACCAAACATGACAAACCTAGAGCAATTATGTAGATACATATTCGAGAAAATGTTTAAAAAATCAACAGTTTTTAGTTATACTTTACTGCAGGGATGCGTTATTTACATAAAAAAAGGCATTGATCTTCGGGAATCGTAGAGAAGTTGGCCCTGACATGTACGACTGAAAATGTTTATTTGTCAAAGTCATCATCCGTGTAATCTCAGTCTAAGGCACTGCCGCTAGACATGTTATCACACTGATCCTTGCCCGTGCTGTGCACACACATCTCCTTACAAGGCAGACTACTGGCCAAATATTTGCAGGGTAGTGAGCATCTGGTCTTTGCACACCAGCATTTGATTTGGGAGCCGAAGGACTGATTTGGGAGCACACATAACTGGTCTGATCAGTCCATCCTCCATGCCTGGCAGGAGGATGCACTCAATCATCTCAGACTCATTCCATTGCTTGATAATTTGTCTTCTTGATGGGAGGTATAAATGCAGCCCTCATCGGTGGCAATTTATCTCCATTTGTCTACTTCTTGGAAAACATCCACCAGCGTAGCTCTGCAAGTGTCATAATGTTGGTCTTCAAATGGTAAACTTGGCATATGGATGCCTCCAGTGCAATTATGACCTCGTCTGCGACTGGCTCAGCCATTCTGAGCACCTTCAGAATGAGGAGTGACTCATTAGAGGCTGAATTAAATGCCTTCCAGTAAGATAATTTGGTCTTTCCAGCCACCCCCCAGCAGTGTCACATCCTGAAAGGATGTGAAAACCTGACACAGTGGGGGTTTTTAATGGTCCGAGTGATAGAGTTTTAGTTTCTAGCAGAAGGCAGAAAAACAGAAATCTTGCGGAGGTCTCAGGTAGAGTCTTACTGAGAGCACTAGAATGAAAATCCAGAGTTTAGTAGCACCTCTCAGTGGCACTGATGACATGCAAGGTTTAGTGTCAGCCTCCTCCTGAGAGTTACAGAAGAAACTCCACTGAACAGTGTGAGGCAGCAGCTTCATTATGCCATGTGATGACAACATTCTTTAAGCAATTCTTCACATACTGGAGCATTTGTCCTGCAAGCTATGTGGTTCACTTGTCCTTTGGGCAAGCATGAGACAGTAGCTTCTTCATTTTGATGTTGGAGATGTTTGTGGAGTCAATGATTTTCTATTGGACATGACATCTCTTTTTTCTGGTAATATTTTTAATTTATTCCTTTGCATGCATTTCAGACTTGAGGTAGACTTTGTCAAAGGTCCAGTATTTTCTCTGTAGCCTCATAATGAAGTGTTCAGCCAAATCTCTGCAGGTGTTTCTGCTTTGTCGAGAGCTTGTACCTCAGCCCTACCATCCATAGCTTGTGGCTGCATGAGTAGCTCTCTAGCTACCTAAACCCCAAAAGGGTTACTTACAGAAAATGGAAGGAGGGGCATGTCACCAAAGTAGTATACATGGGAATAGCGCGAGCATAGTGGGACAAAATCAGGAAAGCCAAGGCAAAGAATGAGTTACAACTGACAAGGAATGTTACAGACAACAAGAAGGGGTTCTTCAAATACATCAGACAAAAAAGAAAGATCAGGAATGGTGTGGGTCTGCTGCTCAATGGAGAAGGTGAACTGGTAATGGAAGATAATAGGACGGCAGAGCTGCCCAATGACGACTTTGCTTCAGTCTTCTCACAAAAAATAGCATGTGGCTGGATGACTAATGAAGTTACCATAGACAATAAAGGGGAATGGATGCAGATCGGGATAAATAAAGAACATGTCAGAGATCTTCTGACCATTTTGAATGAATTCAAATCAGCGGGACCTGATGCTGTTCATCCCTGGGTACTGATGGAATTAGCTGAAGAAATCTTGGAGCCACTGGCAATAATATTTGCAAACTCATGGATGACAGCAGCAGTCTCGGACTGGAGGAGGGCTAATGTAGTGCCCATCTTTAGAAAGGAGAAAAAGGAGGAGCCGGGGAACTCTATAGACCAGTCAGCCTGACTTCAGTACCTGGGAAGCTACTAAAGCAATGTATAAAACCATTCAATTTGTGAATACCTGGAGGATGACGGGGTACTCACTAGCAGCCAGCATGGATTTACCAAGAACAAATCATGCCAAACCAGCTAGATTTCCTTCTTTGACAGGGTAACTGGTTTGGTGGCTAGGGGGAATGCAGTGGACATAATATACCTGGACTTCAGCCAGGCTTTTGAAACAGTCGCACATGACATTCTGATAAGTAAGCTGGAGAAATGTGGGCTTGGCGGAACTACCATTAAGTGGATACATAACTGGTTACACAATCGCAAACAAAGACTAGCTATGAATGGAATGATGTCAGATTGGAAGGAGGTCTCAAGTGAGGTTCTACATGGATCTGTTCTGGATCTGGTGTTGCGTAATATCTTTATGAATGACCTGGATGTAGACAGAGCCTACTAATCAATCAGCAGATGACAAAGATTGGGGGTGAAGGGTGGCAAGCACGGTGGAGGACAGAGCTAAAATTCAGAGGGAGCTTGATAAATTGGAGAACTGGGCTATAGACAACACAATGAAATTCAACAAAGACAAATGTAAGGTGCTACAGTTAGGGAAGAAAAACCAAATGCACAAATGGGGGATAACTGGCTTGGCAGGAGCATTGCTGAGAAGGATCTGGGAACTGTGGCAGATCACAACCTCCACATGAGTCAGCAATGTGATGCTGTTGCAAAAAAAGCAAATGCAATTTTAGGTTGCATTAACAGAGGCATAGCATGCAAGTCACTGGAGGTGATAGTACTGTTCTGCTCGGTGCTGATTTGGCCTCAGCTGGAGAAATGTGTCCAGTTGTGGTCACCGCTGTACAGAAAGGATGTAGAGAAACTGGAAAGAATCCAGAAGTGTGACAAAGATGATCAAAAGGATGGAATACAAGCTATATGGCAAAGGCTGAAGGAACTGGGTATATTTAGTTTGGAAAAGAGAAGACTAAGGGGGGACGTGATAATGGTCTTCAAATACTTGAAAGGCTGCCATAAAAAAGTTGGAGAAAAGTTGCTTTCTTGGCACAGAGGGCAGGAAAAAAGGCAATGGGTTTAAACTACAGCATGGCAGATTTAGATTAAATCTCAGAAAAAAACTTCCTAACTGTGAGAACAGTAGGACAATGGAACAGACTGCCTAAGGAGGCCATGGAAACTCCTTCCCTGGAGGTTTTCAAAAGGAGGCTGGACATTCATCTGTCCTAGATGGTTTAGACACAACATATCCTGCATCTTGGAAGGAGGCTAGACTAGATGATCTTTGTGGTCCCTTCTAACCCTATGGTTCTAGGATTCTATGATTTGAACACGCTTTCAACAAGACATTGATGCACTCTGGTCTGTCATATGCAAACAGATTCCCAGTGTGAGCACGCTCATCCTGTAGCTTTAAAATTGCCCCTTCTTGGCATTTAATGAGTCTAGATGGTACATGGTTACTTCTTGGGAAGTCCTCCCAGACACACTTAATGTTTCATTCAGAATTCAATGGAGTTCTGGGGTTGTCAGTAAAAGAGCATTTGGATGTTGTGTTATGCCTATCAAGTCCACAACACTTCCCCCTGCTCAGTTTTTGTGTTCTAGGGCTTCATCTGAATCAAATGCACAGAAGGGAAATGGTAACCTTTTAACAACCTGATTTCCTTGTCAAAACTCCTCCTGTATGGCAGGGTCAGGCTTTTCTACACAACTTATTTCAGCGAGATACCAGGCAATCATAGCAAACAGTTGGTTAAATCTAAAGCAGAAATGCATTTCACTAAGTCTTCCAGTGCTGCCAGGTGCACGTTCCAATCAGCAGTCCTGACAGATAGAGTAAAGAGCAGCAAAGACTCAAGGATCTTCATGCATCACCACACCATCCCAAAGTTGTCTTTGTCATCAATTCTCATTGAATTGCTTGCTCCGTTCTGTGATACTGCAGCCCTCCATCATGCGCAATTGGTCAGTGAGAGTGGAATGTACACTGGATATGTGGAACTGGTCTTGCAAGTCCTGAACCCTTTGAGAAATGTCTTCAAACATATCTGTCTGCTTTTCAGCTAAGACATCTAATTATGTTATGTAACTATGGTGGATTCCAGCAATATCTGATTGGATGCTGATATCTTAATCAGTGCCTCATTACAATTCTTCAGCATAATAAACCAAGCTGATAATCAATACCACTGAATTGCTTCCTTTTTTTTGCTGATGACAGCAAATCAACTTGAAGCACGCCTTACAATTCCAGTAATCTGTAATAATAAAACAATCAGGTACCATGTACAAAGGGGGGAGAGAGAGCTCAGTGGTTTGAGCATTGATTTGCTAAACCCAGGATTGTAAACTCAAGCCTTGAGGGGGCCACTTAGGGATCTGGGGGCAAAAATCTGTCAGGGACAGGACTTGGTCCTGCTGTAAAGGCAGGGGACTGGCCTCAATGATCTTTCAAGGTCCCTTCCAGTTCTACGAGATAGGTATAACTCATATAAAAAAAATGTACTGAGCATTAATTGATAAGAGAGTACTGTCAGTCAAGTACTTAACTTTGTGAGGGATGCATGTTTGACATGGCCTGTGTTAAGAATATAATTTAAAAAGTTGATTTTTAAGCATTTTCTCCAATGTATATCTGCAAAATTGTTCTAGGTTTGTCATGTATGGTACCGCCGTGTTTGTGGGAGAAAGGGCTTTTGAATGATACCCAGCTTGGCCCATTTCCAGCAACACTGTATCATCAAAATTTCCACCAGCTGGACCGGGTGCTGGGGCAAGGAGCCCGCACCCTGCCATGTCACAGAGGGTGACACCCTTGAACATTCTGAGTCTGTAGATTTTTACAAATCAAATGACACCTCCCTTACCTTTCTATCATTAATTTATCCACATAATTACACACATTCCTTAGGTAGAAGGGTTTTGCTCAAGCTGTAGGGATCCAGGCTTTTTCCCAGTTCTGGTCCTGGAGTACTGGGGGCAGAGTGGGACAGGGTGGAGCCCCTCTCCACCCCCTCATGGGGGCTGGCCCAGGCCCTGCCGCACCCCCCTGGATGTTCCTGTGTGCCACCCTCCCCCGCATGTGGGGGGAACCCCACAGTTTGAGGACCACTACCCTAGATAGAATGGGAGGAGGGGTGTCTATAGCAGGCTCTCTCATGATGTGCGCCATACTATAAAATATCTACAGGCTTGTCAGAATTGGATTTTTCTATATAATTTTGGTTTGGTATTGATTATTTTTAGACCTTTGGTTCAGTTTTTATCAATATAAAATTTCCCAGCTGCGTGAAGTTATGCCATGTGAGGCAACTGACGGGTCAGACAGTTTCTAATGACAGTAGATGTTGAGATTCACAAAGTTAAAGCTTTATAACAGTTATAGACGCATTGTCAGCATCACATGTCAAAATATGCCAATTAAATACCCTTAAATCCAACCTTGAGTTCTCAGTCAGGATTTTTCTCACTTGACCTATCTGTAACTATTGATTAGTCCTGATGGAAATATTTGTTGATTTGCGTGTGTCTGATGAAATTGATATTTACCACTAAAAATTGAATCCTTCCAAGCATACAGATCTACAGTGTAGCATTTGCCAACCCCTTCCTTAATTTGGCTATTTGCTCACTATTTTGCACATGCCAGCTTGCCACTCTCTTCTTGCAGGATGTGGACCACGCCCAGAGACAATGCTTCCATGCTCCTATGTAGTTTACTTTTCAACCAGTGTTTGAGGGGTAATTGTGTCCATGCGTTGCTCTATTTACAAATAATCACATGCGTCTGTGGGTTTTCTCCATAGTTCCATTCTACCTCATGTGTTACAGTACTGGAGTATGGGAGGCAGGCATACTCTGGCTTCAGATACACCCTTGTAGCTCCTGTTAAGTTGACAGGAGGCAGAAGTGAGGGAGGGAGAGAAGGAGCAGGAAAAGAATGAGGGTAGGAAAAATAAAGGAGTTAAAGGTGGGGCAGGGGGGAGATGCCCAGAAGAAAGACAAGAAGGTAGAAAAAGGAACAGAAGGGAAAAGAGAAATGAGAGAGAGCTAGTGGATGGGAAAATGGTGGCAACTGTGCCAAGACATGGTGCAGGTGGATACAAAGGGAGTGCGCGTGCCCTAATAGGGACCTGTAGATGGCCAGAAAGTCTAGTGGTCAGGCCATGGTCAAACACTCTCTTTGAGTCTTGGGACCACTCTTCTGGGCTGCCCGAGCAGGCCCTAGTGACCAAATCACCCCCCCCTGTTCCCAGAGTCCTCTACGACCTCTCAGTAGGTCAAAGAAGGAGGGAAGGATAGAGGGATCTGGGCCGCCTCCTCCACCAGGTCCTGGCCCAGGGCTGAGAGGTGAGAGGCAGCTCAGTCCCTTCTGGCCACTGCTCCAGATTAACTTCCCCTGGGCCATTTCCTGTCTTTCCTGGCTAGTTTCCCTTCGGTTTGCGGTGTGGCCCCAGCCCTCCGCTTGCAGAAGTTCAGAGCCTCAGCTAGGGGGAGGTTCCATCTCATTTGAAGGTATGTCTACACTGCAGCTAGACACCCACGGCTGGCCTGTGTCAGCTGACTGGGGCTCGGGCTAAGGGGCTGTTTAGTTGCAGTGTAGACATTTGGCCTTGGGCTGCAGCCCAGGCTCTGAGAGTCTCCCATCTTGCAGGTTCATAGAGTCAGGGCTCCAGCATGAGCCCAAATGTCTACACTGCAGTTAAAGAGCCCCGAAAGCCTGAGCCAGCTGGCACGGACCAGCTGTGGGTTTGTAACTGCAGTGTAGCCATACCTTTAGAGTCCAGTTGTTCCTCCTGCTCAAGAGATGAGGGAGAGTCGGGTCCTGGCCTCCCAGCAGAGTCTCACTCGCAGTCCCAGTCCCTCCCCCGTAGACCCCTCTGTCTTAGCAGTTGCAGCCTGTCTGCTTTCCTGCAGCCAGTCTCTCCGTCACTTCCCCAGCTTCCTTTGTGTGGGGGCTGTAAACCGCAGCACTGGGCCCAACACGCAGTGGCTGGGAGCAAGGCCCCTTGGGCTTCCAGGCAATCTTGCAGCCAGCCCTCCTGGAAATTCAGCAGCAGCTTAATTCAGATTCAAACTGGAAGGGGTTTTAGAGAATGAAATATGGAAGGGGATGATACGGTTTTGTGCAGTGACCTCCTGACCACATTGGGGTGAAAGCTCACCCACCTGCCCATCCCAATGTGAATGAGTTGATTGTAGAGTAACTAGGAAAATCCCTTTTAATTTCAGTTGTTGTTATTATTCCTTACAGGCAATGGGCAGGCTCCCGGGGTTCGGGAGGGCATGGCGAGGTGAGGGCTGGGAGATAGAACTTTGTTGCCAGCTGGGAGACCTGAGCCCGAATACCAGTGATGGGACCCCGTGGAGACATCACATTGCATCAGAGAGGGCTGAGGCACCCCCTTGACAGGCGCCTGTAAAAAGGAGCCTTTCCCCCAGGGTCTCCTCGGCTCACCTGAACTTCAGTCTCTATCTGCATCGCTCCGGCATGGAGCAAGGAGGCACCAACCATAGGCTGTTCTCTGTGATTTGGGGCCAAACTATCGCTGGAAGGCTGGAACTAGCTGTGGAGCCTGAGGGATTTAGCCACTTGGTGGCCACTAGGATTTGGACACCCACATGTCTCCTTTTCCTTTGACAATCCTAACCTGAGGTGTCAGGCTCTGTGGCCAAATTGAAGTCTCTGTCTTTGTAATCCTCTCCTGGTAACACATGCAGCCTAACCTACACTGCCACACAGTCTTTTCCTCCCCCACAACACATGCTTTAAAATGTAATTGTAGCTTGTGGGCAAAGCACGAGGCCATGGGAATGGTCTGCTATTGGGAACCACCCCAATGTCTGCAGGTCCTAATTAGACACGGATTGC
The DNA here is from genome assembly GCF_016161935.1 of Mauremys reevesii. Taxonomy (NCBI): domain Eukaryota; kingdom Metazoa; phylum Chordata; order Testudines; family Geoemydidae; genus Mauremys; species Mauremys reevesii. Next base: position 8,070,067 of record NC_052633.1, on the reverse strand, counting down.
GTTGCTGAAGTGGGGAAGGGATAGTTCAGTGGTTTGAGCATTGGCCTGCTAAACCTAGGGTTGTGAGTTCAATCCTTGAGGGGGCAATTTGGGGATTTAGTTGGGAATGGGTCCTGCTTTGAGCAGGGGGTTGGACTAGATGACCTTCTAATGTCCCTTCTAACCCAGATATTCTATGATTAATGAACTTTCAATTGAGTAATCTCAAGCTATCGTCTCAAAAACAAAGTGAACTGCCAGAAAGATGAAAGGCAGAGAGCTGCCTTTCCCAGAGGGCCATGTTATAATGTTCTATTGGCTTGAATACATTTCTCTTACTTCTTGCAAACCTCCCAACTGTTCTATCACCTGGCAGTCCTGCTCCAGTTTCTCTTCCACCAGTCTTGAACAGGGGTTGCTTTCTTAATAGAAACTGGGACTTTTTCTTATATAGGCACCTATTACCCGCACCCCCTGTCCCATTTTTTCACAGTTGCTATCTGGTAACCCTAAGTACATTGGCCTGAGGGCATCATACAATGTTACAAAAGTATAGTCAACAATGAAAAAAAATGAAGAGTAATACAGTATGCTATTAAAAGTCAATGTATTAACTTATTTAAAACTGTAATGCGAAGGGGGGGTTAATAAAATATAAACACCTGGAACTATTCCTTATGTGGTCAGTAACACTGATGATGATCTACACTAACAGTCTATCAACATAGCTGTAATGGCAGGAACTTTTTAAAGTAACTATTCATACAAAATACGTTGCCACTTTTAACAAACATTCTTCCCAACTACTCACAGCAAAGAATCAGACATGCTGAACTTCATACCTCAGACTGCTTGTCTAGTCCATGAGGCCCCGCCCCCATTCCAACCCCTTCCCCAAATCCCCACCCTGGCCCCGCATCCCCACCCTGGCCCCGCCTCTTCTCCACCTCCTCCCCTGAGTGCGCCGCATCTCCACTCCTCCACCCTCTCTCCTGGAAAGTCCTAAGCACTGCCAAACAGCTGTTTGGAGGCAGGAAGCACTGGGTGGTAGGCAGAGGAGCAAGAACATGGCACGCTTCGGGGTGGGAGAAAGGGGGTCGGAGGGAGAGGGGAGCTTGGCTGCCAGTGGAGTCTGTGCCTATGGCGGGCTGTAGGAAATCAGTCTGCGGGCCGCATGCCACCTGCAGACCGTGTGTTTGAGACCCCAGTACTAGATTACATGGATCATTGCTCTGATTTGACATGGTATGTCCTATGTTTCTTGGTTTAGTAACACAGGGCAGGTACAGTGTGGCTGTGGAATGTCCCTGGTAGAGTCATTAGCAGCAGAAGGGTTACAGTGGTGTAGATGGGAACCAAGGTGCAGCTCTGTAATAAATTGTTGACCAAGGAGAGCAATGTCTTGTCCTTTTCCTGGCTGTGACTAAGATTCTGACTCTGGATTTAGATATCTGTGGTACAGGTGGCTGCACAGGTTAAAAAAAACCTTTCACTGTTCAAGTAACTATAAAATTATTTGAAGGGCTGAGCCCATCTTGGGCTGAGAGTCGTGTTTGTCTTCAGGTTTTTGGAGCCAATATTTGAATCCTCATGCCAGTGAATATGACATTGGCTGTGAAATCAAATATTACTAGAAATGGATTATTTTTCTCCCTATTTCTCTTTCTCAGCCTTCTTTTCCTCTGTTTTCGAATTTTCCCCTTCTTCATTTCTTTTCTCAAGACCACATCAAACATGCATGATCTTGACTATTTTGTAGGGCCAAAGACTGTACTCCTTATGAAAAAGTCCTACAGAACTTAACCGGGATAAAACCAGAGCAAATTGACATTTGTTTTAATGTGAAAGTTTTTGGGGGAAAGGGGATATTTTTTGGCAAATTTCAGGAATTCCCCCTTTTCCCTGACTATTTTCCATCCAATTATAGAACTAGTCAAAACTCTTTTTTTTGAATTTTACATTTCAAAAAAGGGGAAGTTTTGTGTGTTGGGGGTGGGGGGAGGTCTGAATTTCCCCCTGTCTGTCATTCCTTTTTTTTAAACCAGCTCTAAATGAATCAAACAGGGTAGAAACTACCACAAAAACTTACAGTATTTAACAGAGAAAGATCTTCATTTTCTAGACCTGTTTTGCATCTTTCTGTAGAATTCTACACCCAGGATGTGATTTCTTCTTCAATTCTACTGCAAGCCTCAAAAAGCCTATAAAAAGATGGCTGAGGTGATATTGGACCAGCTTCTGTTGGTGTGAAAAGGAAGCTTTCGAGCCGCACAGAGCTTTCTTCAGGTCTGGGAAAGGTACTAAGAGTTAAATACAAGGTGGAACAGATTATCATAAGTAGTTAACACATATTTCAAGGGACCATTCAAGGTGAAAAGAACAGGAGTACTTGTGGCACCTTAGAGACTAACAAATTTATTTGAGCATAAGTTTTTGTGGGCTGCAGCCCACTTCATCAGATGCATAGAATGGAACATATAGTGAGGAGATATATATACACATACAGAGAACATGAAAAGATGGGAGCCATTACACACATTGAATCTATTTCCCCATATTAAGTATTCTCACACCTCTTGTCAAACTGTCTGTAATGGGATCATTATAAAAGTTTTTTCTCTTAATTAATTAGCCTCTTAGAGTTGGTTGGGCAACTCCCACCTTTTCATGTTCTCTGTATGTATAAATATCTCCTCACTATATGTTCCATTCTATGCATCTGATGAAGTGGGCTGTAGCCCACGAAAGCTTATGCTCAAATAAATTTGTTAGTCTCTAGGGTGCCACAAGTACTCCTGTTCTTTTTGCGGATACAGACTAACCTGGCTGCTACTCTGAAACCATTCAAGGTGAAGTGGCCCATTAACACCCCTCCAGTCATGGGGCAAGGAGGTGAGAAGGGAGCTGTCGGGGGGGGCAAATGGGGCTGGGGGTTGTTAGTGGGTTACAGATTGTTGTAATAAGCCATAAATCCAGTAGTGTCTAGCAAAGTTATGAATTCAAGCTCCCATGCTCGTCTTTTGAAAGTGTTGTGCAGGTCTCCTTTGAGGATGAAGACTGATATGTCAGACATAGAGCAATCGCTTTGTGAAAAATGTTCACCCACAAGCAGTGATGAGCTGCCAAAATATTAACAACCGGTTTCCTTCTCCTCACCCCACGAGGGAGTCATGCCCCCCCCCGGGACCCCTGCCCTATCCAACCCCTTCCCTGTCCCCTGACTGCCCCCTGCCAACCCATCCAACCCCTTCTCTCATTCCTGATGGCACCCTGGGACCCCTACCCCATCCAACCACCACTTCTCTCTGTCCCCTGACTGTCCCTGGAATCCCTACCCCTAACTGCCCTCCACTGCCCCATCCAACCCCTGCTCCTTCCTCACTGCCCCCCCGGGACCCTTGCCCCAGTTCAATCCCCCTGTTCCCTGCCCTCTGACCGCTCCGACACTAATCTACCCTCCCAACTCCCCTGCCCTCTATCCAACACCCCCTCCCTGCTCCCTTACCGTGCTGCCTGGAGGTGGGGGCCGGGCTGGGGCTGGGACCGTAGGCTTCCTTCTCAGCCCTCCCAGGCTTCCCACGCGAACAGCTGATTTGCGGGAAGCTGGGGAGGGGAAGGAGAAGCCGGAGGAGCGTTCAGAAGAGGAGGCAGAGTGAGGTGAGCTGGGGCCGGGGGAAGGGCAGGGAGCTGCTAGAGCTTTTGTTAAATTTAAAAGCCCTTTTGGAACTAGTTGTCCCTCGTGGGGCAACCGGTTCTAAACGGGCTTCTAAATTTAACAAACTGTTCCCGCGAACCGGTAGGAACCGGCTGCAGCTCACCACTGCCCACAGGTGACAGGGTGTTTTTGTCTTTTATCATTTTCCTGTGTTAAGTTCGTTTGAGAGTGTAGCGATAGTGACCATTGGGGCATTTAGTGCATGGGATGAGATTTGCAACGTGTGATAGGCATGTGTAGGACCCCTGGATCTTGAAAGGAGTATTGTGTCAGGTGTTGATCATTGTAGCAGTGGAACTATGCTTGCAGGTTTTGCATCTGTTGTTTTGGCAGGGTCTGGAGCTGCTTTGAGTTCATAGAATCATAGAATATAGAATATCAGGGTTGGAAGGGACCTCAGGAGATCATCTAGTCCAACCCCCTGCTCAAAGCAGGACCAATTCCCAACTAAATCATCCCAGCCGGGGCTTTGTCAAGCCTGACCTTAAAAACCTCTAAGGAAGGAGATTCCACCACCTCCCTAGGTAGCCCATTCCAGTGCTTTACCACTCTCTGAGTGAAAACGTTTTTCTTAATATCCAACCTAAAAATATTGGAGATATAATCATATACCTATCTCCTAAAACTGGAAGGGACCTTGAAAGGTTGTTGAGTCCAGCTCCCTGCCTTCACTAGCAGGACCAAGTACTGATTTTTGCCCCAGATCCCTAAATGGCCCCTCAAGGATTGAACTCATAACCCTGGGCTTAGCAAGCCAATGCTCAAACCACTGAGCTATCCCTTCCTCCCCCAAGAGAGTTGGGGTGTCCTAGTCTGTGAGGAGCTTTCCACTTGGAGAATTTGGGGTTGGTTTGAAGGTCTGAAGAGGGGTTCAGGAAAGATTTCTTTCAGGATGGGATCCCTGTCGAGTATGGGTTGTAACTGTTTGAGGCTACCCTGTTTGGGTTCCAGTGTGGGGTGATAGGTGACAACTAGGGGTGTGTGATTGGAGGGGGTTTTATTTCTATATTGAAACAGATTATCTCTGGGTATTTGTGTGGCCCATTCTATGATGTGATCTACTTCTCTAGTGGAGTGTCCTTGTTTGGTGAAGGCAGTTTTGAGTGCATTAGCTTGTATATCTTACACAAAATATAGTTTGAGGAGAAAGTCTATCTGAGTGCCTGGCTGTAGATAACAGATTTCTTGGTGTGTTTGGGGTGGTTACTGGATCTATAAAGGTAGGTGTGGTGATCTGTGGGTTTCTTGTATGTAGTTATCTGTAGGATTCCAGTGTGGAAGCTGATTGTGGCGTCCAGGAAATTGTTGCTGGTGTGGGAGTGTTCTAGAGAGAGTTTGATAGATGGGTCATGGTTGTTGAAGTTGTGGTGGAACTCTATAAGTGAGTTGAAGTTGTCTGACCAGAGGACAAAAATATCATTGTTGTATCTCAGGTTATCATTGGTTTCATGATGCATTTGGCCAGAAATTCTTCTTCAAGATGTCCCACGAAGAAGTTGGCTTTTTGGGGAGCCATCCCAGTATCCCTGGCTGTTTCCCATGGTTTGGACAAAGTGATTGTTGTTTTATGTAAAATGGATATCTGAGGGTTGTCCATTGTCTGATAAGTATTTGAGGCAAGTATATTATGCCATCATTGTGGGGGATATTGGTATAGTGGGAGGTGACAGCCATGGTGGCAAAGATGGTGTTCTGAGGGAGGTTGAAAATGTTATGAAGTTTGTGGAGGAAGTTGATTGTGTCCTGCAGGAAGCTGGCCCTTTGTGTGGTGTGTGGTTTGATGATGGTTTCTATCCGTTCCAGTGTTCTCTCAGTAAGAGTACAGTGGTCAGATATGATGGGTCTGCCTGGGTTTCCTTATGTGTGTATCTTGCATGTAGGTTCTTGGAGGATGAGTTTGTAGAGTTTCTCTTGGAGTTGTTTGGGGAAGGATTTGATGATATCCTTAAATTCCTGGGTAAATTTTGGTGTGGCGTCTTCTTTGAGTTCTTTACAGTAGGTGACATTGGAGAGTTGTTGGTTGGCCTCATTAATGCAGTCGTCATGGTCGAGGACTTTAATTAACATGGTTGTGTTAATTACTTATGCTATACAATCTGTTCCATGTTGTATTTAGCTGTGACACTCCAAATCCCTTTCCCAGACCTGAAGAAGAGCTCTGTGTAAGCTCAAAAGCTTGTTTTTCTCACCAACAGAAGTTGGTCCAGTAAAAGATATTACTTCACTCACCTCGTCTCTCTAATATCCCGAGACCAACATGGCTACAACAACATTGCACATCGAAAGGTTAGCATTTTCTGTGGGTCTCTATAGTGTTTTCCAAAAGGTATTCTGATACTGTTTTGAGTATGAATTGTGTGAATGTCCATTTCATGGTGTCTCCATCAGTTTGTAGTTGGGACTATGAATTGATCCAGATATTTATTTCCATGCATATTTTGCTAAGAAGGCACACACACAACTACACTTTGGCTAATTGTATTTGGAATGGATTATGATGCATAAATTAATTTTACTGTCTATTATAAATGTTTATATGGTGTTTTTTGTAATTGTCCGGGGCCTCAAACCATGGTCCAGTATGTTCCATCCCACCACTCAATGACCTGTTAACTGTCATCAGAACTCAAAAGCTCAACTCTGACAAAGGACTCCAGTTCTAGGATCTGATTGGTGGAACTCTGCGGGGGTCTGAGTGGTTCCCTGCATCTAGTTAAACCAAGAAGCAGAACAGAAAGTTGTCTATGCAACTGGGTTAACCCTGCCTAGGGCTGAGTCCCCTGTGCTACCTGTTCCTGCTGCCTGACTCTGATTTCCTGGTAACCTGGCCCTGCTTGCCTCCTGACACCTGACTCTTGTTTTTCTCTCTGGTCTCTCTCAGACTCTGATTTGGTATCCTGACCTGGCCTGCCTCCTGGCTGCCAATTCCAGTTCTGACCACTGGGCCTGACTGCCCATGTTCCAGCTGTGATAGCAGTATCACTATATACATGGTACACATGCAATGAATAGGAGATGGGGATGGAGAGCCCTCTGAGATTGGCAGCCTTGCAGTATTTCGGACTGTGGACTGGCACAGTCCTGACCACTAAATCTATCCTGTTAGGGGGTGTGTTTTGTAGCCTTTATTTTAACTATTTTTTCATCCTAGAGAAATTGTAGAAGGCATAAGGATGAGATCCCATGAAGAGGTCTGCAACAGACCTTGGCTTTTATGTGTTGAATTTCTCTAAGTCGTCCTGCACAAGATTTCCTACTTGAAGGTGTATTCCTCCTGTTTAACTTTGTGCAGGTACTGAAGGCTATCCCTATTCAGCAAAGCAATTAAGTGCATGCTTCAGCTGCATTGAAGTCAATGAGCCAGAAGTAGGTGTGGCGGAATTCAGTTTTTACTTTTGTGTAATTTTGACAGATAATATCAATGTTTAAAGTTAAAACTTTATAACCATTGATACACATATTGTCAACACCACATGTCAAAATATACACAGGAAATATCCTTAACTCAAACTCTAAGACATTCTCACATGTCACTTTTCTTACTTTGCCTATCTGAAAATGTCAGTGAATATCGATGGACATATTTTTTGTTGGTTTATGTGTTTATTAAAATCAATGTTTAAAGACATCTACTGATTAAAAAAATTGAATCCTTCCACACCTAGATGTAAGCATGTGCTTAAGCACTCTACTGATTAAAGCGGGAAGATATTGCTGGAGACCTGAAATCCAGTCCTTCCAAACTCATTTCACATGAGACCTGGAATCTCTGTACCATCATAAAACTAACCCCACACTGGCAGGACTAGCACTCTGCACTGCAGAGCACAGTCTGGGGAAGTGCAGGGGGCCAGCAGCGAAGGAGTGCCGGTTATGCCTCCAGCCTGTGTTTCAATTTCAGCAGCATCTAATTCACAATGATCAAAAAAAGCCCAGAAGTTGGGGAGCTTTTCACCACCCCCAGGTGCTGGCATTACCACTGGGTGTTTACATCGTTCTCATTTCTTCCTTAATTCAAGGGCTGGGCAGGAAATGGTTTTACTTTTCCCATCCCAATTTGGAAACTTTTATTAACTGACAAACAAAAAAATATTGGTTCGGGTAAATTGAAATTTTTTTATTCTTGTCTTTTTAGTTCACCCTGTTTTAGAATCAGTTTGAGCTGAAACTTGACATTTTGAAACTGTCAAATTGTGACATTTCAAAATTATTATTATTATTTATTATTATTATTGGGCTTAGGAAGCTTGTTGAAACCAACCCTTTCCCGGGAACAGTTTTGGTTTTGGACTTGGCATTTTTCAGTGAAATCATATTTTGTTGAAAACTTCCTGACGAGCTCTATGTAATGCTGCATGAAAACAAAAGGGAGTATGCACTAGGAACCACATTTTTAAAGGTATTTTGGTGCCTAACACCCAGGTGCTCTAGTAGCTTTCCTTCCCGTTGACCGCTTTCACTAGCCAACAAGGTTCTTGGCATGTTTTCAATAATCATTTCTAGAAATGCATGTGGTAAAAACACACACTGCTTGTGAGTCAGAGTTCATTCACCTCCGTGCTAATCAGAGCCTTAGGGCAGGGTTGGGAGAAGGATGTGTACCTACTGTGTGCATGTGTGTGTTTTCTTAAGTCCCCTCTCAATCCCCCACCTCACTGTAACGCTCCCTTGCAGCATAAGCATTGAATTCCTCGATGCCCAGGGTCTGTACACTGTGCTAAAGAGAGACATGAAAAGCCAACCCCTCTCACTGGGCTCGTGCATTTCAGGGGTTAAATCTCCGAAGGCAACTAAATACAAAACTTTGCCCTCAGTGCGTCAGCAGCGGAGAGGCAGCTAGTTCTTGTTTCCTTTTTGTTTTTCCAATATGTGTGATCTGGATTGTCATCTTTCTGGCAGCTGGGATTGTAACCGATTCACAAACGAGCATCTGTGTCTACCCCCAGGGAATGCAGCAGAGAACTTTAGGGGGAGAGGGGCTTTCTGGTTTTAAATCCAAATGGTGCAACAAAGACCCTGCCCTCTAGAGTTTGTTTTGTAGTGTGAGATTGTTTTTAAACCAAAAATGTGTGGTTAGACTGCACGACTCAATGCATTTTTTTGTAACAAAGGAGCTTCAGGGTTACGAAAGAAAAGCCTTAGAATGTTGAAATATATTTAAACTTGACATTAAATATATATATTTCATAGGGTGACCAGACAGCAAGTGTGAAAAATCGGGCCAAGGTGTGTGTGTGTGTGTGGGGGGGGGGAATAAAAGCCTATATAAGAAAAAGTCCCAAAAATCAGGACTGTCCCATAAGATCAGGACATCTGGTCACCCTAATATTTCATAATAGATATGTGTCTACATATATTACATAATGCACATGCTCTAAAATGTGTGTGTTTGTGTTATAAGTTGCCCAACACTTACCATTAAAAGAGTTGGAAAATCCACTATGGGGGGGCCATTGTTATGCAAGCATGGGGGTGATTAACCGCCTCCTGCTACACAGGAGTGTGTCTGTCAAAGAAGAAGTGAGCTTTAGCTCACGAAAGCTCATGCTACAATAAATTTGTTAGTCTTTAAGGTGCCACAAGTACTCCTGTTTTTTATGCAGCACACAGTGGATCGATTTGCAGCCGTGGGGTTCCTGAACTGCAATGGAGCAAGGGAAGACATGCATATCCCTATTTTGGCACCAGACCACCTTGCCACAAAGTACACCAACAAAATTAGCTACTTTTCTATGGTTATGCAAACACTGTTGGATCTCCAACGATGCTTCACTGATGTGAGTATTGGGTGGTCAGGGAAGATGCATGACACTTGCATCTTTAAGAACACAGGACTGTTCAGAAAGCTACAAGCAAGGAATTTCCTGAGTGGTGGATTACAAGGTGTGATGTTGAAATGTCAGTAGTGAACCTGGGAGACCCAGTCTACGTCTTAGTCCCCTGGCTCATGAGGATCTATACTGGACAGCACCAAGGAAAGATTCAGCTACTAGCTCAGCAGGTGCAGAATGACAGTTGAATGTGATTTTGATTATTAGAAACGTCGCTGGTGTTGTTTATTCACAAGATTGGATTTCAGTGAGAAAAATATTGCAATGGTTATAGCTGCTTGCTGTGTCCTACATAGTATCTGTGAAACAAAGGGGGAAAGTTTCTGGGGAGGCAGAGCAGCTATCTGCTGAGGTTGAACAGCCAAACACAAGGGATATTAGAAGAGCTCAACACGGAGCTATATGGCTCAGGGATGCTTTGAAAGAGCACTTCAGCAGTGTCCCTTGGTAACACATATTGATGTACTGTGCTTTACCTGGCCCTGCTTTTTGGAGCCTGTTAGGAATTGTGAGATGCTTGGTGCACATGTGTGAATAGAGCACTGTCAATAACCTATTATTTTTGTTAGTCACTCTTCCTACAAGTTGTGTCACACTGAACAGTAACAAGTAAGTGGGTGCTTTCAGAACTACTAGGCGCTCTGCAGCCAGGGCTGGCCTTACCATGAGGAGAACTGAGGCGGCTGCCTCAGGTGCCAGACTCTGGGGGGCGCCACTAGGACCCAGAGTGTAGAAAATGTGTCTGCTGCTGGTGCATATGTATTCTCTCTGCTCTAGGTGCACAGAGCTGGTGGAGTGCTGTGCTGGAGGAAGGAGGGCACAAGAGACGTAACAGGCAGGCAGGAGAAAAGGTGAGAGGGAATAAGAGAAAGCAGCAGGAGCTGCAGGGAGAGAGAGGAGGAGGCGCCTCTTATGTACCTCTCCAGCACCCCCAGGAGCCTGGACTGATTCACACCAGCTTCTCAGGGAGCTTCCTGTTTCCTGCTGCTTCCCTGAACCCGCTTGAGGAGAACAGGCTGTCACCTGACATAATAGGAGCCAGTTAGGCCCTCAAGATGCTGATATCTTCCCTCACTCAGGCCCTGCTACCAGCCTGCTTATTTGTCCCCTTCCACTGAGTGTTGAGAGCCACTCTAGCTGGCACAGAACAGCAGTCATGAGTGAAAGAAGAAAACACCCTCCGGGGCAGCATTCAGAAAAAGAAAGAAAGCAAAGGAAGCTTTTCTATCTAAGCAGGAAGGAGCTCTCCTGAGATACATAGACACAAATGTTCACCGTGAGCCTTCCGGCCCCAGTGATGATGTGAGTGGTGAGGAGATGCCTGATCTTCCAGTTAGTCAGAGTGCAGGTGACCTGGCAGCTACTGCAGCATCCATATCTCCCATCTCAAATGGATGTAACCAAGCACATTCCTGAAGAAAAGCGTAGATCAGAGAAGAGTGTGGTGGAGGCACAAGAAACAGCTGCTGCTGAGTTTAGTTCCTTAAGTCTAGATGATCCAGGACTGTGGACCCACTTGAGCAGTAGCCTGAGGGACTTCCTTGTAGTGCATGGGCCACAGCAAGTGAAAAACTTCATGTTCCCCAAAGACAATGAAAACAGAAGTTTCCATCTAACACATTACTGGCGTGAAATCCCCAATGGTGACAAAGTGGCCATGGCTTATGTACTCAAAAACCCAGAATACTGCATATTGTTTTTGTTGCAAACTTTTCCAGTCTAATGTTCCAGCCACATTGGGTTCTACTGGAACAAAGGACTGGAAAAATCTGGCTAGAAATCTGGCATGCCATGAGAAGGCAGCAAATCACCAGAGAGCATTCCATAGGTGGAAAGCGCTTGAGATGAGACAAAGATTAAAGACTACCATAGATGATCAGCATCAAGAGACGATTACATCAGAGTCTCTTTACTGGCAAAATGTTCTGAAAAGGCTCATTGCCATTGTGAGAATGCTAGGTTTTGGGTAACAAGCACTGCATGACACTTCAGATCAGCTGTATGTGCCAAACAAAGGAAACGTCCTTACAATTGTCGACTTGATGGCTGAGTTTGATGCTGTAGTCCAGGAGCATCTAAGAGGAGTCACCAGCCAAGAAATGTACACACACCACTGCCTTGGAAAAACAATTCAAAATGAGATCATACAGTTACTGGCAACAAAAGTCAAACAGAAGATTGTGGCAGATTTGAAGCCAGCAAGAGATTATTCTGGACTGCACGCCTGACATCAGCCATACGGAACAAATGACTTTAATGGTGCCTTTTGTAACAACAACAGAACCTAGTGAAAATGTCCCTGCAATGGTGACTGTCAGAGAGCCTTTTCTAGAATGTATTGACATTGATGCTACTACAGGAGCTGGTATGACATGTGCTTCTTAAAAATGTTCTTCTTAATGTAATTCAAAGCATCTATATATTCTTCTCTGCATCAACTCATTGATGGCAAATTTTGAAGCAACATCTGGGAACATCCTCTCTGACACTGAAACCACTGAGTGCCACACAATGGAAAAGTTGACTGGAAGTGATAATGCCTATCAAGGAATGGTTGCAGATGTGCCGAAACGCTGGCTTAGCCAAGGGAAAAGTGAGGGTTTAGAGAGAGACAAACAGAAAACGCCAAACAACTTGCTGTACCACCTGGTGCCTGAGGCCAGAGGATGTTACTTGTTCCAGGGGGTGCGTCGTTTTTTATGTCTGTTCTTTAAAGACCACATGGCATGAATGTGGATGGAGGACGCCTCCTGGTTCTTCCATTTTATCTGCTGCCAAGTCCCCATCTTTCAATTACAAAAAACAGCTCCTTGGTCTTGTGCCAAAGCATTAGGAGTGGAAGAAACCTCAATCAGTCAAACATGCCAGGACTGTACCACATGGCAAGTTCACAGCTGGGATAAGGAAGGTCTGGGAGGCAGAAGGACTTGATTTTAAAATCTGTCCTCTCATGACTCATCTCCTGCAGCTTTCTCCAGGCTGCCTACTCGGGTGTCCCATGTTATCCCCCAGTATCCCAATAATAGGATAGATAACCACATCTATTATACACCTTTTTCTATCCACCCACACATGTCTGCGACCATATTTGATAAGGTTTTGGCCCTTGCCCATACGTGGTATTCTAGTAACCATAGTTAAACTTCCAACCACTGACAGAAGCCTCTTGCAACAATTAAAGTCTATGTAGTTTTGTTATGTTACAACTGTTAGCTCCATGATTACCTTTTTGCAAAAATACTCTAAGATGCTGCCATAAATGTGGTTTTGGTTTAGCTATTTATCACAGAATGCATAGCTAAACTACTACAAGGTACATATTGCTAAATTTTATATCCTTAGGTGAAGCACATATTACTTACGTTAGCTTATGCAAACTGCTAACTTCTACAGAGCCTCACTCTAAACCCTTTAATGTTTAATACAAGTACCTAAAACCTATACCCAAGCCTATTTTTAATACATATGTTTTGATTCTTCTGCTTGTTGTTACAGCTTCAATAACGCCCATTATTATTTATTTGCGAAGCATGCATACAGAGATTGCATTTTACCCAAACCCAAATTCCCTCTAGCAGTTGTTGCCGGGGGCAGGGGGGTGTCAAACAACAGCTAGAAAAGGAAACTGGGCTGCTTCTCTGTTATGTGGATATGGTCTTGTTTGGCATCTGGGGTGGAGAAGAGCTTACAGTTGGTGTACGGCAACACTTGTGCTGTGAGATGTACCCTACTGGGGCATATTCATGTGTGCTCATTGTGCCGTTTCATTGTTGAATCTGTGCATTACTTTAATGATGGGTTAGCCTTTGGCATAGGAGAATGGAATGTGAGCCCTTTGCTGTTATCCAGCCTGTTCCATGAAGAGGGGAGGAGGGGAAAGGAAGACAAAGAGCAACTACACCTTTCTAGGCCTTTTGTTGTTGCTTCAGTTTTCACCCCGTGCCTTACAACTCCTTGCAAACGGAGGAAGCACATGCATTTTTCTGGGCTCTCTGCAAAGCTATTGGTGTTTGACTGATGGGTTTGGGAGGCTGTGGGGATTGGGCAAGTGGGGTTCTCAGTAAAGTCTTCAGGCAGTGACTGCTCTGGGTGCGAGCAGATCTGAGGGCTGCAGTTAACGTTGTGGTGAAGACTGTTCAGCCGGTGTGAAAGGGATGCTCAGCTTTGGAGTCGGAAGCATGGTTTTTTAGGTTGAATTCAAGGGAAGGCTGAAATACCCCAGTGATTCAGGACTTTGGATGCTTGCACATGCTAATGGAAGAACAAAGCTGTTAGGAGCTCTGTCTGTTCTCCAGAGTCTCTGCTTTCCTAAAGGCACAAGTTCTCAAACTTCATTGCACTGCGACCACCTTCTGATAACAAAAATTAACTACGTGACCCCACAAGGGGGGACCAAAGCCTGAGCCCGTCCAAACCCCGCTGCCCCGGGCAAGGGGATCAAAGCCGCAGCCTGTGCCCGACTGCTATGGGCAGGGGGGCCAAAGCCCAACGGCTTCAGCCCCAGGTGGGGAGTCTTTAACCTGAACCCTGCCACCCAGGGCTGAAGCCTTTGGCCCCAGCCCCATCTTATGCAAGCCCCGGCGACCCCATTAAAACGGGGTTGGGACCCACCATGGGGTCCCGACCCACAGTTGGAGAACCATTGAGCCAATCTGTAGCTCTTATGGTTGCAGAGAATCCATGGATGCATCTTCAGAACTTGAAGCAAGTGTAACAAAGACTGAGGTGTCAGGCTGTGTTTGCAAAGAGCGTGAAACAATAGCCGTGTTGTGCGCATGTTTCCGTGGGCTCGGAGGTGGAGGGTGCTTTCAGTGTCTGCATTGTTCACTGTTTCCATGACCGTCGCAGCATGGCAGGCAGGAGAGAAGATCAGTGCACTCTCCTCTGAGGGAGTGCTTAGTTCGCTGCCATGCCTGGCAGCTGGGAGAGAAGAGGCCCTGCGCCATCTGTAGCACATGTGGAGCAACCCAGCCCTGAACATCCCAGCTGTGTTACCACCACCATCCACTCCCTTCCCCGCCAGGGCCACAGAAAGGAGAGTACTAGGCTAAATGGCACCAACGGCCTGAAAGGACAGGAAAAGGGCTCTGCCAAGAGCTATGCAGCAGCAGCAGCCTGTGCTGTCACAGCCTTTCCGCAGTGGAATGGTTTCAGTCTGAAAAGCTGACACGTGTATTTAAATAAAAAGCAAAGGAGAGAGAACATCAGAATGGCCACACTGGGTCAGACCAAAGGTCCATCTAGCCCAGGATCCTGTCTTTCAACAGTGGCCAATGCCAGGTGCCCCAGAGGGAATGAACAGAACAGGGAATCATTGAATGATCCATCCCCTGTTGTCCACTCCCCGCTTCTGGCAACAGAGGCTAGGGACACTGAGCAACTGGTGAGTTCTTCAGAATGTGAATAATAATTTAATCTTCTCGACACATGCTGTCTGGAACTCAAATACCAACTGCAAATACCTTTGAAGCCTCCCAAACGTCAAAGCCATTCTTTGTGAAGGTCACAACAGAGACAAATCCAGTTGTGAGCTAAGCATAACACCCTCGCTCTGTGTGTCTGTGATGCTTACAGAGCTTACTCTCATTTTTGCCCTGGGTTTGAAAGCGATAAAGCATGCTGTTCGCTAACCAGCAAGAGCTGAAGAAACGTCTCATTGCTGAGCTGTGTTCCTTATCTCACATAGTTCCCAGCTGATTTCTTTGAAGTGTTTGCCAAGGAACTCTTAGGGTTGCTCTTAATTTCGGGAGATGAGGAGATGGAATCGCGGAATAAAAAACGCAATTTTACTTTTTGAAAAATTCCTCGGGGAGCTGATCTGAAGGGAAAGGAAGGAAAACCAGATCACTTTGTGATGGCTTTCAAAGGGCCATCATTGTGCTGATGGGGTGAGTGTTTGTGTGCTGGAAATGGTCTGGAGGGAAATAAGTGTGTGTGTATAGAAAAAATTAATAAGCCATTTTTAGCTCCTTGCCTACTGTAGAGATTCTTAATACCCTGGAAAATAGTGATGGGGGAACATTATTGAACGAAGGGTTTGGAGATAGGCTTGAGTATTTCTGTATTCCATTGCTCTGGCTGAACAGCTGGATTTGTTTTACGGGATTAGGTTGATTGGACTGGGGTTGATTTGTTTAATTTACCGATGATGTGATTCTTTTAGTGCTGTAGAAGCACCTAGAGCTATTGGGTAGGGACATTCTCACAGTAATATGAACAAGACATAAGGTGGCCCCGACCTCGGACCCTGCTGTGGGGGCTGGGCGGCAGCCCCGACCCTGGATTCTATTGTGTGGTGCCAGGTAGCAGCCCTGACCCAGACCCCACCGCCCTTTAGCACACAGCTGGGCCTCAGCTGTGTGCTAACTGGGCCACATATGGCCCGCAGGTTAAGAACCACTGATCTAGACCACAGGGTTGCCACCTTTCTAATTGCTGGTAACCGGATCCCAGAGGCCCTGCCCCGCTTCTTCCCCCCAAAGCCCCACTCCTGCCCCGTCTCTTCCCTCGAGGCTCCACCTCTTGCTCCGCTCAGAAAGACTGTCTGGTTGAAAACCAGGCACCTGGCAACCCTAAATGGCGCCCTGACACAGAAGCCAAAAGCTGGACTGTCTGGGTAGAACCCAGACAGGTGGTAACCCTACTAGACCATGCAATCCTGCACCCTGGACCATCCTCCTGTGCCTCTCCTGAGCACAGACTGCCTGCAACGGAATGGTTTTGTGTCTGGTACGAATGCCCCAGATCTTGAGCTGAAAGATGAGAATTTATACTAAGTAGTAAAGTATTTTTAATTACTTCATTATTGGATCAGAAGTGGTGAAGTTAGGAAAACTTAACGGGAGTCAGAACACAGATGACTATTCAGTTAATGAAATCCACTCACCAGTGTACGCTGGACGCCAGCAAAATGATAGTCTGTGCAAAACCAGCGAGGTGTATGCCATATAATAGCACAGGTGCCTCATGTGTAGTGTAATGAACAAGCAATTCTTTTAATATCTAGCTATCTAATATCTATCTTCTTCCCTCACCGCCCCAATCTAAGCAGAAGTGTCTGTGTCTGTGTCTGTGTCTGTGTCTGTGTCTGTGTGAGAGAGAGAGAGAACAACAAAAAGCAGGCCCATGGGATCAATGCCTTTGTCCAGAGAGGCTGCTTCCTGTAGCTGGTTCTGGTGCCCAGTGCTATGTGTCAGAGGAATGCCCTGATGGGCTCAGATTGAGATCTTGCCAGTAATGGCATTCCTCTAGCTCGCTTGGCTTAGTCTGAGTCTTCCCTCTCCACTGAATTGTATTAAACCGTGGGGAACATGCTCTGTTAAATTGTTCCAGGGATTTCCCATGCTTGATAGAACGGGAATTGTTTTGCTCTGATCTGCTGTAACTCCATGGGTTTTGAATTGCAATAATAATTCTCCTGCGTTGCCTGTGTCTCCTGGAAACAAATGTGCTTTGGTGACAGGATCTCTCAGGTGCCTGCCCCAAAGGCAAAGACCTTCTCAAAAGCTCCTTTTGTTGCATTATCTCTGTGCAGAGCAGGGCTGGGTTCATTTGTGGTGTGGGCAGCGTTAACAGACTCAGTCCTGTTTCCTTCTGTGGCCTCAGAGGTGCAGTGAGCCCGACCCATGTAATTTACATGCCAGAAATATTAAACACTAGTGACTGTTATAGTTGCTGTTTATTAGTTGTTTGTATTGTGGTAGCACCTAGAAACTTCTATCATGGACCAGGACTTCATTGTGCTCTGTGTGGTGTATTGAGGACTATGTTGGAATTGCAACCTATCCCTTTAAGAATGGGGAGTTGCCTGGTCCGGGTTGCAGGCTAGGGGGCTCTGCAAGGAAGCGTGCAATCAGAGTCAGTCTGTAAAGAGCCAGCCTGGAACAAGGTGAGGCAAGTTATGCCTCCCTGCCTTAGGGAGCAGCCTGCTTTGTCTCTCTCTGTTTTGGGGTTCTTGGTGTCTACCTTGCACCTTCTAGTAGTTTTCATTTTTATCAAACTTCTCTTATGTATACTGTGAACATAACACTGTACAAGCACACAACAAAAAGAGGGTCTCTGCCCCAAATAGCTTAAACTCTCAGTAAAAGACACAAGACCAGAGGTGGATACTGTAAGGTGATGGACCACTCCTGTGCTAGGCTCCAGCCAATCCATAAGCCAGAACAGGTCATGTGACTGGCAGACCAGGTATATAAGCCACACGGGGAACAGCAGTTCACTCTGCTCAACATCACTCCAGGGCTTGGAACTCATTCCTGCCTCACAGTAGCAACGAACTCCCCAAGCCTTAGCCTGCTCCAGACTTGCTCTTGCTCCAGCCTCGCTCCAACATTGCTCTAGACTCCTGATTCTGGCTCTGACTGCTAAGCATGGCTGCTCCAGCTCTGACCACTAGGCATGACCATCCCCATCACAGTTTCTGACATATGTCTCATTATGGCTCTGATCCAACTTGCATTGACATCAGTTGGTGTCGGTTGGAGCTGGATCAGGTCTCTTAGTATAAGGAAACCAGTAATATCTTGCTTCACAGTAAAAATCCAAAGGATTGTTTTAACGGTACCCATTGTAAAAAAATAAATATTTTTAAAAATACCTTTTCCAAACTGGAGAGTGGGCTGGGGAACGACATCCCTTATTTACTCTCAAAAGTGACCTATCGTGCTTTTAGAAAAACAAAGGACAATCCCTGCAAAAACTTCAGTATATGTGTCATTTTACTCTGGATTTACATCAATGTAATTGACTTTAGAATCTGGCGTGAGGTGTTTCCTGTGTGTTTATTGTGCATTGAGCTGGGAGCATGTGACCCAGAGACCCTGTAATGCCAATGGGGTTTGTTGTTCACAGTTCTTTACAAGCAACTCCTGTCTCAGATCTGACAAACTCACTACACTTAATATACCACTTTCTTGGTATTTATCCATAAAGGGTAGCAAGTGAGGTCTCTGCTGAAAGTTACAACTTACCAAGATTCACATATAAGGAATATTGTAACTGTATTGGAAAGTATGCCTGGTGGTCTTGGAGTGAAAGTTAGTCACCAGGGAATAATATGTCTTAGTGATGCCTCATTCTAGTGGGAGGGAGTTGTCACCCATCCCTGGCTAGTCACTTACATAATCAATTGTCCATCATTGCAACCACACAGAAAAGTCAATGAAAAACCATCAAAAAACAGATTATAGACTGGAAACCACATGGAGGTAAAAAGAAAAAGTAGAACAGCCAGGGGATGGTTCTGTCTGAGGAAAGACAAAAGACTGATTCAGTGTATCACACGATGGGGGAAAGACTCTCTGGATCCATTCACAGAGGAGACCTCTCACTGGGCATGGGAGTTTCATGAAAGATTGGCTCCTGCAGTTCCTGGTGATCTCAGTTCCTGGTGATCTCGGCCAGTTCTGAACAAGCTGAACTTTGTGGGGGAATCCTACGTTATTAGCTAGGAAAGGTAACTAACTCCATTAACGTGTATGCCCTAGTTGGCGTTTTATGATTTGGTTTTGTGTTATAACCATTTGTTTCTGTTTCTCTCTCTCTAATTTCTAGTGGAACCTCTGTTCTTTCTTAAATGAGCTTTTCTTGGTTTATTATAGGGGCTCACAAGTGCGGTGTAGTACACAGGAGCAGTGGTTTAAGGCAGTAGTTCTGAACCGAGTCATGCGTACCTCGGGATATGCAGAGTCTTCCAAGGGGTACAGCAACTCATCTAGAGATTTGCCTAGTTTTACAACAGGCTATGTAAAAAGCACTAGCGAAGTCAGTACAAACTAAAATTTCATACAGACAATGACATGTTTATACTGCTCTATATAATATGCATGGAAATGTAAGTGCAATATTTATATGCCAATTAATTTATTTTATAATTATATGGTAAAAATGAGAGAAAGTTAAGCATTTTTTCAGTACTAGTGAGAGAAAGTTAAGCATTTTTTCAGTACTAGTGTGCTGTGTCACTTTTGTATTTTTATGTCTGATTTTTGTAAGCAAGTAGTTTTTAAGTGAGGTGAAACTTGGGCAAATCAGACTCCTGAAAGGGAGTGGTCTGGAAAGGTTGAGAGCCACTGGTTTAAGATAAAACTAGTAAACTGGGGTAACTGCTCTTTGGGGCAGAGGACCTGGGATTTCTGTGAGTAGCCAGTGTCGGGGGCTGGATGTCACAGGGGAATGTGTCAAAGGAACTTGGGGACTTAGGGGCACCTCCTGTTAACCTGCAAGGCAAAAGACAGGGCTGGCACAGCCCAGAGGGGAGGGCTTGAGTGACTGAAAGTCTGGCAGTGTCGGAGCTGACACCCAGCTATCATGGGCACAGCTCCCTCTCACTAGTGGCGGGGGTGGGGGATAACAAGGTGACTCTCCGTCCTGGATATCCCGAGAACTGCACTCTCGGCTCTAGGCTGCAAGGGTGTGGCTTTGGAACCTGTTAGCACACACCAGTAGGGTGCTTGTTCCCTAACGTATGGCTGTGGAAAGCCACGAGAACATAATCTCCAAGCAATCTGCAGTGTTGAGTGGATTCCATATAGCCCCATTAATTCAGTTCAGTGATGTGCTGGGGCCTGAGCAGGCCCGGGGGAAGAAATAAACTTGCTTTTAAACTTGCCTGAAAGGAAAGACCAAGATCACCTGCATCAGCTGCCTTGACCCAATGGGACTGTGTTGCTGGCAGTGGTGGGTTTGCACTTGGGTTTTCATCCTGGGGCAGAGGGTAGGGAGTGCAGGGGCAGCTTTCAGTGAAAGGAGCGCTCTTTCCACCCACTGGGGTTTGATCCAGCTAACTACTGCAGTGTGTGTTTCCCTTCTGAGAGGAGCAGGGGGACGTACCCTGACATGGCTGTCAGTGCCAGCCTGTTCCACACTCCAGGAGCTGTTCATTGGGCTAGCAGGTGCTCCATTCTCTGAGCTAATTCCATGGGCTGGCTCTTTCCTCCTCCTTGTTCCCGAGTTAGGAAGTGAAATTCCAGTCTGCAATAGGGACATCATAGGAAAGCCAGAGTCAGCTGTTAGATTTTATGGCAACTTTTGGTGAAGGAGAAAACATTACAGATCCCAAATGAAAGATCCAGTGAAGTCTTACATAGTAATCCTACAAGACATCAACCTTGTCCTGATGGGCGTCTCGCTTGTTCAGTAGGCATAGCCTTGGCATCATGCAGTCTGCAAGGAATAAGTTGCTTGTCCTATTGGATGGCTTGTCCATCTCTGTAAAATATCTATTATAGCAGTAATTAAAAAGAAATTGAGTGGGCAGTGGGGGACCTCGCAGAGCTCCTGCACCTATTTCAGATTCAGGACCAGACATAGTATACACTTAAATTTGAATCCTCCAGTCCTTGCCAGTCACTGTAAACAGCACATATCCTAAAAGGAAGAAACACAGCCAAACCCAAACAAACGTTTGCAGAATATTAGTGACTCAAAACACCCTACAGGGCTGCACGACTTCATCATGTCCATGCCTTGGTTACCCACCAGCACAACATTTGGAAATGTCACCACAGTAGTTTGTCCTGCAGAGAGGTTACTAAAGGTGGCCTTGCTGTTCATTGATTTTAAGGTTAGAAGAGACCATTATGGCCGTCTCATCTGACCTCCTGCATAGCACGATCCAGCAAATATCACCCAGTAGTTCTTGCATCAGGCCCATATCTTGTGGGTGAACTAGAGCAATCGTGTTACATCCCTCCCTAAACATTTCATTCTCAGTTATCAGAGAATCTTGGATTCCAGGATGTCCATGTCTAGGCTAACTAAAATCCTGAGATCCTAGCATAGAAACTGGGTACCAGGGTTTTGGTCATTGGCGTGGATTGGAAAGCAGCCTTTCAAAATGAAATCTGACCAAACATTATGGACCTATTTGCAGTGATTAGAGTCTGGCTCTTCGCCTTGTATTCTGGAAAAGCTGTATTTGAAAGCCCTGTGTAGGATGTGCCATATGCATAATAAAAGTTCTCATTAGAAAGTAATACCTACACAGTACAAAGTAACTACCTTTCAGCACTGTTCATCAGCTCATGTAGCTCCACTGAAGCCAAAGGAGCTACTCAGCTTTACCAGCAGATGAGGATCTGGCCACTAATTTCTTGGCTCTCCATATTTTTGTTATGTACCAGAAGCAGTTGGGTGGTCTGAAGTGCAGCATCTCATAATTAATAAATACATTAGTTTTACAGGCTGAACAATGCCTCTGCAACTGTTAAATTCATGGTTTATTAGCACACCTAGAGCTTGTAAATGGCTGAATTGATTGTCTTTAAATGTGCTTTAAAAACCCCGGTCTGTGCAGAGAACTTGAGTGCAACATGTCAGCCTGGGATTCATCTTATTTTTTTAAAATGGGAGCATTGAGGTGAGCTTGTCACTGAACTAGGGCACACTGGAATCCTGCCTTGCCCCCTATGTGCTCTGGAGATCGGTTCCTTTGGCGGAGGAGAGACTGAAATGTGGTGCATGCTACCACTCGCCTGGAACACAGCATGGCTGTTTGAGAACAATGGGCAGGTCTGGAGCATTGTCTGATTTGGGGGCCAGAGTCACGGGAAGTGGAAAATCCATGTTCACCTAACTTACAGGAACCTGGTCAAGCTGATTAGGGGCAAAGCTGATTTTCATCCTGAAAGTTTTTTTTTTTTTTTTTTGAATCTCTGGTTTCCTCCTAGGGTAGCTTCCCTTTTAAAAAAAATTGCTCATTGTTGAACTGGGGAAACCTTTATTCAAATTCAAATGCCTGTTTCTCGCAGCTTTAGAAGTGACACAAGGCATTGGATTGTAAGTGTCTTTAACAGATGTGCCATCAAAACTTTTCCAAGGAAAGTCCAAGAGATATCTCCATAAAGGTGACCTTTTATAGCAAGTTAAATCCATAACAGCTTGACTGTGTCCTGAACTTGGCTTTCCTTTGCTACCTTCATTACCATCCCAAGCCCTTGAGTGATGGCTGCAGGCAGATGTGGTTAAGAGTTGTCCTGGAATTGGCAGCTCCCCATTGCTGGTACCACAGGGAAATCTGCCAGCGCTGCAGAGTGAGAGGGCTTAGTCTATGATGCTGGCTTGATGGTTCAGCCTGTCATTTTAGAAAGACATCCAGTCTTGATTTAAAGACTCCAAGTGACAGGGAATCCCTCTCGTCCCAAGATAAGTCGCACCAATGGTTAATTACTCTCTCTGATTAAAAAAATAATTGTGCCTTATTTCTTGCTTTAATTTGTCTAGCGTCAGTTTCCATCCGTCAGATCTTGTTATGCCATTTCCCCAACTGGAGCAGAGGGAAACAATCCCATAGTTGGGACCCTCCTTCCAGAGGATGATGTGGTATCCTCTCACACTGAGGATACCTTTCCGGGGATGGGGGGAACTCCAGTTATTGGGAAGATACAGGTAATAGTTATGGGGGATTTGATCATTAGAAACATAGATAGCTGGGTTCAGTACCGGGCAAAGTGGTTGAAACTATAGTAAAGAACAAAATTGTTAGACACATAAATAAACATAATTTGTTGGGGAAAAGTCAACATGGCTTTTGTAAAGGGAAATCATACCTCACCGATCTACTAGAATTCTTTGAGGGGAACAACAAGCATGTGAACAAGGGGGATCCAGTGTATATAGTATACTTAGGGTATGGCTACACTTACGGTTTGCAGCGCTGGTAGTTTGCAGTGCTGGTCATCCAGCTGTGCAGGGCCAGCGCTGGTGTGTGGCCACACTCACAGCTACCAGTGCTGGTGTGTGGCCACATTTGCAGCATTTGCAGCGCTGTTAGGAGTGATGCATTATGGGCAGCTATCCCAGCATTCAAGTGGCCGCAACGTGCTTTTCAAAAGAGGGGGGTGGAGTGGGGGGAGAGAGAGAGGGGATTTTTGGAGCCAACACTGTGTGTTTAGCTTCCTGCCTTGAAAAATCAGAACATGTTTCCGACCTCTTAGTCTTAACGCTTAATTGCAAACAGCCTGCAGCCAACACGACTCCCCGCTGTTTCATTCACTGCCTGCCTGCCTCTCATTTGATTGTTTACAGCCAGGTACAGATGATCACAGCAAACAGGAGCTCTGTTTGTTTTTTAGATAAGCAGCAGTGGCAACGGAGCTCCGTGCGGAGCTCGTTCATAACAAAACAAAGAGAGGCTGCATAACAAAACAAAGAGAGTAATTTATAAAAGCATTCTGGGATACACCTTATACCCTGGAGGCCAATCACAGCGCTGGTGTGTGGCCACACTTGATGACCAGCGCTGCAGCACCAGCGCTGGAATCCTTATTCCCCATGCTGAGTGAGGTGTATGGCCAGCTCTGCAGCCAGGGAGTTGCAGCGCTGGAAGTGCCCTGCAGGTGTGGCCACTTACTAATTGCAGCGCTGGTGGAGGCTTTCCAGCGCTGCAACTCGCCAGTGTAGCCATACCCTTAGAGTTTCAGAAAGCCTTTGACAAGGTCCCTCACCAAAGGCTCTTAAGCAAAGTAAGCAGTCACGGGATAAGAGGGACGGTCCTCTCGTGGATTGGTAACTGATAAAAAGATAGGAAACAAAGGGTAGGAATAAATGGTCAGTTTTCAGAATAGAGAGAGGTGAATAGTGGTGTCCCCCAGGGGTCTGTACTGGGCCCAGTTCTATTCAACATATATATAAATGACCTGGAAAAAGGGATAAACAGTGAGGTGGCAAAATTTGCAGATGATACAAAACTACTCAAGATAGTTAAGTCCCAAGCAGACTGTGAAGAGCTACAAAAGGATCTCACAAAACTGGGTGACTGGGCAACAAAATGGCCGATGAAATTCAATGTTGATAAATGCAAAGTAATGCACATTGGAAAACATAATCCTAACTATACATATACAATGATGGGGTCTAAATTAGCTGTTACCACTCAAGAAAGAGATCTTGGAGTCACTGTGGATAGTTATCTGAAAATATCCTCTCAATGTGCAGTGACAGTCAAAAAAGCAAAGAGAATGTTGGGAATCATTAAGAAAGGGATAGATAATAAGACAGAAAATATCATATTACCTCTATATAAATCCCTGGTACGCCCACGTCTTGAATACCATGTGCAGATGTGGTCTCCCCATCTCAAAAAGATTATTGGAATTGGAAAAGGTTCACAAAAGGGCAACAAAAATAATTAGGGGTATGGAATGGCTGCCATATGAGGAGAGATTAATGAGACTGGGACTTTTCAAATTGGAAGAGAGACAACTAAGGGGGGATATGACAGAGGTCCATAAAATCATTACTGGTGTAGAGAAAGTAAATAAAAAAGTGTTATTTCCTCCTTCTCAACACAAGAACTAGGGGTCACTAAATGAAATTAATAGGCAGCAGGTTTAAAACAAACAAAAGTAAGTATTTTTTCACACAATGTACAGTCAACCTGTGGAACGCTTTGCCAGAGGATATTGTGAAGGCCAAAACTATAACAGAATCCAAAAGAGAACTAGATAATTTCATGGAGGATCAATGGCTATTAGCCAGGATGTGCAGGGATGGTGTCCCTAGCCTCTGTTTGCCAGAAGCTGGGACTGGGTGACAGGGGATGGATCACTTGATGATTACCTGTTCTGTTCATTCCCTCTGGGGTACCTGGCATTGGCCACTGTCGGAAGACAGGATACTGAGCTAGACGGACCTTTGGTCTGATCCAGTACAGCCATTCTTATGTTCTTATGCTTGTTATAGGGTCCTTGGACTGGAACCCAGTGTAGAGGGTGGGCCTGGGTTCCCCTGTCAGGAACTGAGACGTGACACAGGAGTTTGAGAGATGCCAGTTGGACAGCTGGTCCATAGAGTTACCCCAGAAGGGAAGGAGTATTGTGGCCTGGCTGGAGGGCTGAGTCACAAAGAAGGTGCACCCCAAGGCCTGGAGAGAGAGGGGCCACAGGGAGGAGGTCATAACACCTGAGTGGAGCTAATCCCCAGATGTGGCCAAGGGGAGGTGCTGCTAATGGTGAGTGAATCCTGTAACAAATAGGTTTATATATCTGGAAATTTGCCCCATCATCTTGGCAGCTTAGGCTTTGGGCAGGCAGCTTTCTTTATTTGGTCCAGATGACAGTTCATGCCTAGAAGCTACAGAAGTGATACTTTTAAGTCAGCAAAACTTTGCAACAATTAACTGCTGTGTCTCTGTGCCCTTGCATATCCTCTGGCTTTGTCTGAATGGGAGGGAGGAGAGAGAGATGTGTGTTGCACTCTTGGGTGGATGCCTGTGGGGGGACACTTCAGTGCTGGCAAGAACTAATGAGTCTTGTGTAGTAGCCAGAGACTTCAGCGATTGGGGGAGGAGGAAGTGACTGAAAACAGAGTATATTAACCTGACCTTTTAGGGCTATTGGAAAAAGTATCCAGCTAATTTGTTCACACAGACATGCACCCACAACTTTGGAGTGCCTCCATTCTGAGACTCCAGTGGCAATTTGCCCTCTTCTTTATCTCTCTTCAGGGTGTGCTCTGATGAGTTCTGTTTGAGTTCGGCTGAGCTTTTGTGAAATGGGGATGGAGGGAAAAGTAGCTAAAGCAGAGAATAGTTGGGATTATTTTTTCCAACATGCATTACTTTGCACTTAGCATTGAAATACACCTGCCATTTTGTTGTCCAGTCACCTAGTTTTGTGAGATCCCTCCTTACAGTTAGCTTTGGACTTAGCTGTATTGAGTCATTTTGTGTCGCCTGCAAATTTTGCCACCTCACTGTTCTTACAAGGATGCTAAATTTAATTACATTATGGTTGCTGTTACTGAGTGGTTCACCTCTTGGACCAGAGCCTGTGCTCCACTTTAGACTAAATCAAGAATTGCCTCCCCCTTGTGGGTTCCAGGACTAGCTGCTCTAAGAAGCAGTCATTTCATGTCTTTAGAAATTTTAACTCTGAAAAAAGCTCTAGCACTGCTATGTTTGTGGGACACAATGTGAAAGGGCCACTTGAACTGAAATGTGAACTATTCAGGAAGGAATTTTCCTGTACCCACTCTGGTCTAATTTACACTTCAGTTTTCTCACCCTGACTCAAATGCTGGTAGATCTGTGCACTGGGTTTGCCAAGTGTCAGGATTCTGAAACGGTGGCAACCCTAATTCTTAGCACAGGTTGACCTGGTCCACTTCAGAGGTCGCTGTTCCAGTCCTTGCAGACTGTCAAAGGGCAGTGCTGACTTTCGACACCAGCAGTAGCCCAGGGTGGTTTCCTCCTATCAACATTGTCACTTGTTGCTAACAGTATGGCAGGTTTCTTTTAAGAAGAGAATCCCTAACATTGCTATGTGTGTGGGGAAGAGATTGGGCCATGGATGGGGGCTAGCAGGTTAGATTCATTCCAGATAAGATGGAGGGGAGCAACTGGAGGATATGGCACCAGTGATCTCTGCCCATTTCATCAGAAGGTGCAGATCTACCATGTGTGGGTCAGCGTCATCATCATTACCTGGTTAGACTCCCAGCTGCTACCAGTAGCCACAGCCAGGTTGGCGTTTATTATTATTTCTGATTTAGATAACTGTGGCACCTAGGAGCCCCAGTCATGGACCGGACCCTGTTGGGCTAAGCACTTTGCTCCCCGGTGGGCAGCCAGATGGTTGGCACCATCACTTTTGGATGTAGACGCTGCCACTGTTACACACCATGGCTTTGTCACCTTGAGATTAGACCATCGGAAACATGCTCCACGTTGGGCCACATCTTAAAGCCATCTGGACATTGCAGAATTCGCCAACGTGCTTGTTAAGTGGTGCATCTGTCCGTGCAGGCACGTTAAACCTGGGCTCTGCGATCTGCCTGTTGATTTCCAGGTTGACTTTAAAACAGGGATGGGCAAACTACTGCCTGCGGGCCACATCCGGCTTGTGCGATTGTCCTGCCCGGCCCCCAAGCTCCTGGCCTCCCCTGCTGTCCCTCCTCCCCCTCAGCCTCAGCTCACTCGCTCTGCCGCTGGCGCAATGCTCTGGGTAGTGGGGCTGTGAGCTCTTCGGGCATCGCAGCTGCAGAGCCCGGCCTGACCCGGTGCTCTGAGCTGCGTGGTGGTGGCGGTGGTGGCGTGGCCCAGTTCCAGCTGGGCGGCGCGGCTGTAGTGCTGCCAGCCACCGGTGCTCCAGGCAGCGCAGTAAGGGGACAGGGAGCAGGGGGGTTGGACAGAGGGTAGGGGAGTTCGGGGTGGTGGTCAGGGGGCAGGGGTGTGGTTGGGGTCGGGGGGGAACAGGGCGTTGAATGGGGGCAGGGGTTCCAGGGGTCAGTCAGGAAGTAGGGAGGATTGGATGGGGTGGCGGGGGGCAGTCGGGGGCAGGGGTTCCGGGGGCAGTCAGGGACAGGGAGAAGGGGTGGTTGGCTAGGGCAGGGGGTTCCAGGGGGACCATCAGGAATGAGAGGAGGGGTTGGATGGGGTGGCGGGGGTCCTGGAGCTGTCAGGGGACAGGGAGCTGGGGTGTGTGTATGAGGCAGGGGTCCCAGAGGGGCCATCAGGAAACGGAAGGTTGGATGGGGCAGGAGTCCCCGGGGGGGAGGGGCAGATAGGAGGTGGGGGCCGGGCCACGACCCCCTCCCCTAACTGGCCCTCCATACAATTTACGAAACCCGATGCGGCCCTCAGGCCAAAAAAGTTTGCCGCCCCTGCTTTAAAATGATCCTTTTGACCTTTTATAAAGCCCTGGATGGCCTGAAACACACCTCTCCTCATCAGGGTGGGCAGCAGAGCCCACGTTGATATAAGAGAGAGCGGGATGCTAGCTGTGTCCCTGTTAGCATCCTGGATCTTCGTGCCTTGCCTGCTCTTTCTGTGTCTGCCCATGTTTGCAACCCCCCCACAGTACGGAGATGAGAGGGATGGAAGGCTGGGAAGGAGGTGACTGGAGAGCCTCTGGAGGGATATACATTAAACTTTTGGTCTACTGCCATTTTCTTTGGCTAGAGTGACGGAAATTGAGAGATGAATTAATAGATGTTTTCTGTCTGCTGACCTTGTGTGTAATTTTGCTGACATTGGGATGCTTTCTGTGACTGTTGTTCAGAACCCCCAGGCTTTTAGCGAGAGAGCGGGTACTTCACAAATAAAGCTGCTATTATTACAATGTTAGTGCTTGGCATTCTCCTGGAGATTCTATCTCACATCTGAGGCTCCAGGAGGGAATTCCAGTTTTTCTAGCTCTAGAATCCACAAGACGCTTCTCTGTTTATGCCCAAGGCAGTGAAGCTGAACAGAAACCTCCCAGCTTCAGTCTGCTAGCTCAGTGGGTTGGTAGGGACTTGATCCTCTGAAGACTTGCATGCATTGTTATATAAGCTTGGAAACTGTCAGGAATGGATGTTCTAATGCTGAGACCTCCAAAGGGATTTGGATGCCTCATCTCCATTTAAATTAATCAGGCATCCAAATCTCCTAAGAGACTTAAAGGTGCAAGTCAGAGACCAGACAAGCTGCTTAGCTTGCTTCTCGCCCCATTCCTAGTGCGTAGCAGACATTCAATGGGACCAATTCTGGCACCATAACTCAAATCAATGGCCTTGTTCACATGGTAAGGTGCTACTCCCTGGGAATAAGGATGGCAGAATCTGGCTCAGTATTATTTAAAGGTTGTCGGTATGGCTAGGTCCCAAATTTGTGCTGCTTCTTATTTTTTCGCATCAGTTTTTCTATACATCTCTCTATATGAATGCTCTCAAAACCGCTTCTTCAATGGTCATCCCCATCTGCCAAGAGGAACCCTACAATAACAAAGGAACGAGAGGTAGGCTTTCAGGAAGAAAACAAAGCCCACCTTTCAGCTTCTAAACAAGGAATTGAAAGAATGATGTTCAGAACGGCCCAACCCCCCAGGGGGCTGGTCCCCCTTCTCCCGGATTACCCTCCCTGGAGGAGCTGCAGTGTCTTTGGACAGAGTGCTGCTTTTTCCTAACCTCAGACTTATTCAGCACGCAGTACAGCATCGGAGGGGCTTATGAGCAGTAACCGTTTCAGTCCTGGGGGAGATGGCGCTTCTGTTTATGCTGTTGCATCTCCATAACCCCAAACCGCCAGTCTCTAGGCCTAACAGCCTAGCATGAAATTGACCCCCGGCAGTGAGTAGGCGAAGAAGAAAATTTGGGATATACTATGCAGAGAAGGGAAAATAGTGCCCTCCTATTTAATCATAACATCGGCAATTAGTTCATCAAAACTGGCCAATGAAGTGTGCCAGATGCAACCCTCCCCTGGCCTATATCTCTAGCTCCTTACTGCGATGCACACTGCATTGCTTGTCAGTCTTGCACCTGCACTGCTGCAGGCTATGTCTTCACATAAAGCAAAAGGGAGAGCTCAGAAATGAAATCACTCCTCGACTCTAGCCCCAGCAATTCATTTTTCCTCCAGGTCTCAGGGGGTGGCCATGTTAATCTGTATCCACAAAAACAACGAGGAGTCCGGTGGCACCTTAGAGACTAACAGATTTTTTGGGCATAAGCTTCCGTGGGTAAGAAGTGGGTTTTTTACCCACGAAAGCTTATGCCCAAATAAATCTGTTAGTCTTTAAGGTGTCACTGGACTCCGTGTTGTTTTTTCCCCACTATGCTTCGTGCAGGTGGCATTTAAACCTTTTCAGCTGCAATCCAATGTCATTTTCTATAAAGAACAGCAAGCAGGATTGCATCTCTGGCCTTATTTTGGTGTTGCTGGTCTCCACCTGTGCATATGTGGGAAGTCTCTCTTTCCATTGTAAATGGCTAAAAGATTAAACCCTTTGAATTTGCTTGATTGCAGACTAAGCCCAGGAAGAGAGCCAGGGCGCATTGCACTGGCCCTTCAGGTCCAACGGGCCCCTCTCCCTCCATGGTAAAACACAACAATTGGCTCTTCAGTAATTTTGCTCTTTCCACTGAGAGGTCCCAACAGGGAGTGCAGGACCATTGCTCATATTTTCATGGATTCTTACCTGTAAGGACCTGGAGGGTTGCACACTATTATCCCTGTTAGGTATGTGCATAGAGCCATGGGAGACGACAAGAGATTTTATGGATTTGTTCATTATAGAATCATGGAGTTAGAAGGAACCGCAAGGGTCATCTAGTCTAACCCCCTGCCAAGATGCAAGATTTATTGTGTCTAAACCATCTGAGACAGATGGCTCCAGCCTCCTCTTGAAACTCTCCAGTGAAGGAGCTTCCACAACTTCCCTAGGCAGTTCCAGTGTCCTGCTGTTCTCACAGGTAGGAAGTTTTTTCTGAGATTTAATCTAAATCTGCTATGCTGTAGTTTGAACCCATCACCTCTTGGCCTGCCCTCTGTGGCAAGAGAACAACTTTTCTCCATCTTTTTTATGGCAGCCTTTCAAGTACTTGAAGACTGCTATCATATCCCCCCGCCCTTCTCTCCTCTTTTCCAAACTAAACATATCCAGTTCCTTCAGCCTTTGCCCATATGGCTTGTGTTCCATCCCTTTGATCATCTAGATCCTTTTTATGTAGCGGTGACCAAAATTGGACACACTACTCTAGCTGAGGCCTAACCAGCACCGAGCAGAGCGGTACTATCATCTCCCTTGACTTGCATGTTATGCCTCTGTTAATACAACCCAAAATTGCATTTGCTTTTTTCACAACAACATCACATTGCTGACTCATGTGGAGGTTGTGATCCACCACAACTCCCAGATCCTTCTCAGCAGTGCTGCTACCAAGCCCGTTATTGCCCATTCTGCTGCTTCTTAGGGTTTTTCTTCCCTAAGTGTAGCACCTTACATTTGTCTTTGCTGAATTTCTAAGGCCCAGTTTTCCAGTTTATCAAGATCCCTCTGAATTTTAGCTCTATCCTCCAAAATGCTTACAACCTCCTCCCAGCTTTGTGTCACTTGCAGATTTGATCAGTACTCTCTGCATTCCTACATCCAGATAATTAATAAAGATGTTATGCAACACGAGGCTCAGAACAGATCCCTGTGGAACCCCATTTGAGACCTTCCTCCAATCTGACATCATTCCATTCATAGTTATTCTTTGTGGTTGTTTAACCAATTATGTATCTACTTAATGATAGTTCTGCCAAGCCCACATTTCTCCAGCTTTCCTATCAGAATGTCTTGTAGGACTGGTGTCAAAAGTCCAGGTATATTATATCCACTGTACTCTCCCTATCCACCAAACCAGTTACCCTGTCAAAGAAAGCAAGCAAGCTGGTTTGGCATGGTTTGTTCTTGATAAATCCATGCTGGCTGCTAGCGATTATCCCGTCATCCTCCAGGTATTCGCAAATGGAGTGTTTTATTTATTACTCTAGTAGCTTCCCAGGTATCAAAGTCAGGCTGACTGGGCTATAGTTTTCTGGCTCCTCCTTTCTCCCCCCTTATAAAAATGGGCACTATGTTAGCCCTTCTCCAGTCCTCCAGGATCTTTCCTGTCATCCAGGAGTTTGCAAATATTATTGCCAGTGGCGCCGAGATTTCTTCAGCTAATTCCTTCAGTACCCTGGGGTGAATAGCATCAGGCCCCGCTGATTTAAATTCATTCAAATTGGTCAGAAGATTTCTGACATATTCTTTACTCATCCTGATCTGCAGCCTTTCCCCTTGATTGTCTTTGATAACTTCGCTAGTCATCCGGTCACATGTTATTTTTTGTGTGAAGACTGAAGCAAAGTAGGCATTGAGCAGCTCTGCCCTTCTGTCATCTTCTGTTACCAGCACACCACCTCCATTGAGCAGCGAACCGACACCTTCCCTGATCTTTCTTTTTTGTCCTGACGTATTTGAAGAACCCCTTCTTGTTGTCTCTACCATTCCTAGCCAATTGTAACTCATTCTTTGCCTTGGCTTTCCTGATTTTTTTGCTACATGGACAAAATCCATGGAAGAATTAGGTAAAATTCTTCCACTATCTCATGCAAATATTTCAGCCTAGGAATTATTTGTGAGCTGCAACTGTTTGAGTGTTCATGTGTGATTCGTTATGTTGGTCACATGGTATTGTTTCTCTTCCCTGATTGGATGACTGAAATTGCTGTAAACAGGAGTATGGCTAGAACAAGTCACTTCCACTCTGAGTTTTCCTGTGAATACGTATTAGGGCAAGTAACAAACCCACTTTTCTGAACAAACAAATCTTCCTGGACAGGGTCAGACATACCACTAAACTGGTTTCAAGAGTTTAGTTTGAATGGTCATCCCTCTGGCAAATGAGAGCGATGTCATAAGAATGGTCATGCTGGGTCAGACCAATGGTCCATCTAGCCCAGTATCCTGTCTGCCAACAGTGGCCAGTGCCAGGTGCTCTGGAGGGAATGAACAGAACAGGCAATCATGGAATGATCCATCCCCATTATCCATTCCCACCTACTGACAATCAGAGGCTAGGGACACCCAGAGCATGGGGTTGCCTCCCTGACCATTTTGACTAATAGCCATTGATGAACCTAGCCTCTATGAATGTATCTAATTCTTTTTTTAACCCCACTACAGTTTTGACCTTCACAACATCCCCTGGCAACGAGTTCTGCAGGTTGACTGTGCATTGTGTGAAGAAGTACTTCCTTATGTTTGTTTTAAACCTGCTGCCTAGTAATTTCATTAGGTTCTTGTGTTATGTGAAGGGGTAAATAACACTTCCTTATTAACTTTCTCCACACCATTCATGATTTTATAGACCTCTTATCACATCCCCTCTTAGTCATCTCTTTTCCAAGCTGGAAATTCTTGGTCTTTTGAATCTCTCTACTCAGATGGAAGCTGTGTATTCAAAGTGTGGGCGTACCATAGATTTATATACCAGCATTATGATATTTTCTGTCTTATGATCTATCCCTTTCCTAATGATAATATTCTGTTAGCTTTTTTTGACTGCTGCTATACATTGAGTGGATGTTTTCAGAATAATATCCAGAATGACCCCAAGATCTTTCTTGAGTGGTAATGCTAATTTAGATCCCTTCGTTTTCTATGTATAGTTGGGATTGTGTTTTCCAATGTGCATTACTTTGCATTTATCAACACTGAATTTCATCTGCCATTTTGTTGCCCAGACGCCCAGTTTTTGACATCCCTTTGTAACTCTTAGTTAAATGCAAAGCAAACTTCAATCTTGAATAATTTTGTACCATCTGCAAATTTTGCCACCTCAATGGTTACACTTTTTTTCCAGATCATTTGTGAATATGTTGAACAGCACAGGTCCCAGTACAGATTCCTGGAGGATACAGCTATTTACCTCTCTCCATTATAAAAACTGACCATTTATTCCCACCCTTTCTTTCCTGTCTTTTAACTAGTTATTGATTCATGAGAGGACCTTCCATCTTATCCCATGAATGCTTACTTTGCTTAAGAGCCTTTGGTGAGGGACCTTGTCAAAGGCTTCTGAAAGTCCAAGTACACTGTATCCACTGGTTCACCCTTGTCTGCATGTTTTGACCCCCCTCAAAGAATTCTAATAGATTGGTGAGGCATGATTTCCCTGTACGTCTGTTCCCATTAAAGAGGAGAAATCAGTGATGTGAAGTCTAGTATATTTTTATTGTAACTTGTTTGTTTACACTATGTATATCATTCCTGGAACAGAGATGGTTCTAAACCTCATGCAGGCAGTCCCCTGTTTCTGGGTTCCCATGGAGGAACTCTGCCCCAAGAATTGACTCTAATTAGAAAGATTAAGACAGAGAGAAAAGCTCTTTGCAACAGCTTCCCCACTGAAACTGTATCACAAAACTAACAATATATGATTTCGCTATGCTGTTCACACTCAAACGAAGGAAGAGCCTGTAGAAGTTTGTATAACTGTTGCCATCTGGTGGTACCTTCCAGAAGAGGGTGACCAATTATGGAACAATTTCTTGTGATCGCCCAGATCTGCTTGATACTCTGTCACTGTTGGAAATGAAATTTGTATTCAAGTGTAATATGGGCAAACTTCAAGGGTTGAAATTTTTGGTCTGCAGTTGAATAAGATCCTCAAATGCCGCAACTTCTTGAATCTGCAAAATTTATAGATTCCAAGGCCAGAAGGGACCATTGTGATCATAGAACTTCCCCTAAATAATTCCTAGGCCAGATCTTTGAGAAAAAACATCCAATCCTGATTTAAAATTGTCCGTGATGGAGAATCCCCCATGAGTCTTGGTAAATTGTTCAGATGGTTAATTACTTTCAGTGTTAAAAATGTATGCCTTATTTCCAGTCCAAATCTAGCTTCAACTTCCAGGTCTTGGATCCTGTTATACCTTTCTCTGCTAGACTGAAGATCCCATTATTAAATATTTTCCTCCATATAGGTACTTATAGATTGTAATCAAGTGACTCCTTAACCTTCTCTTTGTTAAGCTAAATCAATTGAGCTCTTTCAATCCATCACTATATGATGTTTTCTAATCCTTTAAGTATTCTTATGGCTTTTCTCTGACCCATCTCCAATTTATCAACATCCTTCTTGAATTGTGGACACCAAAACTGGACCCAGTGTTCCAGCAGTGGTTGTACCAGTGCCATATATAGAGGTCAAATAATCTCTTTACTCTTCCTGAAAAGATTCCCCCAAATCTTTTTCAAAGATGCTGTTTCCCAGGATAGAGCCCCCTCCCCCTTACATTGTGTTTGTATCACCTAAATTGCATTGCAGACTCCTGGGAACAGCCTTTCTAGTAGTATTTGGGGATTTCATTATGCAGTGTAGGCTGGAACCTAGCCGCTCAGAGGTAGGTATAATTGCAAAATGTGGCTGTACGTTTTAATCAAGGAGCAATTGAGCCAAACTCTTTTTTTTTTAACCTCAAACTCTTTTTGGTTTAGGCTTGAGTGCAGGTTTAGGAAGATTCTTGTTATCTCCTAATTAGATTCAGAGATTCATAGACTCTAGGACTGGAAGGGACCTCGAGAGGTCATCGAGTCCTGTCCCCTGCCCTCATGGCAGGGCCAAATACTGTCTAGAGCATCCCTGATAGACATTTATCTAACCTACTCTTAAATATCTCCAGAGATGGAGATTCCACAACCTCCCTAGGCAATTTATTTTAATATCTGTCTTAAGTCACAGATGTAATAAATTAGCTAGTTCTTCTGAAAATTATTGTTAATATCTGATCATGTGAGTCAAGGAACTAGAACAGCTACTTCATCTTTGTCTCTCTTTATTTTGTGACTCAAAGAGGATGCATGGCACAACGAGAATCTCTCTGAATGAAAACGTACGCAATCTGTGCACAGCTTCTGGGCTTCCATTCACCAGGAGGTGGGCCTGCCAAACCTCCCTACTGTGTTTTGATTTGAATGTTGTTTTCACCAAAGTGAGACATATCCCCAATGTGATTTTATCAGGGTGGGGATTAAGCCATGCAAAATAGCAGGACAACCTCTGTTTTTGTTAGTGATTTCAGTCTAAACCCCCCAGGAGATGGACTGAGTTTGCCTGAAATAGAGCCCAGGTTCAACAGGAGGTTTGTAAACCTGGTCCATCTTTCAGGATTGTAACTATATGCAAAAAAAATTGATACAGTGACGCACTATGGCGGTATCTGACCAGTTGTCTTGACACTTGATTTCTGCTGGAAAAAATAGTTCCAAGGTGAACAGATCCCTCATGAGATCATTGACAGGATAGCTCAATGATTCATTGGGACACTGATAGTGGTAACCAGATCTTTAAAGGTTTGGATCCAAATGTTCTGATGCTTCTCTGTTCCTTCGACTGATCCAGAGTCCTCAGCACTGAGTTGGAAACTCTTCCTGCTTCCGGTCAGGCCAGAAAGACAATGTGGGAAAATGTTTTGCTTGCAGCTTTCCAGCACTTCTGGTCCATGCCAGGAACAGGAAACTTAAGCCCGACTGGAAATAGATGCTGCCCAGACTTTTGAACCTTAGTGGAGATTTGGATTCCAGCTCCAGGCAATGGTAGGGATCAGTTCCTCTGTGGATCAGTTCTTTCATCTTAGCCAAAGTGGCTCATCCAGCCCTACAAACAGGTTGTGCTGTAGGACCAGCATGACTTCCTTAGTTGGAGTTGGTCCTGCTTTGAGCAGGGGGCTGGACTAGATGTCCTCCTGAGATCTCTTCCAACCCGGATATTCTATGATTCTATCTGCGTGGTCTATTTGCAGGCAGCTCTTCCAGGTGAGCAGTAACAGAGGGCACCTTACTCCATTGTTCCTTTTCCAGATCACTGAGTGCTGCAGTCTGCCGGGACTGCTGGTGTTGCCCGTACCCGTCATCAACACTAACAGTCCAGTCTCACTGTATTAACATGGGCGGTGCCCCTGAGGACAGTTTAAATCAGTTTCTGCTCTTTCCCTTCCCATTTGCTGTTCACCGGTTGTCCCCTCCCCCCCCCCGCCCTTAACCCTTCTCCAGAGTCTCTCCCCAGGGGCAGCAAAGGGCAGATTCTGAAATGCTGACTGTGAAACTTCTCGAAAGCCAGCTCTGCAGTCCTCTGAGAGTGAAATGGACAAATGCCAAACTGTGGCTCAAATCACCTGCCAGAGCAAAGTCGAATGCCACAGGCAGGGACCACTCTGACCTGGCTGCTGCTAGCTCAGATTTGCTTTTGGTGACCAGCCAGTGAGCTGCCAGTTCAAAAGGGGAAATGGCTTTATTCAACTTCTGGCTCTGAATTCTTCATTCTGTATAAGCAGAGGGGATGAAATCCTGGCCCCATTAAAGTTGATGGCAAAATTCCCGTGGACTTCAGCAGGGCCCGGGTTCCATCCGTGTTATTGTCAGGTGTCTCCCTGAGTAGCAGACATGATGGCTATGGCAGCTGGAGATGGAAAGCCAGCAAGGTGCACATCTGAAAGGAAAACGTCAGATGAAAACTGAAGTGTGGTAAGATCAGTGGGGTCAGACTAGATGATTATAATGGCCCACTTCTGGCCGTACAATCTATGACTCTATCCCCAGGAAAAGGCCTCTTGCCCTAGGTGGGCAAACAGGAATTTCCTGGCTGTGCGAGTTTCAGTTAGACCTTTCATGTTCTTTTACCATAGTCTTGGGTATGTATTAAGGGTGACCAGATGCCCGGTTGAAAAGCGGACCTGACAGTGCCCGGTCAGATCTACTGACTGGGTACTCAAAGTCCGGTTACTGCAGGCAGGAGAGGCGGGGAGGAGCCGGGTCATCACCTGAACCATCCTCTACTCAGCCGGGGTTGCCTCCTACCTGCGTCAGGCAGCTGCAGCTCCCAGCCCCAGCTCTGCAGGTGAGTCCCTCCCAACCCTGGTAGGGGACAGCAAGGGGACAAGAAGGGGACAGGAGGAGAGGGGAAGAGGAGTGAATGGGGGGTGGGGCCTTGGGGGAAGAGGTGGGGCGGGGTGGGGCCCTCGGGGGAGTGCGGTAGGGTCTTAGGGGGAAGAGGCAGGGTGGGGGACGTTCCGGCACTCCTGCTGGAGTGTCCGTCTTTTAACTAGTACAAAGTTGGCAACCCTACATGATAAGAGCTTCACTTATCCATACTAAGAAGATATGTGGAGTGAGGCAATGCAAAGCTGTAAAGATTTACTTCTTTCACAGCCCAGTGTGGAAACATGCTAACGATTGGCAGGAGTTGGTTTCCAATCGGCTGGCTCATGCGGGTAGATCCAGGGGCTGTGAGACTGAATCCTTGTACCAGGGGACTGGAGGAGGCAGGATGCCAAACAGGGAAATGAGGGAAGGTAGAGATGGATGCCAGAACCCCCCAGATCCATTCCAAAT
Organism: Mauremys reevesii; assembly: GCF_016161935.1. Lineage (NCBI taxonomy): Eukaryota > Metazoa > Chordata > Testudines > Geoemydidae > Mauremys > Mauremys reevesii. The sequence goes on along the minus strand of NC_052633.1, from coordinate 8,031,914 downwards.
GTGGGTTCCTGAGGAAAGCTGAGCCTGGATTGTTTGGATTTTGATGTCATTCACTCTGCTGCCTTTCCGTGAGGCCTTTGAACAGAGCAACTTTGAGGAGGACACATTCATTTTCTTTCCTCCCCTGGGAGCTGCTTTAAATCTCATTTGCATTGTACAGAATACAGTGGGTGTATTGTTCCATCCTGCCCTGAGGGAAAATGGCAGAACCTTTTATAAATCCTAGCGCGTGCTTTCATGTGCAGCCTGTGATTGGCCATTTCTAAGTGAAGAAATAATCCTCGCAACAAACATTCTTTGGTGCAAAACAGCTGCTTGGGACATAACTCTTCAAAAGCAGCCATTGTGCTGGAGGTCTTTGTGCTAATGGAAAGTGGGGCAGATGTTCTGCCTGGGGATGCAGCTCCCTTGATTATCAGGTGTCCCGACTTGCCTGAAAGTGCACATGCAGAGTCATTGCTCTGAACTGTTTAGAGGCACAAGGCCTCTCTTGTTCATAAGCCTTATTTTGGTTGCCACCTTTGGGCACACTGCTCTATTTCAGTCACCAGCGGCCAGGGGCAGATCTATGTATTTTGCCGCCCAGAGGATTCAGGGGGCCTGGGGTCCTCGGAGGCGGGGGCCCCCACCTCGGTGGTAATTCGGCAGCGGGGGGTCCTTCTGCTCCGGGACCTGCCGCCAAAGTGCCCCGAAGACCTGCAGCGAGGGGCCCACGCCGCCGAATTACCACTGAAGACCCAGCTCTTCGGCGGTGGGTCCTGGGGCGGAAGGGCCCCCCGCTGCGGGTCTTCGTGGCACTTTGGCGTCAGGTCCCGGAGCGGAAGGACCCCCTGCTGCCGAATTACCGCCAAAGTCCCGGAGTGGAAGAAGTTCCGGGGGCCCGGGCCCCACAAGAGTTTTCTGGGCCCCCAGAGAGAGTGAAGGACCCCCTCTAGGGGCCCCAAAAACTCTCATGGGGGCCCCTACAGGGCCCGGGGCAAATTGCCCCTCTTGCCCCCACCCCTCTGGGCGGACCTGGGTTGTAACACCAGGAGCTGAGCCCCACGGTGCCCAGGCTACTGACCACTTAGTAGGTGGGAACAATGTATGATCCCTGCTGAGCTGGGTTGGAGTCTGGCTACTGACCAAAGGTGAGAGGTTCTGCAGTGCATTGGCAATGCCCAGCAGCAGCCAGCCCCCATCAGCGCTAATGTGATACCTTCAGGACCAAGGCTTCCTTTCTTTAACAATGGGTGTATTTATGCTTGGAGCAGACACAGGCAGAAGCATCCACTGTGAGATGCCCTGGAGAGATTCAACTTCAAACAGCAAAGCAAACTAGAGCCCCCCTCCCCACCTAAGAAATTCCTCCCCACAGTCTGACTTAGCAAAGGCTTCCCTGGGGCAGGGTTGCTGGGGGGGAAGGGGAAGGAGTAGATGGCTTGTGCCTCTTCTTATATACCCTTTCGAGTGCTGAATCCGGGCACCTTATGCAGGCAAAACTCCCTGTGAAGTCAGGGAGGGTCTTCGTGGTGTTTTCATCACATGAGCAGGTTCCCATTGTCCCTAGCTGCTCTTCGCACCTGGAGCTAACAGTGAGACTCACAAAAGCTGTTGCTAAGCTAGACAATAAAGATCTTAAGGTAATAATTGGAGATATACCAATCTCCTAGAACTGGAAGGGACCTTGAAAGGTCATTGAGTCCAGCCCCCTGCCTTCACTAGCAGGACCAATTTTTGCCCCAGATCCCTAAGTGGCCTCCTCAAGGATTGAACTCACAATGCTGGGTTTAGCAGGCCAATGCTCAAACCACTGAGCTATCCCTCCCCCCTCTTCTGTTCTTATGCTCCATACCTAAACAGAGCTCCATCAAGGTATTTAAACATAGTGAGAGATTCAGATCCACGGACGGCATCTAAGGACCATGGTGATGCTGCGAGGGTCTGGAGGAGAATTTCTCTTTCCTGGGCACCCCGTAGGACTGCCATAAGCAGCCTCACACTGCCACCTCACAAACTCCAGTGCAGGAGATAGGCAGGCTAAGACAGGGCAGGTCTACAGCACATTGCACTGTGAGGCTCTTGCTCCAACTTATGTCCAGGGCAGTTTTGGCCCTGGTGGATGCTAAGAATTGGACCTACAATGCAGTAGGCCAGCCTCTCTTGCCTTTCTTTTCCATTGTATTCAATAAAGAGTCATTGGGCAAAGTTTGCCTCTGGGTAAGATTCTTGCCCATGTTTGAAAAGCAGTTCATTCTGGAGCTGTGATTGACCCAAACTAGGGCGAGTTTTTCAGTGTGATATGAAGTTCATTTAGAGCAGTGCATGAAAAATATCTAGATGGCAATGCAGTCAACATGCTGATCTGTGGGAACTTGAAACTACTGTTTCTTTTATCTCTTCCCATGTGGAAAGAGCTCACACAGAAATCCCAAAGTTCACCACAATCTACCTTGAGGGCCTGTAATTAATGAGAATTAGCAATGATGGGCAAAAGAAATGAACAATGATCCGAATCCTCCCCCAAGCCACAAAAATACCTTTGTTGGGTGGTAACATTTAATTGCGCAATGCAGCCAGCCCCAGAGAGTTGTCAGCTAGCAATGCTCAAAGGTGGGAACTTTTCACAAAATAACGGGAAGATCAAAGATCCTGTCTTTGCAGTGAAAGTGCAACTGCAAACAAAGGAACCAGGGATGCCAGCTTCCAGGGACCATGGCATTTCCTAGTGCAGCAAGCGAGCCTGCCAGTGCCCGGTGGTGGAGATGGATGAAGCAAGGAAAACAGAAATGTCAGGCACCAGTAGAGAAAGAGTGAGGGGCCTAGGAAGATGGAACCAATGGAATGTGCTTGTTGATCTTGGGGAAATAGGGCTCCCTACTGAGCTCTTACTCACATTACCAAAGGTTGAGCCTAGGAAACTTGTGAGGAAAGCATAGGAACGGCACCAGTGATTCTAGTAAATGGCCCTGTTTGGTGGAGGTGTAACACCAATAGATGCCAGTCAGCGGGATTGAACTTGGAAGCTCAGTGCATGAGCCTTTACTGCATGAGCTATAAGCCACATGGCTGGTAGCTAAGGCTATAGCAGACTATTTAATCTTTAAGTAGCATCAGTGCCACTAGAGGGGCCAGAGCACCACACCCAGGAGGTGTGGGGGTTACACAGGCACCATGCATTAGGTGGGATCTAAAAGCAAATCCCAAGGGTATAACTCGCTGGTGGTCATTAAAGGTCTATTGTCACTGTTCGAAAAGATCGCTTAGCTCAGGGTATGTCTACACTACGGGATTATTCCTATTTTACAGAAACCGTTTTTTTAGAACAAATTGTATAAAGTCGAGTGCATGCGGCCACACTTAGCACATTAATTCGGCGGTGTGCGTCCATGTACTGAGGCTAGTGTCGATTTCCGGAGCGTTGCAGTGTGGGTAGCTATCCCATAGTTCCCGCAGTCTCCCCTGCCCATTGGAATTCTGGGTTGAGATCCCAGTGCCTGATTGGGGCAAAAAACATTGTCGCGGGTGGTTCTGGGTACAGCCTCACCCCTCCCTCCGTGCAAGTAGCAGACAACTGTTTCGTGCCTTTTTTCCTGGGTGAACTGTGCAGACGCCACAGCATGGCAAGCATGGAGCCTGCTCAGCTCAAGACAGCAGTCATGGACATTGTAAACACCTCGCGCATTCTCGTGCAGTCTATGCTGAACCAGGACTTACAAAACCAGGCGAGGAGGAGGCGACTACAGTAGCGCGGCGATGAGTGATGAGGACATGGACATAGAATTCTCTCAAACCGCGGGCCCCTGTGCTTTGGAGATCATGCTGGTAATGGGGCAGGTTCTAGCCATGGAACGCCGATTTTGGGCCCGGGAAACAAGCACAGACTAGTGGGACCGCATAGTGTTGCAGGTGTGGGACGATTCCCAGTGGCTGCGAAACTTTCGCATGCGTAAGGGCACTTTCATGGAACGTTGTGACTTGCTTTCCCCTGCCCTGAAATGCCAGAATACCAAGATGAGAGTAGCCCTCACAGTTGAGAAGCGACAGCCCTCTGGAAGCTTGCAACGCCAGACAGCTACCGGTCAGTCGGGAATCAATTTGGAGTGGGCAAATCTACTATGGGGGCTGCTGTGATGCAAGTATCCAAAGCAATCATTAAGCTGCTGCTACGAAAGGTTATGACTCTGGGAAATGTGCAGGTCATAGTGGATGGCTTTGCTGCAATGGGATTCCCTAACTGTGGGGGGGCGATAGATGGAACCCATATCCCTATTTTGGCACCGGAGCACCAGGGCACCCAGTACATAAACCGCAAGGGGTACTTTTCCATGGTGCTGCAAGCACTGGTGGATCACAAGGGACATTTCACCAACATCCACGTGGGATGGCCAGGAAGGGTTCATGATGCTTGTGTCTTCAGGAACACTACTCTGTTTAAATGGCTGCAGCAAGGGAATTACTTCCCAGACCAGAAAATAACAGTTGGGGATGTTGAAATGCCTGTCGTTATCCTGGGGGACCCAGCCTACCCCTTGATGCCATGGCTCATGAAGCCATACACAGGCAGCCTGGACAGTGGTCAGGAGCTGTTCAACTACAGGCTGAGCAAGTGCAGAATGGTGGTAGAATGTGCATTTGGCTGTTTAAAGGCGCGCTGGCGCACATTACTGATTCGCTCAGACCTCAGCCAAACCAATGTCCCCTTTGTTATTGCTGCTTGCTGTGTGCTCCACAATCTCTGTGAGAGTAAGGGGGAGACCTTTATGGCGGGGTGGGAGGCTGAGGCAAATCACCTGGCCGCTGATTACGCGCAGCCAGACACCAGGGTGATTAGAAGAGCACACCAGGAAGCGGTGCACATCAGAGAGGCTTTGAAAACCAGTTTCATCACGGGCCAGGGTACGGTGTGACTGTTGTGTTTGTTTCTCCTCGATGAACCCTCCCCCCCCCGATTGACTCATTCCCTGTAAGCCACCCCCGCTCCCCCTTCAATTACCGCTTGCTTCCTAAGGAAATAAAGTCACTCTCATTTAAAAATCATGTATTCTTTATTAATTATAAAAAGAGGGAGAGAACTGACAAGGTAGCCTGGATGGGGTTTGGGAGGAAGATAGGAGGGAAGCAGGGGCGGCTCTAGGAATTCCACCCCCCCAAGCTGGGCAGCGCGCTCTGGCGGTCGCCGGTCCCGTGGCTCCGGGGGACCTCTTGCAGACCTGCCTGTGGAGGGTCCACTGGTCCCGTGGCTCTGGTGGACCTCCTGCAGGCTCGCATGCGGATGCTCCACCGAAGCCGCGGGACCAGCGGACCCTCCGCAGGCATTTCTGCGGGAGGTCCACCAGAGCTGCGGGACCAGCGCCCCCTCCGCAGTCATACCTGCGGGAGGTCCGCCGGAGCCGTCTGCTGCCCTCCCGGCAAAATGCCGCCCCAAGCGCATGCTCGGCACGCTGGGGTCTGGAGCCGGCCCTGGAGGGAAGGAAAAGGCCACCAAAAAAAATTTCAAAATAATGACAGCCTTTTGGTTGGGCTGTCCACGGGGATGGAATGGGCGGGTGCCTCCCCCCATGCGTTCTTAGTTGTTTGGTGGGTGAGGAGGCTAAGGAACATGGTGAGGGGGGAGGATGGTTATACAGGGGCTGCAGCGGCACTCTGTGATCCTGCTGCCGGTCCCGAAGCTCCACCAGACGCCGGAGCATGTCCGTTTGATCACGCAGCAGCCCCAGAGTTGCATCCTGACACCTCAGATCTTCCTGCCGCCACCTCTCATCTCGAGCGTCTCTCCTCTCCTCACATTCATCCCTCCTGTCCTCACGTTGGTTCCTCCTGTCCTCACGGTCACTGGCATCTTTCCTGTACTTTGATACCATGTCCTTCCACTCATTCAGATGAGCTCTTTCATTGCGGGTCACTTCCATGATTTCCGAGAACATTTCATCTCACGTCTTTTTTTTTTCCGCCGCCTTATCTGAGAAGCCTTTGGGATGGAGGAGGGAGACTTGAAAAATTTGCAGCTGCACTACCTCATCTTCCCCGTCCGCAGAATCCTCAGGCATGGCTGAGATTACCTCCCCCACCTCGGAATCCATGCTCAGGGGTGGGGTAGTGGTGGCAGACCCCCCGAAAATTGCATGCAGCTCAGCGTAGAAGCGGCATGTTTCCGGCTCTGCCCCGGACCTTCCGTTTCCTTCTTTGGTTTTCTGGTAGGCTTGTCTGAGCTCCTTAACTTTCACACGGCACTGTACTGAGTCCCTGGTGTGGCCTCTCTCCATCATGGCCTTGGAAATTTTTTCAAATATTTTTTCATTTTGTCTTTTGGAACGGAGTTCTGTTAGCATGGAATCCTCTCCCCATACAGTGATCAGATCCAGTACCTCCCGTGCGGTCCATGCTGGAGCTCTTTTTCGATTCTCAGACTGCATAGTTACCTGTGCTGATGAGTTCTGTGTGGTCACCTGTGCTGATCAGCTCTCCATGCTGGGCAAACAGGAAATGAAATTCAAAAGTTCGCGAGGCTTTTCCTGTCTACCTGGCCAGTGCATACTACTCCAGATTGCTGTCCAGAGTGGTCACAATGGTGCACTGTGGGATAGCTCCCGGAGGCCAATACCATTGAATTGCAGCCACACTAACCCTATTCCGAAATGGCAATACCGATTTGAGCACTACTCCCCTCGTCGGGGAGGAGTACAGATATCGATATTAAGAGCCCTTTATATTGATATAAAGGGCTTCGTTGTGTGGACGGGTGCAGGGTTAATTCGGTTTAACGCTGCTAAATTCGGTATAAACCCATAGTGTAGACCAGGCCTCAGGGTCTAATTCTGGCACCTACATTCAACAAACTTAAAATTCTCTCCCACCGCCCTCCCGCCACTGTCTCTCTCTCAAACACACACTGACTAGGATACTCTTCCCTTTCCAGCCCAAACTGTAATGTACGGGTGTTGTGCACTATTAAAGAGCCGACATGTTCCACTCCGGAATGGGCTGCTATTCTGTATATGGTAGGTACAAAATACTGCTCTTGTTACTTCAGTAGCAGTTGAAGTAATCCCAGCACAGCTTGTAAAGCACGTTGGAATGAAAGACACTTGTAGAGCTGCAGGTATTGGTACGTATCACTTATACTTATAAGCCACAATTAATTTTAGATGCAATTTTCCCCCCATTAGATAGACATGAACATCCACTCCAAGAGACCCATGTCACTTATCAGCCTGCTGTTTCCGTTGATCCAGCCTTTGGTCCTATGGGAGCTCTATGTGTATCAGAGATGAGTTCCATGCTTGTGCTTTGACTCCTCTGATGTACTCAGCAGCAGTTGCAGTACCAGTGTTGTCACTGCAGGCCACAGTGGCTCCCAGGATGCTTTGCACACGTCGGTTAATTCAGCCACACATTCAACCCTGTTAGCTAGGTAAAGACTATACCCATTTTACAGGTGAGAACGCTAAGGCACAGAACAATTACATGATTTGCCCATGACTACATGGAAAGTCTGTGGCAGAGCTGGGAATTGAACCCAGGTCTCCTAGCTCCTAGTCTTGTGCTTTTAAAAAAACAAACAAAAAAAAACCCCTCCTTTGGAGCCACTTAGCGCAACAGCACTGTGATAACTACAGAACACTTGAGAGCTAGGCAGCTGGTATGCTGTGGCCATGGCTTACCATATTGTTCCTAATCATCTCATTGCTAGCTTGCATTGAATCCACCTGTTTTCTCTCATCTTATATTTAAATTGGAAGCTCTTTGGGGCAAGGGCCACTTGGCATTAGCACAATACAAATGGTTATCCACAATCATCTTCCTGGTGTCCGTCACAGCTTACAGAGTCTCTAGTGACCAGTCTACTTTATTCTACCCTCTCCAATAATAACATACTGCAAAATACATGACCTAAATGCCTTCTGAAGGTGGTGCCATGGTTCCACCTTCCTTGCCCATCCTGCCAACATCCTTCTCGCCCCAGTGAGCCCATCCCAGCTAGGCCTTTCTCCACAAACCTGGTGTCTAAAGGTCCCTACAGTCACTGACCTGGAGTGGACTAAAACCCGTTAGAAACACTACGGTAACTCCATAGGAACCCAGGCTGAAACAGCTGTCCTATTGCCCCTCTCACGGGAACCTTCTGGAAGCAATGTGAGGTCCAATTAAAGTCAATAAGAGTTCAGTGTCTAACTCCCATTTGTCTTGTTGTGTTTTAGCTCTTCTGCTTCAGCTCCTGGCCTGAACTCAGTGGGTGAAAGGTGCTTGAACATGAGAAGGAGCAGGGAGGGGCGTTTATGTCTTGGACAGGGGATTGCTAGCTATCTGTGCAGCCCCTGAGGCAGATGGAGCACACAGCCTCTCTGCACCAGCTCTCCTTTCAGCTCCAGGTTTCATGTTTCAGCTCTGCCAGGTTGGAAGCATCTGAAGCAGGCAGCATGAGGCAGCTGAAAGAGAGTGAGGCTCCTCAGATGTGAGAAAGAAGGGAAAGAGTGGCAATGCCTTCACGGTGGGCTGATATCACTGTCCTCTCTCACCCTCTTGCTCACAGCCACTGTGCCGAACCACGGCGGCCACCTAGCAGATCAGCCCGGGATGCTTGGAGGGAATGGACAGATGAATCTGCAGATCAACGGGGAAATGTTCTCCGAAGGGGACATGCTGCTCCAGGTACCATATTATATCCTAGCTCTCTATACTCAGAGTGAAAAGAGCACTTTTAAACTAAGAAATATCCTGCACTTCAGTTGATGCTGTGCAATGGATGAACGTGCTGTGGCAAAGTCACTACTTTGAATCCTGCATTACTGCTTAGCTGTGTGTGCTTGGACATCCCCGTGCCTCTGTGTAATCTGCCTCTGAAATAAGTCTAATGCGAGTGTTGTTCCTGAGTGCTGTGAGATTTTTGGGTCTGTCTTCGCTGCAGGGTTAACTTGAGCTCTTACCCAGCTGTTGCCCCTGGCCCCCATCCTGTCTACACACAAAGCCCTCTCACCCAAGTGGGGTGGTGCTTTACACCCAAGCTTGCTGGCCTGTAGGCTAGAGGTTGGGGGCAGCTTGCATATGGGCTGATAACCTACCCACTTGGCCAGTGAGGATGCAGGCTAAGTCGTTCCATGCTGGTTGTCCTCCAGTGCCTTTCCCACAATTCCTCCTGTGTCCCCAGATGGACAGACAAGCTCTCCCACAATTCACTGGGAAAGAATCCCAGAGCAGCTCAGTTACTGCAGCCCAAAGACCCCACGGAAGCCTTAATGACACACACAGGGAAGTGGAACACCAGGAAGGATGCAGGAATGCCAGTGTAACTTTGAACCATGGCTACTCCCACCTGGCCCAGGCCAACCTGGGTGCCAATCACCCAAATTAACTTTGCAGTGAAGACATACCCTTAATTAGTCTTGGATGGCAGAGACTACTATATATATCTGATGGATAATCACTAGGGCTGTTGATCAATCGAAGTTAACTCGTGGGATTAACTCAAAAAATTAACTATGATTAAAAAAAATAAACACGATTAATTGCATTGTTAAACAATAGAATACCAATTGAAATTTGGAAAGGTGAGAGGTAGGGGGCGGCACATGTGAAAAGTGGATGGGCCAGGCCTGTCCCCTTTCAAAAAGTGGGAGGGGCATGGTCCCTTGGACCCTAGTGTCCTGGCGCCCCTGATGCAGACTCCTTGGGCAGCTCTGGTTCTGCAATGCACCAAGGCTCGTCTTCACGGCAGCATCCTTACTAATCATCACTGGAGTTCAAAGTCTTCTGCCAGCTGATGTCATCATCGGCCGTGGGTGAGGGGGAATGCGCAGTGGGGAGTAATGGTGCCATGTCTCTGCCAAAACCAATTTGGCTTCTCAAAGGGTTAGGGTTAGGGTTGCCATTTGAGAGCTGGCCATTTCCCCCCTGGCCTTGTGTGTCTAAACCAAATAACCCACCTCCAGGATTCCTTTGTGATAGAGTCTTGGGAATGAAAACAAGCAGCAAGATGTTATAAAGGAGAGCGACTTAGGCAGGGCCGGCTCCAGACCCCAGCGCGCCAAGCGTGCGCTTGGGGCAGCACTTTGCCGGGAGGGCGGCAGGCGGTTCCGGCGGACCTTCCACAGTCATGACTGCGGAGGGTGCGCTGGTCCCGCGGCTCGGGTGGACCTCCCGCAGGCATGCCTGCGGATGCTCCACCGGAGCCGCGGGACCAGCGCACCCTCCGCAGGCACGTCTGCAAGAGGTCCCCCGGAGCCGCGGGACCGGCAGCTGGCAGCGCGCCCCCTGTGGCATGCCGCCGTGCTTGGGGCGGCCAAATTCCTAGAGCCGCCCCTGGACTTAGGGCAGATCCCTGCTTCCGCGCGGCTGCTCATAGCCTTCCCCCAGCTTCTCTTGCTCTGTTTCCTTTCGGTGACCCTCCCAGGGGTGGTTTTTGTCTTATTTAATTAATACCTTGTCTTATTGCAACTGTCACTGGTGCTGAACACCCCTCCAAGGGCCTTGCATGCTCTGGATCCATTGGGACTGAAGACAAAGTACAAGTCCCGACATGAGAGTAAAAAACACTCTCACGTCATGGACTGCTCCTATGTGCAGCATTTCCTCCCAATTCGGATGAGGCTGGGGGAGATCTTGCATGCAACCAGAACAGCGTCCAAGCCTCCCCGTGTGGAGGGTAAGGCCAGGCACAAACGGGATCCGATGGTACCGACTGCCCTGGTACCCACATGTCCAGAACACTGATCAGCATGTGCACCGCCCATCTCGCCAGTGCCTCTGCTCCCCCAGATAGGCCGACCCCACAGACACCAGGTGGGCCAGACACACACCAGGGACTCTGAGCCTTTCTTACTGACGGAGGAGCTGATCCTTCCGTATCCACTGCCTCCACGTCTCTCTGGACCCCCTCTCACCAGTGTCATTCCCCACTCTGGAGGACGAACCTCTGCTGCGACTGCCGAAGAAGCCTTGTCCCATTGCTGCATCACAGCCCTTCAGTACCAAAGGTTCCTCCATTGCCGGAACCATCTTCGGAGTCCTCATTTTCTGGAATCGTGGCCCAGGCTGCCTTATACCCCAGCATATGATCCAGCAGCAGAGGCCTGGTACTGCTGCCCGCAGTGCCCACCACATCCTAGGGACCCTTCTTTTTGGCCATTCTGGACACATTGTGATCCCTACCATGGACACCAGGCACCATCACCGGCATCTTATCGATGGTTCCCCATTTGCCCAAGGGCTCCATCGGCCTATGGGGAAAGGGCAGACATCATTGCCAGACGAAGCGTTCGTTCCTCTCCCACGCTCTCTGCCCGAAGACCATCGCCAGTGCTAGGACTTGCTCCAGAGGGCAGCAGTAGACTTTAGGATTCGGTTGGAAGAGATCAGGAACCCACAACAGCAGCTCCTGGACTTTCTCCAACCCCAGGAGCCCACTTGGGTGGCTCTATCAATTCTTCAACTGATGCGGGCAGCATGGTGCACTCCTGCGCCCCCACACTGAAGAGGGTGAAGAGGAGGTATTTCATGGCTGTTAAAGGGGCAGATTTTCTTGTCACACACCCACTCCCCAGCTCTCTCATTGTCCATGTGGCAGCAGAGCGGGCACGCCAGCACCCACAGAAGTCTACTCCTTCAGACAGGGCGGCACAGAGGATGGACCTGCTAGGCAGAAAAGTGTATTCCTCGGCGAGACTACAGTTCTGGATTGCAAACTACCAGGCTCTGCTAGCTAAGCGTGACTTTAATAACTACAGTAGGCTAGCGGAGTTCAAGGACAACTTGCCACCGGACCAACAGCAGCAATTCGAGGCACTGGTAGATGAGGGGCGAATGGTAGCCAGGGTGGTCCTCCAGGCTGATGGAGATTCAGCCGATATGTCCTCTCACTCTCTAGCCACCCTGGTCATTATGCACTGGGACTCGTGGCTACAATTGTCCGGCTTCCCCAGGCAGGTCCAAAATACAATCAAGAACCTCCCCTTTAATGAGCACAAGTTGTTCCACGAGAAGATGGACAAATCCCTTCATTTGCTGAAGGACTCCTGGGCTACGCTACGATCCCTTCATATGTACACCCTGACCCCAAGACGCAGGCAGCAGAGACCAGCATTCCATCCATGTGAACACTCTCCTTACCTGGCCTACTGCCAATGCCAGCAGGAGGTATCATGTATGCAGCATCATTCGCAGTGGCTGTACTTGCCCCCTTCACCACAGTCACCTCTTTGACTCTTTCCCAGCAGCAGCCAAAACCTCAGTTTTGACATGCAGGTTGAGACCTATGAACCTTCCTCCATGCCACCCCCGGCGCCCCATATCGTCTTTGGGAGCCGTCTTGCCCTATTCATCCACAACTGGGGTACATGGAGAGTTGGGTACTAGAGATCATCCACCACAGATACTCCATAGAATTCCTCTCGTTCTCACCTCATCAACACCCCGCCCTGGACTTCCCCAGGGGACCCATCCCATCAATGTCTTCTCCAACGAGAAATGGACACTCTGCTTTTCAAGGGGGGCATAGAGCCTGTCCCACCTCAATACAAGAGAAGAGTCTTCTACTCACTGTACTTCCTCATCCCAAAGGAGGGCAGAGAGTGTTACCCATTCTAGATCTTCAGGTGCTGCACACCTTTACCAGAAAGTCCAAATTCTGTATGATAACTCTGGCATCGATTACTCCCTCCTTCCCCCAGGGAGCCTGGTTTGTGCCTTTCAATGTGAAGGACACTTACTTCCATGTAGATGTTGTGACAAAGTTCCGCCTCTACCTTGCTGGGTCCTGCACTTATTGGCGGATTTGCTCACCTCACAGATTCACCCTGTGGTTCGGGAAACAGCCCAGAGACCTTTCCCTCTGGTAGAAGCCACAGTCCAGGTCAATTCCTCCTGTGTTTGATCAGGAGTTGGGAGGTTTGGGGGGAACCTGGGCCCGCCCTCTACTCCGGGTTCCAGCCCAGGGCCCTGTGGACTGCAGCTGTCTATAGTGCCTCCTGGTACAGTTGCGCGACAGCTACAGCTCCCTGGGCTACTTCCCCATGGCCTCCTCCCAACACCTTCTTTGTCCTCACCACAGGACCTTCCTCCTGATGTCTGACAATGCTTGTACTTCTCAGTCCTCCAGCAGTACGCCTACTCACTCTCAGCTTCTTGCATGCACTTCCTCTCCTCTGGCTCCCTGGCTTCCCTTGGCCTGACTGGAGTGAGCCCTTTTTTAGCATCAGAGGGGCCTTAATTAGAGTCAGGTGCTTAACAGGCTCACCTGACTCTTAGCGGGTTAATTGGAGTCAGGTGTTCTCATTAGCCTGGAGCAGCCCCTGCTCTGGTCACTCAAGGAACACAGAACTGCTTCTCCAGTGGCCAGTATTTCTCCCTTCTACTACTCTGCTGTTCCCAACTGGCCTGGTTCTATCACAATGTTCACCCAGCCCACTGCAAGTTTCTCCATTTTCAGGTAGGACACCAACACTACCAGTTTTGGGTCCTTCCATTTGGTATATTGACAGCTCCACAAGTGTTCAAAAAGGTTTTCGCTGTGGTAACAGCCCAGATGTGCTGCCTTGGCCATTTGTATACCAGTACCTTAACAACTGGCTCATCCTGGTACTATCACGCCAGAAAGTAACCTCTGCGATCCTATTGGCATCTTCAGGTATTTGCATCAATGAGGAAAAATCAGTATTGAAAGCTACACAGATGATGCACTTTATCAGCGTGCGTTCTGACTCCGTCGTGGCGAGAGCTTTCCTTCCAGTAGACCACTTTGCAACACTGACGTCCATCATCGTGGACCTGTGTCACAGATCCCACACCATGGTCCGCCACTGTCTCTCTCTCAAGCCTTTCGCCCACTCATTCAGTCCTTCCATTTTCAACTGCTCTCCGACAACATGGCAGTAGTGTACATCAACCAGCAGGGTGGCACCAAGTCACCCTCCCTCTGCTTCGAGTCTCTTTGCCTTTGGAACTGGTGCATAAAAACCACATAATGCTTCAAGTCATGTATCTCCCAGGCACCTAGAATTCCCTGGCCTATGCACTCAGCAGGACTTTCTACTTCAATCACAAGTGAGAGCTGCATGATGCCACCATGCTACGGTATCTCTTTGAGAACTGGGGTGCCCCTTGGTGGGACCTCTTTGCCACTCATCAGAACTGGAACCTGCCCCTCTATTGTTCCAGCAGAGCAATAGGGGAGGACTTGTGAGGCAACAGGCTCCTCCTCCCCTGGACAGAAGACCTCTACTACACCTTTCCTCCCATTCCCCTCCCGCCACAAGTTCTAGTCAAGATTCTCTGGAACTGCCACTGTGCTACTCGTAGCTCCAATCTGGCCCTGTCGGTTCTGGTTCACGAACGTGGGCGGCGCATATGAGAGGCTTGGGGAAGCTAAGCCCCCGCAAAAAAGGCTAGCCATGTAGGGGGCAAGAAATGCAGGTTGCAGCGTAGGTCACCACCCTTTGGAGGCATGCCAGCCTGCCGCCTTTGGAGTGCCACCACTGGAAGCTTCTTAGAAGCTGGATCATGGTCCCATTTGCCCTCCACCCCAAGGCCCCGCTCCCACTCCGCCTCTTCCCCCAAGGCCAGCCTCTCACTCTTCTCCATCCCCTGTCCTCCACTTGTTGCTCATCCTTAAAACAGGAAAAAGCGATGGGGCCATGACCCCTTGGCCCCCTACCCGTTCCAGCACCCCTTAGCTGAGTTGCTCCGGCATCAGCATGCACAGCAGGGGAAGGAGTCCCAGAGCTGAGCCAGGCAGTGTGAGGCTGTGAGTGCTGATGCTGGAGGAATTTAAAATCTAAGTTGCTCAGTACCTTCAGTCTTGCTCCTGCAGTGCTTTCTGCTTTCATATTCAAACCTAACCCGTGGGATGATTTTCTTAGTTCTTGCCCCTCTGTTAATTTCCCTGGCTTTCCTGTGATCTTTCATTTCTTAAATCTGTGCTTTGACTTTCTATTTCACTTTCTGTGACCAGTTTCTACGCCTGCCTGGGGGCATTTGGAATCCAGTTCTTCTAGTAAGTACTTTGAAAAGCCACTTGCTGCACTGCATATGAACCCCAGGAAAGTATTCCCTGCTTATGCTAACTCGTTCAGTGTTATCAGTCTGAAAACCATTAGCCATCATTGTTTGCCCTGATCATGAAATAAGCTTTCTAACATCATACCTTAGCTATGGCAGTAATTTAAATGTTATTACACAGTATGCATTACAGTCTGAATTTACTTAGATTGTAAGCTCGTTGGGGCAAGGATCATCTTGGGGCAATAATAATACGAATAATTATTAATAAACAGCTGATTATCATCAGGGGCCTCATTTCAGAAAAATTCCTGGGGGCAGTAGAAGTTGTGTCAGCATGTAGAACATTCTGCTTAACATTATATCCTGGAAAGCTGGGGCACTGGGCGGGGGGATAGGGAGACAAAAAGTGGAAGACATAATGGATAAGACTGAGAGAATAAGACTGAGAATATATTATTGCCCTTATATAAAGCCATGGTACGCCCACATCTCGAATACTGTGTACAGATGTGGTCTCCTCACCTCAAAAAAGATATTCTAGCACTAGAAAAAAAGGGGAAGAAAAAAAGAAAAAAAAAAATGATTAGGGTTTAGAGAGGGTCCATATGAGGAAAGAGGGCTAGACTCTTCAGAAAAAGAGAAGAGAGGACAGGGGGGACATATATAATATATATAAAAAATGTGATGTGATGTTGTGAAAGTAGATAAGGAAAATTATATTTACTTTATACATAAACTAGGGGTCAAAAATGAAATTAATAATGCAATTAATAAAAAAAAAAAAAAAAAAAGTCTTTCTCTCACTTTCACAGTCAACTTGTTACTCTCCAAGGAGGTGAAGAGGAGGTGAGGACTAGGGTAATGTTTAAAAACTATAAAGGACTTGGAAATTCATGGTGGCTAAGTCCCATAAGCTAAGTCCAGGAATGATATGTGGTCCATCCTAGCCCCTAGCCTCTGTGAGAGAGATGGATGGGATGGGAGGAGAGAGAGATGATCATTCTGTTGTTACATTCACTCCTCCAGGCACCTCCACCAGGCCACTGCTCAGAGAGAGACTGGGCTGCTAGGGATCCTGGGTCTGACCCCATGCCTGCCTTTCTTCTTATGTTCTTATGTTTTTATCATATAGACCTATGAAAAGTGTGGGGATGCCAACTGTCCTCCCTTACCCTATAGCAAATGATGCCGCTGCTATCACTGGTGAGAGAGAGAGATTTTAAGGTCAGAAGGAATCATCATGATCATCTAGTCTGACTTCCTGCACACTGCAGGCCACAGAAGGGGAGGTTGCTTACCTGTAACTGGAGGTTCTTGAGATATACAGTCCCTATCTGTATTCCACTGAGGGCCTTGTTCAGTATATCCAGACTGAAAGATCACATCTCATCACACAAGATCTTAACTTGTAACAGGAGCCAACAAGATATGGATTAGTGCATCTACATTAAAAAAGACTGTGGTGTAGGGAGAAAGAGCTGGTCCTGCAGCATTCTAATCAATGGGAGCTTTACAGTTCACTTCAATAGGCATAGGATCAAACTCACATAGTATCGACCTTTTAATATAGCAACTCTGAGAGCAAAAGTCCTTTTGGAACACACATCAAATGGTTTAAGAAAAACTAGCTCCCATAAAAAGTTTCTGTAACCTGGAAAATCTGACTGTTGAATCACTGTGGAGAGTGCACAAACAAACATAGCAGGACGGACTGAAGACAGCACTCCAAACAGTCAGTACCATGAGTTGTTCAGTTGAAGCCAATATTGAATCCAGTTGACTGAAGGGGTCTGATTTTTCTTGGCACCCTTGCAAGTGCAAACGTTTAATAATAACATCAAGAAGCTAAACGCACATTGTTTACCGTTTTTTTTTTTTTTTCCTTGTATCATTTTATTTTTTAACAAAAAAAAAAAACAATTTACAAATTACATTTACAAACAATTTTTCTTAGGGTTATTATTTTTTTTTTTTCTTCTTTTCTTTCCATACAAATAAGGAAGCTATTTTCTTTAGACCAACCAGGAATCCTGCATTCTTTTCCTGGGCATAGAGTATTCTACATGCTGCTCCTGTTGGAGGTTACAAACCAAGGGTGAAAGATTTCTCACTACTCAAGTTGCAGGTGGCCTGTGCAGGCCTGTAAAAATATATTGGGTAAGTAGAAAGCAAGCAAGTCCTACAAGAGCACCACAAACACACACAACTGGTGTGGGGGACTGGGACTTTACCAGATTTGAGAAGAATGCAGGGTGCTGGTGACTTGATATTTTTAGTAGTTAGGAAGTATTTTAGTTTTACATTATTATCATGCAGGTCATGTGCATGCAGGAATTGCAAATGACAAAAATACAATGATCAAATTTTTTTATATCACTTTTTGTGGATGTTTGCTCAGTAGCTCAGTGCTCGTACAGGACACGGTAATATCACATTCACATTAGATCATTCACTGACACTCAATGGTTCTTCAAATGTCAATGGTGGTGTTGAGTCATGAGAGATTTGGCATTGATTTCATTATTCACCATTTTTTTTCCTTTCTTTCTTGGAATTTAAAACTGCAAAACAATTCACAACTGCTCATTCAGCAGATTTATTATAGTAATATATTTTTAGTTTAAAAAAAAAAGAAATGCAAATGGTTTTGGGGGGGTGGGGGTTTTCATATATCTGAGCATTGTATATATGCATTGTATATATCAAATATCTCTCTCTTTTTCTCCTATTTTGATTTTGATGCATGAATATTATTTTACCATAACCACAATTTTTTTATTTTTGGGCCATTTATTTTTTTTTGGGATTTTTCATCTAATTTAGAGCTATATTTTTTGTTTTTTTTTTTTTTTTTATTTTTTTTATTTTTATGATTTTAATATATAAGAGTGAAATGTGACATGAATACAATACACATGACAGATGAGTATTAGATTGATACAGATTAGGTCCTTTTATCTAGCATTTTTGAGGGTGGGTAAAGTGCACTCTGAGTGCAGGTGCAATGCCAGTGTGATTCTCAGTAGAGTCTCAGGTGAGTGAGTGAGATTTTAGACATTATTTAGATTTGGCTGGATATTAGCACCAATGAGCTGTGAAATGGGTGAAACATGTGGTGTGGGTGTGTGTGAGATGCAGATGGGAAGCATGCTATTGCCTTCTTGAAGTTATCAAAAAGAGAAACAAAAAATTTAATAAGAGAGAGAAGACAACAAACAACATCCCACAGATCAGGGTAGGATCGGCATCGATCCCAGAGGGGCACAGGCAGAGGCAAGGGGGCAATAGGGGCTCCTATTAGGTCAGTTATTTCTTCTTCCCCCTCCCCACACCCCCCACCCCCCCCTCCCTGTCCCCAGTCCTTATGTTAAGTGTTAGTGGCCAGTGCTTATATTTATTTATTATATATGCGCCATCATCATGGATACAGCATGGATTGGGGCAGGGATGAATAGCAGCAGGGCAGAGCTTAGGCTGAGCTTGGCTATATGAGCTATTGCTGGAGCTGGCTTGCTCAGGCTGCTGCAGAGCTGAGAGAGACAGAGACCCTGTAGCACAGGCAGACACCACATCTCACACATGCACACGAGCACACAAGTATTTTTGGTATTGTTGATGGTGGCAGTTGTGGGGTGGTGTGGGTGTGATTGGTGGGGGGGGGAGGTGTGCAGAGTGTGCAGAAGTAGTAACCTAACAGCAACCTATCTGACCAGCTACCCAAATGATGAATGGAGTACTCAGAGCACTGGAGAGAACTAGTGATGATGAGACCTGATCATGCTTGAGATGCATGCACTGACACCACATGCCAGGCTCCACTGTGCTAGGCCCAGGCCAGCCAAGGGTGACAGGATAGGCTCTCAGCAGAGTCTGGCAGCAGGCAGCAGCACTCACAGCTGCTTGGAACTCTCTTCACAGTGGCAGCTGCCTTTGCAAGCCTTGCTCTAGCGCTGTTCCTAGCCCTGCTCCGGCCTCGCTCTAGCCTCCTGATTCTGGCTTTGACCCCTGGCTCCAAGCTCTAGGCCTGACCGCCTCCCATCATGGTCTCTGACAGTGGTAAATCTTCAGTTCAGGAATGATCCAAAAAAGGGGCATTTGCCAAGTAAATTGGCAACTGAATTGCAGTGAACAATCTCTAAAATAGGCATTGATTCAGCAGAGCACTTTAGCCTGTGCTTAAAACTCATTGAAGTCAACAACACCTAAGTTAGTGCTTTGCTGAATCAGAGCCCAAAGACCCACCTTTCTTTACAATCCCCCATCATGCACCTCAATCTGTTTTGCCCCATGGCTATCAGCCCCGGGTGGCTGGTGGTTCAGTTAATACAGAGAGATGGATAATGGAGGCTCGGATAATCCGGGTTCTACTGTATATGTTTTTATTTTTTCATAAAATGTAAAAACTAACGATTTTCTGTAAAAATGCAAATTCCTGTTTTTCTGCGGCAAAGGGATTTCTAGGATCCCAGGTAACAAGTTCACACCTAGTCCAGTGGTGTTTTCCCCCATGTCATGAACCTATGCACGTGCACAGAAAAGATTGTTGACACTCTCTCTAGGACTGGATCTCTTCTTTCTTTCAGGCACTCGATGGATTTGTCATTGCAGTCACAGCAGAGGGTTTTGTTTTCTACGTCTCACCTACAGTTCAGGACTACCTGGGATTTCATCAAGTGAGTAGCATTTTTTTCCTGATTTAAGAAAAGGGTGGTGTGGTTTAAACGTGATCAGTTGCTAATGTCCATTACTAGCTGAGATGCTGGTTCTTCTCTTGGAAGATCATAAACCTCTATGTTATGAAATCAATTGCATTATCCTGGGATAATGAAAACAAACAGCCACTGTCCTTAATATAATGTTAGCACATGCAGACAGCTGTGTGCATGCACTATATTGGCAGACAGCTCATACCTGTACCTTTCTGTCTAGGACTTAAATCAAGCTTATTAGCATATGTTATAACATATGGTGGAGGGATGTGTGTTTGTTAAATATGTGAGTTTAATTCAGTGCTCACAAAAGACAGGGTACCAATTGCACTGGGTTGCATAAGACAGAGTACAAGCATTTTCCGTGCAAGGTTCCCAAGAGCAATTCTGCCAGTGCTCCTCTATACTGACCTCTGTTCACACACTTCTGCTGCCCACTCTCCCATCCCCACCTCTGTCAATGTATATCAGGGCTGGTCTACACCACACAGTTAGGTCGACCTAAGGCAGCTTATGCCAACCTAATTATGTCAGTGTCTACACTACAGCCTTCCTCCCTCCTCTTGGTGAGCCATGAAGTTGACAAGGCTGCCTGGCTCCCGGAGGAGGAGGAGAAGCTGGGGCAGCTGGACCTCGCTCCCTGGGGCGAGAAGCCCCCAGGCAGTTTCCCCCGGCTCTTGGCAGGGAATAGGGAAGGGAGATGCCTTGGTGGCTTTGGACCCAAACCCAAAGGGGAAAGGAGAGGGGGCAGACTGGGTTCTCAGCTCCCCACACTGCCCTTCTTAGGTCAGTAGAAGAACCCCTGGTGTGGACGTGCACCACCGCAGTAATTACTGCAGTGGCTGTAAGATGACCTAATATAGGTTGACTTACATTTCTAGTGTAGACGTACCCTTAGTCTTAAGCAGCATTAGTCCTGGGCTTCTGATGAGTAAAGTCAGTAGGAGAAGCAGGAGGTTACCACACTCATTTTCATTGTGACTGAAGCTGGGATTTGAAGCCAGATCACTCGAGGTAGAAATATAGTTGATTTTTTGTGGTACTAGAGAGACTAGCTGGGTTGCAAAACAAACAGCCTGAGAAGATTTCCCTTACAAAGTCACCTGGATTGTGAGATTTGACAGCCTCAGGTGTCCTGAATCAGAATGATTGAAAGGAGCCTGGGAAGCATTTTCTGAAACTACTGCACCTTTAATAAAGTAGTGATACAAAAAAAGAATAGGGCCCAATTCTGTAAGGAGCTGAGAACCTTCTGCACCCCCAGTTAACTTACTGAGTAAAGGGTGCTCAGCAGAACCATGCCCCTCTGCAATAATTTTAACAATAACTCTACCTACAGCCTTCACTCTGGCCCCCGATGTGTGTATAGTTTGATGCAGATGTAACTATAGAGCAGTGATACTCAGACTGAGGTTTGGTAGCTGCAAGTGGCTCTTTAATGCATCTCCTGCAGCTCTTTGCAGCACATAATATTAAAACACGGTGTGGTTCAATTAATAACCAGTCAGGATGTTATTAACCAACTACATTTGCTGAAATAATAATACTTGGTCAGTCATTCTGTTGTGAGAATAATTATACACACACACACACACACACACACACACACACACATTTTAGGGCTGTTGATTAATTGCAGTTAACTCACATGATTAACTCACAAAAATTAATCACAATTACAAAAATTAATCATGATTAATTGCAGTTTTAATCGCACTGTTAAACAATAGAATACCAATTGAAATTTATTAAATATTTTGGATGTTTTTCTACATTTTCATATATATTGTATTTTGTGTTGTAATTGAAATGAAAGTGTATATTATTTTTATTACAAATATTTGCACTGTAAAAATGACAAACAAAAGAAATAGTATTTTTCAATTCACCTCATACAAGTAAAGTAGTGCAATCTCTTTATCGTGAAAGTGCAACTTATAAATGTAGATTTTTTTTGTTACATAACTGCGCTCAAACACAAAACAAAGTAAAACTTCAGCACCTACAAGTCCACTCAGTCCTACTTCTTGTTCAGCCAATCGCTCAGACAAACAAGTTTGTTTACATTTACAGGAGATAATGCTGCCCTCTTCTTATTTACAATGTCGCCAGAAATTGAGAACAGGTATTTGCATGGCAATTTTGTAGCCGATATTACAAGGTATTTATGTGCTAGATATGCTAAACATTCATATGCTCCTTCATGCTTCGGCCACCATTCCAGAGGACGTGCTTCCATTCTGATGAACCTTGTTTAAAAAAAATAATGTGTTAATTAAATTTGTGACTGAATTCCTCGGGTGGGGGGGGATAATTATATGTCTTCTGCTCTGTTTTACCCACATTCTGCCATATAGTTCATGTTATAGCAGTCTCAGATGATGACCCAGCACATGTTCATTTTAAGAACACTTTCACTGCAGATTTCACAAAATGCAAAGAAGATACCAATGTGAGATTTCTAAAAATAACTACAGCACATAACCCAAGGTTTAAGAATCTGAAGTGCCTTCCAAAATCTGAGAGGGACGAGGTGTGGAGCTTGCTTTCAGAAGTCTTAGAAGAGCAACACTCTGATGCAGAAACTACAGAACCTGAACTACCAAAAAGGAAAATCAACCATCTGCTGGTGGTGTCCGACTCAGATAATGAAAATGAACGTGTTGGTCCACATTGGTTTGGATTGTTTCCGAGCAGAACAAGTCATCAGCATGAACGCATGTCCCCTGGAATGGTGGTTGAAGCATTAGGGGACATATGAATCTTTAGCGCATCTGGCACTTAAATATCTTGCGACGCCAGCTATAACAGTGCCATGAGAACACCTGTTCTCACTTTCAAGTGACATTGTAAACAAGAAGCTGGCAGCATTATCTCCTGCAAATGTAAACAAAATTCTCTGAGTGATTGGCTGAACAAGAAGTAGGACTGAGTGGACTTACAGGCTCTAAAATTTTACATTGTTTTACTTCTGAATGCAGGGTTTTTTGTACATAATTCTACATTTGTAAGTTCAACTTTCATGATAAAGAGATTGCACTACAGTACTCGTATGAGGTGAATTGAAATATACTATTTCTTTTGGGTTTTTTACAGTGCAAATACTTGTAATCAATAATAAATATAAAGTGAGCACTGTACACTTTGTATTCTGTGTTGTAATAGAAATCAACATATTTGAAAATGTAGAAAAACATCCAAAAATATTTAAATAAATGATATTCTATTATTAACAGTGTGCTTAATCACGATTAATTTTTTTAATCTCTTGGCAGCCCTAAAATAAATATGTATATGTATATAAATATGTGTGCGTATGTATATATTTGTGTGTGTGTGTGTATGTATGTATGTATGTATTAGGGTGACCAGACACCAAGTGTGAAAAATCAGGATGGGGGTGGGGCGTAATAGGAGACTATATAAGAAAAAGACCCAAAAATCGGGACTGTCCCTATAAAATCGGGACATCTAGTCACCCTAGTTTGTGTGTATACACACACACAAAATATTTCCCTCTCATACTGTTTACATAGAAATATATAGTACTGTAGCAGGGGTCATCATAGAATATCAGGGTTGGAAGGGACCTCAGAAGGGATCTAGTCCAAACCCCTGCTCAAAACAGGACCAATTCCCAACTAAATCATCCCAGCCAGGGCATTGTCAAGCCTGACCTTAAAAACCTCTAAGGAAGGAGATTCCACTACCTCCCTAGGGAACCCATTCCAGTGCTTCACCACCCTCCTAGTGAAAAAGTTTTTCCTAATATCTAGCCTAAACCTCCCCCTATGCAACTTGAGACCATTACTCCTTGTTCTGTCATCTTCTACCACTGAGAACAGTCTAGATCCATCCTCTTTGGAATCCCCTTTCAGGTAGTTGAAAGCAGCTATCAAATCCCCCCTCATTCTTCTCTTCTGCAGACTAAACAATCCCAGTTCCCTCAGCCTCTCCTCATAAGTCATGTGCTCCAGCCCCCTAATCATTTTTGTTGCCCTCCGCTGGACTCTTTCCAATTTTTCCACATCTTTCTTGTAGTGTGGGGCCCAAAACTGGACACAGTACTCCAGATGAGGCCTCACCAATGTCGAATAGAGGGGAATGATCACGTCCCTCGATCTGCTGGCAATGTCCCTACTTATACAGCCCAAAATGCCCTTAGCCTTCTTGGCAACAAGGGCACACTGTCGACTCATATCCAGCTTCTCATCCACTGTAACCCCTAGGTCCTTTTCTGCAGGACTGCTTCCTAGCCATTCGGTCCCTAGTCTGTAACAGGGAATGGGATTCTTCCGTCCTAAGTGCAGAACTCTGCACTTGTCCTTGTTGAACCTCATCATATTTCTTTTGGCCCAATCCTCTAATTTGTCTAGGTCCCTCTGTATCTTATCCCTACCCTCCAGTGTATCTACCTCTCGTCCCAGTTTAGTGTCATCTGCAAACTTGCTGAGTGTGCAGTCCACGCCATCCTCCAGATCATTAATGAAGATATTGAACAAAACCGGCCCCAGGACCGACCCTTGGGGCACTCCGCTTGAAACCGGCTGCTAACTAGACATGGCACTGTTGATCACTATCCGTTGAGCCCGACGATCTAGCCAGCTTTCTATCCACCTTATAGTCCATTCATCCAGCCCATACATCTTTAACTTGCTGGCAAGAATACTGTGGGAGACCATATCAAAAGCTTTGCTAAAGTTAAGGAATAACACATCCGCTGCTTTCCCCTCATCCACAGAGCCAGTTATCTCCTCATAGAAGGCAATTAGGTTAGTCAGGCATGACTTGCCCTTGGTGAATCCATGCTGACTGTTCCTGATCACTTTCCTCTCCTCTAAGTGCTTCAGAATTGATTCTTGAGGACCTGATCCATGATTTTTCCAGGGACTGAGGTGAGGCTGACTGGCCTGTAGTTCCCCGAATCCTCCTTCTTCCCTTTTTTTAAAGATGGGCACTACATTAGCCTTTTTTTAGTCATCTGGGACCTCCCCCGATCACCATGATTTTTCAAAGATAATGGCCAATGGCTCTGCAATCACATCCGCCAACTCATTTAGCACCCTCGGATGCAGCGCATCTGGTCCCATGGACTTGTGCTCATTCAGTTTTTCTAAATAGTCCCGAACCACTTCTTTCTCCACAGAGGGCTGGTCACCTTCTCCCCATGCTGTGCTGCCCAGTGCAGCAGTCTGGGAGCTGATCTTGTTTGTGAAGACAGAGGCAAAAAAAGCATTGAGTACACTAGCTTTTTCCATATCCTCGCTCACTAGGTTGCCTCCCTCATTCAGTAAGGGGCCCACACTTTTCTTGACTTTCTTCTTGTTGCTAACATACCTGAAGAAACCCTTCTTGTTACTCCTAACATCTGCAGCTAGCTGCAACTCCAAGTGTGATTTGGCCTTCCTGATTTCACTCCTGCATGCCTGAGCAATATTTTTATACTCCTCTCCGGTCATTTGTCCAATCTTCCACTTCTTGTAAGCTTCTTTTTTGCGATTAAGATCAGCAAGGATTAGGATTTCACTGTTAAGCCAAGCTGGTCGCCTCCTCTATTTACTATTCTTTCTACACATTGGGATTTTTTTTCCTGCAACCTCAATAAGGATTCTTTAAAATACAGCCAGCTCTCCTGGACTCCTTTTCCCTTCATGTTATTTTCCCAGGGGATCCTGCCCATCAGTTCCCTGAGGGAGTCAAAGTCTGCTTTTCTGAAGTACAGGGTCCGTGTTCTGCTGCTCTCCTTTCTTCCTTGTGTCAGGATCCTGAACTCGACCATCTCATGGTCGACAACCTCATGGTCGGCAACCTCTGGCACGCGGCTTCCCAGGGTAAGCACCCTGGTGGTCCGGGCCAGTTTGTTTACCTGCCGCTTTGGCAGATTCGGCGGATCGCGGCTCCCACTGGCCGCAGTTTGCCGTTCCAGGCCAATGGGAGCAGCGGGAAGTGCTGTGGGCCAAGGGATGTGCTTCCCACCACCCGCATTGGCCTGGGATGGCAAGTGGGAGCTGCGGTCAGCCGAACCTGCTGACGCGGCAGATAAACAAACTGGCCCAGCCCTGGCGAGCCGCGTGCCAGAGGTTGCCAACCCCTGTACTATAGTAAATAAAACGAGTTCACACTACTGTGGCTCTTTTGGGTCATGATCGCTAATTTGGCTCCAGAACCCCTGCGGTCTGAGTATCACTGCTATAGAGTTTCCAAGTATGTAATTATAGCATTAAACTGCACTTCCCTTGCTGCACATTGTGCCAGATTCATAATTTTCCTCTGCAAAGTGCGTGTGCATGCTTTGCCCTGGTGGAAATGACCTAGGGGGGAGGGATAGCTCAGTGCTTTGAGCATTGGCCTCCTAAACCCAGGGTTGTGAGTTCCATCCTTGAGGGGCCCATTTAGGGAACTGAGGTTAAAAAACAAACAAATAAACAAAAAAATGTCTGGGGATTTGCCTTGCCTTGAGCAGGGGGTTGGTATAGATGATCTCTTGAGTTCCCTTCCAGTCCTGATATTCTATAATTGTAGGCTAGATATAGGGTACCAACAAAGCAGGTCTGTTAAGTAAAGCAGAGTAATGAACATTTGCTGGTGTGTTGGTAGCCCACCTAATAGGCTTCATGGTGAACTCAGCCATCTCCAGAATTGCAGTTAAGAGAGGCAGCATTTCAAATCCAAATGCAGCTGTGTTACCTTCATACTTACAGAGTGAAATCCTGGCTCATTGAAGTCCATAGCAAAACTCCCATTGACTTCAATGGGGCCAGGATTTCCCTCAGGGCATTATTAGAGAAAAACAACATGCTTATGTCATTAAAGACGGTGTTGTAACACATATGGACAAAGGGACAGAAATAAGGGTGTACAAGGAAGCCTTAAAGTTAGAAATTGTATGGAGTATACATGTATCTTCTCTTTACACAATTCCTTCTTGTGAAAGATAGATTTTGTTTCCTGCCACAGTGTGGTTATAAAAGCATTATCCAAAGGTAACATATTTTTTCCCCATGTTGGTTTCTGAAACAAGCCTTCTGCTTCATCTCATCTGGAAAAAGGCAACAATCTCAGTAGGATTTTTTCTTTTTTTCTGTAGTTTGTGAAATGCCCAGAGCTGAAATGTTAGTTCCCATCTTAGTGCCTATTACATTTCCCAACATAAACAGAGGTAGACAAATGTTTGTTTGTTTGTTTGTGTTTGTTAGTGATTCTCTCTCTCTCTCTCTTACCCACACACATACAATGACAAAAAACAATTGTTTTGGGTCAACATTTTTCAAAAATTTTCAGGAAATCAGTTAAAAAAATATTGTTTTGGGTGAAAATGAAACATTTCATTCGACAAAATAAAAATGTTTTGTTTGGATTCCAACCATTTACAACATTTTTATTGTGGTTTTTTTTAATGAAAATTAAAGGAACTTTTGAACCAAAAAGTTGAAACCTTTTGTTTAGAAAATGTTGAAACAAAACATTCCATTTTTTTCAGTAATTAATTTGTTGAAATCAACATGAATTCACAGAATGTTTCCATGTTGCCATATCTGCATTTTTCTCTGGAAAAAGTGATTGCAAAAAATGTTGCCAGCTCTGAACACAGTCCCCTCCACAGAACCAAACAATCAACTGTAATTTTATTGACTATTCTTAGCATTAGTTGCAGTGTATTAACAACCTAACTCACTTCATTTTATTCTCCAAAGCATTTCCTTCCTTGATTTGCATTTATGTCAAAAATAGCTATCCGATATCAGTATGTAGCACTTCAGGGGTTGAAGAATGGCACACTTCTACTTTATTCTCTGCCCCATCTCTTGTTGCTAATATTTAGCATGATTAGCTTCTGTTTACGTTAAATCCAGGTTCTTCCCATTCTGTTTGTTTCGAAGTTTGGCACAGTATCATGCTTTGAATGCTAAAGACATAGTAGCAAGTTTAAATGATTTTAATGTATAGGAACTCTAAAATAGTTTAGAGTTCCTATACAACCAGGAGGGAGCCTGGTAAATACTGTGACATGCTCAGGTACTACAGTAATGCGACTATATAAGTAGCTAAGATGTGATGGTCAGCATAGTTTTAAGGCCAGAATGATCATCTAGTCCAGTGGCTCTCAAACTTTTTTCCTGGTGACCCCTTTCACATAGCAAGCCTTTGAATGCGACCCCTCCTCATAAATTAAAAACACTTTTTTATATATTTAACACCATTGTAAATGCTGGATACAAAGCGGGGTTTGGGATGGAGGTTGACGGCTCACGACCCCCCATGTAATAACCTCGCGACCCCTTGAAGAGTCCCGACCCCCAGTTTGAGAACTCCTGACCTAGTCTGACCTCCTGGGTAACTCCCAGAAATGTCTGCAGCAAGCCCATATCTTATGGGATATTCTCTTATTGTTGGGGACAAATTCAGATCTAGCGTAAGATGCTGTTAACACCAGGTCTAAAATGGCCCATAGTGGAATGTGACAGCATCAAAATGTTGTGAAGCGATCACGACAGTGCAGAGTTTATCCCAAAGAGCAAACATTTTGAAGAAGGCCTTGCCAGGGAAAATCAAACCTTACCTCCTGGCAATAGCACATGTATTAAGAAAAGGATTATATTTTAATCAAAGCGTCCAGTGGGCTGCTGTTAATCACCAAGAATAAAAAAAACGTTGCACAACTTTCTGTCAAGGACTTGGCAGTGCCCTTTTTTAAAAATACGAGAGCATCGTTCGTTTTAGTCTCCTGTCTGGCTGCAGCGTACAAGATACAGCTGCAGTGTGAAGTGGCTGGGCTGAGAACAGGAGCCCATCCTGGCAGTGACAGGCAGCTACAGAACCTGCTGCAGGGAAGTCACTGCTGTTACTCGGTAATGCGGAGCCATGCCGCACGCTGCAGAGTTACAGCCTCTTTGTATCTGGCACCAGCTCCAAAGCACTTCCCGTATTCCCAGGGCGGTGGAGCTATGTCTTCCTGCAGCATGGGGATTCTGCCATCTCTTTGAGTTACGTTTGCTGAACCAGAGTTGAGTTTCTCTAGCTGTGTCCCTTTTCTAGTCCCACACAGGGCAACTTGAAAAGACCTCAGGCCACGGTGAGGCTCAGTGCAGGGTTGTTAATAGCAAGAGCGGGGCATTCCCTGTACTCCAGCTGGTGCCCTCTTTGCCCAAAGAGCCTTCCCATGGATTGGTGGGTGGGAAGGGACAAGCGTCTCTTTGCCAGCCCCTGAAGACCGAGGGGTTAGGAGGTACAGGCCAGCCAGTTATCCCCTAAAAGGGGAAGGGCATCGGAGATCATTTTTGTCCCCTCTAGCCTCAACCCAAGGAGACACACAAGAAGATCAATTGTGTAGCCAGAAGTTGAGGAAGGCCCTACATCTGTCAAATGGGAGCAGCGTTGTGGAACGGATGGTCCAGGACGGGCCTTACGAGAGTTTTGAACTCCACCCCCAGCAATTTCAAATTGTTCCCTCTTGTACTTTCTCATTCGTCTGTGAACGTTCAGCACAGCCCCTCACCGTACAACCAGGGTACGGGTCATTTACAAATTTTTAAACTTGTCTGTCTTGCTTTTTGATGGAGGGAACAAATCCAAACCAGTTGGGGCGTGCTGCTCCATTAGTCCGTACAGATGGAACGCTTCACGTAGCAAAGAGTTTGGAACAGAATCCTGGATTTTAACACTCCTGACCCCGGGAGAGGCGCAACCTGAAAAGGCATTTGGTGGCCTAGGCTTATAGGTAGTTTTAAAGATTGCTGTGCACAGGTCTTGCACAGCAGGTGGCCTGGGAAGAGACTATGGACCAAACATTGAACATGGTGCCATCAGGGAAATCAGGTAGTGTTTGTAATGTTTATTTCTATTTTTCTGTTGCTAACAGTTGGCTTTCAGCTGCAACTGTTAATTCTTTGATGCTGAATTAAAAAGTAACCTTAAAAGTCACCCAAACTGAACTTCATGAATGCCCTCCACCATGGCCTAAGCAGCGGGAGAAGGGGAGAGGTACATTAAATGAAAGAGTCTGTTTGATTTCCAGGAGGCGTGGGAGGAAATCCTCAGGCACACTGGTTTGAAAGTCGTTTTATATTTTGCATAGCCTGACGGATTGATTCAGTTCACGTGTCCTTTGTATGAGGTCCAGGAAGCTGTTTTCGCCTTTCTGGTGGGAATGCTTCCCAGCCAGATGGCCTCTGGCTTTGAATGCCACAGTAATACAAGTCATAAGATTATAGCCCCACTTTCAGAGCCTCCATTCTCCAGCTAGTCTGAATGACTCGAATATGCGGCTGATTTAACCGCTTTGCTGTGCACTTGTCGCCGTGGCAGTTGTCAAAGGGTCGGCCCGCTACACGTCGTCAGTCTGGCAGTGCTGAGGGAGCCAGACCATGCACAGGTGTTGAACCACAGACAGGGGATATGGGCTGCAGAGCAGTGCTGCTGCGATGAATTAGTTGTGCCTTTCGGTTCTTGCTCCATGTGTCTCCCAGCTGAGTGGGCGTTCAATGGCGTATTCCCTTTGATTTCTTTTCAGTCAGACATCATCTACCAGAGTGTGTTTGAGCTGATCCACACGGACGATCGAGCCATGTTCCAGTGCCAGCTGCGTTGGTCCCTAAACCTGCCTCCATACAAGGAACCGGATCAAGGCACAGACGGTGAGTGACCAGGGCTGAGGGAACACAAGACTGTTTGTGCAGTGAGAGCCGTGACTACTGCTGCCTCAGTGAGCTCTACAGGAAAAGCCCCATGGAGACTGACGAGCCTGAAGTGCTAAAGCAAACAAAGGGTTGTAAGGCACAATGGGACCTGCAATCCCATTGGGAACCCTCTCCAAAGGCGGTGTGGCGGGGGGAGGGGAGCTGGCAATGCAATTTGTGGCTGCTTTGAGCAGGATGCTGTTCTGAAGAAAACTTATTCTTAGTGAGAGCATCAAATCTGTTTTGATGGGCAATAGAGAGCCAGACCAGTCAGAAAGGTCAAGGAATGGAGGAGCCAGTGCCTGGTGGACATTAAGGACTCAGCATAACAGGAATGTTCTGAAGTGGTTTCAGACAAGATGAATACATTCTCTCTTGTTTTGGTTTGGTTTCCCAGCCATGCCTCATGTAGACAGCAGCAGCACCACCATGGATGACCCCCAGCACCTGCCACCTGAGAAGTCCTCCTTCTTAGAAAGAAGCTTCATCTGTCGCTTCCGTTGCTTGTTGGACAACTCCTCAGGATTCCTGGTAATCCAGCCAGCAAGGCATTTGGGCTCGGATCCCCAGAGAGATTTAGGCACCGACCTCTCAATGGGAGCTAGGTGCTTAAATGCCTTTGAGGATCTAGGTCTTTCTCCCTTGCTGCACTTGCCCCATGACAGTCACACCCTCGGGAACAGACTCTGAGCCTGGCTTCTCGAGTAGGTGCTAGTTTCTGCTGTGGGGTGGTGCAAACCTGACCAGAGATGATGGGAGTGGATGGAGAGTATTGGGATATTTCCCCATTCATGCCATACTGTGGGGAGTCCACAGAGCTTTGCCAGGCTCAAGCTTCCTCTGGACAGTTGGGATGTTGAGATGAGACAGTAGAGAGGAAGGATGGCCTGGTGGCCAAGACCCTGCCCTAGAACTCAAAAGAACCATGTTCAACTCTCTATGTGCCCTGGGGCAAATTTCATCGTGCCTCTGTTTCTCATGTGCCCAATAGGGATAATGGCAGTGTCTTATCTGTGAAACAGGGATAATTTTTCCCAGCTCATGGGGGATATATTCAGTAATGTCTGTGTGATACCCGAATACTACAGTGGTGTGAGTTGAATGGAGAGATTTTGATATGAATGATCCATGTCACTAGTGTATATCTTTGTCATCCCCACTTCTTCCTTCTTCCCCAAAGGCCTTGAATTTCCATGGCCGTTTGAAATTTCTCCATGGGCAGCAAAAGAGAACAGAAGATGGGACCCTCAGGCCTCCCCAGCTGGCTCTGTTTGCCATCGCAACTCCACTCCAACCGCTTTCTATCCTGGAGCTTCGAACTAAGACCTTCATCTTCCAAACAAAACACAAGCTGGATTTTACCCCCCTGGCCTGTGATTCAAGGTATGGCACAGAGTGAGGGCCAAGATGCCACATGCTCATAGCTCTCGTTAAGTTTGCTGGGGATATAAGCAGACAACATGCTATAACAGATGTGAAATGCGAAACAAGAGATGCTAGTACTGCTGTTGTGGAAACAGAGAAAACTTTAGATTGTAACCCTGGCCAAATGCCAGATTAAGGGAATGGAGAAAAGAAAATCTCCTATGCAAACTTTGTCCATTGCATTACAAATAACCTACATTAAACATAATTACATTCAGAGGGACATCATCGAGTTAAAACTCACTGTGTCTCAAAACATATTTCCAGCTATCGGCATAGGCTGGGATTATCACAGCAGCATAAAGAAGTTAGGTGCCTGTCCATGGGCCAGCTGCCTCCTAAGAGCTTGCTCATGGCCTGCGGTCACTCTGCAGCATCCCTGCCTCGGTTTCCCTTTTCTTCAGTTCTGGGCCTATAACTTAAACTATCAGAAAAACTCTTCTTAAGTTCAGCATAGAATCATAGAATCTCAGGGTTGGAAGGGACCTCAGGAGGTCATCTAGTCCAGCCCCCTGCTCAAAGCAGGACCAACCCCCAACTAAATCATCCCATCCAGGGCTTTGTCAAGCCTGACCTTAAAGACCTCTAAGGAAGGTATTTAAGATTCCACCACCTCCCTAGGTAACACATTCCAGTTCCTCACCACCCTACTAGTGAAAAAGTTTTTCCTAATGTCCAACCTAAAGTTGCAGAGGGGGAGGTTGAGACCATTACTCCTTGTTCTGTCATCTTCTACCACTGAGAACAGTCTAGTTCCATCCTCCTTGGAACCCTCTTTCAGGTAGTTGAAAGCAGCTATCAAATCCCCCCTCATCCTTCTCTTCTGCAGGCTAAACAATCCCAGTTCCCTCAGCCTCGCCTCATAAGTCATGTGCTCCAGCCCCCTAATCATTTTTGTTGCCCTCCGCTGGACTCTCTCCAATTTATCCACATCCTTCTTGTAGTGTGGGGTCCAAAACTGGACACAGTACTCCAAATGAGGCCTCACCAGTGCTGAGTAGAGGGGAATGATCACATCCCTCGATCTGCTGGAAATGCCCCTACTTATGCAACTCAAAATGCCATTAGCCTTCTTGGCAACAAGGGCACACTGCTGACTCATATTCAGCTTTTCGTCCACCGTAACCCCTAGGTCCTTTTCTGCAGAACTGCTGCCCAGCCATTCGGTCCCTAGTCTGTAGCAGTGCATGGGATTCTTCCGTCCTAAGTGCAACACTCTGCACTTGTCCTTGTTGAACCTCATCATATTTCTTTTGGCCCAATCCTCTAATTTGTCTAGGTCCCTCTGTATCCTATCCCTACCCTCCAGCGTATCAACCACTCCTCCCAGTTTAGTGTCATCTGCAAACTTGCTGAGGGTGCAGTCCACACCATCCTCCAGATCGTTAATGAAGATATCGAACAAAACCGGCCCCAGCACCGACCCTTGGGGCACTCCACTTGATACCGGCTGCCAACTAGACATGGAACCACTGATCACTACCCGTTGAGCCCGACCATCTAGCCAGTTTTCTATCCATCTTACCGTCCATTCATCTAGCCCATACTTCTTTAACTTGCTGGCAAGAATACTGTGGGAGACTGTATCAAAAGCTTTGCTAAAGTCCAGAAATAGCACATCCACTGTTTTCCCCTCATCCACAGAGCCGGTTATCTCCTCATAGAAGGCAATTAGGTTAGTCAGGCATGACTTGCCCTTGGTGAATCCATGCTGACTGTTCCTGATCACTTTTCCCTCCTTTAAGTGGTTCAAAATTGATTCCTTGAGGACCTGCTCAATGATTTTTCCAGGGACTGAGGTGAGATTGACTGGCCTGTAGTTCCCTGGATCTTCCTTCTTCCCTTTTTTAAAGATGGGCACTACATTAGCCTTTTACCAGTCATCAGGGACCTCCCCCGATCGCCATGATTTTTCAAAGATAATGGCCAATGGCTCTGCAATCTCATCGGCCAACTCCTTTAGCACCCTCGGATGCAGTGCATCCGGCCCCATGGATTTGTGCTCGTCCAGCTTTTCTAAATAGTCCCGAACTACTACTTTCTCCACAGACAGCTGGTCACCTCCTCCCCTTACCGTGCTGCAGAGTGCAGCTGTCTGGGAGCTGACCTTGTCTGTAAAGACAGAGGCAAAAAAAGCATTGAGTACACTAGCTTTCTCCACATCCTCTGTCACTAGGTTCCCTCCCTCATTCAGCAAGGGGCCCACACTTTCCTTGACTTTCTTCTTGTTGCTAACATACCTGAAGAAACCCTTCTTGTTACTCCTAATATCTGCAGCTAGCTGCAACTCCAAGTGTTATTTGGCCTTCCTAATTTCACTCCTGCATGCCTGAGCAATACTTTTATACTCCTCCCTGGTTATTTGTCCAATCTTCCACTTCTTGTAAGCTGTTTTTTTGTGTTTAAGACGAGCAAGGATTTCACTGTTAAGCCAAGCTGGTCGCCTGCCATATTTACTTTTCTTCCTACACATCGGGATGGTTTGTTCCTGCAACCTCAATAAGGATTCTTTAAAATACAGCCAGCTTTCCTCGACTCCTTTCCCCGTCATGTTATTCTCCCAGGGGACCTTGCCCATCAGTTCCCTGAGGGAGTCGAAGTCTGCTTTTCTGAAGTCCAGGGTCTCTGTTCTACTGCTCTCCTTTCTTCCTTGTGTCAGGATCCTGAACTCGACCATCTCATGGTCACTGCCTCCCAGGTTCCCATCCACTATTGCTTCCTCTACTATTTCTTCCCTGTTTGTGAGCAGCAGGTCAAGAAGAGCTTTTCCCTAGTTGGTTCCTCCAGCACTTGCACCAGGAAATTGTCCCCTACACTTTCCAGAAACTTCCTGGATTGTCTGGGCACTGCTGTATTGCTCTCCCAGCAGATATCGGGGTGATTAAAGTCACCCATGAGAACCAGGGCCTGTGATCTAGCAACTTCTGTTAGTTGCTGGAAGAAAGCCTCGGCCACCTCATCCCCCTGGTCTGGTGGTCTGTAGCAGACTCCCACCACGACATCACCCTTGTTGTTCATACTTCTAAATTTAATCCAGAGACACTCAGGTTTTTCTGCAGTTTCATGCTGGATCTCTGAGCAGTCATACTGCTCACTTACATACAACGCAACTCCCCCACCTTTTCTGCCCTGCCTGTCCTTCCTGAACAGTTTATATCCATCCATGACAGTACTCCAATCATGTGAGTTATCCCACCAAGTCTCTGTTATTCCAATTACATCATAATTCCCTGACTGTGCCAGGACTTCTAGTTCTCCCTGTTTGTTCCCCAGGCTTCTTGCATTTGTGTATAGGCACTTAAGATAACTCGCTGATTGTCCTGCTTTCTCAGTCTGAGACAGGAGTCCTCCCTCTTGCAGTCTCCTGCTTGTGCTTCCTCCCGGTATCCCACTTCCCCACTTACCTCGGGGCTTTGGTCTCCTTCCCCCCGGTGAACCTAGTTTAAAGCCCTCCTCACTAGGTTAGCCAGCCTGCTTGCAAAGACGCTCTTCCCTATCTTCGTGAGGTGGAGCCCGTCTCTGCCTAGCACTCCTTCTTCTTGGAAGACCATCCCATGGTCAAAGAATCCAAACCCTTCTCTCCGACACCATCTGTGTAGCCATTCGTTGATTTCCACGATTCGACGGTCTCTACCCTGGCCTTTTCCTGCCACAGGGAGGATAGACGAGAACACCACTTGCACCTCAAACTCCTTTATCCTTCTTCCCAGAGCCACGTAGTCTGCAGTGATACGCTCAAGGTCATTCTTGGCAGTATCATTGGTGCCCACGTGGAGAAGCAGGAAGGGGTAGTGATCCGAGGGCTTGATGAGTCTCGGCAGTCTCTCCGTCACATCGTGAATCCTAGCCCCTGGCAAGCAGCACACCTCTCGGTTTTCCCGGTCAGGGCGGCAGATAGATGACTCAGTCCCACTGAGGAGAGAGTCCCCGACCACCACCACCCTCCTCCTCCTCTTGGGAGTGGTGGTCGTGGAACCCCCATCCCTAGGACGGTGCATCTCATGCCTTCCAATCAGTGGAGTCTCCTTCTGCTCTGTTCCCTCAGATGTATCCTGCACTCCACTCTCTGCAGTAGTACCTGCAGAGAGGACATGAAAACGGTTGCTCACCTGCGTCTGTGTTTCTGGTACATGGACGTTTCTGGTACTCTTTCCTCTTCTGGAAGTCACATGCCACCAATTATCCTCGCTGGCCTTCTGTCCCCGCTGCGTAGCCTGCTCTGAATCTTCAGAACATTGTGCCCGCTGAAGCTGATCCTGACGTCTATCCAGGAAATCCTCATTTTCTTTTATGGAACGCAGGGTTGATATCCGTTTCTCCAGACCTTGAACCTTCTCTTCCAAGATGGAGATCAGCTTGCACTTTGTACAGACGAAGTCGCTTCTATCCTGTGGAAGGAAGACAAACATGGCGCATCCTGTGCAGGTCACAACAGCGGATCGCTCAGCATCCATAGTCTCTTCCTTCTAAGGGCTTCCTTACTTGTGGCAGACGCTACTCGGAGAAACCTGCGAGAGGGGGGCCTCAGTAGGCTCTCTCCAGGCGGACTCCCAGGCAAACTCTTTCTGTTTGCCTCTCTGCTGTTCGCTGCTCAGCTGGTTCGCAGCTGACTGCGTTTTTATAACAGTCAGGCCCAGCTGGAACAAAGCACTCCCAAATCAAACTGGTCAAACAAGCAATCAAACAATCAAGCACACAGTCAAATTGCCAAACTGCCCCTAGCAGTTCTCCCTAGACTCCCAAAACAGAGTTCTCAAATCTTCCCCATGTTCCTACTCCTAATCTTTCCCTCCCGACCTTCCCCGCCTCAAGTCTTTTCTTTAAAAACTCCCAGAGCCTGCTCATGCTCAGCACCCTCTGTAGTCTTTGCCATTTCCCACTGTAGTCCCTCAGTTCCCACCTGCCTCCTCTGGGTTTCCTGCTGGAGTCTATTCACACCCAGCAGCCATTCCCTGCCTTGGCAGGTGTCTGCTGAAATCTCTCCCTCCAGCCTCACTCTTGTTCTTTCCCTCCCTGAGTGAGCAAGCTAAGCAAGCATGCAGACATGGGACCCCCTGCTTCCTGCTGCTCCTTATCGAACAATCAGCTCCTCCAAACCCTGCTGGTTCTACTAATGAAACTCCACGCCCCATTCCAGCTGTGGAAGGCAGGGCTAATGGTGTGGTCCTGGCCAGCTCCAGGCCTCTGGCTGTTAAAGGGGCTGGCCACCCTGTCACAGTGCCCAGCTCCCACTGAAATGGGCAGCTAACTCGGGCTCCTTTGAAAACCCACGCATGGTTATTTCAGGGCATTACTTTTACTTTACAATTATTATTGCTCTTCTACCTTGTCCTTCCACGTAGAAGGCATCTTGCTACAAATTCTCAGCTTGGAGAACATCCAGAAACACCTTTAAAGCAGTGGTCCCCAAACTGTGGGGAGCGCCCCCTAGGGAGGAACATTCAGGGGTGGGTATGTGGTGGGCCAGCCCCTACAGGTAGCAGGGAAGGAGCGCCATGCTTCTGTCCCTGCTCTGCTCCCAGACCAACTCCACCCCCAGCCCCGCTCCTCCCCCTACCCCAACTCCCAGTCCCGCTCTGTCGCCAGCCCCCATAGGGGTTGGGGAGAGAGCACCATGCCTCCAGGCCCAGCTCCGCCTCCAGGCCAGTTCCGCCCACAGTTCCGCTCCACCCTTAACCCCAGCTCCACTTCAGCTCCTGCACCACTCCCAATCCCGGCTCTGCTGTCATTCCCTCTCCATCCCAGACCAGCTCCTCCCCTACCCCAGTTCCGCCCCAGTCTCCGCCTTCAGCCCAAGCTCCTCTGCTGAGGGAGTCTTGGCTGTGCAGTAATGGGGGGGCAGATTCCATTACTGGCAAGGGGGCAAAGTTTGCACACCATTGGTCTAAACGCAAAGGTGCAGGGAGAAGGTACTGAAGATGACTCTTCCCAACTGTTCTTCCGTGAAGTGAGCAGAGTTGGATGGAATTTTTGGCTGGAACATTTTTCTGCTGGAAAATGTTGATTTGCTGAAATCAAAACATTCTACAGGAACTTGACAAAATTACAGTGGAACCCAGCCAGGGTTCGATCCAAAACCTGGTTCATTCCAGCTCAGATGTCCTGCTCTTCGGCAACCAGTCCGCTGGGCTGAATGGGAGCTGAGAGGCTAGAAACCCAAGCTTATATGCAGGCCGTTCCTTGACAGCCCAGGCTTCCAGGATCCTCAGTCTTGGGTAGCTGGCTGGACAGGCCCCAGCTCCCAGGCTCCCCGAGGAGTTAGGAGGCTGGTTTCCTGTTCGGGGCAGCTCCCCTGAGGACCTGGACAGCCCAGCAGGCCGGCTCCTTGGGTAGGCAGGTTGTCTAGTTTCCCAGCTGGGGCAAAAACAACGAGGAGTCCTTGTGGCACCTTAGAGACTAACAAATTTATTTGGGCATAAGTTTTCATGGGCTAAAACCCACTTCATCAGATACATGGAGTGGAAAATACAGGAGCTGGTGTATATACACAGTACATGAAAAGATGGGAGTTGCCTTACCAAGAGGGGCCATCAGTGCTAAGGAGCTAATTCAATTAACAGTAGAATACCAAGGGAGGAAAAGGGAAGAATACAAAGGGGTGGTCATTCTGCAATACCCGTGCACACCAGCTGGGGTAGTCATTCTACAAAAAAAATTGAGTTGATTTTTCTTTGGTTTGTTTTATCCTGATGGGGACTGAAACATTTTCAAAATCTCAGAATTTTTCACAGAATGGAAAATGCCTCTTCACTCAGCTGGAGGGATAACTGTGGGTGGGCTAAGCCCACCATAGCTTTCCCTGTTATCAGATAACTGCACAGATTGGGTTAAGCCCTAGCTAATGGACCCACATAGCGGTGTTCTGCATTCATCCTTGGTCCTAAAAGTTCCGTGAACTCCATTTCTTTTTTTGTTTGTTTTATTTTACAGAGGTAAAGTTGTGCTGGGATACACAGAAACTGAGTTCTGCATGAGAGGCTCCGGGTACCAGTTTGTCCATGTAGCAGACATGATGCACTGTGCAGAGAGTCATGTGAAAAGTGAGTTTGGGGCCAAGCTGTAAGATCAAAGATCCCAACTCAGCTAACATGATTGTATTGTCCTATTTTATGCAGGGCTGGTCTGCTCAGGGGAGATTACTGCGGGGGAGGATAGCTCAGTGGTTTGAGCATTGACTTGCTAAACCAGGGTTGTAAATTCAATCCTTGAGGGGGCCACTTAGGGATCTGGGGCAAAATCAGTACTTGGTCCTGCTAGCCAAGGCAGAGGGCTGGACTCAATGACCTTTCAGGGTCCCTTCCAGTTCCATGAGATAGGTATATCTCCATATATTATTTTAATTATTATTATTTTACCAGCATAATTATAATTCTTTGTATGCTGGTCCCTTTGCGTGTTCCACATGTGGGTGCGCGCCACACAAGTGAGTCTGGAAGTTTTTCCAGGCAGTGTCCAATGACCAGCACATGAACAGTATCTTCCCTTGTGCTCCCCAACCGAAGGTATAGGGGGCAGTGTTGGTGGATACCTCTCCAGTTCCCTCTTACGGCCACACGGCCTGAGTCAGAATCCTGTCCTCCTTCGCTCTTGAACTCTCAAGAAGAGTTATGGTACATATTGGCTGCAAATAATTATCCTGTAGTTTAGAAATCTTAGTTGTACGTCATATCATAGAATCATAGAATCTCAGGGTTGAAAGGGACCACAAGAGGTCATCTAGTCCAACCCCCTGCTCAAAGCAGGACCAAACCCAGCTAAATCATCCCAGCCAGGGCTTTGTCAAGCCTGACCTTAAAAACCTCTAAGGAAGGAGATTCCACCACCTCCCTAGGTAACTCATTCCAGTTCTTCACCACCCTACTAGTGAAAAAGTTTTTCCTAATGTCCAACCTAAACCTCCCCCTCTGCAACTTGAGACCATTACTCCTTGTTCTGTCATCTTCTACCACTGAGAACAGTCTAGATCCATCCTCTTTGGAACCCCCTTTCAGGTAGTTGAAAGCAGCTATCAAATCCCCCCTCATTCTTCTCTTCTGCAGGCTAAAAAATCCCAGTTCCCTCAGCCTCTCCTCATAAGTCATGTGCTCCAGCCCCCTAATCATTTTTGTTGCCCTCCACTGGACTCTTTCCAATTTATCCACATCCTTCTTATAGTGTGGGGCCCAAAACTGGACACAGTACTCCAAATGAGGCCTCACCAGTGTTGAATAGAGGGGAATGAACACATCCCTCGATCTGCTGGAAATGCCCCTACTTATACAACTCAAAATGCCATTAGCCTTCTTGGCAACAAGGGCACACTGTTGACTCATATTCAGCTTTTCGTCCACCGTAACCCCTAGGTCCTTTTCTGCAGAACTGCTGCCCAGCCATTCGGTCCCTAGTCTGTAGCAGTGCATAGGATTCTTCCATCCTAAGTGCAGGACTCTGCACTTGTCCTTGTTGAACCTCATCATATTTCTTTTGGCCCAATCCTCTAATTTGTCTAGGTCCATCTGTATCCTATCCCTACCCTCCAGCGTATCAACCACTCCTCCCAGTTTAGTGTCATCTGCAAACTTCCTAAGGGTGCAGTCCACACCATCCTCCAGATCGTTAATGAAGATATTGAATAAAACCGGCCCCAGCACCGACCCTTGGGGCACTCCACTTGATACCGGCTGCCAACTAGACATGGAACCATTGACCACTACCCGTTGAGCCCGACCATCTAGCCAGTTTTCTATCCACCTTACCGTCCATTCATCCAGCCCATACTTCTTTAACTTGCTGGCAAGAATACTGTGGGAGACTGTATCAAAGGCTTTGCTAAAGTCCAGAAATAGCACATCCACTGTTTTCCCCTCATCCACAGAGCCTGTTATCTCATCATAGAAGGCAATTAGGTTAGTCAGGCATGACTTGCCCTTGGTGAATCCATGCTGACTGTTCCTGATCACTTTTCCCTCCTTTAAGTGGTTCAGAATTTATTCCTTGAGGACCTGTTCCATGATTTTTCCAGGGACTGAGGTGAGACTGACTGGCCTGTAGTTCCCTGGATCTTCCTTCTTCCCTTTTTTAAAGATGGGCACTACATTAGCTTTTTTTCAGTCATCCGGGACCTCCCCCGATCGCCATGATTTTTCAAAGATAATGGCCAATGGCTCTGCAATCTCATCGGCCAACTCCTTTAGCACCCTCGGATGTAGTGCATCCAGCCCCAAGGACTTGTGCTCGTCCAGCTTTTCTAAATAGCCCCGAACTACTTCTTTCTCCACAGAGAGCTGGTCACCTCCTCCCCATACTGTGCTGCAGAGTGCAGCTGCCTGGGAGCTGACCTTGTCTGTGAAGACAGAGGCAAAAAAAGCATTGAGTACACTAGCTTTCTCCACATCCTCTGTCACTAGGTTCCCTCCCTCATTCAGCAAGGGGCCCACACTTTCCTTGACTTTCTTCTTGTTGCTAACATACCTGAAGAAACCCTTCTTGTTATTCCTAACATCTCCGGCTAGCTGCAACTCCAAGTGTGATTTGGCCTTCCTAATTTCACTCCTGCATGCCTGAGCAATACTTTTATACTCCTCCCTGGTTATTTGTCTAATCTTCCACTTCTTGTAAGCTTCTTTTTTGTGTTTAAGACGAGCAAGGATTTCACTGCTAAGCGAAGCTGGTCGCCTGCCATGTTTACTTTTCTTCCTCCACATCGGGATGGTTTGTTCCTGCAACCTCAATAAGGATTCTTTAAAATACAGCCAGCTTTCCTCGACTCCTTTCCCCGTCATGTTATTCTCCCAGGGGACCTTGCCCATCAGTTCCCTGAGGGAGTCGAAGTCTGCTTTTCTGAAGTCCAGGGTCTCTGTTCTACTGCTCTCCTTTCTTCCTTGTGTCAGGATCCTGAACTCGACCATCTCATGGTCACTGCCTCCCAGGTTCCCATCCACTATTGCTTCCTCTACTATTTCTTCCCTGTTTGTGAGCAGCAGGTCAAGAAGAGCTTTTCCCCTAGTTGGTTCCTCCAGCACTTGCACCAGGAAATTGTCCCCTACACTTTCCAGAAACTTCCTGGATTGTCTGGGCACTGCTGTATTGCTCTCCCAGCAGATATCGGGGTGATTAAAGTCACCCATGAGAACCAGGGCCTGTGATCTAGCAACTTCTGTTAGTTGCTGGAAGAAAGCCTCGTCCACCTCATCCCCCTGGTCTGGTGGTCTGTAGCAGACTCCCACCACAACATTACCCTTGTTGTTCATACTTCTAAATTTAATCCAGAGACACTCAGGTTTTTCTGCAGTTTCATGCTGGATCTCTGAGCAGTCATACTGCTCACTTACATACAACGCAACTCCCCCACCTTTTCTGCCCTGCCTGTCCTTCCTGAACAGTTTATATCCATCCATGACAGTACTCCAATCATGTGAGTTATCCCACCAAGTCTCTGTTATTCCAATTACATCATAATTCCTTGACTGTGCCAGGACTTCTAGTTCTCCCTGCTTGTTCCCCAGGCTTCTTGCATTTGTGTATAGGCATGTAAGATAACTCACTGATCATCCTGGTGTCCCAGTATGGGGCAGGAGCCCTCCCCTCTTGCACTCACCTACTTGTGCTTTCTCCCGATATCCCACTTCCCCACTTACCTCATTTAGAACAGCTTAGTAAACCCCTCCCGCACTGTCGGGGACTGTCTTTGTCTTGGGGACTATGCCCAGGTTCCTGGGCTTCAAGAACTGCATCTTCTGCCTCCGCTCTTTTTACGTCAGCGATGGTCAACAGTGAGTCTACTGTCTGGGTGAGACACATAGGTTTGAGAAGTGTCCTTCCTGCCCAGAACCAGAGAGGCCCAAGGAAGGACTCAGGCTGAAGAAGCACCTAATGGAAGAGGCTTTGAGGCCCTGCTTTGATCCGGGCCAGAGGGATCTCCCTGTACTTTGGCCTCAGCTGACCAGCAATGCCCCTCCAAGCATGAGCCATGGAGCAGAGCCGCTGGCACCAAAGACCAAGGACTCAGGACACAGGGCTCCCCATGTGAGTAAGAAACACACTTATGTGCATAAGGGCAGATCCCCGCAGTGGACTGCGCACAAGGAACATGTTTGCTACCCAAGCCATGCCTGGCCAGGTGATATGTCATGTACAGATCCCATGGAATTGGTGCCAAATCCTCCTTTGCTGGAGGATAAGGCAAAGAAGAAAAGGGATCCATCAGTCCCAACAGTGAGTGCAGTATCGGATCAGAAAGACAGGCCAATCCCATCCATGAGGGCAGGTCCAGATGTACCATTGGTACTGCCTTGGCAATTCAGAGAGTGGCCAGCTCTGATGGATAAAGCGGGTCCCTCTGGTGCCTTAGTGGGAACTCCGCACACTCTGGGCATAAGGAGAATTTTCTGACACCAGAGGATGTCTTTCTCCCCCACCCACAATCTCCACTTCTGTCGGGCCCTGCAGTTCTCAGGGAAGTTCTTAGGCAGGAGGCCAAACTGTTGCTGCTGTCACAGGAGAGACCTATCCCGATCCATCGGACAGAAGCACCTCAGTACCAACAGCACTACCATTTCTGATGGAACCTCTTCAGACTCGGAGGAGTCAGAGGCAGTAGCTCCAGCGATATCTGCAGGAAGGTGCAGGAGCCCAGACAGCCACAGAACCCCGAGCCTCTTGACTTCGACACCCCCCTGCCCAGGGACACCTGGTCATTTCCCTTGGGTATCACCACAACCGATAAATCCCTTCTTCTGCCTGTACTGGGGCCCCTGGGATCCTTATAGCAGATGCCCAGAACTATCGCAAGGGTCCTACCATTCTTCCCCCTCTCGTCGGCCAGTTCCATCGGTGTATGAGGAGAAAGAAGCAGTGCCGGTGCTGCCAGTTCTGACCGGAGCCTCCTCGTGACTGGACAACATGATCATCCAATTGCCATCCTCTCTTCAAGATCTATTCCAAAGGGTGGCCGATGACTTGCAAATCCCACTGGAGGAGGAGGCCTAGGGCCCCCAACACCATCTCTTGGACATCTTGCAGCCACA
The DNA here is from genome assembly GCF_016161935.1 of Mauremys reevesii. NCBI lineage: Eukaryota > Metazoa > Chordata > Testudines > Geoemydidae > Mauremys > Mauremys reevesii. The sequence continues at coordinate 7,988,126 of NC_052633.1, read as the reverse complement.
GGGACCATCCCTTCCAATATACGAGGCCATCCTGGGACCGGCTAGAACGGTTTGGCCTACTCCAGCACTGTGTGCCCCCACCCCGCAGTGAGCTGAGAGGCATTGTTTAGTACTGTCCTGTGAGATAGCCCCACCCCGGTCCCATTGTATGTTGTTTACCTTCTTTTCTCTCCCAGTTGGTGGCACTTGGGGGAGTTCTCTGAGGCAACCACACATGGGCAGAAGGTTGGCTCCTCCTCTTCCCTTCCCCTTGCAAAAGAGGAGGATCTGCCTGGAAAGAGGGCCAGTCTCTCAGACAGCCCCTGGATATTCAACTCCAAGGTGATTAATCTCCTAGAGTCTATTGCTTCTATTGCTCCTTCATGGGGTTTGCCTTCTACAAAGGGGAGGGATAGCTCAGTGGTTTGAGCATTGGCCTGCTAAACCCAGGGTTGTGAGTTCAATCCTTGAGGGGGCCACTTAGGGATCTGGGGCAAAAATTGGTCCTGCTAGTGAAGGCAGGGGGCTGGACTCGATGACCTTTCAAGGTCCCTTCCAGTTCTAGGAGATTGGTATATCTCCAATTATTACCTTACCTATTACCACTCTTCCTGGGGCATATTGCTTTGCTGTCAGTCAGGGAGGCTTTGGGAGTGGTGTGTCTTGTGGCTGTTCCCTCCTTGGCTAGGACCAGCAGTCTTTGGGTGGAGCAGCCTTATTCCTGATCACTGCCCCTTCCTATGGTAAATTCCCCTTTTTAAGCTCCTCTTCCTGTAGGCTGAACAAGTCTTGAAGGTACATCTTGTTACCATGGAACTGGCCCATAAGAACTCTTTAGTTTCCTTCATATCAGCGTGATGGTGTGTCCCTTCCCATACTTCACCCCTCAAGATGGGAAGGCCATTTGGGGTTGGGTTGTCTCCATCCCCGATCTCCTGTGAAAAGAAACTGGGGTTTGTGTGGTCCTTTCCCACCTAGTGTTGTACTTGGAAGCTATAGTGTTGTAGTGCAGGCTACCATCTCGTCATAGGAGGCTTCATATCCCCCGTTGTCTGGATCCAGCATAGGGACATGTAATCAGTGATCAGGGGAAAGGGGCTACACAACAAGTAATACCTGAGGGCATCTACTGCCCACTGGAAAGTTAATACTTCCTTGTCAATAACTGAGTACGACTTTCCCTAGGGAATAGCTTCCTACTTAGGTATAGGACCAGGTGTTTTTCTCCTTCAAAGTCTTGTGAGAAGATGGCACAAGATCGACATTCGAGGCATCTGTGTGTAGTATGAATTCCTGAAAAAAATCGGGGATGAAGAGCACAGGTGCCTAGCATAGTCGTGTTTTCAGTTTCCTGGATGCTTCCACACACTTCCTATCGTAACAGATCTTCTTAGGGTTGTTGTCAGGGCTGGCCTTACCATGAGGCAAACTGAGGTGGCCGCCTCAGGTGCCAGACTGTGGGGGTGTGGACATCACAAGGACCCAGAGTGTAGAAAATTGTGTCTGCTGCTGGTGCATATGTATTCTCTCTGCTCTAGATGCACAGAGCTGGTGGAGGGCTGTGCTGGAGGAAGGAGGGCACAAGAGAGATAACAGGCAGGCAGGAGAAAAGGTGAGAGGGAATAACAGAAAACAGCAGGAGCTGCAGGGAGAGAGAGGAGGAGGCGCCTCTTATGTACCTCTCTAGCACCCCCAGGAGCCTGGACTGATTCACACCAACTTCTCAGGGAGCTTCCTGTTTCCTGCTGCTTCCCTGAACCCACCTGAGGAGAACAGGCAGTCAACTGAAGTAGTAGGAGCCAGTTAGGCCCTTAAGACACTGATATCTTCCCTCACTCAGGCCCTGCTACTAGCCTGCTTATTTGTCCCCTTCAATTGAGTGTTGAGAGCCACTATAGCTGGCACAGAACAGCAGTCATGAGTGAAAGAAGAAAATGCCCCTCTGGGGCAGCATTCAGAAAAAGAAAGAAAGCTTTTCTATCTAAGCAGGAAGGAGCTCTCCTGAGATGCATAGAATCATAGATTATTAGGGTTAGAAGGGACCTCAAGAGATCATCTAGTCTAATCCCCTGCTCAAAGCAGGACCCATTTCTAAATGGCCCCTTCAAGGATTGAACTCACAACCCTGGGTTTAGCAGGCCAATGATCAAACCACTGAGCTATCGCCCCCCTGACACAAATGTTCATGGTGAGCCTTCCAGCCCCAGTGAGGATGTGAGTGGTGAGGAGATGCCTGATCTCCCAGTTAGTCAAAGTGCAGGTGACCTGGCAACCACTGCAACATCCATATCTTTGCATTGTGCAGGAGGTCAGACTAGATGATCATAATGGTCTCTTCTGACCTTAAAGTCTATGAGTCTATATCTCCATCTCAAATGGATGTAACCATGCACATTCCTGAAGAAAAGTGTAGATCAGAGAAGAGTGAGGTGGAGGCACTAGAAACAGCTGCTGCTGAGTTTATTTCATTAAATCTAGATGATCCAGGACTGTGGACCCACTTGAGCAGTGTTCTTCACCTTGGTTATTTTTGAGGACTTTAAGTGGAAAAATTGTTGTATTGTTTTTTGTCTTTTCATTTTCACGTTGACCTGCAACATATAAAAGAGATATGAATAAAGTAAATGTTTTGTTAGGATAATGCAAATTTAACATGAGGATAATGCAAGTTACACCAAAATACATAACATAAATTTCCATTCCCAGTCACAAATCTAGCATTCTGGAGCAAAGTCACTAAAATACAGTCCAACAAACCAGATGTTTATTTAATGTGCCCCTCACTTTTCCCTCCACCGCACTCCACTCACCGGTGTTGCCCTTGGTCAGTGGAGACTCAGCGTTCAGAGGTGCTTTCATGTGAGTACAGACACCTCCCAGGTGGGGGGCAAGAAGGCACCTTGCTTGTTCCTCCAGCTGCTCACTGTTCGCTCTGACCATCGCTGTTTCTTGTGCCACCGTTCACTCCACCACTCTGTTGACAATGGCCCTGCGCCATCACCTTCTGCTGCCACCTGCCAGCGTGACGTCTGCGAGTTGGTCTCTTGAGGTTCCACCAGCTCTCAGTGATTTCAGCTGAGCTCTCAGTGGGGGAACCTCGCTGCTAGTGCAGTCTGGGCTGTGTCTTCCACAGAAACGCTGTCCCCACAGCAGGACTAAGCACTTAGACCTGATTATCAGTGAGTTCAGCTGCAGTGGTCACTTAACAGAAAAAAAGACTCTCTATGGAGCCTAATCAGCTCAGTCTTTAAACAGTGGAGAGGAACAGGTCCCCACCCTCTCTCTTGATGCCCTCAATCAGTACAGTTCTACTGCCCTTTACTCATACAATAAGAACAACATTTCATTTCCCCTCCCCCCGGCATTCAAGTGATTTGTAACCCAATCCCAGCCAAAATCTATCACTTGGGCAACACAGCTGTTTGCTGGATACCTAGGTAGATTAGGTGTGCATGTAAATTCAATCTGGTCCTGAAGCCTTTCCCCCCAGCCCCAGCCCCCAGCTCATCACTAGCTGTCAGCGAGAGCTCATTTAGACTTTGCTTACAAATCATCATTTGAAATTATTAGGTTGGCCAACACCACCAAAATGAATGCACTGACATTGTCATAAAAAACAACAGTTGTCTAAGAAAGCTAGTCTATGTTCATACTTTTCAAAGCTATTAAAATACGTGTATCTGAAAAAGTACATCATACACTGTATATGCTTTTCAAGTGTGTAGTAATGTTTCAATTTCAATTCAAATTTCCAAATAGTCACTAAACTGGCATGTAACTAGTTCACAAAACTGGATGGGGGGATTGGGGAAATTCAAGGGGGGGGGGTGTAGGGAAATCACTGTTACACAGTGTTCCATAAAGAGAGAGTCTCCCCTCCAGCTACACCCCAAATTCCTCCCCAGAATTGTTTCCAAATTCCATATCAACCAATCAATTCACTTACCTGTATTTTTTCCAAAACCTCATGCTTCTCCTGGGACAGGAAACTGCACTCCCTCGCCGTCAGATGCAACCCAGTGTTCTACCTGCAGAGAACCAAACCCATCAGAAAATCTCTGAGGCTCTTTGTCGCCATAGTGAAAAGGTCAAGGGGCCAAGCTGTAGCCTCACAGAGAATTTCGAAGTGGGTCTCAGGATGAGTACTGAATACTATACGATAGCAAACCTTCCCCTCCTAGGGGTGTTACAGCTCACTCCAGGCAGACACAAGCAGCCTCCATGGCATCCTTATCAGATGTCCCATTGCAGGACATTTGCAAAGCCACAATTCAGTGATTGGTCCACAGGTTTATGGCTCACGATGCCCTGACTCAACTGGTACTCCGGATGCAGCAGTAGGAATGGCTGTTACAAACAGCTCTGCTAGCAGCTTCCTCGCACCCACTGATTGCTGCTTGGACGACACCCACCTGTAGAATACACGTAGGGACCCACCCTTGAAAAAGAAGAAGACGGAGAAGAGGTTTCTTACTGTAACTTGAGGTTCTTCAAGATGTGTAGTCCCTATCTGTATTCCACTACCCATCTTCCTTCCCCTCTGCTGCAGACTCACTTGCATTGTGGTAAGAGGAGGAACTGGAGAGGTGTCGACCTGCACCGCCCCTTATGCCCTCGTTTGGAAGCACAAGGGAAGGCACTGCACACGTGCAGGTCAACGGACACTACTTAGAAAAAATTCCAGACCCAGGCACATGACACAAATGCATGCCCACATGTGGAATCCAGATAGGGACTGCACATCTCGAAGAACTTACCTCCTATACATATAACTTCCCAAAGAGTGCCTCTGAGTATGAGCTAAGCCAGGTAGCTATACTGGCATAACTAGAGTGGTATAATTATACTGGTAGAGTTATGCTGGTAAATTTCCACATGTAGACAAGCTCTGAATTCTGACTTGCAGCAGCCCATGTTAGTTTAGTCCTAACCTTGTCCTATCCAGAAATTGCCCATTTTGTTAAGCTGTGCTGTGTTTCTGTGATGTAGACAGACATCCACTAGGAATCTGACCAAACCTTCTGAAATCACTCATTTGTGATCCAGGTTTGATTTGACTGCAGCCCTCCAGATGTGAAAAGCTAACGGACAAACATGTCACACCACCAAGACTCAAACGTCCCAAAGCCACTGAGAAAATTCATTGGAACATAGGAATAGCCAGACTGGATCGCCCCCGAAGTATGTGTAGCCCAGTATCTTGGCCAGCACCAGATGCTTCTGGTCTTGTTCTCATCCCTAGTAGTTATAGGTTGGTTTAAACCCTGAAACATGAGGTTTTATAGCCCAGTGCTGATCCCAGGCAATGAACTCAGGGCCAGTAAGGATTTCCTTTAACATTATGCACTTTGCCAAGTGAGGCCAGGGCGTAGCTATGCAGTCTCACTGCAAAGGGTTTGCCTGCCTGGTTTGTGAGTTGGACCGTGAAATGGTTCTGCAGATCTCAGTTGGTAACGTTTTTCTGGATGTAATAGGAGCAGGCTGAGCGCTATTTCTTGCTGCATTTTGCTAAGCTTAGGCTGCTCCTCCTTCTGTTTGCCCTAGTTATGAAAACCGGAGAGAGCGGAACGACCGTTTTCAGGCTGCTGACGAAGAAAGCAGGCTGGGTCTGGGTCCAAGCAAATGCGAGACTGGTGTATAAAGGAGGCCAACCGGACTGCATCATTTCCAGGCAGCGGGCCCTGTCGTAAGTGTCCCTCCAGATGGCAAGGGTGAAATCCTGGCCCCATTGAAGTCAATGACAAAACTGTTACTGAGTTCGCTCAAGTCAGGATTTCACCCCACAGCCCTCATTTCCTCAGGGCATGGACAAAATCACCTGCCATGCTGAAATGCAGCTGTGTTGAAATTGTACCTGGTCCCAAGCCTCAAAGATGGCATCCAAGTTTCCCCAAAGTTTAGGGGTGTTCAGATCTGGGGCAGGTCTGTAGATCATAGGCTGATACACTGCCTGGTGTTCTTCAGGTCAGACTAGATGATCATAATGGTCCCTTCTGGTCTTAACATTTATAAAACCTATGAAAAATAGCCTTTCAACAGAGCTACCTAAGCCACACTGACACTCGGCACAACCTCTGGCTCCATTTATCTGAGTTGGGAGTATTTCCCATTTCAGAGCAAGCCAGAAAACAAAGCAATTTGTCCAAGCCCATCCCCCAAAAACAACCAACCACCCCCCAATTGTAGGGTTTTAAGTAGATAAAACACCCAAACCAATGCCAACTTGTTTGCTCTCGTCTCACTCTCTAGCAGCTGCTTTTTGCCCAGCCCTATGTATTTCATTGTCCTGTCACCCTCTTTTTAATGTCCCATTCATATACCTGCAGGAATGAAGAAGGAGAGGAGCATTTGTGCAAGCGGAGCCTGCAGCTGCCTTTTCACTTTGCCACGGGTGAAGCAGTCCTATACGAAAACAATCTGCCATGGTTCCTGGACTACTTGCACACCAAGAAGGTTTCAAAGGCAAAGAGAGAGACCCCCCTGAAGCAGGACTCAATTGATCCCAACTCGCTCCTAGGGGCCATGATGAACCAAGATGAATCCATATACGTCTCCCACGCCGATAACGTGCCACAGTTCTCCCTGGCAGATATTGTCGACGTACCGGAAGAGCCATGGCTGGATGATGGAAATAAGAGAGCTGTCAAAGAGAATGACTCACTCCTAGTCATCATTGAAACACTCTTTGAAAAGAGCAATGTGGATGGTGACATCTCTAAGACTCTGCAGAGCCTGGAAATGGATGATCTGGAATTAAAGCAATGGGAGGAGATCTTGTGCAGCATGGACACCAAGGAGCCAGTGGCCCAGGGTTTCCAGGAGAGGCCAAATGACGAGGTGACCTCCTGTGTGGAGGAGATATTGTTTAAAAACAATAATGGAAAGAATCTGGGGTTCCCACGGTATGATGTGATGGCTTCATCTCAGACCCTTATTCAACAAATTCCTCTGGAACAAATTCCACAAAGCACTCAGCTAAACAGACTTCAAAACCAGCTTGTCAATAATAGGAAATGCAATCAGCAAAGCAATCCTCTGGTGAATTGTCACCATTTCTGGGGGGCTAATTCAGCAGCCTCTGCATCATCTGGATTCCAAAATCCAATGTATACTTCACAGCAAAATTCACTAGACCATGATCCTCAGGGTCTTTTAGTCACCAATATGTCCCAGGATATCACTTCTAAACCAGAAAAGCAAGCACGTTTTGATCAAGCAAATTTGCTAAGTGGGAATATACTAAGTTCCAATAACCAGCAAACTACAGGAATTAATCTAAAAAATCCTGCACAGGTATTTCAGCCAAAAGCTCCTGCTCCAGTTTCCTGGGGGAATGTTATTCCTAAAAATCAGATACATCGGGGCTCAACTCTGATTGACTCAAATCATCCAGCTCCATTAAAAATGAATTCACAAGAGAGTCAGCGGCCAGACCCATTGGTTTCAATGAATCCAGTCATCAGTTTCAATCAGAATAATTCTCCAAGAGGTCGCTTATTAGATGTTTGGAAATCTGCCACTCCAAATCAGCTGGGAATCAAACCAATGGAGACAGAGTCACCAACTCTACTGGCAAATAACCAACAGAATCTTTTTGGATCACAAGTAACAAATCCATGGATTTCCTCATCACAGCCTGCTCATAGCAATGATCAGGGCATGCAAGAATTCAGCATAATGCAGGTGTCTCCAGTGCAAGCTCTACAGAATGAAATATCTGGTTCTCTTGAGCAAAAATCTAGTCCATTAGAAGCTGGCCACCTGTCTGGAAGCCATTCCTTTCCCCAACATACCTCTTCACATGGACCTCACTTAATGCCACATTTTTACAATAAAGAGCAGCAGCAGATGCTTCAGAACAAACAGTTGTCAACACAGCAACAGCAGCTGATGCAAGCAAGGATATATCCTCAAGCTCATTGCAGGCCAACTCAAATGCAACACAGTGGACTTCCACTGGCCAGCTCCTTGGAGCCAAGTAGCTGGTGTCACATTCGCTACCGGGTGGGAAACCAGCAAATGGACAATATTCTTGAAAGCTCATTGAAGTCCTCATCATGTAGCACGTTATCTAGTGATGTCACGTTAGCTTCATGGGAATATGAAAACAGTGGCTTATCCTTTGAAAATGATGTTGCGTTTCCTAAAGCCACTCATGTGACATCCCTTTCCCAGCAACAAAATACCATGCCCTGTCATGCTGAGAGCAATCCAAAATTGTGTAACTACCAAAGGCTTAAGGAACCCGTTCTGGGTTCCTCACTGACTCCTCCCACAGAAGCTGGTTTGAGAGGACCTTTCTACCAGTTGGAACCAAATTTTCCTCCCGTGTCATTAACAGCTAGGCAGATGAAGAGTCAGCAGCAGCTCTTCACTTACAATATTCAGTTCAAGGTGAGGGAGGGGGGCATATGTTAAGGTGTGAAAACTGGACGGACACAAGAACAACCAAGCTGTGCATGTTAAGTGACAAGCTGAGACATATGAACATTATATAAGGTTTGGTTTTGTAATTATTGTAGTTATACAGACACAATGCAGATGGATTTTGAATATGTACAGATTCATTCTGAAACTTGCAGCTGAGAGCCAAACGCTTCCAGCCCATTGAGGAAGGAAGATGTCTGAGATATCAGTATTTCTTGAAGGCCATTGTTCTATAAAAATGGCTTTAAAATGTAAACAAGACCCCTTTTTATCTTAACAATGCCATTTCAGCATATTCTTCTTCACAACCCCTTACACAGTCAGTGTTCAAAGCACTATTTAAAGTCTATTATAATAATGATCCTTGAACCAACAGTACAAATGATTTCTGGCTTACAAGCCACATTTTGAGAAGTGGCTAGTGATATTAGATGCCTAATTTTTGTGGGCACCTAACCTGAGACCCCTTAAAGGGGCATCTTTCACAAGATGGGTGCTCAGTACTTCCTAAAAATCACAGCCATTTCCAGTGACCCAAACTGAACACCTGAAATAGAGTTGGTTGGGATTTTTTCAATAATACCACCCCATTCCCCGCCCCCACCCTCATCAGAAAATGCCGATTCATCAAAACTGAAACTTGTCATGGAAATGACACATCAGTTTTGATGGGAAGGTTTCTCAGGCCCAGGATTAAATTTCTGTTCAAAGTGAAGGACCCACCTGTGTGAATTCCAGGTTCAAGTCTTAGATCAGGGACTTGAACCTGGGTCACCTACATCCCCATTGAGTGCCTTCCCCACAAGGCTGAGTCTATCTGCAGGCCCAGGAATATTTAATGATTTATACAAAATAGGACAGCTCCAACAGGAGCAATTAAGAGAGACCCTCTAGAGAATAGCCTAGTTGTTAGAGCATTCACCTGGATTGTGGCAGACGTGGCTTCAAGTCCAGAGGACAACTGTATTCTAATATGTATTTCCAATCGAAGAAGATAAATATATTTTCTCAGCTCTGCAGCCAGCTGTGAGCAGTCTCCACATCCAGCTTCAGGATTATCTTCTACAGACAAAGAATGTAGGCCATGCTTACAGGATGGGGGACCCTATCCTGGGAAGCAGTGACTCTGAAAAAGATTTAAGGCTGTGGTAGATAAACAGCTGAACATGAGCTCTCAGTGTGATGCTGTAGCCAATGGAGCTAATGTGATCCTGGGGTGAACAAAAGGGGAAATCTTGAGTAGGAGTAGAGAGGTTATTTTACCTCTATATTTGGAACTAGTGCACCTGCTGCTGAATACTGTGTCCAGTTCTGGCACTCACAATTCAAAAAAGATGTTGGTAAATTAGAGAGGGTTTAGAGAAGAGCCACGAGAATGATTTTAAAGGATTAGAAACCAGGCCTCATAGTGATAGACTCAAGGAGCTCAATCTATTTAGCAGAATAAAGAGAAGGTTAAGGGGAGACTTGATCACAGTCTGTAAGAACCTACATGAGGAACAAATATTTGCTGATGTGCTCTTCAGTCTAGCCGAGAAAGGTGTAACACAATCCAGTGTCTGGAAGTTGAAGCTAAAACAAATTCAGACTGGAAATAAGGTGTAAATTGTTAACGGTGAGAGTAGTTAACCACTGGAACAATTTACTGTAGGTCGTGGTTGGATCCTCCATTGCTGACCATTTTCAAATTGAGATTGGATGTTTTTCTAAAAGTTCCGCTCTAGGAATTATTTTGGGGAAGGTCTCTGGCCTGTGCTATACCGGAGCTCAGACTAGATGATCATAATGATCCTTCTGGCCTTGGAATATATTAATACTCCCCTTTCATCGCTCTACTGAGATGCTGACACTTTCCTCCTTTTTTCCTTGCCTGATTGCAATTCTAACTCATCTCTTCTTTTTCTGCTCAGCAGTGTCACCAAAATGAAGAGAATGCCTCCATGGAATTTACTCCTACAATTGCTAAAGACGGTGTGTGTTTCCCCAAGTAGTGAGAGGGAATGTAGCAATAGAGAAGGAAAAGACCCTGCTCCCAGCTGTGGACTGACTTCATGGCCTTGGATCAGCAAGACTTTTTTCTTTCCCCCTACTGATGTGTGAATATTTCAATATTATTATAATTGTTGCTGCTGGTGGCTTTTTCTTAGTGAACACACACGCATTACTGAGACACTCTACTGTGGATTCCACAGAGACGAACTTGAACGCTCATGCATTTTCTATTGAAGAAACTATACCCCTCTCAACCAGTTGTCTTCTGCTTGATCATCTGAGCAGAGCCAAGGAGAATTAAGCACCAATAACTGGATTAGGCACTAAAGTAACTGAGCCACAATAAGCTTTAAAAAACTGGGAACAAGTACTTGGAGTTTCCAGTGAGTTTTCCAGGTCAGGTAATTACCAAGACAAAGGACACAGATGTAAGAAAAATGTCTGAGATGCTGCAATAGAAATTCCATAAGGCTGCTGTCTGATCTCCTGCCTGAACACTAAGGCCATGAGTTCTAATTCAAGGGGGTGAAGATATGGTTGCAGTCTTTGCAAGCATTATTTGTGCATGTGCTCTTGTCCATTGGGAAGTCGTGTGTGATACGATCTGGATATGGAATGGGGGCACTTATAAATCCAAACAGCATCTACTCCTTGAGTGGTTGTACATGACCAAATGACTGAAATCAACTCAAGGGTATCAGTGCTAACAAAGATGATAGGCCTTGTACTGACTTATTTTACTTTTCAGGGGTTCTCAAACGTCATTGCACCGTGACCCTCTTCTGACAACAAAAATTACTATAGATCCCCAGGAATGGGGACCAAAGCCTGAGGCCACCCACTGTCCTGGGTGTGGGGGCCAAAGCCTGAGCCCCAGTGCTCCAGGTGGTGGTGCGGGGGGTCAAAGCCAAAGCCCAAGGACTTCAGACCCAGGCAGGGGACCTGTAACCTGAGCCCTGCTGCCCAGGGCCGAAGCCCTCAGGCTTCTTCGACCCCTGGCAGTGGGGCTCAGGCTTCAGCTCTGGGCCCCAGCAAGTCTAAGCCAGCCCTGGCGACCCCATTAAAATGGGGTCGCGACCCACAGTTTGAGAACCGCTGCTTTACATGTAGCCAAGGCTTATGGTAACTTTTCTATGTACTAGGCTGACTTGTTTATCAAAAGCCATGAGAGTCAATAGAGAGGGTACGCTGCATATTGTGTTCTATTGCATTGTATGCAACAGCAATGACTTTGGTCGAGTTGCACAAGATGTAGTTCAGCCCAGAATTTGGCTCAGCTCATATATAAGGACACTGGGCCAGATTCTCCTTGTTTCCCCCATGCAAGTCCATTGAAAAGTAAATGGGAGAAGGGTTTGGCCCAGTGTGATATTTACTGGTGTGTGATGTTCTATACAGTGGCTGGGTGATGCCAAATCTCTGAACCTGATTGGAATATAGTTGTCTTAGAGCCATTGCTCCATGTGGCTGCTTCAACGCCCTGTCTAGTCATTCAGTATAAATATAGAATGCGTAATGCTTTGATGTGGCAAGGGATAATTATCAATGTGGGAATGTGTCATTGCCTGGCAACAGTCTTGTTTGTATACTAATGTGCGTTTTATTTGTCTCTCCCTATCTGCCTACAGGATACTTGAGCATATCGCCTTAGCCCCTATTTGGGCATGCAGAGAAAATACCACATTGAATACTGTGTGCGCATTTGTCACTTATTCCTCTGGGATTTCAATTGAACTCAACCAGGTGACCCAGAAGGCTCATAAAAAGCAATCAGGGATTGAGTGCGTGTATTTTTGATCACTCAGCTCAGGAAGATTTTATCCAATCCAAACTCATTTTCAATGACCTGCCAAGGGAGTTTTTTGTTAATTCCCCCTTGCCCTTTTCTAGCTATGAAATATGGGATCTTAAAGCCAGATGTATCCTAGTTCAAGAGTTTATCTATATTTTTGTCATGTCACTGATTATCCATTATAACAAATTTCTGGACTTTCACAAAACTTAATACATTAGTGCCTCCACTAGGGTTCTGCCCCCGAGCAAATTTATCTGTGCCCCAGTACATATCTGTTGTCCTTTTTCTGGCCCCAGTTCACCAAACAAATTACCCACATGCTAAAGTTAAGCATGTGTTCAATACGACTGAAGCACCTAATTAACTTCAGCATGTGCTTAGCTCCATCTCTCTTTAGAAAAGAACTTAAGTGCTTTGCTCAATCAAGTCCTCTGTATTTAAATGGAGCCACAATGACCCAACTACTGTCAGTTAGGTGGAAAAAATATTGGGAAGTTTTGTGTACATTTGGGGCTGGTCACAAATTTTCTGTCAAACTGTTTTTTGATGGAAAATTGGGGTTTTGACAAAATGCAATTTTACATTGAAAGTGTCTGCTTCCCATGGACATTTTTGATTTTTCATTGAATAGCCAAGTGCCAAACAAATGAAAATTGTTCAGATTTTGGCCAAAAATTGAAATATTTTATTCAGCAGTACCTTATGGGAGTTGCAATTTGGGTGACTCATGTCCCCATTCTCCTCTGTGGGCTGTGCCCCCCAGCCAGACTTTATTGCCCATGATGCACCATGCCTGGGTGATGTAGTCCAACCAGGGAGCCAGGCCTGTAGAGGAGAATGGGAACACAAGGTACCCGAACTACAGTTCCCAGGAGACACCACTGTGGCATTTCTAAATGGAAATATTTGGGGAGCTGATTTTTACACCAAAAAGTTGAAATGTTTCATAGGGGAAAAAAAGTGCAAGTAATGCAAAGTCTACATCAGCCCCACACAATACTCCTGCTTTCTTTAGTATAGTAATTTTAACTGTTTCTACCCTCATTATAAACAGATATTAAGAAGGCTTGGTTAATAGTATAGAATGTCTGTTATTTGGATGAATAATTTAAAGCCTGATCTTTCAGGTATCAAGTGTCCTTAATTCCCACTCAACACAATGACAACTTTGAGCCCTTAATAAAGCCAAAACTAAAAAGAAATAGGCATCAGTAATTTCTTTTGATTTCAAAGGCCTACAGGGCCAAAGGGGTTTTAAAATAAAACAAAAAAAGCTATTGTAAACTATAAAAACTAAGCAGAGTTTTAAAAAAAAATGATGCTGTTCTCTGTTATAATAAAGAAGGTGCCTATAATCTGCATCAGAATCGTAGACAGCACCAAGTGCAAGTTTTCAGCTGAAAAAGCAACTTTGAGTTTACTTATAGTTCCTAAATTCACCCTCCCCTTGGCAGGTCAAAGCTGTGTCCAGGGTCTGACTCCCTCCCCGCGGTGTGTGCCTACCTCCCTTTACTACTAATAGGAATGACGTTGACTTTGCCAAAGCCCTCAGCGTTGGCCCAACTCTGCTCCTGTTGAAGCCAACAGGAGAGGAGTGAGGGCAGTCTGGACTAGAGGGGTGTGCTTTGTAGCATGCTGTAAAGTCTTGCCCTCTAACTGCCACAGGTAGACCCTGCTGGTGCCAACTAAAAGATACCTAGTTTGCAGGGCCGGCTCCAGGCACCAGCGCAGCAAGCAGGTGCTTGGGGTGGCCAACGGGAAGGGGCGGCAAGTCCCTCAGTCCCTTTCAGAGGGAAGGACCTGCCGCTGAATTGCCGCCGAAGAATGAAGCAGTAGAGCTGCCACCGAAGTGCCAATTGCGGCTTTTTTTTTTTTTTTGCCGCTTGGGGTGGCAAAAACACTGGAGCTGGCCCTGCTAGTTTGCATTAACAGTTTCATACTAAGCACTTTTTTAAAACCCTTCCCTCCTTGTACACCTCATGGCTTTGTCTATACATAGTTGTACCACCAACTATGCCAGTCTAGTTAAAGTAATCCAGTGCCCCTACTGAGCACACTTATAACTTCATCAACAGCAGGGGTTGGGCTGGTGTAACTCATTCTTATAAAAATCAGCCCCCTAGCTGACGTAATTATACTGCTACAAAAACTGTGTGGCGCAAACCTAAGAGAAGAATAGAATCCTAAAATCTGTAGGAGTTGCAATGAAGACAAAAGCTCTGTTCATCACCCTATTGCAGCAGACGTGCAGTCAGAAGGAGACTGTACTATTGATCAGGGTTCAGAGAAGAGACTTCAGTGCATCCAGCACCTAGCTCTGTTACTTATGACTTGCTCTCCCTATATTATGTATATTCATGTATAATGTTGGGGGTACACTTTGATTATTTTACGCTTCATGATTTCCTTGTATGTTGTGAATTTGGAGAAAAAAATGTACTTAAAGTTAACCTATTTTGTTATACATTAAAATGCAGTTTGCTTTTAATTGATTGTTGGTTCAAAGCATTCACAAGAGAGGTGCATGACTGAGAAATGCCAGAGAGACTGAGCTGTGGTTCCAAGGAGCTGTTTTGTTACTATCCAGTGAGTCCAGTTAGCAAGAAACCATTTACTGAAATAGAAACACATCTATTACATGTTCAAGTGCCATTATACTTTGAAAAAATACACTGCAAAACTGGCATTTGGGGGCTCCGTGTTTGATACAGATTTGCTGATTGGGACTTAGATCCTGCAAACAACTCTATGTAGTCAGGCACGTCTGTCCGCCATGAGCCTCACTGATGCTAAGGACTTGTCTACATTACAAAGGCTTTGCTGGCGTAGGTATACCAGTAGAGCTATGCCTGAAAAGCCCCTAGAAGAGACACGGGCTATGCTGACACAAGGAGTTCTTTTGCCAGCACAGTTAACCCCTTCCGCAAATGACATAAGCTATGTCAGTGGATTGACTCTTTTGCTGGTATCTCTGCATCTACTCTAAGGCTTTTGCTGGCCTAGCTATGTCAGCTGGGATGTGTGATTCCCCCCTCCCCACACACACACTCCTAGCTCGCATAGTTATGCCAGCAAAACTTTGCAGTATAGTCTAAGCCATGGGGGTCTGCCCTCCTGTTGCTCAGTCTAGGTTCAGAGTCTTAGGGCAGGTCTACACTACGGGGCTAAGTCAACCTTAGTTACACAACTCCAGCTACGTTAATAATGTAGCTGGAGTCGACAAACGGTAGGTGAACTTTTTGCGGTGTCAACACTTTGCTGCGTTGATGGGAGAAACTCTTCCATCGACTTACCTTATGCTTCTCATTCCAGTGGAGTACTGGAGTCGACTGGAGAGCGATCGGCAGTCCATTTAGTGGGTCTTCATTAGACCCACTAAATCGACCCCCTGTGGATCGATCGCCACGCATCGGTCCCCCAGTAAGTGGAGACAAGCCCTTAGTTGGCAAGTCCATTGATCATGCACAGCCCCAAAGAATCCAACCCTCTCTCCCATAGCTGTGTTCATTTTTTCAAATGCTAATGAGTAAAAAGTAATAGAGATTTAAGCTACGTCAATCCAGTCAACAGCTATGACTCCAGATATGCACAAGGAACAATTTGTTGTGCGTGAAGGGGCCAGGTCGAGAGCGTCCTTTGGTGGACCATAAAGGATGAAGCGATGGAAATGCAAGGCTGCAATGAGGGAGGAGGATACAAAAAGGCATATGCAGAGCAGCTGTCTTCTCTTGGTAGCTTTTCCTGCTACGTTACAGCCTTCCCACCCCTCTGACGCTGCCTTCATGCTGTGTCGCTTCAGTGAGATAAGACTGTCCCCTCTCCTTTCACTCCCCATATCTGGGTATGAGAAGGACAAAGGATGGACTTCTTCACTCTAGCATGGAGGGTGGTGCCAGCCAGCATAGTCGTTGCTGACCCCCAACCCTCCTCTCCAAGACTCTGTGAAGGCCCCTCAGAGTCCAGGATGCAGCAGGAGAAGGTGGCAGAGATAAGGCAGGGAGAGGGTGGGCACACGTTGCCCTTCCTCCAGCCGTTGATACAGTGTGATGGTGTGTTATGTGTTGCCACCCTGCCAGACTCAGGAGCAGTTGTGACTAGGGAGCCGGGGGCCCAAGAGAAGCCAAATGCCAGGATCACGTGCCTCATGTAGACACATGCAGATGAACACAAGTATGGCGTGCTGGGAATTAAGGACCACACAGAGTACTGGGGGAAGAGACACAAAGTAGCTCCTCTGTTTGTCATCCTGGCCTGTACCCATCAGGCCAAACATCTGCTACACATACTCATGGTGTTTGTCTTACCTCTAGTTCATTGTGATCTACAACATAGGGCTGGGAGGGCATATTTTTACAGGCATCTGCTGAATGTCTGGAGCATTCAACTGACCTAATTGACCATAAACAGAATTCCTCCAGAATGCTTTCAGGTCAATCTTGCTGCAGGAACAATCATTGCATGAGTGTGTGAGACCTTTGGAGCATCTCCTCACTGTCTTAAAAGTCATCGTCAACTTTCATTTTGCCAGGTTCCTTAGGAAGGCTTTCTTAAATCTTTGATTTATTGGCCATGGGAATGCATTTGTGGTGTGCCTAACCTTCCTGCCTTTTTGAGTACATGTAAGGAATTTGTCAGGGATGCAAATAAAAATATCTTAACAGGAGAGAGATTCTCTTTAGCAACCCATATTTAATCCCCATGTCCTGTATAGCAGAGACCTCTGGCTGATAGTGGAAAGCAAGGGTTTCCTAGAGCAGAAAGCAGATCTTGGCAACTTCCAGTCCAAAGGGACAGAGAATATTTACACCACTGTTTCTATTGCAGAGCTCTGAGCTATGACAGCCAAAGTCAGGTGCTGAGAGATCATTGAGGGATTAAGAGCCCAGCAGCCAATTTCAGAGAGAAGGAAAGTCTTCCCAAGATGTGCTGGCAGAAAACAGTGCACCTCTGGCAGAGCCATCTTCTTTTAAGCGTAGTAAGGTCCCTCACTGCTTGGTTTCCAGAGAAAGTCTACATCTCAGTCACAGGATCAGGCAAGAGCAGAACACTCTCTTCCAGGGTGGTGCAGGGGAGAAGTTCACCAAATGGCCTGCCCGGCTCAGCTTGCACAGGAATCTCCACTGGCGCTCACTAGTTCTGCCTTGAACAGTTAACGTACATATAAACAGCAGGGATGGGCCAGGAAGCTGGGACAGGGGCCCCCAGCAGTTCTCTTTGAGTTTGTTATTCTCATGCAGGCCGGGTTCATGCTTGCTAGAAGTCACCTTATGGCAGCTCTTTGGTGCCTTAAATTAAATCTCTCAATATGATTCTAGTGGACCAGAGTCCACAAACCTGAAGCCACCCTGACTGCCACGACTTGGCTTTCTTGGTGCTCATCTCAGTAATGAGGCAAAGGACTGACTGGAACTGCATATCCCCTTGGAATAAAAATTTTGGAATGAAAAAGATGGACCAACAATAAATTATTCCAGGCAGGAAAGTTATCCCCACTTCTGCCATCAGAAGCGTGTGAATTGCCCACATAACTAGTGTGACAGGGTCAGGCCAGATGGCTACAGGAGAGTGCTCATATTGGGTCCCGGGAAGTGGGTGGGTGCAAGGCAGCCCACTGCTAAAGGACCCTCCCCCAGCCTGTGGGGAGAATCCACAAGGTCCAGGAATTCAGAATATTACAGGGGACAACCAAAAATATAACAGGGACAGGTGTGAAGGTCAAAGGGAACCTGAAGGGGACACAGAGCAGAGAACCCCGGACAGCTCCCACTGCTCCTCAAAGGTGGCAAGCGGACGCCGCCCAGAGGAACTCTGCCTGGATATGTGATTGAAGGCAGGATCAGAAACAGGTCCCACAGTTGCAGGAAACCCCCTCAGCCAACCTCCTCTCACTGGTCTTGTAGATGGCCCCTTTGGCCATCACCAGGAGAGGTTGACAGGGAGGTCCCACGACTGTGGGGCCATGGATAGGGTGTGACTATAAGAAAAGGTGAGAGGAAAAGTGCAGCCAGAAACGTGAAAGGATGTCCAGGAGGAGCCGGAATAGGGGCTGCAACCTGGCACACTCCAGGTACACATGCGCCAGGATCTCCCTTATGCCGCAAATGGGGCAGGTGTTAGGGATGGGGCTGAACCGTGCCAAGTACATGCCCGTGCTCACGGCTTCGTGGAGGAGCCACCAACTAATACCCTGACGGACTGTGGGACTAGGGTGGAATATAGGCTGGCCCACCAGGGTGCCTCACCCTCAAGAGGTGGTAATAGGTCCTGCCACTTCGTAACGGGGCAGGACACGAGGGTGAGGAAATAAAGGATGTGGAGCACGAGTGTGTACAGATGTTTCCTTGGAAGGCAGGTATACTAGCCCCAGGATAAGCAGGTCCCTTTTCCCTTGGTAGCGGAACAGGGGTTACTCTAGGTTAATTAGGACACTTGGGGCCAACCAAGGGCCTGACTGAACCTGGTAAAAGCCTCCCGTCCAGCCAGATAGGGGTGTGCAACAGGAGCTGAGGGAGGAAGGCGAGCTACTGGAGAGCTGGGCAGCACAGACGCTGACAAGCATTAGGAGAGAAGCCACACACTTACAGAGGTGAAGGACGGAAGATCCCTGCCCAACAGAGTGGATGGTCTTTCTGGGCCCCAGAGGTCTGAAGGAAGAGACCCTGCCAGAGGGGAGAGACTGAACTGCGTGTCTGGTCTGTTGCCACCCAGAGGGGCTACCAGAGACTGAGAGGCTCCCCTCCCCTTCCCCGTCCCCCCCCCCAGGGAGGCCGAGAGGGTGTGGACAGTAAACGCAGGGGCATTGGGAAAATCCTGAGGGAAAAGAGGAATACCCCAGCCTGCTGCTAAATGGAATCGCGGGACCCACTGAGGTGGAGAGGAAGCTTTGTCACACTAGCAACCAGTAGGGGCAGTTTCAGAGAGGGTAGGAATTCTGCATAGGAAAGGGGCAGCGTTAACCTAAAAGCTGTCATATCACCCTCCGCTCTGGTGCCTGAAGAGCCAACTGCAGCAGATGGGTGGTCAGACTGACAATCAGATCAGCTTTGACAGTTCTCGGGGGCTGGAGTCAGAGGCAGCTCCAGACCCCTGCATGCCAAGCGTGTGCTTGGGGCGGCATACTGCGGGGGGCGCTCTGTCGGTCACCGGGAGGGCGGCAGGCGGCTCTGGTGGAGCCGCTGGACCAGCGGACCGTCCGCAGGCACGCCTGTGGGAGGTCCACTGGAGCCGCGGGACTGGCGACCGGCAGAGCGCTCCCAGCGGCATGCCGCCGTGCGTGGGGCGGTGAAACCTCTAGAGCCGCCCCTGGCTGGAGTAGGCACGGCCAAGGGTATCCACAGAAGCATGTCTCAGTAGGGAAATGAGAGTTAGGAATGGGACTAATGGCCAGAATTTCAGGAGAGATTATATCCCAAAACTGGCAGCAGTCGGCGGTGGCTCAGAGAGGTGCACCTGCGATGGGTGTGTGGTTACTCAAGAGCTGCTACTTGGAATCCTGTTTACTAGTGCTTCTTGCACACGGTTAGTTCCACCCTGACGGCTCTGGAGTGGAGCATTCACTTGAGCATGTGCTGTTAGAAATGCAGTGTGCGGCTGCATTCACACGGCACAGCAGCGTCAACAGGTTTCATCTCCATACTCGTAATGCACATCAAGCGATTCAGAGGCATGACATAAATGAGTGCCCACAATGAAAGTCCATTTCCCAGTGCTTACAGGTCCCAATACACATGTAGTGTCAGTGAGACATTAATAGCACACCCATATCACAGCAGCACCGCACAACTCACACATTCTTCAAGTTCCCCCAGGAGCAAGGACCCTGGGCTGGCACCAGCATCTACCGGGTCTCTGTATATGACTGGGGTGGAAAAGATGTGAGTGAAAAATACCTTGCTCTTTCTGAAGGAGAATATACTGACCAGCCCTGAACATGCACCCTTTTCCAAAGACCACGCCCACCTTGTCTACTTCAGAGTCTCAAAAGCGAGCAAGCCCTGCACCCCATACAGTGCACCCTTACCTACGATGGCAGCATTGTGAACCATTTCTGCGACAAGTGGGTTGAACTCGAGTCCTTTGTGTCAAATCCCCACAGTTCCCAGCAGAACACGGGGCTCGAGTAGAAGAGGGAATGAATCCTATTCTTAGGTCTTAATTTTCCAGGAAAGAGTCTTTCTAGGACCTTTTTCCACTTGGAGATGCTGCAATGAGCAAACCACTTTGCCCATTGCTAAGGACACGCTGTGGGATTGCTAAGGAAATGCCTGTGGCATCAAACCTAAAACAGAGACATCCCTTCAATGAAAGCGGCAGGCTCTTGGCATCTTCGAGGAGCTGGGGCCTGGTTTCCTGACTCTCGCTCCTGTCTCTCACTCCTGAATGCGGGTAAAACAGAAATTCTCCCCCAAGGAGTTCAGTCACAAATTTAATTACTGCTTATTTTTTTAATGAGTGTCATCAGCATGGAAGCATGTTATGTTTCTGAGGGCAGTTATGTAACAAAAAAAAATCTACATTTACAAGTTGCACTTTCACAATAAAGAGATTGCATTACAGTACTTGTGTGAAGTGAATTGAAAAATACTATTGTTTTTGTTTATCATATTTACAGTGCAAATATTTGTAATAAAAATAACGTACACTTTGATTTCAATGACAACACAGAATACAATATATATGAAAATGTAGAAAAACATCCAAAATATTTAATTATTTTCAATTGGTATTTGTAATAAAAATAATATAAAGTGAGCAATATACACTTTGTATTCTGTGTTGTAACTGAAATCAATATATTTGAAAATGTAGAAAATATTTAATAAATAATAGAATATCAATTGAAATGTAACAGTGCGATTTAATCACAATTAATTTTCTTAATCACAATTATTTTTTTTTAGTTAAGCGCATGAGTTACCTGGGATTAATAGACAGCCCTACTTTAAATCTTATTAAACTATGTAGAATCTGTTTGGCCCACAAAAGGTTGTACTTAGGTGTCATAAGGTTGAGCACCACTGCGCTAGAAGGTTGCTGTCACAAGGTGGCTGTCCCTTTCCGGGTATGGATCACAGCCCCATCAATGGCATAGTGAGCTCTCCTCTCCCCAGGTGTGGAAAATGATGGTCATGTGACTGGTGGGTCATGTGACCAATCAGACTTCTGGGGTAGACAAGGGAGATTTTGGGTGATGCAGAGGTTTGAGCTAGAGGAGTAGGATGGCTCCTGAGACACCGGTGGAGCAAAGCCTGCGGTGGTGTGACCAGGTTGTGGAGGGAGGCTGGAAGACTGCACCCAGCAGTGATGCCTGGGAGGAAGGGCTGTTATTGTGCATGTTCTGTTGTGAGTTCTGTTTCCTGAAAGACTTTGTTTCCGGCCTGGCTGGGACCACGGGGGAACACAGCACACGCCCTAGAAAGAGTGCTGTGAAGTCACTGGACCAAGAGGGAAGGGTTTAGGCCAGGAGGGCCACTGGAATCTGCATAAAGACTCCAACAAATTAGATCCCAGAAGGCAAATCATGTTTTAAATAGTTTATTCTGTGGAGAGTTACTGGGAGAGCCAGGAGACAAGACAGGGTGGGGTGCTGTAGGGCCACCTCCTGCCATGAGGGGGAGCTTTGGAGGCAGGGTCCTCACCGCAGCTGCTCTGGTGCTGTGAGGCTGAGTCCATTAATGCTTGTCAAGCACTTTGCAATCCAGCTGGAAAGCCCTGAAGTGTTTGTATTTCAGCAGGGACTCATTTCAGTGACGTGTTGTAGCAAGTCCTTGAGACAGGACACTGGTGACACGAGTTGGTGGCCGCACTAGTTGCCCCACGTGGAGCTGACACAATCCTTGGAATGAAAGCCCCATGCTGGAACCAAGTTCTTTTGTCTGATTTTTCTTATCAGGCCTGTGTCTGTTACAGCTGCCTCCCTGCTGCATTCCCTTTTTTGTTTTCCTCTCTGTGTGGCCGCCCCTCCCGGCCATGGGGCTAGCAAGAGTCATAGCCTGGCCCTGCTCAGTGGAATGGCCTTTGCAGACTAACCGGAGCCATTGCTCTGCTCAGGTGGGGGTGGGCCTCTGCCTCCTTTGTTCAGACCTGGGCTCGGTGTAGGGGGCGCTGCCCAAGAATGCAAGACCTTATATGGCCACATAGCTGAGCATGTAAGTCATGCCTGTGACTTAGAACTAGCCCAGACATGTCTGTGCTCACCTGAAGTCTTTTTCCTGCTTTCTCGCCTCCCCTCTAAGAAGGGGAACCAATCAAAGTTACTGGCGGGAAACTGCCTAAGTCTGCCTATATAACCAGACATTTTCTAATCAGACCTCGGAGAAGGTCCTTGCTTTGCCACCTGGTCTGATCAGCTAGGGGTCTTTGGGAGGCCCTCTCCCCACTCTCGTTTGTTTTTGAGCGTACCCCTGTTTTTAAACTCCCCTCCCATGAACAATGAATTTTGCCTGGAGATCTCCTGATTATTGTGAGCGAATTGAGTCCTCTCTGCGTCCTCTGATGCTGCTGCTGTGCCTGCTTCTGCCTTTGCTACTGTCCTGGGGATTGGTAAGAACTGCCTCTTGCAGACCCGCCCTGTTCTAGCTGCTGGTTTTTCTTTCCCCAACAGACAGACCCAAGTTAACTCCTTGGTCTGCATCTGTAATCTGTTTCTGGTTCTGCAGCTCCTTTGCTGCTAGAAATAAACCTGTGCCTCCCTGGATTCTATCCTGGGCAGCTCACTTGCAGTTGCTCCACTACTGCAGCCACACCCTTGGAGAACCACCCCTAGTATAAGGTGCACTCATTAGGTTAAGTTAGGTTTAGCATTATACTCTGTAAGTTGTTAGAGAATTGTTGCATTGTGTTTTGTTACTTGCTAATTTGTGTAGTCTTGGTTAAGTTAGATCATAGATAATGTTGGTGTCACTAGGCATAAATCTAGGTAACTCGGGAGGATGACTTTGGGCCTATGTGACCCAAAGTACCTTTATGTAAAGTGCTTTTGTTAGCCTTACTAAACTTTTGTAACCTCTTGTGTTATGTGCTGACTACTGGCAGCTGCAAGGCTGCTTGACACTAGATGTAGCCAATACTAAATAAGATAGGCGGAAAGCAGATGCTGTAATTAAAGTTATATGCATGAGAACGTAGCCCCCACGGTGGGAAAGTACAGATAACTGTTCACAGAAGAGGTACTAACGAGCTAAAGTGGTTTTTGCCAAGTATGATTTAACCTGTTTAGTGTAATTGCTATTGCAAAGTGTATTTGGTACATGGGAATAGACGGGAGGGGCAAGAAGGGGGGTAAAGGGGGATGAGGAGTGTGGGGGGAATGGAAATGCTTAGCTGAAATCATGTATAAAGAGAGAGAGCTGTTTGTATCGGTGTGCAGGATTTGAGATTGCTATGTCTCCCTTGCACCTTATTTGGGCTCAAATAAACCTGGTTTTGCTTCTCCACCCTGGTGTGTTAATTAGTGCGGCGCACACCGGGCAACGAACCCCCACTGTTGCTGTCCTCGGCCCTCTGTGCTGGCATCAATAAGATTTTGCTGTGTTTTGTATAATTGTGGTTAAGTCTGTCTTTCCACTGCAACCCCCCCCCCCCAGCTTCTCTGTGTCCCTCTGACTCCTTACAGTCTCTCTGTTCTCTGTGTCTCTCTAAGTTTAAATCTCCCTCTGCTCCACCACGTGCTTCTCTTCCCCCATCCCAATCTAGCATAAAACCCCATTGGTTACCTTTTTCTCTCTGATACACCTCACATTCTACATTTACTCCACTGTGACACATTTTTACCTAAAATTGTTTGTTATTTAACATATTTTTCCATAACTGTTAGTTGGTTATATGCTGCTGTGACACACCTTTTTACATAGAAATTGTTAGCTACCTGTTGCTTTTATACTTCAGTGTTAATTGTTTACCAACTGTATTGTACCCCACTATTGAAACCCCCTATACTGTTCACCAAAAGAAACCCCTCCCCAATTGTCTACCTTAACAAACCCCATACCCCTCACTATTGAATTTTCCCTGTTTTTGCATTTTCTTAATAAAGTTTATTTTGCACCCCACCCGTGTGGTAATTGCTCCCCAAGATCCCATATACCTGCTGGCAGGGACAGCCTAGACCTCCCCTCAGTAGTTATTCCCAGGGAGAATTACAGGGTTTATGCAATATTAAATAGGTGAAGTGAAGGTGTAGTTAAGGGTGGACTGTCCACTCAATTCTTGCCCAGAGCAAGAATACTATGTGCACCTGCTAGAACGTGCTCACTGGAGCGAGCCTCTCACTTTTGGATTTGCAAGCACCCGAGGTACACAGCAAAGCCTGAGCACATTGATGGGCAGGTTTGTCTGCACAGAGGAGAGAAAAGATCTCTTTCTATAAGTCTATAATATAGAACTGAACTATTGTTGTATGTAAAGTAAATAAGGTTTTAAAATGTTTTAAGAAGCTTCATTTAAAATTACATTAAAATGCAGCTCTCCCTGGACCAGCCAGAACCCAGGCAGTGTGAGTGCCACTAAAAATCAGCTTGCATGGCACTTTTGGCACGCGTGCCATAGGTTGCCTACCCCTGCTCTAGAAAAATAGGACACAACTGCAGCAACAAATTCCACCTACAGCATATCATGAACCAATAATAAGCATTTACTACCCCATAGATGATCTTGGTCCTTAAGAATGCTAGCAGTTTGATAGTGGCAATTCATGAGACACCTAGCACCCATCTTATGACTGTTTCAAGTTAGGGTCTCCTACTTCTACTTCCTTTTAAAAAGAATTTCACTAAAGCTTATAGAGATGTGATTTGCACATCATCACCATTCTATTTGATAATGGGATTTCCTACAGACAACTTGGTACAATACAACATTTGCTGTCCTGAGATGTTTTTAGGGGGATGTCCATGATGCAGTTACAGTGGAATCTGTAGATGTTCTAGGATGGAGAATGAAGAGGTGTATGGGAGAGTCCTGAGGGAGGGACCATTTTCCAGAAAGAACGAAGGAGCATGAGGAAAATTGTGAATGGAAGTTTGTTAAATAGTAAGTGCAGGAGTCCTAGGTCAAGAAACATATGGGTCTCAAGGTAAAAAAATATGAAGTTAATAAAGTTAAAATGTAAACTTAACTTAAATCAACATTATAAATAAGAACATACCGGGTCAGACCAAAGGTCCATCTAGCCCAGTATCCAGTCTTCTGACAGTGGCCACTGCCAGGCGTCCCAGAGGGAATGAACAGAACAGGTAATCATCAAGTGATCCATCCCCTGTTGCTCATATTTAGATATTTTAAATCTTAATAAATTTAGAGGGACAGATCCCCAGGCCTAGCCAAATAGCACATGAGGGAAGGAGAAAGTGGCTCCTAAGGCTCCTTTTCCTCTCTCTCTTGCTTGTTGTGGGTCAGTCCTTGGCGTAAATTGAAACAGCCCTGGGGCTGCTCTAAGTTTCACCACCAGGAACCATTCTGCTGGTTGGGGATCGGGCCACACCCCAGCCCACTGCTGATGGGAGGGGGACACAGCAGGGGAACCCCTAACTGCTCCATTAGCGGATGGAAAGTTGCCCTAACAAAGTCAGAGCAGAGTCTGAGTATGTAGCACAAAATGTTACAAAAATCTACACCAGCAACACCATCACAGGACCTAACCAGATCAGCCACACCATCACCTGTTCATTCACCTGCACGTCCACCAATGTAATATATGCCAGCAATGCCCCTCTGCTATGTACATTGGCCAAACTGGACAGTCTCTAAGGAAAAGGATAAATGGACACAAATCAGACATTAGGAATGGCAATATACAAAAACCTGTAGAACACTACTTCAACCTCCCTGGCCACACAATAGCAGATCTTAAGGTGGCCATCCTGCAGCAAAAAAACTTTAGGACCAGACTTCAAAGAGAAACTGCTGAGCTCCAGTTCATCTGCAAATTTGACACCATCAGCTCAGGATTAAACAAAGACTGTGAATGGCTTGCCAATTACAGAACCAGTTTCTCCTCCCTTGGTTTTCACACCTCAACTGCTAGAACAGGGCCTCATCCTCCCTGATTGATCTAACCTCGTTATCTCTAGCTTGCTTCTTGCTTGCTTATATATACACCTGCCCCTGGAAATTTCCACTACTTGCATCCGAAGAAGTGGGTATTCACCCACGAAAGCTCATGCTGCAAAACGTCTGTTAGTCTATAAGGTGCCACAGGATTCTTTGCTGTTTCTAATGTTACAATAGCTCAGCAGAGAAGGACCGAGAATTTCTAATTCTGAGTTTCTTCACAGCTCACGAGTTCTTGAAATAGGAACTTCAGAAGGAACCAGCCCTTCAGCCTCAGCCCTGGAAGAAGTCACGTGTGGATCTACAAGAGTCAAGCAATCAGACTAAGAAGTGTTGCATGAACTAAAGGAAATGGCAGACTGACCTAAGGTTGCCATCAAGTGCGTTTTTATTTGGGGGGAGGAGGGAAAGGGGGGCTGGCCCTACATATTGTGTGCAGGCAGCATGGTTCTAGGGGGCAGCTGGTGTGTCAGACTGTGATTATTGCTTTTATTTTTCATTATTGTCAGTGTTCGATTGAAGAACTGTACCGAATGCAAGGAACCTGGAAAGCACTGCAAGTCTCCTCTCGCTTGTTTGTTCAGTGTTATCATTATACAAGAATACAGTGCAAAGTAGCTTCACAAATAAAAACAGCAAAAAGGAGGAGTAGTCTCTCTCTCTCCCCCCACCCCCTTCACCTTTGCAAATTCTACAAAACTTTTAGAGAGGCTGTTAACATTAAGGTCACCCAATCATTAAATGCAAGACATGGAATAGCCAGTATATGCAGCTCAAGCTTAATATTGCCATAAGAACTCATGATTTTGTCATGAGTCTTGTGATTTTCGGGGCGTTTCTTAAAGCCCCAGTTGCTGGAGTCAAATGATCACTTGGGAAACTTTAAACAACCAACAACAACTCCAAAACTAACACTCTCTGGCCCTCCTGGTTGTGGAGAAAACCGAGAACATGAAACAAGCACACCCTGAAGGTCCAGAAACCAGATTGTAAAGGAGAGGACTCTGAACATTATTTAAAAGTCTCATGAATTTTTGGAGGGAGATGGGGGCTGATTTCTCATTTGAGTACCTAGGATTGGCAATACTGCAGTAGTACAGATTTAATCAAGAAATAAACCAGGGCCTGATTCTCCTCAACCTTACACAGTTGCAACACTAAAGCGAGTGGAGTTACATTGGTGTAAATAAGAGAATCAGACCTTCTGACTTAGGCCAGTTCCACACTAGAAACTCCAGCTGGCACAGTGGTGCTGCGTCTACACATGAAGGGTTTGCCAGGATGCTACACCAGCCCAGCACACTTTTTCTGTTGTAGACTACGCAAAAAATCTAATTCAGTCTTGCGCTTGTCAGGTAACCAGTTTACTAACATATCTAACCTTGTTAATTTCAGCACACTTAATTGTGAACTGATCACCGATGCCTCAATACTAAGGGCATGTCAAGATTTAAAGATCATCTATTTGTGAATTCAGCAAAGAGTCCTGTGGCACCTTATAAACTAACAGATGTATTGGAGCATGAGCTCTCGTGGGTGAATACCCACTTTGTTGGATGCATGTGTATTCACTCACAAAGCTCATGCTCCAATACGTCTGTTAGTCTATAAGGTGCCACAGGACTCTTTGCTGCTTTTACAGATCCAGACTAACACGGCTCCCCCTCTGATACTTGGGAATTGTCCCTCTGAAGAGAGTCAGTAGTTTTAAGGGGGGCGGGGAGTGGATTCTCTTATGTCTGAGGAGCACAAAACAGCTGAAGGGACTTTGCTCAGGTTTACTGAATTTTTTACCTACATTCCAGCGGAGACCAAGCATGGAAGGATCATGAGCTTGTGAAAACAGACTTTAACTGAAACCAACATTGCAAGATAAAGCCAGGGTGAGATGTACTGTCGATAGGAGCACTGCACGTGCAGCGAGAAAACACCCCTGGAAGGGGTCACAGCTGAGGGTCTACAGGGCATTTGCTATAACCAGTGCTCAAGACTCAGTGAATTGGTTCAATGACACCACATTTGGGAAGTGCAGGGGCTCATTTCACTGCAGCTGTAGCAGCCACCAGCCAGTCTCTGCTATTTCAGGAGAGTGAAGTCATCCTCCTGTACACATGTGCTTACAGCACATCACATGATCTCACCACTAAACGCGTGCTGTTGCTTATATACATCGTCCCACACCAGACAGACTCAGCCCGGGGGAACCGTTACAGAGTTCCATGGCTGAAGTATGCCACATTGACTCAGCTGGGGCTGAACCTAGCAACTTTGCTTGCACTGTGGTGGGTTCACCGCAATTAGTTACTGACAAACGGCCACACTCCCACACTGAGGTGCTGCATTTTGCAGCTGGTTTTGAGCTTCATTGCTTTGCAAAGGTGTCAATTGTATATGAGCTTCTCCTCTAGACAGACAGTACGGAAAACTTCCCAGCTTGCTTCCCTATGTCAGGGTATAGGGAATTCAGAGGCCGTCACTGGCTTCTGTTGAGATACAGCAAGGGGGCCACCTTGCTATTTGCATCAGACATCAACTCAAGTATTACAAACAAGTGCACTTAGCACCACATGGAGAAAGAGGAACCTCCCATCACCTGTGCTGAGGCCAGGGCAGCTCCTAGCAGTGTGCAGGCTTGGTCCTGGATGTGTCACACAGGCATGTCAGGTGCCCCCATCCCCCTGGTGTATTTTCCCAAGGAGCCAGGGTGGATCTGTTTTGATGGTGGGCTAAGCATGCTTCTCTCTTCCCCTCCTGCTTGGGTGGCATATTAGCCCCCTTTGCAGTGGGTTTTGTTGTGAAGACACATTTAGAGGCATGGGGCAGTTCACACCTCTCAGGGTGGTTGTTTCTGGCCATCTGCTGGCTCAAGCCAGGTCTACACTACAGCCTTCTGCCAGCATGGCTGGATCGGGGGTGTGACCCCTGTGTAACACACCTGTGCCTGCACCAAGCCTGGAGTGCCGATACACAGCAGAACTGCACTTTTACTGGGACAGCTTGTTTCCCCTGCAGTGGTGGGGAGAGTCTGGAATAATCCATGGGGGCAAAGCCTTTCAAGGGAGGGCCAGACCCCAGGCAGACATCGCCACGTTGGTTAGTCTCAGTTCACATTTTCCATCCACTCCCCTGCGGCCAGGAGGGTCAGAAGTGGGACCCCAGGCGCTAAAGCCTTAGGCCTGAGTCTATAGTTTTTCTATGCACTGATCTGGCTCTGGGAAGTGAATCAGCCCTGCCTCCAGCATAGACCTGTCAGGCACAATCCATCACCCACATCCCAGGCAGCTCAAAACCAAAAGGGAAGGGAGAGGCTTATCTGAAATGGTCCTCAGGAGACAGGCCACCCTCTAGCAGGAGCAGATCACTGGCTGGGCTCTGGGTCACACTGAGAATCCAGGGGTTTGTCTAAGAGGCTTTCCTCTTAGGAACTCCTAGGCTGCTGCCTCTTCCTGCTTAAATACCTGCCCTGCCAAGTCCGGCTGGAAGCTGGCTGCCTCTAATTGGCAGGCTGAGCGGGGCCTCTGGGGCCTGGCTCCCTTTGCAGAACATTAACCCTTTTCCTATCTGATTGAGTGTGGGACACATTCACCCCAGCGCTGACACACTCCAGAAGCCTTCGCAGACCATGGGCTATCGTTCCATTTGCTTCCTGCCCAGCAGCCTCACTGTGCGCAAGGCTTGTGTCACTTTTGGAGGCGGAGATTTTCCCCCACCCGCTTCAGTGGAGTGACTCCTGATGTAAGGGGACTGTTGCCCCCTTACTAACATTCAGTGGGGGGTTTGGTTGCTAGCTCCCAGCACTAAAAAGGGGAAGGGTTGATGGGAAATCAGGAGCCTGAGACAATGAACAATGTGGACAGGCCAATGCTCCAGGTCAGCCTGATTGACAGGGCGGGCAGGCTAATCAAGGTGTCAGGAGGCCGGGGGCAGGGGTCCCATCCTCCCTGTGAGCTGGAATTGCCTGGGTCAGATGGTGTGGGGCCGAGCTAAGGAGAGAGCAGGGGCCCAAGCTAAGCTGATGGGAGTGGAGCTGCAGCCCAAAAAGCCAGAGCACAGCCCAGAGAGAGCAGCCCTGCCCTGGGAGCAGAGC
Source organism: Mauremys reevesii (assembly GCF_016161935.1). Classification (NCBI taxonomy): domain Eukaryota; kingdom Metazoa; phylum Chordata; order Testudines; family Geoemydidae; genus Mauremys; species Mauremys reevesii. The sequence continues at coordinate 7,957,797 of NC_052633.1, read as the reverse complement.
TGCAGCAACCAGAGCCAGAGGGGCCAGACAAGCAGCCTGGGAAGCAGGTCAGAGCTGGGAGCAGAGTCACAGAAGCAGCCTGCAGAGCAGCCCTGCCCTGGGAGCAGAGCTGTAGCAACTGGAGCCAGAGGGGCCAGACGATCAGCCCAGGGAGCTGAAGGCAGAGCAGCAGCAGCAGCGCTGAGGCAGAGTGGAGCTGGAGCTGGGGCTGGGGCTGGAGCAGTCCGGACCTGGGTGCGGTGAGCATCTGGGGAAAGCGAGGGGGACCCTGGGTAGTGGGCCCAGCACAAGGAGGCGCCTCAGCCAAGAGGCTTTGCAGGCCAGACTTGGGGGGATTGTAACCCCAACAGGGCGGGGGTGACGCTGGGGAGAAGGGTCCTGCCACCCACAGCCTGAGAGTGTGTGGCCACCACCAGAGCAAGTGTCCAACCCGCAGCATCCCTGCAGCACAGCCAGGGCCTGAGGAGGAGGCCTGGGACCTACAAGGAACAGACTGTGAACTGCCCTGACATCCCAGAGACACTGTTTGTAATGTTCCCTGCCACAGAGCAGGGTGATGTGTTTTCCTTTAACCTTTCCCATTTTTCTTTATTCTTTTTTAAAATTAATTGTTAATTAAATAACTTGTATTTGCTTTAAATTGTATGATGTGATCAGTGGGTCAAGGAGGTGCGTAGTGCAAAGAGAGTACCCCGGAGTGGGGACACCCTAGCCCCTGTCCTGGGTGACCACAGCAGGGTTGGGGGTTGAGCCCCCAGAAATCCTGGGCCCAGCCTTGCTGGGGTTACGAGGACTCTGCCAGACATGAGAGTGGAAGGGGAGTCCTCAAGGGCAGGGAGGCCTCTGGGTAAAGGAAGTGGGAGCGAGGACTCAGATCCTTTCGTTAGCCCATTCCACCGGGGTAATGCAGAAGCCAGGAAAGTTCCCCACAATAGCGGGACCATTCCCCCGCTTACACTGAGTTACCCTGGGGGGAGAAAGGAGAATCCGGGCCCCTAATTATGTGGTAGTTGCTGCTTTCCCCGGCAGCGGCTGTTCATGCTGCAGGAGCTCAGGGCTGGGTTTTCTCCCTGGGCTTCTGTTTCCCCGCAGGCTGCTCGGTGGGGCTCTCCATGGTCATTAGAAGCAGAGGCCTGTGGACAGCTATCAGCACCCAAGTTGCTCCCCCAGAGGACAGAGCAGCCTCCTGCCTCCTTCTGTGCTGCCTGCCCAGCAGCCCCCTTCCAAGCCCGCTCCAGCCCTCTCTGCCCCGGAGCCGCCTGAGAGCGCAGCCAGGGGAAGCGCCGGCTTGGGGGGCAGCTCGTGTTCCTTCCCGCCCGGGGAACGTTCTGTGCCTGCTGAGAGCCCCTTCCCCCACTCGCCAGGGGTCCCGCACGCTGTCTCCTGCCACAGCCCCGCAAGCCAGGCTCTGCAAAGGGGCTGCCTGCGGCCCAAGCTGGTGCATGCTGCCGCGGGAGCCGCCACTTCAGGGCTGGGTAACAGGCTGCCACTACCCCCCCGCCCGCAGTAACCAGGCTGTTAGTGTCCGGTCACTACGTCTGACCGAACACGCCAGTTTCCCTTTTCAGCTGGACTTTCTGGTCAAAAACCGGACACCTGGCAACCCTCATTTCTGATTCTGTGCTAGCGGCTGTGTATTGCTCCCACTGCCAAATGTGGTGCGCGACTCGTATCCCCCTTTTCCAGAGGCGCTTGTAGCCCCACTGAAGCCAATGGCGCTAGGCCGAGTTTCACCCACAGCGGATCTGGCCTACTCTGCAGTGTTTCTCAAGTACCGTAGCGCAGCCTGGCACTCCGGGCTGGCTGCCGGTGGGCCGCAGACGGCAGGATAGCAGCGGGGAGCTCAGCCCAGCCAGCTCAGTGCAGGGCAGCAGGCATGCAGTGTTTAAAAGGAGAGCAGGGACATTGGACATGGCAGATTGGTGGATGTGGGAAGTCAGGCCTACACGGATTCAGCCTAGGGTGACCAGATGTCCCAATTTTATAGGGACAGTCCCGATATTTGGGGCTTTTTCTTATATAGGCTCCTATTACCCCCCACCCCGTCCCAATTGTTCACACTTGCTGTCTGGTCACCCTAATTCATCATCTTCTAGATTTTTAAGCCAGAAGAGACCATTAGATCATCTGGTCTGACCTGACTAATAGGCAAATCTCATGCAGAGCGGCAGGGGTCGCCCTCAGTGAGTGACTAACAGAGCTGGGAATTAGAGACGCCAGCTCAGGCCTCAGCAGAGCAGTAAGTGTTTGTTGCCCTAGGATGTGGGTGGAACTGCACAGATACGCAATGGCAAGATGGCTGCCATCTGGACTGCTGCAGAGCCAGCTGTGTGGGACCTGCTGAAATGGTCATCTTGATTCGCCAGCGTAGTACTACTGCTGGCATGACACATTGGTCAGGGGAGTAGGGCCAGTTATATTCCACCTGCTTTCAGATGGATTCAGAATCCAGACTAAAAAGCTGGCTCCTCTGCCTGGTGATCGCGTCAAAAGACTTTATTGTGTGGAAGAGAAATTGTTCAGGAAAAGAGACGCAATCTCAGGGGAAAGTGACGCCACTCGGTTCTAAAGATCCTAGTGCCCAGGAGAGTTGAGACAAGTCTGATTTGTTTCAAGTCACAGCAGACACGTGCCGGGCTCGGTTTCTCATTTTTTTAATTATTTTTTTGGTTTGTATAAAAGTGCCCGTGTTCTAGGAAGATAATTAACATGGAAATTTGTATTTTTTCCCCCCAGCAATTTTCTGGCACAAATCATCTTAGATTGAGAGCAAAAGCCAGAGATGGGGACAAATGGGGAACAAGGGAGAGAAAAAGAAAAAACAGACAAGAGGGAAATTGTCTGCAAAAATACTGGAGTTATCAACTGCTCTTTGGTTTCTATCATTTATAGCCACAAAGATACTGTACATTGAAATGAGACCAAACATTTTCATGTGCCTAGAAGAGAGGCTGGGATGTGGAAGGGAGAGAGGAGAAGGGTCTTTTCTTATCATCATTCAAATTCATTCTTTGTCTTGGCCATTTCATTCATCTTGAAGGGATTCACTGCTTTCTTCTAGAGGGGAGCAAGCTTGCCTGTGTCCATAGCCTGAGTTCCGGGAGCTCTCCACGACAGCTCTCCTCCAGCCAAACCATCCCACGGGTCTGATCCCACACCCCGTGTACCAGGAAGGGTTGATATCAGGGTCTAGAAGGCAAAGGCCAGGAAGTCTTTAGAACGTGAGGCTGAGGACTAATTCTCCTGAGCATGTGTCACAGCCACCTTCTTGGGATTGAGAAGGAGGGACTTCCCGAGCTAAAATCATGGACTGGTCCAGCTGGAGTTAAAGCTCCCAAGCTATAGGCTGTGATCGCTCATATCCTCTGTGGCTCAGGCCCCGACCTGTAACATACACTTGCCAGTGGTTGCATCTGCCTTGTCATTGCCGGTGGTGAGCAGGTGGCGTGGCCTTCGCTTATTTTAAAATGACAATGTCTTTTGCACAATAATGAAGGAGGGAAGGGGGTAGCATACAGAGGAGGGACTGGGTGACTCAGGGCACTGGGAATGGGGTGCAACCCTCTTCCCCTGTCTGGTTCCCATTGTGCCGGGCCTATGGAGAAGCACAGGACTCGATTCTCTGGGGACTGCCCTCCAGCCTCTTTCACAACCACCGCTAAAAACCAACTGCAGGCACCCTGAGCCACGCAGCGCAAACAGGTCCCTGCTGGGGTGACGGGAACCAAGGGCCACATTCTCGACTTGGAGCAGATCCTTTGAAATCAGTGGGGCTCCGCTCGGGGCCGGCTCCAGACCCCAGCGCGCGCTTGGGGCGGCATTTTGCCAGCAGGGTGGCAGGCGACTCCGGCGGACCAGCGGACCCTGGCTCCACTGATTCACAGCTGCTGAGGATCTGGCCCATGTGCTTAGTTCTCTGGCTCTGCAGTGACTCACTTGCTGACATGCGACCTGTGCGTCCTCGCGGCAGTTAGAACATGGGCTTTGTGCTATGAGCACGTGGGGCCCCGTCATCCTGAGACTGCCGACAGCACGGTGTGTGTATAGGCTGCCCCACCACCAGAGCACCAGGCAACTCCATTGCCCAAGCTAATTCAGGTGGGCTGGGGAGTCAGGAGAGCTGGGTTCTAACCCTGCCTGTGACCTCGAGAAAGTCACCGCCCCAGTGTCTGGTGTGTTTATATTGCAAACTCATTCAGGAAGGGCTGTTACTGCCAGGGGTGTGCCTGGCGCTTAGCACAGAGCGGCCTGATCGCGTCGGGTGCTACCGGGTGCTGCCATGACACACGTTGTAGGAAGAGATTTGCTGGACAGGCTGATTAAAAACTGCAAGTTTTTAAGTTCTGCTGTTTGGAAAGTGCCTCTAGACTTTTCCTGGCCCATGGAATCTGCAACGTGCCTGGGCCAGGAAACTCCGTCTGTCGGCCCTTTGTAGGCCTTGCTGGGGAGAACGGCCTTCAGGATGGGCAGGAGGAAGGGGGTGAAAAGATGTAAGGAATTGTTTTAGAGTGTCTGAAGTCCCTCGAAAGGACCGTTTTGAAGTCTAGCTCCTGGACTGAGCCAGAGCAGAGTGGCTGGGTGAGGGGGAGGATGGATTGGGTTGCAGAAGATGAGAGGGAAAATGCAGAGGCAGGAGGGGGAAGCTATGGGGAGCAAGAGGGGGATTCTGGAGGGAGAAGAACAAAGCCTAGATAATGAAAGGACAGAAAGCTCAGCCATCTCACGCTGCAGCAGTCTAGCCTGGCAGTGACCCGCAATGTTGCACGTTCACCAGCAGAGGGCGCTGCTACACAGGCCCGAGCACACTGTGGCTAGCAATGACAGCCTTAACCCAGAGGCCTTTTCAAAAACTTTTGCTGAATTTGAACAACCCCACGTGTTTGGGGTCAGGTTGGGACAAGTCCTTACACAGGCGTGTGCATGTGTGCAAGGAGACCCTGCTCCTGCCATGCCAGGCCCACGCCCGGCTGCGGTCAGTGTGCACGGGGAGGTACAGGGAGGAGGCAGAGTGGCTTGAGCTGCTCTGAGTGCGGGCAGGCTTCATACGCACACAGCGCTGCTCCTGCACCTCGGCACTACACCCTGTTCAACGCCTGGGCGCTCTGGAGACTCTCCACCCTGTGACTAAACCAGGCTCTGAACATAGGCTACCATGGGAGAGAGACAGGAGAAGCCTCTCTATTAAACACTGACCCTGCCATGCCACCCACTGATACTGTCACCGACCTCCTAGGCTCTTCTGTGCTGGGTCCAATTATCTGGGGGAGGGCAGAGATAACGGGGGTGGGGGGCAGCAGAGCCATTTGGGGTGGCTCTGCGCCAGTCTGCACCAGCTGAGGAGCTGGCCTGGCTGCTGCACTTACTTACAGGGACTTACTCCTGATTTCCATGGATCGCTCGTGGAGGCGGCATTCAGCTTTGGGCAGGGCCAGACAGATGAGCAGCAGGTCCATGAAGCAGGCAGCCAGCAGTTTCATTCCCTTCAGCTCCCCCAAGGCTTGTGGCTGGTGCCGGAATTTATCAAGGTGTGAGTCCAGCCTGCAGAAACAGAGACCAGGAGAGTTAATGAGACGTCATCTTGGGTGGGGGTGGGGTGAGAAAATCAATCCACTCTCCGGAAAGACACCCAATGAATAACAGGAATTACAGCTGTTCCCGGGAAACTGGAGCAAACATGGAAGTGCCAACATTCTGAAACGGGTTTTTGTTCCAAATTGGACTGAAAAGCTGAAATTTCCCACAAAATAAAAAATTCCAAAAATTTTTACAATTTGGAACCATTAAAATGTTTTGTTTAGTTAATGTCAAAACAATACACACTATTAAACTATCAATCTTAATTACATTAAAATTAATGGTTTAATATAAAAGTCAAAATGAAACGAATCAAAATGAGGAGATTCAAAACGCTGTGTTTTGACTCTATCAAAATGAACCACTTCAACATTATCGAAACGAAACCAGAAAGTCAAAACGGTTCATTTTGGTTCTTTATGTATCCAAAATGTTGTCAGAATTGACACATTCCCGCAAAACAGCTGGACTTTGATAAAACTGCATTTTCCAATGGAAAAAATGTTCCCCTGAAAGTGTTTTGACCAGCACCAGTGGGAACGGATGCATGATCAGCATTGTCAACCACACCTTTGTCATTCAAAAGTCATGAGTCAGGTCCCTGCAAATCATGAGATCATGATCATAATATCATAGAATCATAGAATCTCAGGGTTGGAAGGGACCTCAGGAGGTCATCTAGTCCAACCCCCTGCTCAAAGCAGGACCAAACCCAACTAAATCATCCCAGCCAGGGCTTTGTCAAGCCTGATCTTAAAAACCTCTAAGGAAGGAGATTCCACTACCTCCCTAGGTAACCCATTCCAGTTCTTCACCACCCTACTAGTGAAAAAGTTTTTCCTAATGTCCAACCTAAACCTCCCCCTCTGCAACTTGATACCATTACTCCTTGTTCTGTCATCTTCTACCACTGAGAACAGTCTAGATCCAGCCTCTTTGGAACCCCCTTTCAGGTAGTTGAAAGCAGCTATCAATTCACCCCTCATTCTTCTCTTCTGCAGACTAAACAATCCCAGTTCCCTCAGCCTCTTGTCATAAGTCATGTCAGCCCCCTAATCATTTTTGTTGCCCTCCGCTGGACTCTCTCCAATTTATCCACATCCTTCTTGTAGTGTGGGGCCCAAAACTGGACACAGTACTCCAAATGAGGCCTCACCAGTGCTGAGTAGAGGGGAATGATCACATCCCTCGATCTGCTGGAAATGCCCCTACTTATGTAACCCAAAATGCCGTTAGCCTTCTTGGCAACAAGGGCACACTGTTGACTCATATTCAGCTTTTCGTCCACCGTAACCCCTAGGTCCTTTTCTGCAGAACTGCTGCCCAGCCATTCGGTCCCTAGTCTGTAACAGTGCATGGGATTCTTCCGTCCTAAGTGCAGGACTCTGCACTTGTCCTTGTTGAACCTCATCATATTTCTTTTGGCCCAATCCTCTAATTTGTCTACGTCCCTCTGTATCCTATTCCTACCCTCCAGCGTATCAACCACTCCTCCCAGGTTAATGAGCCCTTTAATATCAGATATTTTCTCGCCATGAAGTCACTTCAACACTTCAATGACATCACCTCCTGATCTTTTTGATAATCTAAACAAGCTGAGCTCTTTCACTAGTTCACTAGCAGGCATTTTTCTCCAGCCCTCAAAACGTTTCATTGCTTTTTGCTGCCCCATCTCCAATATTTCAAAAGCTTTTTCAAAGGCGGACGCCAAAACTGGATGCACTATTCCAGGATCAGTCTTACCGATGGTGTGTCACCTCCCTATGCTACTCACCATTCTTTTCATACAGCCTGGTCACCACAGCGTCACACTGGCTGCTCATGTTGAATGGCTTGCCCAGCATGGCCTCTCGATCCTCTTCACAGTTAGTGCTTTCCTGGATACACTTCCCCAGTCTGTAGGTGTGGCCTGCATGCTTTGCTGCTAGGTGTAGGACCTTTCATTTGGTTCTTTTCAAACTTGTTTTCTTTGAACGGGTCCAGTTTATCAAGGGATCCGATTGCTCTGCGTCACTGCCCTGTCCTCAGCATTAATTACCTCTCTGCTAGTATTTTATCACCCACCGATGTTAGCGGCAGTGATTTTATATTGCGTTGCAGTTCACTGATATTTATTTTCAAGAATTAATCCTTGAGAGATGTTAGGGGGCTTATTCCTTCACCCTCTCACTTTCCTGGTCCTTCTCGCATGAACAGAGAGCAAAAATACCCGAAGTCTGAAGGTGCAAACAATTTGATGTTTATTGGGGTCAACTTCCAGCAAGCATGATTCCAGTTTCCTTCCTTAGTGTCTCCCTTCCCAGCTCTGACACCACAGAGCCTTGCCTGTGTCCTTGTTCCTATTCCCTGTTCTCATTCCCCCCTTAGCAAAACATGATCCCAATTCCCCCACCCCCAGCCCCTGTTCCCATCCCCCCCTTACTTCCTGACTGACTGCAGACTACATAGAAAAACTTGAGTTCTGCTTAGCTAGACCTTAACCAGTCATTGTACTGACATTTAACTAACCAATCCTAACATACTGTAACATGGTTATTTAACCAATTATATCCCACCAGCCTCTCTATGGCTCCATCTACACGAGTGGTTTTCAACGTATTTACCATTGTGAGCTGCACATGCAGCTCTCTGTGTTATGTGGGCCACATCCACACAATATATATCCTACCTCTGAGGATGTCACATGGGCCGCAGCTGTGTGCTGATTGGGCCGTGGATTAAGAACTACTGCTCTATACTGAAAGATCTGGCTTGTTTCCAGGCCCCATTGCAAAACCCCAGTGTAAACAAGGTAATGCTGCTAATTGTCACCAGTGTAGCTTAGCCTGGTTTCATGCAGAGATAAGCTACACCAGTTCAACACACCATTTACCTTGTCTACAACAGGACTGTATTAGACCAGCTACACTGAAGACTGGAATCAGGGCAAAATCTCAGCATATGCTTTGCTCAGCTGGAAAAGCTGGATTCTAAAGGTCCTGGCTACAGTGGCAATAGACACAGATATTGCTAAATTAGTCATAGCGGGTGGGATAGTCCCGCCAACGGAGCCTTGAGGTGCTAAGGGAATAAATACATAATTTTTCTGGAGTTACCAAACTACTTGGAGAATTGAAAGCCACGTCCCACCTTGTAGTCTCACTCACTTCATTCAAACATGGCTGTGTGGCTCTTGGTCAAGCTTTCCAAAGGGGCAGGGTGAAAACACAAGAGACCCACATTCATTTTACACAAACCTTTAGGGCAATACCAAGCATAGGAAGTGCCAAGCCAGAGGGAATTGGAGAGAGTTCTCAGTGACGGATGATGTGCTTTGAAAGGACACGTTTGCCTTTTCAGCCTACTAAAGAAGTCACTACATGCAAAGTATTTGGTGACAAGGGTTAGAACTAGGGAGAACAGCAGGGATAGCAGGACCATTTGCTTTGCAAAAAGCAGGAGACCTTCTTGGCCTTTCCCTCCCGCCTTGGGGGAGCCCAGCTTCCTTTCCTTGTGTCCCTACCCCTGGCTGAGGGAGTGAAGACTTGCCAGACAGGGGGACTAATTGCTCCTTGTACCTAGATGGAAAGTTGCTGGGGTTCCTAGCCAGAAGGTGGAGCAGCAGTGTCCCAGCCTGGAGTCTCCTACTGTCTCTGCTCCCCAGAGAAATGGGAAAGAAAACCCCACCCATGTCTGTGGTACCCACAGCTGCGGTACCATTAAGAGTCTTATGATTCCTGAGGGCCTAAGAAATTCCCCCAAGCCTGAGTTTAGAGCCTAAGGTTTATCAGATCTGGGCTGGCTCCAGGTGAACAACCGGGATTGCTCAAGATGACCTTGGACAGAGGGGGAATGGAAGGGAACGCTAACGGAGTAGACTGTGTGGTCCAGTGGATCAGGGGTTGGCCTGGGAGTCAGGAGACCTAGGAGGTTCTGTTGCTAGTTAGCTCTGGGCTGCTGCGTGACACAGAACCAGTCACTTCCCCTCCATTGCCCCAGCTGGGTAATAATAATGCCTTTGTAAAGGGATTTGAGGTCTGTGGAGTGAGTGCCGTGTAAGAGCTAAGCGTGGCTTTCTGCAAGGTGCTCAGATACCATGGTGACGGGCACCCTTACAAAAACCTAAACAGATGGGGGAGAGGAGGCAGCTTAGATGGAGGAAGGGAGCAAAAAATAAATATCAGAGGGATAAACACGGAAAGAGCGAGGAAGTGTCCCTAGGCGGGTAAAGGAGAAAGAAGAGTGTAGCCAATTAAGGGAAAAGGGATGAAAACAGAAACTGCTCTATGGAAAGTCTGGTGCCAAGGAGACACGAGGAGGTGGGTCTTTAGAGACGTGATCGGGTTAAAATAGTTTAGATGGTGAGAAACTCATGGTTTAGTCCATAAACTGGATTAGATTTGGAAGAAACCTCCCCTCTGGGAAAGTTAGGTCCTGGTCATCCCCTTTGGAGCAACTAACCATGACTACTGTTGGAGACAGGCTGCCATTCTAGAGGGACCAGCGATCCCCTGCTGTGTGGGTATGTTCCTATGGAGATATGCACTGGTGTCCTGTATCAGGTATAGGGGAGGGGATAATGGAGTCTGGTTCTACATGGCATTTTACGTTGTTAATGCAGCGCTGCCCTGTGAGGCGGTTGTGTTTTACATTCATGGCTGATTGAAAGAGGAGCAAATTCATTGGATTCGATGCATGTTTATAGATTTCTTAAGACAACTTACCACTGGCAAGTTCTATTAAACAGCTGCAATTCACAACATTTTTGCATACAGTTTCTATTCATCATTGTCTTGCGACTATAGGAGAATTCATTGGGCATTTCAGAAACGCTCAGAGGAAGACGCTAACAGCTTTCCAATGTCCGGTCTCTTTTTATGCCAAAGACTCTCCCGTCTGGCGTAGTCTGAATAATAATCCAGGGAGAGAGAAAGGGGAACCCCAGGAAATGCCCCTACAAAGTAGGCTGTCATGTTGGAGAGTTGCACATGGTCTAGCTGGCAAGACTTCTGGGGATGGTGTTTTGTTTCTTACATTTGCTCAGCACGGTGAAGTTTTGCTTCTTTTCACTCCATGGTGCAGAGTTTGGCTGGCTTGAGATCGTTTTCAGATTCATGTTTCCTCATTTCCCTTCTCTGCGTCCAGTCTCCATCGGACGATGCAAGGAAAGCTGCCTCGCCCACCTGACAGAGGTCTGTCAGCCCAGCACTTCCTTTGGTGAACTCCTTTTCTTTTGATCTGCTTTAATCGCTCGGTCTAGGTCTAGGAAGATTAAATCTTCCATTTTGGGAGCCACACAGACTGCTTCAAAATGCATCGAAAACTTCATATTGGCTTATACACCCCGGGGCTCGGTCACTGAGCCCCACAGTAATCCATGGGAGGAGGGGTAGATGGGTGGAAGAGCAGGGCACACAACTCTGATGTTTGTGTGGGCAGGTTGTCAGCTCCAAGTGGAACCTAGCTCTGTGTCTAGGATCAGCCATTTTCAAAGAGAGCTCCTGCCTGTAACAATTACTCAGCTGTGATAAAGAGTCTTTTACCCAAGGATCTCAAATCACTCGACAAAGGGAGAGATAGATGCAGGAGAGAAGATACAGAGATTTGACTATCAAAAAATTTACAAAAGGAGCCACTTAAAAAAAATCACTGTCTCTGATAGGCGTTTGTTTTCATGGGTTGCTTGCTTTAGGGGTTCATGGATCTGTCTCGGTCATTATTACAGCTGGATCTGGGGGCCTGTGAAACCCTGGACACAGGTCCCCTTATTTTTTTAAGCTATCACTAAGGCTGAATAGAACCTTGAAAATGCGGCCCATCTTCATAACACCAAGCACTAGAAACCGACTTCAAGGGAAGCTATTTGTTAGGGTTAAATGTTCAGCCACTGATGGGTTTTTTCCCCCTAGCCTCCCACCATAGCCAGCCTCACCTGGCCTTTGAGACTCCTGAGAACCACTAGGGCCAGTGAGGTTTCTTGGTAAGGAAAAAGTCCGACTGATTCAGGGCTGTGCATCCGGACTGCCCCTTGTGAGCCTAGCGCTGGAAGCTTTGGGACCACCTGTATCAAGTTTGTTCCAAGAGCCCAAGCCAGTGTATTGACGGAAGAGCTCTCTCAGGAGGTCAGGTATTGGGGGGGGAAACAGGTTGGAGCGCTATGACCAGTATTTAGGATCGGGAGTCTGGAGTTCACAGTGCTGCTACGAGAGGCCACCTGACATTGTGACTGTGGCCACAGCAGCTCAGGCTGTTGATGAGTCTATGCATTAGGCTTGGTCTACACCTAAGTTAGGTCAGCACATTGCCCTGTGGTTGGCCACACTCCTGCGTGACATTGCCATGCCAACCTAACCCGCACGGTGGCTGCAGCTGTGTTGACAGAAGAAGGCTTCCATCGCTGAAGCGCCTGTCTGTTGGGGAAGTGGTGTCCTACACTAAAGGAAAACCCCCATTTCTGTTGGTGTTGGCTGTGTCTATACTGCTGTGTTATACTGGCCAATACAGTGACAGAGCTATGTCGGTACAGCCCCCTGTACTGTACATGTACCCATAGGGTTAGACTCCCATTAGGATTCTTTTAAGAATGTTGAGCTTGAATGATTGGAACGGGGGTGCAGGAAGAATCATAGAATATCAGGGATGGCAGGGATCTCAGGAGGTCAGCTAGTCCAACCCCCTGCTCAAAGCAGGACCAATTCCCAACTAAATCATACAGCATCATAGAATAGCAGATAGAATCATAGAATATCAGGGTTAAACTGGAGCCACATCTCCTGTTACGCTGAGTGGGAAATCGAGACCTGGGGCCTAACTCTTTAGAGTGTACGCAGCTAATCATCCGAGGGCCCTGGAGCGCACTGTCAATGCCTTTTGAACAGGGTTTTCTCTTCTTTGCAGAACATGGCCCCGAGAAGAACGCAGCAGGTGGGGGCGGGGCCGTCCACAGAGCAAGCCTACATCTCCGAGGTGGTTCTGCTGGGGAGCGCGGCCATGGGAAAGTCAAGCACAGCCTTCCGCCGTGTGAAAAACGACGTCAGGGAATCCGTGCCCACTGTGGGATGTGAGTGAGTGGCAGCAATGAACCAATCCTTTGGTGCAACACAAAGGGCCTGATCTGCGTCTCCCTTGTAGCAGGAGTGTCTCTGCTGAAGTCAGTGGAGCTACGCTAGCGTGAAGTCTGGTTTTGCTTAAGCTCTCAGGCCCAGCAGAGAAGCAGCAGGACGTCACTCAGGAGGCAGGGTTAGGGGCTCCAGTTGGCAGCGATGGCGGTGTCGGGGTTATCTCTATCCGAGACTTTTTAGGTTCGTTGTCTGACCGCAAGAGAGACAGACAACCCAGCAAAGTCCAAATACCAAGTTCTTTATTGATGTATGCACACAAGCAACAAAGATCCAGCCCGTTCTCCACACAGAACCAGCCCTCTCTTCTGCAAATTCAGATTGCTTTTATTATCTATTTCTTTGCGTCATCACTTATGTCGCGTCATCATTGTACCTTCGCAGTTATACTTTCCCAGCACACAAGAGAAAAACAAAGAGCAATTGTTATTTCTTGATAAGCTTTAAAAAAGGTACAAGTTGCTTCAAACCAGCTTCTACAACTATTTTTCCCAGCCTCTGCAAGCACTATCTTGATGCATAATCAGCATTGTCAACCACACCTTAGCCATTCTAAAGTCATGAGTCAGGTTCCCCCCAATCATGATATATATATATATATACACACACACGTTTCTTTTTATTTGCCAGTCTGGTTTCTGAGCTGCTACAGTGCACGTGGGTTATATTTTCAAGCTTTTCTCCTCAGCCAGTAGAGCGAAAAACCATTTTTGATGAAAGCCAAGACTCTCGTGCAATCTCTGGATTCTGAAAACTGGATAAAACATCTCGAGAGTTGGCATCACTCTCAGCAGTGAGTGAGTAGCTGCCTTTTTGGAGCTGCAACTAAACCTGAGACCTAAACTTACCTGTGAAACCACACACAGGTGCACACCTGAGCGTCTCCTCTGTGGGCATGTAACAGGGCGGCTTGCCTGGGTTCTGGAGTCTGGGCTAAGCCAGGCCGGAGTACAAGAGGAGCCTCACCTGAGTGGATGCAGGTGATTTAACATAAGAGGCAGCAGGATGTGGCAGGTGTGTGGCTGGTTGAGAGGGAGGAAGGAGCAGGAGGGCAAGCAAAGGAGCCACAGGGCTGAGACCCGGCGGCTTTGGGTACAAGACTCTCTGGAGTGCTTAAGGGGCCCATAAGGGACTGCTAGAGGCAAGACACTGCAGAGGCATCCCTGGCCACAAGGGGGCGCTTCGGCGGCAGCAACACTCTAGGGCAGCAAAGGGCAGTGAAAGGGCTGCAAGCCGTACCACCAGAGTGACACGGGCACCGATGCCTTGAGCTGGTAACTGCATCTGTGACATGGGTCCAAGGAGCTGGCTGGGGTAGAGGCAGGCAGTGGGGGGGGGGGGAAGGGAGGGTGCAGTGGGCAGGCCAGCATTGTCCCACCCATTTGCATTGCTCATGGCAGAGATGTAACACAGCCAGGGCTAATACGTTTCTGCTGCCCATCCATCCGTAAAGCCGCGGAGTAGCTGCTGGCTTTGGAAGTGCTGGCAATGCAGCCACTGGGGAGATCCGTGACCTTTGCTCCCTCCATCAGGGGTGTTGGTGCGAGTGAATGCCCTGGGCCCAGAGTTTTGAGAGAACTCTGCCCTGGAGATGATTGAGCCCTGCACCAAAAGCTACATATTTTGAAGGCACCAAGGACCATAAAAACTCTCTGAGCCCTCGTCATCTCTGGCCTCGATCCTGCAACCTCCTTTCCAGGCCTCCCCGACAGCCAGGTCAAGCCCCTCCCTCTTGTCTGACGGCTGGGATTGTCTTCTGACCTTGTAGCTATGACCACGTCACCCTGCTTCCCTGCAGTCGATTAAACATCTTGTTCTCACTGTTAATGTCTTTCATGGCTCGGCTCCTTACCTGCGCTTCGTTTTGTCTGAGCCTACTGCTTCCACTCTGCCGACGATGCCGACCTTGTCGGCCTGTCTGTCCACTTCTCCCATGCTTCCCCGGTGCAGAGAGTTCCTGTCCCAACTAGCCCTCAGAACTGCCACCCCAGGCCTCCTTCTCCTCAAGGCCTACTTGTGTGTCACGAAGCCACTGGTGTTGACAACTGCTAATGGCTCATTAAGGGACTGTGGGGATCACACAGAGTATTTTGTGCATTTGTTTGCATCTCAAAATTTATTTGATCTTGTAAGACTCAGACCGATCTACAGTGCACATTCATCGGCTATGCATCCTTCGGTCACCTTATCTGTTGTTCCATCACCTCATTCCCTCACATTGTTTACTACGCCTGCTCGATTGCTTTTGACTTTCTCTGGTGTGTCTTGTCGTAAGTTGGGCCCTTACCCTGCAAGCGGCTGTGTTTGACCAGAACCCTGCATTGCGTGGCCAGGGTCAGGACCTCAGACCGAGTTCATCGGGGCCTGGTCTGTCTTTTACCGTGTGTTTGCCATAAGACATTGTAAGAAAGGAATTGCTTTGAAAAGCTTCTTGGTCTATTACTTCTGTTCATTGTTATTTTCTATCCAAGTTACTGACCTGCTTAAAACACTGAAGTGGTTCAGAAATAGACAGAGGTCTTCAGCCTAGGAAATAAATGACCAAGTCATCTGGCTGCGTGAGGCGTCAACACAAGTGTAAGTGTTCATTGTAACCTCCAGTCTCAGTGGCAAGTCCTACTACCTTGTTAATTCTTTCCCTAGAACATCAGAGAGGGCATTTTGGAAGCCATTTCTTATTGATGTGAATAAAAAGGAAACTTGTGCTGGGGAGTGGGGGGGGGGAACGGAAGGCCGACTGTCATTTAATGAAGCAATGGTTAGAAAAATATAGGGGAAGCTGTAGGGGATCCAAGCTCTGGCCCAATGAGCCCATGTGCATGACTAAGGCCAGCAGAACCTCAAGCTGGGTGGGCTAGTGGTGAGACCATTGGGCTGGGGCCCAGAACTGGTAGATTTCTGGTTCTGGTTCTATCGCTGACCCTTGCCAGGCCCTTACTCTCTTTAGTCCTCACTTTCCTGTCTGTCAAACAGGCATCACAATACTTCCCGACAGCAGGTTCTGAGGCCTAATGAACGTTTGTTAAGCAGGCTGAGATCCTTGGGGGGTGGGCGGGGCTGTACACCCGCAAACTATTGGTCTGAATCATGCTAGGAAATCCATGTAATTGGATGATGCCATGAAGGTGTTCGGTGGGGACGGCTACCTACTGAAAGCTGTGCCTGGGGAAGGAGCCACGCAGTTCCCAGTGACACTGAAGACAACTGTCAGACTGACTCCTCCTGCACCCCTACGTCTGACACTGCAGACACTGGAGCTCTCGAGCCCAGCCCAAAGCCCACTGGGAGTCTTTCCATGGATGGCAGCAGGCCCTTAGCGGGCATCCTAAGAAGGGTTTCAGGTGCCTTAGTGAAGGGCTGGAAGTCAGGTGCTTTAGGACTTGTCTGCACTTGAAATGCTACAGCAGCAGAGTTGTTGCACCGCTGTAGCGCTTTGGTGTAGACGCTCCCGATGCTGACAGGAGAGATTCTCCCATCGGTGTAGTTAATCCACCTCCCTGAGAGGTGGTAGCTAGGTTGATGGTTCCAGCAACCTAGCACTGGCTACACGGGAACTTAGGTCAGCTTAACTACCCGCGGAAGGGTGTGCATTTTTCATACCCTTGAGCAACGTAAATTTTCTAGTTTAGACTAGCCCTTAGTTGCCACCTCCTTATTTCTCTGAATCGCAAACCATTAATTCCTATGAGCTGCAGGAGCAC
Source organism: Mauremys reevesii (assembly GCF_016161935.1). Classification (NCBI taxonomy): domain Eukaryota; kingdom Metazoa; phylum Chordata; order Testudines; family Geoemydidae; genus Mauremys; species Mauremys reevesii. The sequence goes on along the minus strand of NC_052633.1, from coordinate 7,941,425 downwards.
CCCTTTGGGAGAGCAGGAGGAGTCCCGTGACAGAGCCGCACAAGCCCTGACTCTCACACCTGTAACTGGCCGAGCCATCAGTGGATGGCGGCCCTAGGCTGGATTTGCGTTTACTCCGATGCCTCCCACCACCGAGCTGGTGTGTGGCTTCAATTTGTCAGCGTGATTTACTCTGACAAAGTCACATAGCCCTTCCCCGTGCCGGGAATCACCCTGGGACTCCAGGTAGAAACGAAGTGACTCTGTTTGGCAATCTCTTACCAGAAAGGCCAGCTGATTGCAGTTATAGCGCTGCCTGCAGGCTGCTGAGTTTGAACCTTATAGCAGCAAATATCCAATGGAAGGAAATGTGCTAATCGTTAGAGAACCTTCTGTCCATCCACACCTGTTCTTTTCCCCTGGGCTATATCACCATTGATCGCCTCCTTTTTAGCACTCACGGTTTCTCTCCTGCATGCGGCGATAACTGTACATGAAGTTATGCACCCGCCGCTGTGTGCACTCCATTTTAAAATGTGAAATTCTGTGCTACAGATAACAGATGCATTCTGGCACCTTGGGAGAGACGGACTCTGAGCACTGAGGCTTCTTCACACCCCTTATGGCACAATTTACACTGTGCTTCTTACGTTCTCGTTTAAAGTGATGGCAACCATGCAGCTGAACATACCGGGCATGGGAGTCAAAACTCCTCACCAGTGCTTCCCCGTGCAACTGGCACACTCTCAATGCATCGCCCTCACCATTCAAATGGAGTATGGACATTTAAAAGACGGCCACTGGAGCCGATGCTCTAGGAATGAGAGTGGGATCTGGCTGCATGTTCTGCTGCATTTGTCCATTGCCCCATTTGGACAAAGACAGACTTTTGGGCAGTCCACACCCCACTGCTGCAGGACATGGCCCGGGGACACCAGTTAATGTGCAGATGTTTAGGTGGTAACTCTGAGTATCAGTGGAAGAACAGCATTCCCACCCAGCCCATTTCTAGTTCCTACGGCTCCTGGGAGGCTCAAGTGTCATATAGTTGACCTCCCAATGACAGTGATGCCACCTGTGGCTGTTCTAGCTTGAGCAGAGTGCTCAGTTCAATCAAAAGGCCGTTTCCCCCTGCAAAGTGTGAGACCTGAACGTCCAAGCCAGGCTCTGAAAATCAAAGGGCTTTTTACATGAGCAATAAAGATTCTGCCATCAGGACGTCCAGAATTTGGCAATTCTGCCGCTGATGCAACAGACAGAAGAGACTCCACCTTGCTTTTCCAGAGCTGGCTCAATCTGCAGTGGGAACTTCATGCAAAAACTGGGTCAGCGAAGGAAGCAGGTGTGACCTAAGACACACAGGGCAGTTTTTAACACCGAGTGCACCCAGCTGCGGGTGCATAACTTCATGCACAATCAACACCCTTGCGGGTGATAATATGATCCAAACTGAACACATCATTTTAATCTTTTCTGGCTTCCCCACTTTTTTTTCCAGTTGGGTTTTACTAGAGGTTTCATGGGTCTTAAACAATGAGGTTAATATCTGAGTATAAATGCACAGGCTAGATGCCTAACATGTCCAGTGTTGTTTTCTTCCACCACCTGGAATTCAGGAGCTAACCGAGCATGTAAAACCTACAAGGGATGAGAGGTATTGTTTCAGAAGTTCTTAGCATCGGCTGCAGACTCAGACAAAGTCAGTTTTCCTTTGCAGGCCTTTTGAAAATTCTAAGGCTCTGAACTGAATCGACATGCAAACAACATTGTAGTAGTGGTTATAGTTCAGTCATGGGAAAACAGAATTAGAAGCCATTTGGATATAAGCTCAAAGGCTCGCACTGTGTATGGACACTTGCCTTTCGTTGCAGGCTTCATGTACTTTCAGCAAAGAGCACTTTATGGGAAATACTGTTTGCTGAACGTGTAACACTGCTCACATGGATGGATAGGACACAGACATTCATGTGCAGAAAAACTCACACCAAAAACTTCAAACATGCGAACAAGCACATTGCCACAGCACACAAGGGTCACTGCATGAAAACACCTAGCTGCGTCCCCAAGATAACGCATCACACAAGCAAACAAAGAGTGGAGGGAAAAACCAGTGGATTCAAATAAGGTGCAGTTCCAACCCCTTCCAGTTTACCTCTGGCTGCGAGAGTGTGGCTGGCACACAGACATGCTAAAGTACTTACTGTGTGTCAAGCAGGAGTTCTGGAGTGCGATGCTGCTTCCTTCCTCCGATGATTGGACTCTGTGAGCCAAAGAGCCCCTGTTTGCCTGTTTTATGCCTTGCCTTAGTGCTGATGTCACAGACAAAGCCAGCCCTGGACAAAGCCAGGGCATTTTCACGTCAGCTCCCCTCCCCATAACCCATTATGTTAATTTGTATCAAATCAAGAAAGGGATTTTCATGACTCATGAGGGCGCCTATTTTATCTTGGGATTCGAATATTTTCTTCATTTGGACAAATCAGATAGCTTGGAAATACGCTAATCTTTCCCCCACGTGGGCCATTATTTCCCACGTAAGGAGCTGGACCTCATCAGGGAATGTATGTTGTGCAGACGCATTCCAGAAGGCGCGCACTGGTACGTATCTGCATGTGGTTGCTGAATTAAGCTAAGGTGGTGTAAATCCCACTTGGTGCTTCTATGTTAGGAGTTTGTATCAGTGTCAATTTCTTTACTGCCGACAAGCCTGTACAGTTCCTCCATCCCAAACCTAGGCCCAGGCCCGTCCACTCCATTGGGGGTCAGCCCAGCTCCCTGAGGGGCTCTCAAAGTGTCCAGTTCAGGTACTGACCAGCCCCAAATTTTGTCACCTCCTACCCATCTGGAGCTCCTCAGTCTGGGGCACGGTCGCTGGCTTAGCAGATTTCCCTCTGTCTCTGTGTCCAGTTCAGTCAGTCCATCTCTCTCAGGCTTTCATCTCCCAAAGGGGTGGGGGTGGGGAGGAGTCCACGTCCCTGCTGCTGGAGAAACCCTCACAAAGCTGTTGCCGCTCCTGGCAAAGCTCTCAGCACCAGCCTTGTAGCCTGGTGCCACATGCAGTTCATTCCCCCTTCCCCTCGGCTACCGGTGTCCTTTTAAATTCTTCCTCCGCTGGGAGCAGGCCCTGCACCTTTTCAGGGGCAGGGCACCCCTAGTCCAATACTGGATCAGTGAGGGGCCCGTACACCCCATCACCGTGAACAGCGTATCCCCCCTTCCTCCTCCGCAAATCAGCCTGGGCTGACAAAAGCCAAGAGAGTAACATGCCGTAAGAACAGCTGGTCCAGGGGAGGAAGCTCATTCAGCCCTGAGACAGAGCCTGCTGGGACTTTTAAGAATCTGTTCTGATAGCACTGAACAGCTTAATCTTTAGCAGAATGCTGCGTGTCTAAGGAATGGCAGAGTAGTGATGCTTAGTGCTACAGAGTAACCACCTTTGTGAGGCCAATAAAAGATAAAGTAGCTACAAAGCTAGAAGCAACTGATTTGAACTAACCCCAAACCTGGGAGGGGAGTTAACATGGAAATAGGGTGACCAGATGTCCTGATATTATAGGGACAGTCCCGATATTTGGGGCTTTGTCTTATATAGGCGCCTATTACCCCTTACCCCCGTCCCAATTTTTCACACTTGCTGTCAGGTCACCCTACCTGGTAATGAGAAATGTCTAAGAAAAGCTTAACAAAAAGGGATCAATACATTTGCGAAACCAACGGAAGCTGAAGCTGCATTGTCCGGCACTGGAGGCAAGTGTGACGAAATCACTGCGTGTTTTGCCGTTATCAGGATCTGTTAGACCTACTGGCTGAGTAAGTGAATGTCTCTATCCAACAAGCGGAAAACATGCTGGAGAAGGAGGCCTGTTCATGTATGTAGCGGTGGGACAAAATGACATGGCTGGGATATTGACCGCCTTTGGAAATCTGTCTTCAGCAAGAGAGACAATGAGAAGATGTTTGGGCAATTAATAAGAAATGGCAACATGTTAGAAACATAAACAGCAGGTCCTACTTAGCATCAAAGTGGGTCCAAATAGTTAAAATTGCTCCTGCCAGCGAGGCCAGTCCTGCCGTCTGCAATAATGATTTTTCTGTTTGGTTTGCTGATTTTTTTGTGTGTGTGCAAAACTGCCAGTGAAGCAAAAAGTCAGTTATTTGCCCAATACTAAGTGCAACTAAATAGGCTCCAGTGGTGAGAGTATCAATTTCCAAGGAGCAATTCCTTTCCTTTTATAACAACCATGGCTATTCTGGTCCGGTAACAGTCAGTATGGACGTGACTGACATCCATGCCTAAGAGTTATTAAAGTCGCTGGGCATCTGGATCCTGAATCCCCACTGCAGCTTGAGATCCCTTCCGCTCTTGCCGCCTGCCCCAGAGCATTTCCCCTCACAGCACCCTTTGGCTTTCACTCTTCAGTTGAGTTTCCCGCCACTTTCTCCAGGCTTCTGCCCTTCCACTGGTTTTACTTTATTTTTTCTCTTTTATTCTTTCATTTCTTTCCCCCGGTTTGGGTAAACCTACCCTGTACTTGACTCTCCACACCCTCTAACCGCTTCCCACTAGAGCCTCCCTTCTCTCATGACTTGTAGGTCACACTCTGCAGTTTCTGGGTCTCCCTCTCCCAGGCTCCCTGCTCCTGGGGAGCCTCCAGCTTCTCCCCCAAACCCCAAATCCTAATTCATTCTGTGTCCCTGCCACCCCCACATCTGCCTGTCCCCAGCCCGGCTGTCAATTCTCCTCCTCAACCCTCCCATCACTTCTGCCCCAGCCCCTCCCTCAGTTCTGCCCCTGCAGCCCCACGTCTGCCCTCAGGGCCCCTCTGCTCCTGTTGTGGGGGGCAGGGGGCTGCAAGGTGGAAGTTTTGCCTAGGGCGCAAAATATCCTTGCACCGGCCCTGCTGCTTGGGCTGCTCCATCCTCAGCGGCAGAGACACAGCAATGAAGGGGCCAGAAGCTTTTGGTGAGGAGGGATCAGAAGAGGCAGGTACCAGCTTTAAACCCCAGAGGGAAGCTCCCTCCCCTAATGCAGCCTCAACGCCCAGGCCAGGAAACAGAGACTTATTGGTACTGTTTGAAGACAGGATACTGGACTATGTGGACCTTTGATCTGACCACTGGCCATTCTGATGTTCTTATATCTAAACGAGCTGTATCTGCCCCCCACTGTAACCCACTAGACCCCAGTCCCCTCCTAGAGCTGGGATCGAACCCAGGACTCCTGGCAGGGTCTCTCCCGGCAGAGTTAGTAACAAAGTAGGGATATACAGTCACATTTTAACCAGTGTCCCTACAGTGATTTTCAGACCACATTAGTATTAGAGCTCAGTGGGTCTAATATCGATTTAATTTTCTTTCTTTTATAAAGGAATTAGATACAGGGCTCCTGCCAGCTCATTGCTAACTTCCCTGCCAAAACACTGGAGTTTTCAGGTGCGCAAGTAGCCCCTGGAATCATGGTTAAATTACCCTCCCCCCCACCATTTGAAATGGGGCTCCTGTGTGCACAGTCCCCTACCGTGCTCCCCCAGAAGAGCTGCATTAACAGGCAACTCTGCAAGTGACCCCCAGGCCTCTCTAGTTCCTTGGCCACATGTATCCTGTCCCTATTCTGGCGGCTAATCCGGAAAAAGAGCTCGCCCCTGCTCCCACCTGAGGGACGTGTTGGGTTGAGATCACCTGATCCAAGCAGGCAGTAGGGACAGAATCTGAGACTTGAAGCTCCTAGAGTGACCTCTTACCTTTATAGACCTGCCCTTCAGCCATCCCCAGCTATTTTCAAGTGTAACGTGATCGTAACAAGACCCATTTGAAACCCTTCACCACACAAGACAAAGCCTGTAGGATTCCTCATTAACTATTTATTTCTCCTCCCCTGGCTCCCAACAGCCACTAGCCACCTTCGAGCTTTCCCTCTTCTCTCCCAGGCTCTGCTCACTTGATTGCAGCAGCTCAGCGGATGGTCCAGCTTTGCTCTTTCACTTCCATTCTTCACTTCTTTGGGTGGCTGCATTTGCAACCGAGCAGCCTGATGGAAATCCCTGAGTCCTCTGTCTCGGCAGGCAGGCCAAGCAGCCAAGGGAGGTTAGCCTGAACTGTCAGGAGTGGAGGCTTGGCCCATAGGGTAGGGTTACCATATTGGAACTGTCAAAAAAGAGGAGACTCCATGGGCGGGGGAGTGGTTTAAATGCTCCAGACAGACGCCTCGCTGGTAGGGTTGGGGGGCGTGTAAGAGTCCGGTGCGGGGGCTCGGCCCTCTCGGGTGTGGCTAGGAGCTAGGCCGCATCACTACACGGCCTAAATCAGCAGTTCAGTCTCCGAAGGTCCAAGGGCTCAGACCCTCAGGCAGGGCTGAGCAGAAATAAACAGTCAACGAAGCCCAAGCCCTCAGTCAGGGTGGGGCAGCAAACAGCAGTTCTAGGCTCAGACCCTCAGGCAGGGGCTGAGCACCCAGAGTCAGTAAAGCCAAGCCCTCAGTCAGGACGGGGCAATAAGCAATAGTTCAAGGGGCTCAGATCTTTAAGCAGGAGCTGAGCAAACAACAATAGTTCAGGGCTCAGGTCCTCGAAGCAGGAGCTGAGCAGCAACAATAGGTGAGTCCAGACTTCTGGGTCTGAGCTCCAATGTGAGGGGGAGACTGCCACCCGTGAGGCGGTGGCATGGGGGGGACACAGGCCCACCCACTCCACTGTGTCCCAGACCCAGTTAGTCTGCTGCTGTGTCGGTGGGGTCCTGACCGCAACACACCGACATCGGCTCGAAATCTGCAGTAGCCAGACTGGGGTCGGCTACCCCCGGGCTACATCCCATCTCCCCCTCCATGGGTACCTGCTCATCGCGGGTGTCCGCAGCGGGGTCCCATACCATGGGCTCCTCGTCGTGCTGAGGGCTGGCTAGGTCGGGCTGCTCCTCAGGACACGGGTCGGGGGGACGCTCGGGCAGCTCCTTGGGGTAACGGGCTCGGGGCAGGCTCGGCCAGTTCTCCTCGGGGTACCGGGCTCGGGGCAGGCTCGGCCAGTTCTCCTCTCGATACCGGGCTCGGGGAAGGCTCGGCCAGTTCTCCTCTCGATACCGGGCTCGGGGCAGGCTCGGCCAGTTCTCCTCAGGGTACCGGGCTCGGGGCAGGCTCGGCCAGTTCTCCTCAGGGTACCGGGCTCGGGGCAGGCTCGGCCAGTCCTCCTCAGGGTACCGGGCTCGGGGAAGGCTCGGCCAGTCTTCTTCAGGGTACCGGGCTTGGGGCAGGCTCGGTCCAGCAGGAGCTCGGTCAGGAGCGTCTGTCCTCTGCGGCCGCAGGGCTGCAACTGAGCGCTGGGCCCTGGCTTTTATACTTCCTGTCCCGCCCCTTGACTTCCGGGGGGCGGGGACAGGTGGCAGTGGCTCCGCCCACTGTGGCAGCTGTTCTGGCTCCTCCCTCTCGGGTGCGGCCAGGAGCCAGGCCGCCTCACTACACGGCGCGCCCCCCCAAGGCTGGCTCCCGTGCAGCGGGGCCAGCCCCTTCCATACCCCCCAGCCGGGAGAGGAAGTCCGCGTTAGCATGGTCCTTCCCAGCCCGATGACGCACAGTGAAGGCATAGGGCTGCAGGGCCAAGTACCACCGCTGCAGCCGCATATTATGGTCCTTCATGCGAGCCAACCACTGGAGGGCGGAATGGTCGGTGACCAAGGTGAAGGGGGCTCCCAGGATGTAATACCTCAGGGCTTCACAGGCCCACTTCACAGCGAGGGCTTCCTTTTCGACCACCGCGTAGTTTTTCTCTCGGGGGAACAGCTTCCGGCTGATGTAAAGAACCGGATGCTCTTCCCATTCTACTTCTTGGGAAAGGACAGCCCCGAGTCCCACTTCCGAGGCGTCTGTCTGTAAAACAAATGTCCGGTGGAAATCAGGACTATACAAGACTGGCTCGCTGCAGAGGCTCGTCTTGAGTGTCTGAAAGGCCTCGTCGCACTCGCGGGTCCATTTCACCTGCCGCGGGCTATCCTTTGTCAGGAGCCCCGGTAAGGGGGCTGCAATTGCCGCGAATTGAGGAATAAATCGTCTGTAATACCCTGCCAGCCCCAGAAACTGGCGCACCTGGCGCTTCGTGGCTGGCGGGGGGCAGGTTGCGATGGCCTGGACCTTGCCGACAAGAGGTTTTACCTTCCATGCCCGATAGTATACCCCAGGTACGTGGTCTCTTGTCAGCCGATGCGACATTTCTTAGGGTTGGCTGTTAACCCGGCCTTCCGCAGGGACCTCAGGACGGCTGCAACCCTTTCTAGGTGGTTCTCCCACCGAGGACTGTAAATGACCACATCATCTAGATAGGCGGCCTCGTAGTCCTGATGTGGCTGGAGGAGGCGGTCCATTAGGCGCTGAAAGGTGGCCGGAGCGCCATGGAGGCCGAAGGGCATCCGGGTAAACTGGTATAGGCCCGTGGGTGTGGCGAACGCAGTCTTCTCCTTGGAGGCTGGTTCCAGGGGGATCTGCCAGTACCCTTTGCTTAGATCAAGGGTGGTGATATAGCGGGCCTCCCCTAAGCGGGCCAACAGCTCATCTATCCGAGGCATGGGATAGGCATCGAACTTGGAGATAGCATTAACGTGCCTAAAGTCGATACAGAATCTCTGTGAGCCGTCGGGCTTCGGTACCAGCACTACAGGGCTGTGCCATTCACTTTGCGATGGTTCAATCACCCCTAGATCCAGCATAGCTCGTACCTCCTCCTCAACGACCTGCCTCCTGTGATACGGCAAGGGCCTGGTCGCGCCCCGGATCACCACCCCAGGCTCTGTCTGGATCCTATGGTATACCAGGGTGGTGTATCCCGGTTGGCCCGTAAAGGTGCGGGAAAAGGCTTGCAGGAGGCACCGGGTCTGCTTGAGTTGGTCGTCTGTTATGGTCTCCCCGAGCTGGGGTTCCCGGGTCCTCGGTATGGGCTACCTGGGGTCCTAGCTCAGGTTCTGGCGGGTAGGGGTTGATCAGGAGACCTTCACATTCCCGCCAGGGCTTGAGGAGGTTGACATGGTACCGTTGGGTCTTCTTTTTCCGGTCCGGCTGATTGATTTCATAATTAACTGGGCCCACCTTCCGAACCACCTCATATGGCCTTTGCCACCGGGCCAGGATCTTCGATTCACTGGAGGGAAGAAGGAGTAATACCCGGTCTCCGGGATGAAAGTCCCGAGTCTGGGCGTCCCGGTTATAAGTCTGGGCCTGCGTGTCCTGGGCGGCTTTCAAGTTCTCCTGCGCCAGGGCCCCGCCTGCTTAAGGCGCCCTGAAGCTGGAGTACGATTTAAGAGGCCCTGGGCCGGCGATGGGGCTTGCACCCAGGTTTCCCTCATGAGATCCAGCAGGCCCCGAGGTCGCCGACCGTACAGCAACTCAAAGGGTGAGAACTTGGTTGAAGACTGGGGGACTTCCCGCACCGCCAGGAGCAGGGGTGGAAGGAGCTGGTCCCATCGGCGAAGGTCCTCCTGGGGGAACCTACGCAACATCTCTTTCAGCGTCCGATTGAATCTTTCAACCAGCCCATCTGTCTGGGGATGGTAAACGGACGTCCGGAGTTGCTTTATCCCCAAGAGTTCGCACACCTGCTGGAGCAGCCGTGACGTAAAGTTGGTCCCCTGATCCGTGAGGATCTCCCGGGGCAGGCCGACACGGGCGAAGACCTTCACCAGCTCAGCTGTGATGGTGCGGGCTGTGATGGTCCGGAGAGGGATTGCTTCGGGGAACCTGGTAGCATAGTCCATTATCACCAAAATGTATTGGAACCCTGCGCTGCTCTTAGGGAGAGGCCCCACCAGGTCCATGGCCACACGTTCAAAGAGGGTCTCAATCAGAGGCATCGGGACCAGCGGTGCCTTGGGAGTTCGTGCTGGGGCAGCCAACTGGCATTCCGGGCAAGAGTTGCAATAATTCTTTACCTCCTGGTGTACCCCTGGCCAGAAGAAGCGCCCCAGGATCCGAGCCAGGGTCTTCTCGTGACCGAGGTGCCGGCCGCAGGGATGTCGCGGGCCAGTTTCATGACCGCCCGGCGGTGACACCGAGGCACGAGGAGTTGTGTCCGGGTATCCCACTTGCGGGGGTCCCTCTCGACGCGATACAGGCGCTCCTGCCGCAACTCAAAGTGCGGCCACTGCGCCGCTCGATGGGGGTCGAGGACTGTCCCATCCACGGAGGCCAGCTGGTCGTATGTCCGCGTGAGTGTAGGGTCGGCCTGTTGATCCCGGCAAAAGTCTGTGGGCGCCGAGGGATCCTCCCCACCCGGGGAGGATCTTCACGCCCTTCCGCCGGGTTGGTGTGGTCGGGGCTTTCACCTCGCCTTCCTCAGTCTCTGGGGCCTCCCCTTCCAAGGCTGGCGTGACCTGCGGGCTGCCCTCGGCGTGGCGGCGTAGTACGGCGGGGAACTCGGGCCAGTCCCGACCCAGGATCACCGGGTACGCCAGCCGTGGAGCGAGTCCCACTGTCATCAGCTGGGTGACCCCATCAATAGTCAGTTGGGCCCTGGTACTTGGGTAGGGCCGTATATCCCCGTGGATACACTGCAGCTGAATCTTCCCCAGGTGGTTGTCAGCCTGCGGGCCCATGGTTTGGCAGACCAGTGTCTGGCCGCAGCCTGAATCGAGGAGGACCACCCTCAACGACCACGGGCACGGTGATCTTGGCCGCTTGCCAACGCCGGGCACGGCCTTCCCATGAGTAAACCTGGCCAAAGGTACACTCCAGTCCTGGGCAGTCCCGCTGTAAATGGCCATACTTCCACAGGAGAAACAGGGCCCCAGGTCTGCTCGTCCCGTCCGTGACCGGGTCCCGGGTTACCTCCAGGCGGGTTCCGTAGTCCTCTCGCTGCGGGAACCGGGTCCGAGCGGTCTCCGGAGGACGGGCGGTACGGGTCCGGGCCTCCGCCCACGGGAGGAAACTCAGACGCCTGTGAGGGTGGGTGCACCCTTCTTTTCTGGGTTGGGGTGCTCCGTCCGGGCGGGCGGTCCGCCAGCCGAGCCCAGCGGGTTTCAGCCGCGAGGAAGTCCTCCATTAATGTAACGGCCGCGCCACTGTCGCCGCCTATGGCGGAGGACCCAGGCTCTTCCTCGCGGCGGAGTACATGGGCGAACTGTTCCAATACTACCTGCTCCATCAGCTCCTCTGATGTCCGGCGCTCGGGCTGTAGCCACTATTGCAGGTCTCTCAAGCTCCTGGGCCACTATCCGAGGTCGGGCCCTGGAGGATACGCCAGGCTTCTAAACCGCTGTCGGTAGGTCTCTGGACTCACATCCAGGGCGCCTAGGATAGCGGCTTTCACCTGGCTGTAGTCCTGGGCTGCCTCCACAGACAAGCCTCGATAGACCGCCTGAGCAGTCCTCGTTAAGTATGGGGCCAGGATGGTGGCCCATTGGTCCTGGGCCCAGCCCGCGACGACGGCCACCCGCCGAATGTGACGAAAGGCTTCGGGTCGCCGGGCCACATCTTCGCCAGCCGAATTGGGGGCTGGGCCGCGGGCCCTGCAGCATCTCCTGGCTGGGGTTCCCCCGGTCGAGTCAGCACCGCTGCGAGCTGCTGGACACATTGCCGCTGGAAGTCCTGGTGCTGGGTAACCAGGTCTTGAATGAGCTGCCGTTGTTGCGAACCTAGCTGCTCGACGAGCTGCTGCTGCTGTTGCGACTGGGCCGCCTGTTGTCGCTCCTGGCTCTCCGTCATGAGGGCAGGAGCTGGGACAGATCCATCTCTCTGGCGGGAGGCCTCTCTCCGCGCCCCTTTTCACCAGCGCCAAGAGCTCGCGCCCACATCCTGGGCGAGAGGTCCTCAGAGAAGGCACCACGTGTAAGAGTCCGGTGTGGGGCTCGCCCTCTCGGGTGTGGCCAGGAGCCAGGCCGCCACTACACGGCCTAAATCAGCAGTTCAGTCTCCGAAGGTCCAAGGGCTCAGACCCTCAGGCAGGGCTGAGCAGAAATAAACAGTCAACGAAGCCCAAGTCCTCAGTCAGGGCGGGGCAGCAAACAGCAGTTCTAGGCTCAGACCCTCAGGCAGGGGCTGAGCACCCAGAGTCAGTAAAGCCCTAGCCCTAGTCAGGACGGGGCAATAAGCAGTAGTTCAAGGGGCTCAGCTCCTTAAGCAGGAGCTGAGCAAATAACAATAGTTCAGGGCTCAGATCTTTAAGCAGGAGCTGAGCAAACAATAGTTCAGGGCTCAGATCTTTAAGCAGGAGCTGAGCAAACAACAATAGTTCAGGGCTCAGATCTTTAAGCAGGAGCTGAGCAGCAATAATAGTTCAGGGCTCAGGTCCTTAAGCAGGAGCTGAGCAGCAATAATAGTTCAGGGCTCAGGTCCCTAAAGCAGGAGCTGAGCAGCAACAACAATAGTTCAGGGCTCAGGTCCTTAAGCAGGAGCTGAGCAGCAATAATAGTTCAGGGCTCAGGTCCTTAAAGCAGGAGCTGAGCAGCAATAATAGTTCAGGGCTCAGGTCCTTAAGCAGGAGCTGAGCAGCAATAATAGTTCAGGGCTCAGGTCCTTAAAGCAGGAGCTGAGCAGCAACAACAATAGTTCAGGGCTCAGGTCCTTAAAGCAGGAGCTGAGCAGCAATAATAGTTCAGGGCTCAGGTCCTTAAAGCAGGAGCTGAGCAAACAACAATAGTTCAGGGCTCAGGTCCTTAAAGCAGGAGCTGAGCAGCAACAACAATAGTTCAGGGCTCAGGTCCTTAAGCAGGAGCTGAGCAAACAACAATAGTTCAGGGCTCAGGTCCTTAAAGCAGGAGCTGAGCAGCAACAACAATTGTTCAGGGCTCAGGTCCTTAAGCAGGAGCTGAGCAGCAATAATAGTTCAGGGCTCAGGTCCTTAAAGCAGGAGCTGAGCAGCAACAATAGGTGAGTCCAGACTTCTGGATCTGAGCTCTGATGTGAGGGGGAGACTGCCACCCGTGAGGCGGTGGATGGGGGGACACAGGCCCACCCACTCCACTGTGTCCCAGCCCGGGGCCCTAACAGCAGCAGTTAGTCTGCTGCTGTGTCGGTGGGGTCCTGACCGCAACACACCGACATCGGCTCGAAATCTGCAGTAGCCAGACTGGGGTCAGCTACCCCCGGGCTACTTCCCATCTCCTCCATGGGTACCTGCTCATCGCAGGTGTCCGCAGCGGGTCCCATACCATGGGCCTCGTCGTGCTGAGGGCTGGCTAGGTCGGGCTGCTCCTCAGGACACGGGTCGGGGGGACGCTCGGGCAGCTCCTCGGGGTAACGGGCTCGGGGCAGGCTCGGCCAGTTCTCCTCAGGGTACCGGGCTCGGGGCAGGCTCGGCCAGTTCTCCTCAGGGTACCGGGCTCGGGGAAGGCTCGGCCAGTCTTCTTCAGGGTACGGGGCTTGGGGCAGGCTCGGTCCAGCAAGAGCTCGGTCAGGAGCGTCTGTCCTCTCCGGCCACCGGGGCTTTTATACTTCCTGTCCCGCCCCTTGACTTCCGGGGGGCGGGGACAGGGGCAGTGGCTCCGCCCACTGTGGCAGCTGTTCTGGCTCCTCCCTCTCGGGTGCGGCCGGGAGCCAGGCCGCCTCACTACAGGGCCGTACTGTCGCAAGAGGTGGGAGGAGAAGAACACCCCATTTTGGACCTGAGCCACAAGCTGTTCCCCAGAGAGACCCGGTATTCCACCACAGAGCGGGAGGCCCTGGGAGTGAAATGGGCATTCGTGGTGCTGAGGTACTGTGATGTTCGTCCATCGTTGTCGATGAAGACCTCAACAACTCATTCGTTCGATGACCGGACTCTGTGAGTCCGGAGATGACTGATCAGTCCGATTTGGGCGTGGAACGTCTTGCCACACATTGGACAGACATGCGATGGCACTGTCAATGATGTGAGGGCAGCTCTGGACTCGCGCAGCTCACGCTTTCTTTCAGACTCAGCAGTACGCCTCGCCTCAGAGGTATTACTGCCTGTGTGAATGAGGCTGCGCCATGCTGGACGGTTCAGTGCGAGGGTTTCCCATGTGGCGCTGTTGATCTCGAGGGAGTTCAGAGAGGTCTTCAGCGTGTCCTTGAACCGCTTCTTTTGTCCTCCATGGGAGCGCTTTCCCTGGTGAGTTCTCCGTAGAAGAGCTGTTTAGAAATGCACTCCTCTGACATTCTCACGACATGTCCAGCCCATCTGGTCTGGGATCTCATCAGCAGTGTGTGAACTGACGGCAGACTGGCTCTGGTAAGGACTTCAGTATCGGGCACTTTGTCCTGCCATCTGATTTTTAGAAGCTTTCGCAGACAGGAAATGTGGAAGTGATTGAGCCTTCGTGCATGACTCTGATAGACAGTCCACGTCTCGCAGGCCTACAGCAGAGTTGGAAGCACCACTGCTCGGTAGACCATCAGCTTCATTGGTAGGCTGATCCCTCGACGTTCCCAGACGTTGGAGCGCAATCGGCCAAATGCAGAGCTGGCTTTAGCAATACTGCCGTTTACTTCATCATCGACTGACACTGCTTGGGAAAGGGTACTGCCCACGTATGTGAAGTGCTCCACTGCCTGGAGTCTCTGTCCATTTACAGTGATGGACGGTTCTGAGTACGGAGCGTGGGGAGCTGGCTGGTGCATGACCTCAGTCTTCTTGATGTTAACGGTGTTGTTACATGCAGATGAAAACTTGTCCATATTGGCTTTCATTTGTGGCTCTGTACTAGCATTCAGAGCACAATCATCGGCAAAGAGAAAGTCTCGAAGTACAGTTTCCTTCACCTTGGTAATGGCACGCAGTCGCCTCAGATTGAATAGTTTCCTGTCAGTTCTGTATTTCAGGCCTACTCCTTCAGTGCAGTATTGAAAGGCATCAGTCAGAGTGGCAGAGAATATCATGCTGAACAAAGTGGGTGCTAAAACACACCCTTGCTTGATGCCGTTGGTGACTGGGAAGGCCTCAGATGTTTCACTGTCATCCAGGACACGAGCCATCATACCGTGATGAAATTGACGTACCATTGGTATGAATCTGTCTGGACAGCTGAATTTCGACATGATCCTCCACAGGCCCTGGCGACTGACAGAGTCGAACGCTTTCGTGAGGTCCACAAAAGTTGTGTAGAGTTCACAATTCTGTTCTTGACATTTCTCCTGTAGCTGACACGCAGCGAAGATCATGTCAATAGTCCCACGTCCCTTGCGGAAGCCGCACTGTGATTCTGGCAGTAAGCCCTGTTCCAGGTGAGTGATCAATCGGTTCAACAGAACCCGTGCAAGAATTTTCCATGCTGTAGAGAGCAGCGAGATTCCATGGTGATTGTTGCATACCTGGCGATTGCCCTTCCTCTTATAGAGGTGCACCATGGACACATCTCTAAATTCCTGTGGAATGGATCCCTGCTTCCAGAAGGACTGAAACAGCTCAGTGACTTTCCGTAGCAGCACGGGTCCACTGACTTTGTACACCTCTGCTGGTATGGCATCTGACCCTGGGGCTTTGCCACTTGACAGCTGGTTGATGGCTTCCTTCACTTCATCCTCTTTTGGTGAAGCATCCATGGAGTCATGGACTGCAACCTGGGGCATCTTGTCAATGGCCTCATCACTGATGACTGAGGGGCAGTTGAGAACTGCTTCAAAATGTTCAGCCCATCTCTGGAGAATCTGCATCTTCTCTGTAAGGAGCACAGTGCCATCAGAGCTCAGGAGGGGAAAGCTCCCAGAAGACTGTGGACCATAGACTCTCCCTCACTTTAATCCAATTCACGCGCAAGTCTCGACATCATAACATATCAAGTCCTGTGGTGATGGGCAAGCGACGAAGCAGCAGGTGTGGATACACTGGGAGCTGTTGCCGCGGACCTGCACACAGGCGGCTCAGGTATAATGGTCGTTCCTCACTGACCGAAGCAGCAGTGGAGCGCGGCATCTTCTTGAGCAACTGAGCAGCCCTATTCAGGACTGCACTGCTCACTTGGCTAGAAAAGGTGCCCTAAACATTGCCTGCTTCACCTTACCCTGGCCAGCATACCGCGGCTGGTGGGGATCCCATCAAAGCGGTTGAACAAAAACAAAACTTAGAGTGACACCGATCCCCATTGGCACATGGACTGTGGGCACGCTACTGGACATCACGGCAGACAGACCGGAGAGAAGAACAGCACTTGTCACCAGAGAGCTCGCACGCTACAACATTGACATTGCAGCCCTTAGCGAAACTCGCCTTGCTAATGAAGGACAGCTGTCCGAGTCAGGCAGAGGCTATACATTCTTCTGGAGTGGCCGCAGCAGTGATGAGCGTCGCGAATCTGGAGTTGGCTTCGCCATCAAGAATCATCTTGTTCGGAAACTTGCCAGTTCCCCCAAGGGTGTGAATGACCGACTCATGAGAATGCAGCTTCCGCTTCAAAAAGGAAAACAAGCTACTTTGATCAGCACATACACTCCCACAATGACCAACCCAGAGAATGTGAAGGATAAATTCTACGAAGAACTAGGTGCTCTGTTATCATCAGTGCACCGCAGAGACAAGCTGATCCTGCTTGGCGATTTTAACGCAAGAGTCGGATGCGATGCCGCAGCCTGGGAAGGAGTCATCGGGAAACACGGAGTGGGAAAGTGTAACAGCAATGGCCTGTTACTGCTGAAAACTTGTGCAGCACATGACTTTCTGATCACCGATACGGTCTTCCGCCTCCGTACCCGCAACAGGACTTGGTGGATGCATCCCCGTTCCAAGCACTGGCATCTGATCGACTATGTCGTCATCAGGAGAAGGGACAGACAAGATGTCAGGGTTACAAAAGCTATGTGCGGCGGTGACTGTTGGACGGATCACAGGCTCATAGTATCCAAAATGAAGCTCCGTATCATGCCGAAGAGACGACCACAAGGCTGTAAGGCTCTCAAAAGGATCAATGTGTCGGCTGAAGAATAGCCGCATCGCTGAAAATCTAGCGGAAGACCTAGAGAATGAGCTTGCTGATCTTCGTATTGAGGATGACGCTGAGAAAGACTGGGAGCCATTCCGCAACACTGTCCATACAGCTGCATCGAAGGTATTGGGGCCCTCCACACGCAGGCCGCAAGGCTGGTTTGACGAAAATGATGCAGAAATCCAGGTCCTACTTGCTGAGAAGCATCGCCTGCATCGTGCACATCAGAACGACCCATCCTCAGCGGCAAAGAAGACGGCCTTTATCAACGCTCGCAGAACAGTACAGCACCGACTGCACAAAATGCGGGACTTGTGGCTGAGCGCCAAAGCAGATGAAATACAGGCATATGCGGACAGGAATGACTATAAGCAGTTCTATGAAGCCCTCCTTCTCCTTGGTAATAGAACTCGCACGCCTCAGCTGGATTAACAGCATGAAGGTCTCAAACACACGGATCATGTGGTGGTACATGTCCCTCCAACCCTATTCCTTCCGAGTGTTACACCGGCCAGGAAAGGCTCATGCGGATGCAGATTTCTTTTCCCAAGTTGTGGGGCGGTAGGGGGGTAGGGGGAAGGGGAGGAGACGACTAAGGGTCAGCCGGCCCAGGCGACTGTCTTAAGGGAGAGGGTGTGTGACGGGGCAGAGTGGACCCACACTGGTATAGCAGGGGTTAACCCTTCCTCCCTGGCAGAGGAAGCCCCGCCCCAGAAGTTCTGCTGGGCATGCTCCAACTGGAGCTCAGATATAAAAGCCTGCACATCAGCTCAGTCTGGGCTGACAGCCAGAGGGGAAGGACGCACGCTGTTAGCTCCTGCAGAGAGAGGGCCTGCGAGCCACGATCCGGACGTCAGCATTGCCGAGGCACCACCGGAGACCCTGACGGAGGACGACCCAGGGGCGGAACAGACCGGAGGACCCCTCGCTGCAGAAGCACTGCCATTCCCAGGGGAAAGTAGAGATAAACGGTGTTAAAGCTGTATTAGCACTCGGCGTGTTGCGGGCAGATCCCTGCCGAGCGAGCGGCAAGTAGAGCTTGCAGCTATCAGGGCCCTGGCTTGGGGCTCAGAGGAGAGGGTGGGCCCGAGTCCAACCGTGAAGGATTATGTGGACTCTGGCCGCGCTACCCCGCCTGAAAGGGGGGATTATATCAGGCCCGCACAACTCGTAAAGCGGCGAGGGCCACATTCCTCCAAAGAAAACAGCCGAGGGCCGAAACCTCCCGGCCCCGCAGAAACACCCCGCCCCAGGGCCGCCCAGCCCTGCGGAAACAAACCCTCCTTCCCCAGCGCCGCCCCACCAAAACTGCTGTGGGCCAAAAAGGAAGGTTGGGGGTGGGGAGGTGATACTTTATTTTAAATCAACCAGGGGCTCCCAGCTGAAGAGGTGGCTGGGAGCTCTCAGGGTCAAATTAAAGGGCCCAGGGCTCCGGTGGCTGGGGGAACCTGGCAGGGTCAGCTCTAGGTGTTTTGCTGCCCCAAGCAAAAAAAAAACTTGGCTGCCCCCCGTCCCAGCCCTGGGCTCCCCCCTGTACCCTCCTGCTGCCCCAATCCTGGGCTCTCCCCCCACTGACCCACACCCCCTGCCGCCCCAGCGCTGGGCTTCCCCCTTTCCTCCCCACCCGTGCCCTCCCTCCACCCTGCTGCTGCCCCAGCCCTGGGCTCCCACCAGTGTCTCCCCCCCCCACACCTCCTGCCTCCCCAGCCCTGGGTCTCTAGTAACGCTTCCAGGGCAGGTCATTCAGCTGGAATTTTGGATGTGCACAAAACACAGACAGGATTGGTTCCTATATGGTTACAGAGCTGCAGTAAAGTGGAACAATTTTCAGCTTGTGTGATTGGAGGATATCTGGATGCATATTATAAGACTGTCCTCCATAAATGAGGAAAAGTTGAGGTGCCTTTATTATTCTTTTGTTCCACTCTTTCTTTCTATGGGGAATTTGCCTATGCAATATCACTGTCTTCCTTAAACAAACAAAAAGGCAATGGCTGCTGAAAATAGCAATTCCAGTCCTAATAAGCATTTCTTGCTCAATTTTATCCTGCTTTTTCTACAGCAAGTTACAGTGGATCAGTATATTTGATTTGGGAGAAATGAAGTAACAGCTGCCCAAACTGAGCTTGAGCACTCCTGAATCCTGAGGTGTTCAAGTCTGGAAGGCAGGTGCTGGGGGGGCGGGGGCTGTGGGCTCCACGGGGGAGTATGGCAGCAATGTGTCTGAGTTGCATGGAGCCAGACACGCTGGTCTGAGTGGCACAGTAAGTGGGCTGGAGGTTGGAGAAGGGGTAGGGAGTTCCAAGGGGCAGTCAAGGGACAGGGAGCTGTGGGGCTGGATGGGGCAGAGGTTCAGGGGCAGTCAGGGACAGGCAGCAGTAGGATAGGCATGGGAGTCCCAGGGGTTTATCAGGGGACAGGTAGGGGGTGGGGTCCTGGTGGAAAGTTGGGGGAGTCTCAGGAGGGGGCAGTTGGGGACAAGGAGAAGGGAGGCTTAGATAGGGGCTGGGGTCCCAAGGGGCAGTTGGAGCAGGGGTCTTGGGAGGGAGCAATTGGGGGACAAGGAGCAGCGGCTTTTAGATAGGGGGTGGGGTCCGGGGCGGCAGTTAGGGGCAGGAGTCCCAGGAGAGGGGTATCAGGGGACAAGGACCAGTGGTGTTAGATAGGGGGTGGGGGTTCTGGGGGGCAGTTGGGGAGGGTGCAAACAGCGGTCGCGTGCCGGGATTCAAACCACTCTGGGCTGCTGGCAGCCGCGGGGAGCCCTGAGCCCTTTAAATCCCAGCCGCAGCCGGGAATCTGTGGGCAGCCCAGAGATTTAAAGGGCTCTGCGCTCCCCGCGGCTGCGGGCAGCCCAGAGCCCTCTGATTTCCGGCCGCGGCTGGGATTTAAAGGGCTCTGGGCTCCCCGCCGCTGTGGGCAGCCCAGAGCCGTCTGATTCCTGGCCGCGGCTGGGATTTAAAGGGCTCTGGGCTCCCCGCGGCTGCCAGCAGCCCAGAGCCCTCTGACACCCGGCCGCGGCTGGGATTTAAAGGGCTCTGGGCTCCCCGAAGCTGCGGGCAACCTAGAGCTTTTTGATTCACCGCCACGGCTGGGATTTAAAGGGCTCTGGGCTCCCCGTGGCTGCCGGCAGCCCAGAGCCTTTTGATTCCTGGCTGCGGCTGGGATTTAAAGGGCTCTGGGCTCCTCACGGCTGCGGGCAACCCAGAGCCTTTTGATTCCCCGCTGCGGCTGGGATTTAAAGGGCTCTGGGCTCCCCGCCGCTGTGGGCAACCCAGAGCCTTTTGATTCCCGGCCGCGGCTGGGATTTAAAGGGTTCTGGGCTCTCCGCAGCTGCCGGCAGCCCAGAGCCCTCTGACTCCCAGCCGCGGCTGAGATTCAGAGGGCTCCCCGCGGTTGCCGGCAGCCCAGAGCTCTCTGCTTCCTGGCCGCAGCCGGGATTCAAAGGGCTCTGGGCTGCCCACACAGCCTGCAGCGGGGATTTAGAATCCCCTCGTGGGCCGCACAGTGAGGCTCCGCGGGCCTTATGTTGTGCAGGCCTGGATTATATGAACGTTGGCCGCAAGGCTGTTCTACCCTGCTGCAAAGAGGGATTATATGGACTTTGTCCACTAGGCCGTGCTACCCCACCCTCAAGTCCTCAAATAATGGTTTCAAGACTTTAAGGTGCAGAGACTCCTCCAGCAAGTGAACCAGGCCCTGTACTGCAGAGGAAGGTGAAAAGCCCAGCTATGGCGATCAGCTAAACCCTGAGCATGTGGGCAAGACTCACCTCGACCCAAGAAGAGCAGGCCTGGGCAGAGCAGGTCTGTACAAGGGAAAGGAGAGTGCTTTCTGGGCGGCACAGCCTGGGGCTTAGCCAAATTGATTACAGAATGAGTCCTACCTCCGAGGGACCATGTATTGGCCCCGAAAGAACCAGACTGCAGCGGCGATAAAGCCTAGCTGGGCTATGCACTGGAATGAGAACTAGGTAGGAAGTTGAAAGCAGCAAGGAAAGCCTAGAAGGGAACTTGAGAAGAGAGGTAGGATGTGCCCAGGGAAACCTGCAGCAAAGAGAAAAGAGCAGACCTAGCTGTTGAGCACAGAGCCCTGGGCTGCTACCAGGTTCAGGATGGGACCGGGTTCCTCTACTGACCCCAAAGAAGGGGGCATAAATGCACCCAGAGAGGTTACCAAGCCCAGCAAGGGGGCTGCAGGCTGAGCCAGAGCCCCAGTGAGAGGAGAAGAACTTTTTTCTCTGGGAAGACCTTTTTGGACTTTTACTGTGTCACAAACTGAGCCCCAGAAGCGGTGACTAAAAGTAGTGAGCCGGCCAGAGGGCCGAATTACCAGGCAGAGAGACTGCCATGGTGCTGGAGTGACCGTCGATGGAGGACCAGAGGCACCTAACAATGAGTAGATTCATTGATTATTGGCATCGTCAGCAGAAATGAATTCCTCCCGTCATCCGCGATGGCTCATGGAAGTCTTGGATACTGAAGGAAGGTCCATCCCACAAGTGGGAATCCCATTTGAGTTCCAGGGACTGGTTACAGGCAAAGCAGGGCTCGGGGTTTCTCCAGCAGCTCCTAGAAACTCCCCAGAAGCAGAAGGAAGTGCAGGCAGAGCTGCAGATGCAGCTGGTAATCTTGAAGGAGCAGCAGCAAGACCTGTCAGAGATCCTACAAAGGGAAATGAACCTGCTACGGCCATGGACAAACAGAGCAGCCTCGGATCTAGTGGCCAGTGAACTCTGGTACAAAGCTGCTTCCATTATGGAAACAGCCTGGTACTGGCGAGTGGGTGGGGAGACCAGGGAGATGGGAGGGGTTACTGAGGCTGGGGTGGGGAAGAAGCTGTGGGGCTGGGAGGGGAAGGACATGGCCCAGCTTGTGGGAAGGATCCTGCTGGCTGTGTCTGGAGCACTGTGCAGCCTCTTCTGTGGGAAGTTCCCATGGGTCAGTGTGGCCTGAATCTCTCCTGCTCCTTTGTTCTCTTTGGGCTTCACAGGAGATGTCTGGTGAACTGCCTGTGGACTCTGTGCCCCGCACCGCTCCGAAATTATTCGCTACCTTGAAAGAAACAGGGCACAGCTCAGCCTGGTAGGTAGGCTGGAGACTCACACTTCACTCACACACACAACACTGAGGGGCTTTGGGAAGCACAGTAACAAAGAAGAGATTTAAGTGATACTAAGCAAGAGAAAGAGACAAATTTCAAACAGACAAAAAAAACAAAACACACTTTGTAGTGACTCAAACTGAATCATAAGAGTCACAATTGTGGCCTTAGCAGTTTCCAGACTAACATCTCCGCTTTCCTAACAGACCTTATTTGATGTCCCTGTACGGTACAAAAATTCTCTGTCGAATCTGCTGATTTGATTGCTTAGCCTTTCGGTTTCAGACCCTCTGTTCTCTTTCTGGGGTGCCTGGACCCTGACTGCAACATCTCTCTTCCAGTCTCTGGCCCAGCCTCTTCCACAGACGTATGCTGCAGCCAGCCCAGCTCAGAGAGCAGTGGGGACACATGATCTCATCCTGTCAAACCAAGCAACATGGGTCCCATTGAGGCTTAGATGGAAGATCCCAGGTATTCACTCTTCTGGGCACTTTGGGCTTCCTGTTCCATAGCCTAGTTGTCATCATGACTTTGTTTTTTATTCTCAGAGGACGTGTCTGGGAGACTGTTTCCTGCTGGAGGTTTGAGCGGGGAGAGATCACTCAGAAGATCACTCGGGTCTGCAGGGTTCATGGGAGCAGCCACACTCCAGCAGGCCATCTGGAAGCCTATTAAAAACTGCTTACCTACGACTTACAAAGTCCAGACCCAGTTTGAGGCTCCATCCCTGAGGCCTATTGGCAAAGTCCCAGAGCAGCTAATCGGCCCCCGGGACCTCCTTAAACCAACAGCAGGAACAAGAAGCTGTCTGCTCACCGGGGCTCCCCTGTCTTCTGGACCATGTGACTCGCTGTGGCTCATCGGATTTGAGGGTCTGAACACAATTTGGTCTTTTGCTTCTGCTCTTCCAGTATCCTGACCCAGCTGACTCTCGACTCCTGTCTTCTGAGTGTAGACTCTGCCTCTGAGCACTAGGTCTGGCTGCTCATGACCCGGCCATGACACTGACTTTTCTACAATTCCTCCAATGCCCTTTTCTGCTCTCCAGCTCTGCTCTCCCAGCAAGACACACCAATCCCCTGGCTCCCAAAGTCCTAGTTGCTGCTATTCAAGGGCTCAGGGATAGTGCTTGTATTGCCCCCTCCCGCACCACAGCTGCTTTTCCTATGAGAATCTCCCTAGCGCAGAGGAGAAATCGGCTCTTCTCTTAGAATCAGTCCTGTCAGCAATTCAGGAAGTCATAGAAGGGACGGTCTGCTAAGCTCCCTCTGCAATGCCACTGTCAGAGACCATTACTGGTGGGTGCCAAGTGAGTGCGCAGGCAGCTCCTTGAGAGACTCCTAGGCGCAGGGTAGTCGTGTTTCACGGTGACCTCTGAAAGCCATGCAAAGAGTGCAGCATTGAAGAGACTCTCCTGCGGTAACAAAGGGTTTCTGTTCTCCTACATAGTCAGCCAGTGAGGCCAGTTTGCAGCATGTGGAAGAGCTGTTTGGTGCCTTGTTGGAGGATTCACCATATAGCTGGCAGCAGCTTCAGATCCTGGAGTCCCTATGATATGGTTACCATGCATCCGGATTTTCCAAGACATGTCCAGCTTTTTGTTTTTAAATAGCCGTCGGGGAGGAATTTGTAAAAATCTAAAGGTCCGTGATTTCCTCCCAATGCCCGGGCCACCCAGAGGGGGAGCAAGTGGGGCAATTTGCCCCAGGCCCTGGGCCCCGCAGGGGCCCTCACGAGAGTTTTTGGGGGCCTCTGGAGAAGGGTCTGTCACTGCGCTGGGGCCCCAGAAAACTCTCACGGGCCCGGCCACCGGAGCTTCTTCTGCTCTGGCTCTTCAGCGGCAATTCAGCGGTGGGGGTCCTTCCGCCCGGGTCCCGCCGCCAAAGACCCCGGGACCCTGAATCCTCTGGGCGGCCCCACCCAATGCAGAGTGTGACTCAGCTGAAACGGCGGCCAGGCCCGATTGAGCCACTCACATCCGGGCCTCCAGTAGTCAGAGCCCTCCTGGTCTCCTCCCCTGGCCTCCCTCTCCCCTGCAGCCAAAGTCCATTTAATCCTCCTTTGCAGGTGGGGTAGCGCCTAGCGAGCAGAGTCTATAAAATCCCCCTTGCAGGCGGGGAGCATGGCCTAGTGGCCAGAGTCCATATAATCCCCCAGTACACATGGGGTAGCACGGCCTAACAGCCAGAGTCCATATAATCCTTCACGGTTCAGGGTGGGGGGGGTAGGTGGACTCGGGCCCACCCTCTCCACAGAGCCCTAAGCCAGGGCCCTGGTAGCGGCAAGCTCTACTTGCCGCTTGCTCAGCAGGGATCCGACTGCAACACGCCTAGTAGTAATACAGCATTAACACCGTTTATCTCTACTTTCCCCTGGGAATGGCAGTGCTTCTGCGGCGAGGGGTCCTCCGGTCTGTTCCTCCCCTGGGTCATCCTCCGTCAGAGTCTCCGGTGGAGCCTCGACAGGGCTGACGCCCAGATCCTGGCTCGCAGCCCCTCTCTCTGCAGGAGCTAACAGCGTGTGTCCTTCCGCTCTGGCGGTCAGCCCAGACTGAGCTGATGTGCAGGCTTTTATATCTGAGCTCCAGTTGGAGCATGCCCAGCAGAGCTTCCGGGGCGGGGCTTCCTCTGCCAGGGAGGAAGGGTTAACCCCTGCTATGCCAGTGCGGGGCCGCTCTGCCCCATCACACACTCTCCCCCTTAAGACAGTCCCCTGGGCAGCCTGACCCTTGGTCGTCTCCTCCCCCTTCCCTGCCCTCCGACCGCCCCATCTCGGAAAAGAAATCTGCATCCGCATGAGCCTGTCCCGGCCGGTGTAACACTCGAAAGGAATAGGGTTGGAGGGACATGTACCACCACATGATCCGTGTGTGTGAGTCCTTCATGCTGTTAATCCACCTGAGGGGTGCGTGGTCTGTTACCAAGGAGAAGGGGTTCCCTATTAGACAGAACAGCTTGTGGCTCAGATACCAAAGGCCGTATTTTCCCTTGGCCCACCGTATAGCCCGGGGAGATCAGTTCTTTCTGGCCCAGGTGACATTTGGCTGGGTTTGCGGTGAGCCCTACTTTGCCCAGCGCCCGCAGCTGGAGCTGTTCCTTCCAGTTGGCACTGTAGATGATGATGTCCGTCAGTGTCTCCTGCAGCAAGCCGACCCGTTTGAAGATCTGCAAGAGTTCATTGGCGATAACTGGAGCCGTGGCAGACCATAGTGGTACCACCTCTGGATACCGTGTGGCATAGTCAACCACAACCTGATATACTTATGGCCGGAGCTACTCTTCTCCAAAGGCCCCACTAAGTCCAAGCCCATCCGTTCAAAGGGTGTCCTCCTGCTCACTCCACAAGGGGGCCGTGTCACTCCAGGGGTCATGCCCCATCCAGCCCCCATGTTCCTTGACGCCTCCCCAGGACCCTGACCCATCCACCCCTTCCCTGTCCCCTGACTGCCCCTTGCCATCCCATCCAACCCTCCTCTCATTCCTGATGGCCCCCAGGCCCCCTGCCCCATCCACCCCCCCCGTCTCGCTGGCCCGACTGCCCCCATCGTCTCATCTAACCCCTGCTCCTTCCTGACTGCCCCTGGAAACCTTGCTCCCATTCGATCCCCTGTTCCCTGCCCTCTGACCACCCCAACCCCTATCCACCCCACAACCCACCGAACTCCCTGCCCTCTTCCAACCCCTCCTGCTTCCTGCCCCTTACCACACTGCCTGGGGCCGGGCCGGGCCAGGTCCGCTTGGCCAGGACCGGGACTGGTGCAGTGGGGCCCGACTCCACAGGCTGGGCCGAGCCAGGCCGGAGCTGGTCAGTCAGGACCAGGACCGGCGCCGGGCCCCACTCCTGGGCTGGGCCGGGCAGGAGCCGCCATCCGGGACCAGCACTGGCGCCACGGGCTGAGCCGGGCCGAGCCACTGGGGCCAGAGCCGGGGTGCTTGGCCGACTGGGCTGGGCCGCTGCCGGCGCCAGGCCAGGGCCAGGGGAAGCCGCCAGATGGAGCCAGACAGGGCCGCGCTGTGCCTCCCTGAGCTGTACTTGCACCCCCAGCCCCAGCCTACCTGCCTGCTGCTTGTTTCAGGCTTCCAGCGAACATCTGATTCAAGGGAAGCAGGGGAGGGGAGGAGAAGGAGGGCGGAGCGTTCAGGAGGAGGGGAGGTGAGCTGGGGCGGGGCGGAGGGACGGCTGCCCGAGCTTTTGTTAAATGGAAAGCTTTTTCAGAACCGGTTGTCCTGGAACAGCTGGTTCTAAAAGGGTTTCTAAATTTAACAACCAGTTCCTGCGAACTGCTCCAGCTCACCACTGCCATCTGCCCAAAGCAGTCAATGGCTCTACCTCCACGAGGGAGCGGGTCACCCTCTCAGCCTCTCTGAGAACTTGCACTGCTTGGTTTCCTAGGACAAGGTGACCTGTCCCCACTGCTCCCTGAGGTGGCCCATCTGGGAGGCTGTCACACACCCCAGGGCCTAGCAGACAGGTGGGGAGGAGGTTCCTGTTCATGTCACCCTCTGAGAGCCCACAGAAGGGCCAAAGGAAGAATTAAGGGCAAGAGGTGAAGCAGGCCCTGAGCCTCTGTCCCATCCTCACCTCCTCAAATGTGGAGCTTCCTGAGCTTCAGTTGGGCAGACGGAAAATGTAGCTCTGGCACAAAGGTGCTTCTGCGCCATCTGGGGCAGGGAGAGCTCTGCCTGGGAGCCCGGGGAATGGGATGGGGGTGAGAGCAAGGAAAGAGGGGAGGGGTATGGGAGTGAGGGGAAGAGCTCATGCCCCAGGTGAAGGACGTTTGGGGTCAGAGGGAAGGACCCTGCTCCACAGAGAGGGGAGAGAGTTTCTGTCAGTGACAGGGGCCTCCATTTCCCTTCCACTAGCCCCCATTTCCAGGGAGACAGAGCAGTACCTGCAGCAGGGAGCGGAGTTGCTGAGGGGGACCTTTAAGGGCATCAGGTGAGGCTCAGCCCTTGCAGCACCTCAGGCACCTGGTGCAGCTGCCGGATGCTGCGGAGCTGACCCATCAGCTTGGCGGTGGTGTCCTCCAGCTGCAGGGGAAGGAGAACATGTCAGAGACTGAGACACTGCCCAGGAATCAGGGAGGATTAAGGGCACCTGGAACCAGCACCATTTCCACCCAGCAGCTGCTCATGTCTGAGTGGTGGATTCACCCTCCTGATCCTCAGGATGGAGGCTTCTTGTCCTCTCTAGTGACCTCCAGTGCCAGCCCCCCTCCTTGTAGGGTTAGCTCCTGCCGCCTCCCCCTCAGTGCCCCTGACAGCTGTTCCACCTCCAACCCACCTGGGGACACCGCCTGCTGGTAGAACCTCTCTCCTCCACCCCTGCCTCCATCCCCACCCAGGTAGGGCAGGAGGGATTCTGACAGCAGTGAAGTGGCCTGCGGGAGGTTGAGACCTTTCCCCAAGTCACCCCAGTGACAAATGCTGAAGCCAGAGGATGGCAGCCCTGGTGAACGGGGCAGGTCAGCAGCCCCTGCTGGCTGAATCCTCCCATTCTCTCTAGAGCGGGTCCAGCCCTGCCAGCAGCAGGACAAGCTTCCCCCACCCATGTGCCTCAGAACTGCCTGGCCGGTCGCCATCACCCATCAGTCCTTGGCCTCCCAGGCTGCCAGTGATGGGAGCAACTCTGGGTGGTGGCTGGGGTGACATGGACACTAGGCCATGGGGAAATAGGTGCAGCTCTGTGGGGCAGGAAAGGTTCACACAGGGCACTTAGGGAACTCTCCTGCCCTTCCCAGGAGTGAGAGCAGAGCATCACATCCTAAGAACACAAGTCCATGAAGTCCACAAGCCCCCACTAGGCTCCTTGCTCCCAGGCCAGCAAATGGTGATAGGATGGGAATGAGGCCTGGGCCCCGCTCCCAATCTCCTGAGTCGAATGCAGCTGCTTACCGTGTACCCCAGCAGTTGCTCGGCTTCCCCCAGGATGGCGTACGTGAGGAGAAGCCCAGCCTGGCTAATGCACAGCAGGGGGTTGTAGATCGCTGGCACGGCTGTCTTGAGGAAGCATTTCCTCTGCCCCGCAGAGAAGAATTTTCCAAAGACCTAAAACCAACAGGACAGGAGGCTGTAGCAGATTGCCCAGAGCCAGCCTCCAAGCCCTGGAGATAGAATGGCCTCAGTGTCTGGTGCCCCAAAGGAAGGGTAAGAGAGCTGCTGTAGCCAAGGCCGTTCATTCCCCAGGAGGCTTTCAGGGTCCCATGGCTCAGGGAAGCCCCTTTATGAAAAGATGGCAGATGCTTAGGGACCAAAGCCTCCAGTGGCTCTTTCTGGAGGGCAATTGATCGCAGGGGCCATGATGGGCTGGAAATAGATCTCTAATGTGGGTGAGCAGGGCCCACTCTGCTGTGCAGCGCACCGAGATGATAGGGGACCCTGTATTGCTTCCAGCAGAGAGATCTCCTGCACTTCAGTGGCTAGAGGAGTGTGCGTGGGGGGAAAGGGGTTGGAGCTGACAGACCAAAGGTCTATTGCCCCAAATTAGTGATTTCTCTTGTAGCTGGGTATGGCCTCGGCAGCTCCTTGGTTTCTGCCAAAGGGAATCCAATCTGCAACCTGACCAGGATAAGGAGACTCATGTCCCAGTCCCCATCACAGACACTCCTAGGAAACTTTTCTTCTGCTGCAGCAATTCAGCTTGTGAGAGGCAGGACAAGCTCACAGAGTCTCTCTCACGTGGCGTCTATAGGGCAGCATTCTGTAGATGCACTTGGAGATCCAGGAGCCATTCCAAGGCCTCCTCTGTGATGTTGTGGAAATCACCCATTTCACCTTTGACTCCAATCTGGGGGCACTGGGTTATGGTGTGTTCCAAGGTTTGGATGTTCTCAGCACAGGTGTGAGACAGGGGGCCGGGAGGTCTTTGATTTTCTACTTGTGCAGCAAGTAGTCGCAACTTGGGTCAGTGACAATGTGCTTCTTTGGCACAGTGGCTGAGGTCCAGATACTCTGCCATTCCCTGGCCGGGACTGGAGACATGAGGAGGCGCATGTGGTGCATATTGGCTCTGGAGCTCACTGTGTTCCCTCCCAGATCTCGGCTTGGGGCATTCTGCTTCCTGACTGGCAATGGACTTGGGCAAACCCCACCTCCTTTCTCTGCTTCTACAGGGTGCAGGGAAGTAAACAAGGGTCTGCTCAAGCACTAGTGACTGACGGACCCAGTGCTCTTCTCTCAGACACTTGGGGATCAGCCAAGGGGACAAGGAGCAGAGAGACACCCAGAGCCATAATCCTCTATTAACTCACCCACCCGGGATTCGCTTTATGCCACGTAGCAACGGCTCCATGGAAGACACTCAAATCACAGCAACTAGCGAGGTTCCAATGTGGGACCTTTAGCACCAGCCTGTCCCACTGGGTGCTGGGTGAGGAACTCTGAGCTGGAAATAAGGAGTGGGCTCTTGTCCTGTCTCCAGGAGGCATCCACTGCAGGGACCCCAGCCAGCCCCACTCCCTGAGCTGTGTCCTACCCTGCCACAGTGTCCTTACCTCCCCCACCCTGGCTGTGTTTTTATAGCCCAGGAGCCTGCTGTCCTGGTACCAGTTGTGGCACCACAGATCCTCCACCTCGTGTATGCTCAGCCCTGGAAGAGAGAGAGAGAGAGAGAGAGAGACACTTTGATCATTCTGGTTGCAGTTTCTGTGTCCTTCCAATCCCATTGGTGGCTGCCCAGTGGAGTGGAGAAGAACAGAGGTGGAGAGAGACTTGTTCTCCAGCTGGGGTCAGGCTGAGGGAAATTGTCTGGGGTCCCATTATCCACCTGTGGTCCCTTTCAGTCCCCTGATGGGTTCCGTGTCCCAGTGGGTTCCTTACCCTCTGTTCGAGCAGCAGCTGGTACAGCCGGTAAGTCCTCCCTGGCCTGCCGGCTGATGTCCTGGTCTGGGTAACTCACAACAGAGCCAGCTGGGCCACGTGCTGACCCAGCCTAGGGAACTCTGCTGAGATCTAATGGAAGGGAGAGGAGAGGAGACTCCATCAGCATTTTCCTGTCAGCTCCCTGTCCCCCCTGGGCCAGAAGGCTTCTTCTGCAGGAGATGCTGGGTGAGAGGAGCCTGAGACAGACCCTTCATTTGCTCTGCTGCCAAGGGAGCCAGGAGCTGCTTTGGGATGCCAAGCAGGGGCTGGAACATGGTCCCTGTCAAGGTTCCTTCCCACTCTGAACTCTAGGGTACAGATGTGGGGACCTGCATGAGAACCTCTAAGCTTAATTACCAGCTTAGATCTGGTTTTTCTGCCACCACCCAAAGCATTTAAGAGTTATTTGGGAAACTCTGTCGACCTCCCCCCTAGAATATCTCCCTCCCAAATACTAGAACCCTTCCCTGGGTAGCCTTGAGAGACTCCTCCACCAATTTCCTGGTGAACACTGATCCAAACCCTTGGATCTTAAAACAAGGAAAAATCAATCAGGTTCTTAAAAAGAAGGCTTTTCATTAAAGAAAGAAAGGTAAAAATCATCTCTGTAAAATCAGGATGGAAAATAACTTTACAGGGTCATCAGATTCAAGGAGCCCAGAGGAACCCTCTAGCCTTAGGTTCAAAGTTGCAGCAAACAGAGGTAAATCCTCTTAGCAAAAAGGAACATTTACAAGTTGAGAAAACAAAGAGAAACCTAACACGCCTTGCCTGGCTGGTACTTACAAGTTTGAAATATGAGAGACTGGTTCAGAAAGATTTGGAGAGCCTGGATTGATGGCTGGTCCCTCTTAGTCCCAAGAGCGAACAACCCCAACACAAAGAGCGCACAAACAAAAGCCTCCTCCCACCAAGATTTGAAAGTATCCTGTCCCCTTATTGGTCCTTTGGGTCAGGTGTCAGCCAGGTTACCTGAGCTTCTTCACCCTTTACAGGGAAAAGGATTTTGGTGTCTCTGGCCAGGAGGGATTGGATAGTATTGTACACAGGAGGGCTGTTCCCTTCCCTTTATAGTTATGACAATCCCCTTCAAGGCCCAGGGACGACACTTGACCAGGACAAGAAGAACTTGACTCAAGCCTATCTCATTCCCTGCTCTGACTCTGCCTCCCCAAGAGGAACACTGCGAACCCACAGCCCCTGCAGCAGCAGATCCTACAGCCCGGTGGAGCCAGCCCGCCTGCGCCTGGAGTCAGGAAGCTGGGGTCAGAGGTCACTTACGTCAAACTCGGGGAGGGTGACTGCAAATCTCAGCAGGGCCGTGCTGCTCTTAATGGCCCTGGCTCTCTCCTGGGGCACCCTGGACACGATCCAGCGGTTGACATGCTGTGGGGAAAGGAGGCAGGTCAGGATGAATGGGCAGGTGGTGCTTTGCAAATGAGCCCCACCCCCCGCCCCAGCCCCAGGGGCCCGAGACATTATGCGCAGAGAGAATAGCTGAGTCATTGATCGCAGAGCTTTAGAAGGGGATTCTCTCCCCCGGGACACAGCTTGTATCCTGCAGGTCACAACTTGTCAGGGTCTCTCTAGATTGGTCCCATCCTCCCAGAGCTCCTGATTCCTGAAGAGTTCACCAGAAAGGAGACTGAATCCTCGCCCTTCCCTGCCACTAAAATCCTTGGTGGGATGTAAGGAGTCACTGAGAGCACAATCCCCCCAGGAATTTCAGAGCATATCAGAGAGAAGGGCTGATTCCCTGGGTTCCTCCTGTTTCTCTAGGAAGGAGCGTGTGCCTCTTCTCTGAGAACCATCTCTGGAAACTCGTGGGGTGGGTGGGTGGGCGGGGGCCGGGGACGGGGGGGTTTCAGACTCTCACTCCCCAAGACAACCAGGGGCCCTGTGATTAGTGTTCAACAGAAGCAGGCAGAGCTCTGGCTTGACGTCCGAGGTCCTTCCTCTGTCCTCAAGAAAGCAGGACCTGACACTGCATTGCACTGACCTCCCCAGCCAAGGACGCCCCAATGGGGACCCAGCTAGGAGGACAGAATAGAAACTGGATCTGCCAGTCTCTCCTTACCAGCCCCCAAAGAGTTAAGGTAAAATTGGTTCCCACCCCTCCTTATGGGACTCACCTCCAAGATGAAGTGGAGCCTGCCTGCGGCTGGGGACTCTGCCAGCAGGTTCCCAGCACAGCATCCAGGAGCTCTGGCATGACTTTGTGTAGAGCCTGCAAAGCATGGGTCAGAGTTAGGGAAACTGGGCCGACCCCTGCCACAGGATGGGAAGAGGGGTCTCTGGGAAGCACTGGTGAGACTCCCAAACACATCTCCTGGCCTCGCTCATTCATGTCCCACTGCAGGCAATTAGCAAGGATTGATGACACCTGGATCTTTGATCCATGAGCTTAGCAGGTCTCTGCAGACGGCCTTGTAGGCGGAAGAGTAGGATACAGCCAAGTTGCTATGGATGGAAGCTGGGCTGCTGGGCAAAACACGGCATATGGAAGAGAAAGAAAGAAAGAAAGAAAGAAAGAAAGAAAGAAAGAAAGAAAGAAAGAAGGGGGTAATCCTCTGGAGGGAAGGATCCAACCCTACAGCTTGTTCCATCTCTGCCTACCCCACCCCTAAATCTGGAGCTCCAGCGAATCAAGGGAGCCCGGACAAGGACCACTCTGGAAGAGGCGGAGGATGTACCTGGATGTCGGTGGCGTCCGTCTCCGTGCCCAGGGTGAAGACCGAGCCAAGGGCAGCTTGCAAGAGGCGGGACTCTAGCTCAGGCTCAAGGGCTGGTTTCATGGTGCTGGCAAGAGAGAGGAGCTGGTATTAGACTGCAGTGCGGGGTGGGACTGTCGCCAACACGGACACGAAACCACAGGGCTACAGGCACAGGCTGGCGAGAATGGAAACTGAGGCACTGAGCTAGGGAATGACAAGGCCGAGGCGTCACAGACAGACAGTGGCAGGGCAGGAATAGCGCCTGGTCCCTGGAGCCTGCTGCCCCTCCTGTATCTGAGCCCGGGAGTGAGCCCCTCCCCAAGGCCCCTGCAATGTTAGTGGGGTGAAAAGAAGAGCCCAGCCAGGAGAGAGTGACCCTTCCCGCCCCACCAGCTCTGCCAGAGGAGCCACTCCTGGGAGGTGAGCGACCTGGGAGTGGGAGGGACAGTCTCCCAGCCTGGGGCCTGAGCAGCACTGGGGTTAGGGGAGCCAGCGGGGGGCAGGTGGGGGGGGAAGAGGGGGCTGTCTCGGTACCTGAGGTTGCCCACAGCAGCCAGGCAGCTGGCGAGGATCTCGCTGGGTGGAGAGTCTTTAGGAAGCTCCTCAATGAGCTCCTGTGAGACGCGAAGGAGACAAAGGAGCATGAGGGATTCGGGCCCTGCTGACACCTCCCAGTGAGGAGATGACACAGCCAGTGCCCCACATGGCCAGCAGGATCCCCCACTACCTCCCGCTCCTCCCATTTCTTCCTGCCCAGCAAACTGGGCCCCTTCCAGGATTCCTGCCCAGCTCAGTCCCAATCCCCTTCTTCCCTCCTCCCTGTCAAACCTGCCCCCATTCAGCACCATCCCCACGACCGAGCTGGGACCATGTGATTCCTTATCCCCCAGTCACAGCTGCCCTCCAGCCCCACAATTCCCCCACTGCCCAATCTCACAATTCTCCCTTCTCTTCTCCCCGCCTTCAGCCCCAGCAATCCCTGCCCTCTGCTGCCCCCGCCCACACCCCCCCAGCCCCTACCCATTAGCCCGGCCATACCCCAGCCAATCCCACGTCTCTGTCTCTCTCCCCCCTCCAGCTGCCGGATGACGGGTCTCACTCACCACAATCCTCTCCACCACAGCCGCCTTGCAGCAGCACGGCTCCAGCGTGTCCTGCCCTCTGTCCTGTGCAGCAAGACACGCGGGGTAGATGGCCCGCAGGAACCTGAGCTGCTGCCCCTCATCCTGTACCCACCGGGAGTGGGGGATAGCGAGAGAGAACCTGTTAGCTAGGGACCTTCCTCCCCACCCACACCAGCTCCAGGGCTCAGGCCTCAGTGGGGGATTGTGGGGAGCCGCCTAGTGTCCAAATCCCCCACGACTCCTACACAAGAAGGACTGGGAACTGGGACAGTGCCTGTCGGGGGAGGAGACCTCGGCTGTTGTGGGACAAACATCCCCATCTTGGGGGTCCCACATCAAGGATGTACAAGGGCCCCATTAGGGGTGGTGGATCATCAAGGACAAGACCCTCGGCAGGGGGTGGGGATGCTGGGAAGGGACAGGACAATCTTGGTTCCAGCCCAGGTGGGGAACATTTGTACCTTGTCTCTGCCCTGGAGCTGCTCTCCGATGACCTTGAGAGCAGCTTCCTCTGTGGTCATCTCCAGCCATTCCTCCGCCGCTGACTCCGTGGGGGTCCCTGCACCCGGGAGAGAAGGGAACAGGGGGATGTCTGCTGCCCCTTGGGGGAAGGACAGGGGTGTGGTGGGGAGCGCAGGATTAAGGACCCCCCTTCCCACCTCAGGCACCCAGGGCAGATCGGGCCCCACACCTCCCTCTCAGGGCTGCCTTCAGCCCCCAACAGCTTCAGAAGCCCATAGCAGAGCCCCCCCCTCCACTGTCCAGGACTCCACAGGAGGTGCCGACTCCCCCAGCCCCGGAGCATCAAGGGACAAAGTGGCAGCAGCTCTTGATGCCCCCACCCCCAGCTCCCCTTGCTGCAGGGGCAGCTGTGTGACTGCTGCTGGTGTCAGTGGGGTTCACGTGGCTCAGGCCAGACACCTGGGCTGGGGACCCCCCCCCACCACCATATCCCTGGGAGAGTGTCTGGGCCCAGGGTGTTCACATCCCCGTCCTCACCCCTCCCTCAGCCCAGCCTGGCTCCTCACCTGGAACAAAGCAGCAGCGTCCAGAGGCAACGCTGCTGCTGGAGCCCCAGGCACTGCTGCTGTTCCCTGCTGCGCTGATGGTGCTAGTGCTGGGATCTTCCACCTCCTGGTCTGAGGGGGCTGAAAGATCCTCAGAGCCCGGGCAGGGCGATGCCCCCTGCTGGGAATGAGGGCTGGGCTCCTGGGGCCGCTGCTGCCCACATAACAGGCCCCAGAGCCTCCCTGCCCGGCGCCCCTCCTGGGCTGGGTCCTGTCCGCAAATCCTCATCCTGAACCAGCTCCACCTGGGCTTGGTCGGGGTCTCTCCCAGGTCGGCGCCTGCGCCGGGAGCTGGCTTTGTTCTCCAGAAGGCTGGGAACTTCCGCCTTCTGGCCTGGATGGGAGCTGCTTCCCCGCCAGCGGGGACGGAGAGGTGGCTCTGCCCCTTGGGAAGATGGCCGCTCCTTCCCGAAGGCTCTGGGGGCACCTGCAGAGCCTTCCTCCTGAACCTCCGCAGGAGCCTGGCCATCCTGGAATCGAGCGGGGAACAGGTGTGAGTCTGGGGTCACTCCTGGGCCTTTTCGGTCCCTCCTCAGCCCTGCTCCAACCAGAGCAGCCCCTTCTCCCCCCATAGGAGTGCAGGGAGTGCAAGCTACACACACTGGCAGGAGTTCATTGCATGATCTGCTCCCCCTCAACGTTCCCCCTCGTCATCCCTGCTGCTGCTGCAAGATCCAGGAAGTCTCATCCTTTTAGAGCAATGGGGTCAGTCCCAAAGACCATCGGTTACTCTGGACAAGCAGCTCCTCCAGGATCCTGACATGCCAGCACTTTACACACCTTCCTGCAGCCTCCCAACCCCCATGGCCTGTAGCCATGGGACCCCGACCCTACTGATGGCAAACAGGCCTCAGCTACTGGCTCAGGGTCACACCGAGTGTCAGAGCCATGGATGGACCCCTTCCCTAACCACTGCTGCACACTCCCTCCCACAGCTGGCAATCGCAACCAGGCCCTAGTGTCCGCCTCCCTGCCTTTGAGAGGGAGTGTCACTCCTGGCTCCATTGCTGCCTATTGATCTGTGGGACTGGGCTCTCTGGGCCTCACATCCCCGAATGGGCTTTAAAGAAGACAATGGTTAAAGTTTGGCCCCAACTCTTTCTTGTTTCTCTACACTTGCCATTTTAGCAAAGTTTAGAATTCTTGACGTTCAGCACCTGGAAACATCCCTTTCTCCTTCGCAGACAGCTTGAGCATCCCTCCTCACCCAGGCTCACTGCTGCCAGGAGTTAGAGAATCCACCCTATTCCCCTTGGACCTACCCAAGGAGTCCCACAGCAAAGTGGGGACAGAGCCAGAAAGAGAAGCCAACAGTCCTGACTCCTGTTCTAACTAACAGACAACAACCCCACAGAGGCAGGGAGAGAGCCCAGGAAATAATCACTCAATTAGGAATCTTTTCTGCACCCTCTCTAATTTTTTTAACATAATATTCAAAATGTGGACACAAGAACTGGATTCAACATTCCAGTTTCAGGCTCACCAATGCTGGATCACTTCACTTTCCATACTCACTACTCTATCCAGCCAAGAATGGCTTTAACCTTTTTTACCACAGTTTCACATTGACAGATTATGGTGAGCAGCTCATCCACTATGGCCCCCAAATCCTTTTCAGAGTCACAGCTTTCCAGCGGACTGTCCCCCATTCTGTAGGGTGCTGCCTGACTCCTCTGTTACTGGCAGGCTGGGTTTGCATGTGGCTTTATTAAAAGCTAATGATTCAGTAAGTAGTTTAGAAGAACTAGCCCATTAGAGAGAGAATCATGAATTGCTCAAAGACAACGAATGGAGAAAAGCAGCAAGAGCAAACAAACACGTTTGGTTCTGGCTTATTTCCTTGGTCTTAAAAGAGAGTAACAAGGACCTGAGTCTCCTCCCTCACAATAGCCCCATGCTCGGCCCAATCAGCATTCAGACTCTGAGACTCAGAAAGCGGAGAGGTCTCACCAGCTGTCGCAGGTCACCACCGGAGGGAGTCACGCTTAGAGCACTATTCCAGCCACATCTTTGGGAGGGCCTCCCGCAAGGAGAGTTGGAGCAACCCCCCACCCCTGCCCCCCACTCCACATGCGCACACAGGTCCTGGTGGTGAAAGGAGAGCAGGGGGAAAGGACAAAGATGCAAGAGAAGAAGAGAAAGGAGGGAGAGACAGGAAAAGGGAAAACAAAAAGGAGAAACCCCAATGTCCCCAGTGATTCTAAGGGACAAAGTCCTAGGTCAGAAATAAAATGCTGCCCCCACAATCTAGTGTTTTCCTTTCCTAAAAATCAGCCGGCACCTGATGGATCAGACTGAACAGGTTCCAAATCTTTCAGAGGCTCTTACCTTCTATATAGGGACGTCTGTTTTCTGGCAAAATCAATAATTGAAGAAGAGAAAACTCTGAAGAGGGTCCTCGTTACGCTCACGTAGGTAAAAGTGAATTATCTCGGTACTCAAGGAGAGACCTCGAGATGGAGACGCGCTGAAGCAAAGCCACAGGGATCTCCAAGGTTGCTCCTGTCGTGCACCCCTGTCCTGCCTGGATGATGTCAAGAGCTCTCTGTGAGATCATCGCCTCCCACCACCTTTGTCCAATAGGCTGAGGTCCTGCCAAAGGCCCTTGTGATGTCACTGCCACACCCACCCCTCCCCCGCAGTGCTGATGTCCTGCCCCTGTCCAGCCACATTGGATGTTTGTGCTGCTTCCCCTGGATCACCCCACTCAATGACTCTTCATTGTGGGGATGACACCGACTATACAGTAGAACACGAGACGCTCTTCCCCATGCTATGCTCAGTTGTTCATAGATTAGTAGACTTTATGGAGAGAAGAGACAATTAGACCATGGAATCTGACACCCTGCATATCACTTGCTTTCTGTATAGCATAGTAGCTACTTTTTGACTAAACACGTTCCAGAAAGGCATCTAGTCTTCATTAGAAGACCTCAAGAAATGGGGAATTCCCACCACTTCCCTTTCTAGTTTATTCCTTTGGTGATTCATCCTC
The DNA here is from genome assembly GCF_016161935.1 of Mauremys reevesii. Taxonomy (NCBI): domain Eukaryota; kingdom Metazoa; phylum Chordata; order Testudines; family Geoemydidae; genus Mauremys; species Mauremys reevesii. The sequence continues at coordinate 7,903,742 of NC_052633.1, read as the reverse complement.
ACTGTTGACTATTTGTGCCCTATTTCTAATATGAATTGGTCTCTTTTGAGTTTCCAGCCACTGGGACTTGTTATGCTTTTCTCTGCTAGATTAATGAGCCCTTTAATATCAGCTATTTTCTCTCCATGAAGTCACTTCAACACTTCAATGACATCACCTCCTGATCTTTTTGATAATCTAAACATGCTGAGCTCTTTCACTAGTTCACTAGCAGGCATTTAATTTCAAAATCTTTTTCAAAGGCGACGCCAAAACTGGATGCAGTATTCCAGGGTCAGTCTTATGGTGTGGTGCCCCCTCCTCTGCTCTCCTCACTTTCATCACTTCCCCATTCTGCAGGTGTGGCCTGCATGCTGCTGCTAGGTGTGGACCTTTCCTTTGGTTCTTTTCAAACTTGTTTTCTTTGAATGGGTCCAGCTTATCACGGGATCCGATTGCTCTGCGTCACTGCCCTGTCCTCAGCATTAATTACCACTCTGCTAGTATTTGATCACCCACCCATGTTAGCGGCAGTGATTTTATATTGCAGTTCATTGATATTTATTTTCAAGAATTAATCCTTGAGAGATGTTAGGGGGCTTATTCCTTCACCCTCTCACTTCCCTGGTCCTTCTCGCATGAACAGAGAGCAACAATACCCGAAGTCTGAAGGTGCAAACAATTTGATGTTTATTGGGGTCAACTTCCAGCAAGCATGATTCCAGTTTCCTTCCTTAGTGTCTCCCTTCCCAGCTCTGACACCACAGAGCCTTGCCTGTGTCCCTGTTCCTATTCCCTGTTCTCATTCCCCCCTTAGCAAAACATGATCCCAATTCCCCCTTACTTCCTGACTGACTGCAGACTACATAGAAAAACTTGAGTTCTGCTTAGCTAGACCTTAACCAGTCATTGTACTGACATTTAACTAACCAATCCTAACATACTGTAACATGGTTATTTAACCAATTATATCCCACCAGCCTCTCTATGGCTCCCTCTACACCAGTGGTTTTCAACGTATTTACCATTGTGAGCTGCACATGCAGCTCTCTGTGTTATGTGGGCCGCATCCACACAACATATATACTACCTGAATGGCTCTGAGGATGTCACATGGGCTGCAGCTGTGTGCTGATTGGGCCCTGGGTTAAGAACTACTGCTCTACACTGAGAGATCTGGCTTGTTTCCAGGCCCCATTGCAAAACCCCAGTGTAAACAAGGTAATGCTGCTAATTGTCACCAGTGTAGCTTAGCCTGGTTTCATGCAGAGATAAGCTACACCAGTTCAACACACCATTTACCTTGTCTACAACGGGACTGTATTAGACCAGCTACACTGAAGACCGGAATCAGGGCAAAACCTCCGGATATGCTTTGCTCAGCTGGAAAAGCTGGATTCTAAAGGTCTTGGCTACAGTGGCAATAGACACAGATACTGCTAAACTAGTCACAGCGGGTGGGATATTCCCACCAACGGAGCCTTGACGAGGAAATGTTACTTTATGGAAGCGCTTGTCCTGTTCCAGAATTGAAAGCGCACTGCAGCGTTGAGAGGCGAGGATGTTTCTCATGGAAATTACTGTGTAACTGTAGTTAAGCTGCATAAATCAGCCGTTGTGTCCCGCAATTTGTAAGCCAGTCGTTAAAGAAACAATGACCACAGCCCTTCTGGTTTGTGCATCCAGGAATCCTTTCATGGTTTTCAACTTTACAGCTTGCCATTTTGAACAGCTCACCAGCTCAGCTGATGGGATTCACCATGAAACCTGCCTGCTTGCAAACTGCATGAGCCCGAATTAGATCACAGCATCGGAATGTGATTTGTTTGGTCTTTGCAGAGGTGTGGCCATTCAAATAAGCAAAGAACTTAATGCACCAATAAATCAAACCTTTTTTGTTGGGGTGGGGGCAGGGTTGTTCTAAAGAATTTCTCCTGTTCCTACTTCCTTTTATGCATCAATCCCATTTGTTAATCCGCGGATGTTCTGGTAGCTCCTGTGCTTAAAACACAACGGCACAGGCCCCAGATAACAAAATGCAGCCAATAGGGCATGTATGGTATGGGGCATTGTTTAATAAGTCTCCTCTGTAGCTCCTGAATGAGTGTGAAAACACAGGCCTGTGATCCATGCCAGGTTAATGAATGTATTTCTCTCCCCCCCCGCCCTCCAATCCTCTGTTTCAACGCCACAGCTTCATTTCCTGTACTTTAACAATTGTATTTTGCAAATATGATGCAGTTGCACTGCCTGGTTAAGTGAGGAAAGTCAGCGGAGAGGCAAACAATTCTGCCGAGATCAAGAGGGAGGAACGCAGACGCAAAATGGGGTGCTAGGATCTCCTAACACAAAATCGGCTTTATTGTAAGACTTAACATATGTACAGATATATAGGGACAGAGGCAGATGAAAGCAGATAAATCAAAATGGCCTGAAAGCTAGAGTCTTATTTTACATTGCCGAGGTTTGTCATGAGATTCTGATAGACTGGTACTGAACTAAAGGGGGAACTGTGGGTGACGGTGAACCCCATAAGGCTTCATGGGAATATGCTTATGAATGTATATATGATATAACTGAAATATGTTTTATGCTACACATGCCATGTAACATATCTACGTAAAGGTTATGATCTACTGAATACACTCCTCCTATTTGTATGCATGTAGCATTTTTGTACTTGAAGTTAGCAATATTGGCTGTATACTTGCTTGATTTCTAAGTAGCCTCTGTAAAGCATTTGAGCAGCTTCTTGAGAAAGGAATGTGCAAGTTAAGTGCCCAATCAAGAAGCACTTAAGAGACAATGGATCTTGGGAGGCTCCAATCCACATAAGAAGTCTACACGAGGACTTTCAAGGTAGCAGGTAAGCCATGGCTGCTGCCTGTAAAACTTGAGTCATGCAGGGACATGTGACTTGCCCATGTGACTCCAAAGCTCCATCTTGGAGCTGGACTTTGTATAGGAGAGAGGAGGAGGCCTCCACCCACAAGAGACAGTCTACTTAAACCCCTGGGAGACCCCTCCATTTTGTCTTCAGCTGGCTAAAGAGAGAGCCTCTCCAAACCCAAGGATACCCGAAAGAAACTGGAACAAAGGACAGTAACTACAGGGGGGGTGAGTGATTGCTGGACCCAGACCAGAAGGAGACTAGTCTGTAAAAGGAAGCTTACTGGAACTGGTGAGGTTATAGCTGTATTCAGTTTCTTAGACATAGACTTGCGTGTTCTATTTTATTTTCCTTGGTAATTCACTTTGTTCTGTCTGTTACTACTTGGAACCACTTAAATCCTACTTTCTGTATTTAATAAAATCACTTTTTACTTATTAATTAACCCAGAGTATTTATTAATACCAGGGGGAGGGGCAAACAGCTGAGCATATTTCTCTATCAGTGTTATAGAGGGCAAACAATTTATGAGTTTACCTTGTATAAGCTTTATCCAGGGTAAAATGGATTTATTTGGGTTTAGACCCAATGGGTTTAGACCCCATTGGGAGTTGGGCATCTGAGTGTCCTCAGCTGGTATAAATCTGCATCATTGTATTGACTTCAACTGAGTTGCCTTACACCAGCTGAGGATCTGGGTCACTGGGTTATGCTTGATGTCAGCTCAGTGGTGAGATATATACACAACTGGTCATTTAATTGACTTGCAGGGTGCTGTGATGACATGGTTGTGGCTACAAGTTGGTTTCTAACAGAGAGATAATTATACTGGTTTCTTGGAACAGCCTAGCCATATGCCAACTTAAAGAGAACTCAGGATCTCAGCTTGGACTATACTAGTGAGAATGGAAATGACTTCTAAAGGGTCATGAAGGGAATCTGAGCATTTAAGTAGCTTCTCCATGAATTATACTAAAAATGAGGCAGCAGCTGCGGAGAAGTCGCATTGGTTCATTTCAGCTATCGTGTCCGAGAGAATAAGAACAGTAGGCTGATGATACAAATACCATTAGTTGGTTACAACTACAGCTAGTTGGAAAATTTTCATCAAAATTTGCTTTTTTTAACCCCCAAAATGCAAATTTTGTCAAATCAGAATGTTTTGAAAAACATGTTGATTTTGATGAATTTTCTCCACATCCCAAGAAGCATTTTAGTAATGTTGAACCATCCAATTGTGACTTATTGGGACTAGAACATTTTCATTTTTCAGTTCAAGATGACTTTTTAAAAAAAAACCCTATTTTATCTAAAAACATTTGAAAGTTTTGAGATCGAAATGGGAATTAAAGGTTTCAGTTTTATTAAAATGAAACGTTTTGATTGACCCCCCAACCTTTTTTTGGAATTTGATTCCGCTGGAGATAAAATATTTTGTGTTTGTTCCATTTCAGAACGGTAAAAATGCCCCAAAGCACAGAATTTCCTGTGACGTGGTAACTCTGGGTCCAGCTCACTGCTATTGCAATGAAGTGACTGCAGGACGGATCTGCAGAGGTTCGGTGCTTCCGCTCGTGACCAAAGCCTAATGCAATGACATGTTACTCACACGAGGATTCACATGGATCATTCTTAAACTAGATGTTTCCATTTTGAAATACTGAGGTGGCCTCCAGCCCTCTTTTAGGAAGCTTCTGTCGCTCCTGCCCATGGGCGGGGGGGGGAGAGGGGCAAATGGAAAGAACTTGGAGAACTGCAGAGTGACCTTTGCAAACGTCTAGCCGCATAGTTTCAGAGTGTTGGGCTGGGTTTTAGCCACGTGACGCCCATTCGAGGCAGTGGGGAGTGGGCACTTTAAATCCACTGCAAACTCTTGAACACTGCTGGGTCCAATCACTGACTTCTCTGCACCAACCCAAGAGGAAAGCAACTCACTCCACTGAAGCCACCAGAATTACACCCAGCATGTATCTGGCCCACTGAGTTAACCCTCCCAGCTCCCAGCCTTGACAACGCTGCTTTCAAATGCAGACAGACGCCCTGGTTTCACAAGAATGGAGACTTGCGGAAGAGACAGAGTGGGTGTGTGCTGTAACAAAGAGCTGGGGCTGCTTTGCCAGACACTGTGGGCTGGAAATCCTGTCAGGAACAGGCAGCAAGTTTCTTTTCGGGACTTGATTGCTTGGGTAGCGAGGTGGAGCCGGAGCTCTGTAAGCACAACTCGGCAGGATTTCCCTGTCCCACGGGACTGCCTCCTCCTCTCTGTCCAGCCCTTCGGAGAATGTGTTGAGGGAAATAAAGGTGAAGCTCTGAGCTGAGGCCAGGCATTGTTAGTAAAATTGCAGTGTCTTGAGGCTCCATCTTCTTCAGGGTCGATGGGTCATCACAGGCTTCTTCAAGGCACCAAGACACTGAATTGAAAACCTCAGGGCTACAGGATCGAACACATGAATCTCATTCGCCCCGGGACTCGCACTGTTTGCTTTCCATTTCCCTTCTCCCAAGCTGCGTGCCTCTCCTCCTGCAATCTCCACTCGCCATGGGCTGCCCTCGCTGCCCCTTCCAGAGCAGGAGATGAAGCCACCAGCATGGCTCCCGGGGGAGACGTACCCCTGGAAGATCCAACTGCCTCCTTTCATCATGCCCATGTCATGGTCTCGTGCATGCTGCTGACCTAGTCACATGCCTTGAGATCGGCTCTGCACTCAACAGCTCCATTTCTTGCCTAGCAGGCTCCAGTGACTGCACACTGGCCAAGGGCGGGCAGGCTGAACCACACCACAGAGGAGTGGTTGCTGCTCTCTGGGCACCATTGGTGTCTCATAGGTTTCAGCAGTGGATCCCCATGGAGGCACCATGCAGGGGGGAGCTGGAGCCGGTTCCCACAGGTTCCCAAGAACCGGTTGCTAAAATTAGACCTCCGTGGAGAGCCGGTTGTTAAAGGGCCAGGGGTGGGCAAAGATCTGTTGTTCCCAGGAGTCCCAGCTGGGGAGGCTGAGGCTCCCCCGGCCCTTCCCCCGCTTCCCCCCAGCTGCAGCATGGCCAGCCGCCGGCACCAGCTGGGCAGCTGAGCTCGGGAGTCGTCCTGCTGCCGCTTTTTGAGGCAGCAGGTGTGTGTGGGGGGTCCTGCTGCAAGCTCCAGGGCTGGCCAGGGGGGAGGGGGCAAGTGGGTCCACTGGCCCAGGCCCTGCAGGGCCCCTGGCTCCATGAGAATGTCTCCCCTGGGCCTCCCCTGCTTCCCCCACCCCGCAGAGCTGCAGCACGGCCAGTAGCTGGGCAGCTCAGCTGAGCTCTGGGCTGCCGGCAAGGTAAGGGGGCTACAAGCTCCAGGGCTGTGTGTGTGTGTGTGGGGGGGGGTAAGTGGACAATTTGCCCCAGGCCTCTGGCCCCATGAGGATGTCTCCTCCCAGAACCCCCAGAACCCCCCCACCAGAGCTGCAGCATGGCCAGCAGCTGGGCAGCTCAGCTGAGATCCTGAGTCGTCCTGCTGCTTTGAGCTGCCAGGAAGGTAAGCAGGGAAGCGTCTGCAAGCTCTAGGGTTGCCAGGGGGGCAAGTGGGGCAATTTGCCCCAGGCCCTGCAGGGGCTCCTGGCCCCACGGGTATGTCTCCCCCTGCCCTGGCCCCTCCCCCGTTCCCCCCTCTTAAATCAGAACTTTTTATAGGGAACCGGTTGTTAAGATTTTGGCAGGTCATCACTGGTACCATGTGTATCTTGACCAACATTAGAGGGGTGAATTACAGTTTGCTAAGACTTCTGTGCTAATTTATTGATGTAGCAAAATGCCCAGACCCTATATGGCCAATCAGCAAGAACTCTAAGCAGCCCACCGCTCCTAAAGTGCAGGACAGGACCCCCAGCTGCAGGAATGACCTCTTTGCACACCCCTCCCCCCCACACTCAGTTGGTGCACTGAGCTGAGCCAGACCAGAGACTGAATATAGCCTTGAAAATGTGGCCCATCTTCATAACACCAAGCACTAGAAACTGACTTCAAGAGAAGCTATTTGCTAGGGTTGAAAGTTCAGCCACTGATGGTTCCCCACCCCTCACCCCCAGGCTTCCCACCATAGCCAGCCTCACCTGGCCTTTGAGACTCCTGAGAACCACAGGGATAGGGCCAGTGAGGTTTCTTGGTAAGGAAAAAGTCCGACTGATTCATGGCTGTGCATCCGGACTGCCCCTTGTGAGCCTAGCACTGGAAGCTTTGGGACCACCTGTATCAAGTCGGTTCCAAGAGCCCAAGCCAGTGTATTGACGGAAGAGCTCTCTCAGGAGGTCAGGTATTGGGGGGGAAACAGGTTGGAGTGCTATGCCTAGTATTTAGGACAGGGAGTCTTGAGTTCACAGTGCTGCTATGAGAGGCCACCTGACATTGTGACTGTGGCCACAGCAGCTCAGGCTGTTGATGAGTCTATGGATTAGACTTGGTCTACACCTAAGTTAGGTCAGCACGTTGCCCTGTGGTTGGCCACACTCCTGCGTGACATTGCCATGGCAACCTAACCCGCACGGTGGCTGCAGCTGTGTTGACAGAAGAAGGCTTCCATCGCTGAAGCGCCTGTCTGTCGGGGAAGTGGTGGCCTACACTAAAGGAAACCCCATTTCTGTTTGTGTGGGCTGTGTCTATACCACAGCGTCATACTGGCCAATACAGTGACAGAGCTCTGTTGGTACAGCCCCCTGTACTGTACATGTACCCGTAGGGTTAGACTCCCATTAGGATTCTTTTAAGCATGTTGAGCTTGAATGATTGGAACGGGGGTGCAGGGAGGATCATAGAATATCAGGGTTGGCAGGGATCTCAGGAGCTCAGCTAGTCCAACCCCCTGCTCAAAGCAGGACCAATTCCCAACTAAATCATACAGCATCATAGAATAGCAGATAGAATCATAGAATATCAGGGTTAAACTGGAGCCACGTCTCCTGCTACGCTGAGTGGGAAATCGAGGCCTGGGGCCTAACTCTTTAGAGTGTACACAGCTAATCATCCGAGGGCCCTGGAGCGCACTGTCAATGCCTTTTGAACAGGGTTCTCTGCTTTGCAGACTATGGCCCGAGAAGAACGCAGCAGGTGGGGCGGGCCGTCCACGGAGCAAGCCTACATCTCCAAGGTGGTTCTGCTGGGGAGCGCGGCCGTGGGAAAGTCAAGCACAGCCTTCCGCCGTGTGACAAACGACGTCAGGGAATCCGTGCCCACTGTGGGATGTGAGTGAGTGGCAGCAATGAACCAATCCTTTGGTGCAACACAAAGGGCCTGATCTGCGTCTCCCTTGTAGCAGGAGTGTCTCTGCTGAAGTCAGCGGAGCGACGCTAGCGTGAAGTCTGGTTTTGCTTAAGCTCTCAGGCCCAGCAGAGAAGCAGCAGGACGTCACTCAGCAGGCAGGGTTAGGGGCTCCAGCTGGCTGCTCTGGCGGCTAACGGAACGTGACCCAACAGACCCCCAACGGTACAGCCCGTGAGCACGGGGTTAGTTTGGTTTCTCAGCTCAGGCACAGGACTGACAACGGCGAGATCCGGAAAAGTCTGGTTAAGGCGGCGCAAGCTGTGCAGGCTGATGTGCCCATTTTAAAAGCTGGGCCTTGTCTGACGCTGCTCTTCAGAGCTGGATCTTTAGGCACCAACCTAAGAAGCACGTCTGAAAAAAGTCAGGCCTCAGCATCTCCTGCTCCACCGACACCAGTGGCAAAGGGCCTTTGGAGTTCACTGGCAGGGAGGCTCAGGCCACAGGCAGGACACATTTCTCTGCTGGGGTAGATTGGAGACAGGAAATCATGAACAGGGGACCAGCAACACAGCTGTGTTCATTGTGGAGTCAGAGTGACAGCTAGCGGTTCATTGCAGGTAGTGCAGCATTTAAATAGGTCACCTCAGCGGAGAGTTTTGGTCTACACCTGCCAGTTCTGAGTAACCCAAGAGAGTGTTCACCATTTACTATTCAATGTTATAGATTTTCCCCTCTGCGTTCTCTCCGTGCTCTCCCCCTAGTCCTGGCTCTCCCAGCTGCCCCCACAGAAATACTACCAATCGCACTGCATTATCTCTGGATGGGTGCCAGTCCCAGTCCCAGCGCTCACTGCGACATTGCACCACGTTCTTACTCTTGCTGCACAAACTGACACAGGCGCATCCTGGAATCCCAGGAACTGCGCTTCAGAGTCCGATCTAGTGGGTTTGGTTGGAACCACCCCTTGTAGAATTCCTGGGTGTCAGAAAAACAGACGTAACACTCTGTTCTGCCCTGTTTGTGACAGAGGACGTATGACAACGGAGCCTCCAACGGATGACATTTAAAAGGCTATCTTCCCAGACTCCCAGCAGCTCTGCCCATGATATCGCTCCAGTCACTCTAGTCAAAGCAGCCCATCTAGCCTCTCCAATGTGATCAGCAAACCTGCCTTTGACATTTTCCTGGTGTTTCAACAGACACCCACTCACACTAGAACTAGGTGAAATTTCAGCAGAACATTTTTTCTGAAAAAGCTGCAGATCCATGGACACCACCACATTTTAGGAGTTCATGGTAACAGTGTTCATGTAGCCAGGTTGGTCCCAGAATATTGAAGAGACAAGGTAGGTGTTTTATTGGACCAATTTCTGTTGGTCGAGAGGACTAGGGTGACCAGATGTCTCAATTTTACAGGGACAGTCCCAATATTTGGGGCTTTATCTTATCTAGGTGCCTGTTATCCTCCACCCCCATTCCGATTTTTCACACTTGCTGTCTGGTCACCCTAGAGGGGACAAGCTTTTGAGCTTTACAGAGCTCTTTGGGGTCTGGGTAGGAAGCAGAGGATTTAGCTGTAACACTCCGGTTCCTTCCTCAGACCTGAAGAAGAGCTCTGTGTAGCATGAAAGTGTGTCCCTTCCCCCAACAGAGGTTGGTCCGAGATAAGATCTTATCTCACCCACCTTGTGAGTTCATGGTAGTTTCACTGAACTGTTTTTTAAAAAAAATCACGTTTCATTTTTTTGGTTTGAAATGACTTTCAAAAATTCCTTTAGTCTTATTTAAAAAAAAATTATTTAGAATGGTCCAAGTTAAAATAAATGTTTCATTTGACCCAGAATAAAATTTCTCTCGACGTAGAGTCAAAATCTTTGAAACATTTCATGTGGTGTTGGACTTGCAATCAATTTTGTTTTGACTTTTCAAATTGCCAACAACAAAACCAAACCACCATTATTCACCCAGTTCTGCTACGCGCTCCCATCATCAGAAGCAAAAACATTCATCTCAGTAGGCAACATTGGTGGAAAACATGGCTTTAGTTTTTAGTGGAGATGTCAACCCAAGGTTGGTTAAGTCTCTTTAGGAAGTTTTGCAAGCTTACAGACCCTGGTATGAGCTAGGGAGGCCATTGGTGTTCATGGGACTGATCCCCACCTGTTAGATGTTGACTTCAATGGAGGCAAGGCCAATTTACATAAGCAAGGATCTGGCTCTGTGTCTTTACGTCAGAAATAGGCAGAAAGACCCTTTTCTTCCTGTTTTAAAGAGGGGCCCCGACCTTTGCCAGGAGAGTGGGGATGGAGGGCCCAAGGGGTCTCCCACGCTGCCACACACACCAGGCAGTCACAGTGCCTAGACCAAGGAGTGTGGTGTCATTCGCCTACGTTACTTGGCACTCAGAGAAAGCTTCTGTCCCTCCCAGGCTCTCTGGAGAGCTTTGGCTCTGTACTGCCCCCTTTACCTCAAGCCCGTGTATTTGTCAGACAATCTGACCCTTAACCGATGGCATCTGCCTGTCTACTGTGCACAGCCGCACATTTGAGCTGCTATAGCACTTTCAGACCAAGGCTCTTCAAACATTTTGCAGACATTTGCTGGCTTTCGCAGCACTCCAGGGAGGTGGATTTTAATTAGACCCATTATCCATCTGGGCAAGCTGAGACAGGAAGGTTAGGGGCTAGGCTGGGACTTGGCCCACACATTTGCCTGGGGGAGTATGGGAGAGCAAAGGCCTCTGCCCCCCTTTACGCCTCTGGGCCAGGTGTGCAGGAGCAAACGTGCCCCTCTCACTTCCCTAGAGCAGGGAGAGAGGGGAGCAGGCATGGCCTTGGTGTCACCCCCGCCCACTGGCCAGCAGAGCCCTGCCAGTTTGGGGGTGGGGCAGGTTTGCTGGCATGGGCTAAGAGCAAGAACAAGCAGTTGTAGCTCAGAAGCATCTGAGCACCTCCCCGGGGCTACTCCTGGGACAGCGCTGCTTCTGTATAATCAGGGCTGTGCTTAGGGGCCCACGCGAGTCTTAAGTGACTTGCCCAAGGCCATACAAATCAGTGTCGGGGAGATTGCAGTATTTCTGTTACAGCAGCACCCAACAGGGGCCAGGCACTGTACAGCTGGATTAGAACTCAAGACTCCTAATTCCCACCCTGCCATCACATTTCCTCCAGCTAGACAGCTGCAAAAACAAAGCTTGCTAATACCACTAATATTGATGGATTGAGCAAGAACCATTGTTCTCATTCCTCTTCCCCTCCCCATCTCCCAGCTACACCCTGCTGATGTGCATTGGTGTACTACCGGGCTGTGATTGGGTAAGACCAGTTCACCAGCCTGTTTGTTACATTGCTTTTGGTGGGGGAGGGGGTGTTTTAATTCTCTCTCTCTCATCCTCCCTCCCCCTGCAGCCCTTTCCAACCGAATCTCGACACCCATCTTTCACACAGATCACCGAGATGAAGGTTAACATTAATTAAGGTGCATGCTATGGCTTTCTCAAGGAGCTGTCCCATCTCTGCGCTTCCAGGTTCTTTCTTCACCCAGCTGGGATGTTTAGAGACTGCCACGATCAAGCTTGAGATCTGGGACACTGCAGGACAGGAGAAGTACCATGGTGTTTGCCATCTTTATTACAGGGGGCGAGTGCTGCCCTTCTTGTATTTGACATAGCCAGAAAGGTAAGAGCAGCGATGGCTTGTTCTCCTGCCTCTCTCCTCCAGAAGGGTTTGCCTTTATCTTTCTAAAATATCCCAACTGAATCTTGATCATGCAGCCACGCCGCTGGTAGGCTGCAATAGTTCTAGTGTAGGGTCGCTTCCCAATACGTCTCCAGACATTTCAACCAAGACTGCTTTTTCCTGCGCACATCACGTAAGGGCTACACATCATGGGCAGGTTTATCCTTCTCTTCTGGTAAAGATGGGTGAAGACATTTCACTGACAGTGGACAATAAATGCTCACGCTTTCCCCCTCAAAGCCAAGATTTCTCTATCTACCCCTGCCTCCCAGCTCAGTCCAGCTCACCAGCCAAGTAGGTAATGAGGGAACATCACTAAGTGCTCTTTGTTCCCCTACCCTCATGTAACCCCACACCTGGGTGTGGCGTCCTGTCCCATCTAGTGGCACCGACACCACTTAGAGCAGAGGTAGGCAACCTATGGCAAGGGTGCTGAAGGTGGCACGCAAGCTGATTTTCAGTGGCACTCACACTGCCTGGGTCCTGGCCACTGGTCCGGGGGGCCCTGCATTTTAATTTAATTTTAAATGAAGCTTCTTAAACATTTCAAAAACCTTATTTACTTTACAGACAACAATAGTTTAGTTTATATATTATAGACTTATAGAAAGAGACCTTCTAAAAACATTAAAAGGTATGTCTGGCACGCGAAACCTTAACTTAGAGTGAATAAATGAAGACTCGGCACAGCACTTCTGAAAGGTTGCCAAGCCCTGACTTAGAGAGAGATAAAATGAGTTACACTAATGTCTGCTTCTGATGGACTATTCTAGGGGGACATGTCGCATGATCTCCCACTACGTTATGAAGGTTTTTTCCCTTTTACTGGTAATACGCAACACACAGGAACCGCAACACCGAGGGCCATATGTCTGTATTACTGCCATGGTAGTTACAGAAGGAGGAGACCATCGGCTGCTGACGAGTAACATCTCACAGTAACAGAGCTTTATTGAAGAGGTAGACCAAGCTTCTAAGAATCCTTGCCCCATCACAAGAGAGCCCAATCACCTCAGCCCATCACCTGTAGGCTGGGTCTACGACCCACTGGGGATCCATGGTGGTTGGGTCATGTCTGATGGAGGAGAATTCATCCTTGGCTTTGGGGAAGCAAGTATATTTAGAGCTGGTTCCATGCTGAGTAGTGCTCCTAGCATCACTATCTGTCAAGTGCATTACCCATTTGTTTCTACCATTTTTACCCCTCACCTGCCAATCTCCTTTGGGCCATGTGACAGCTGCTGAGTATCTGTTGGTTTAATGTCGCTGTGTGCGTGTGTGTGTCTCTCTCTCACCTTTCCAGGCAACTTTTGCGAGAGCAAAGCTATGGTTGAGGGAATTAGAGAAGGAATTTCTTCCCGATGAGCTCGTGATTGTTTTAGTCGGCAATAAGATAGATCTTGCTGCTCAGCGGGAATTCACCTTTGAGGTAAGTGCACTGCAGTAAGATCTCAGCACTTGGCAGATTCTCTCTTTCAAAAACACCACGGCAGCGTGTTTCCCAAGTGCTGCACTTCAGGCTTTCACACTGAACAGTTTATAAGTAAATGTTTACGTGAACGCCATTCTCCTAGCAGTGAGCAATATAGCAAGGCTCCACTGGCTGCCAGCGATGTTAGAGGTCATAAATCCCATTTTGCCATCTGTTTCAGCTGCTAACTTTCTTGGATCTTCGAGACTTTTCTGAGCTTTGGTGGGTTTGTTCAGAGGGTTCAGAGTGTGCATCGGTAGGTTTCCATGTCAGACAGAATGTTCCCAGATGTTGCTTCAAAACTTGCCATCGACGAGTCGATGCAAAGAAAAATATATAGAGGCTTTGAATTACATTAAAAAATTCAGCAGCCTCACTAGAAGCTGATGCTGCATCACTGACCACCAAGTTCAATGAATGAGAACTGCATGGGACAAAAGAAG